>NC_070644.1:2757500-3370000 GCF_947347685.1 Pleuronectes platessa | reverse complement strand
ACATCAATATTTTTACGCTCTACAGATATTTTTGGACATTTTTAGATCATTGTTTTGGTTTTATGAGCTTTTATTGTTTTGGTTCAGTCTCATGGTTCTCATTGACCTCATTTCCAGCAGCTGTTGTAGGATCGTTTTTGCAGAATATAGAGTATAATGTTCGTTATTTTTATGATTATTATGATTATTCCAATTATTCTGAATATTATGATTATTATGATTATTATGATTATTCAGATGATGATGATGATAATTGTTGTTATTATTAATAATACAAATATCCATAATAATTCATTATAATCATGTTTCATTTGAGTATAATAACCTGAAATGGGGAATAATTGTGTTTTTCGCCCTTTTTTCCATCATATTATATATTATACATTTGAGGAGGCTCCTCTTCCACAGAATCCGCCATGTTTCTACCATTAAGCCCAGAACAGACGAACCACACCCTGGCTCCAGAGAGGGACATTCATGTGTTCATGTTTCCTGTTCTGCTACACACTTGGAAGAGGAGGATGAAGTGAGGGATATTCAGTTGGTTGCAAATCTGAAAAGTCACCACTCGATATCACTAAATCCAAAACACTGAAGCTTTAAGCTCAAGGTTAAAACCTAACTTACCCCCATGCACATGCCCGCTCTGTTAATCTCTACACTTACACTCTCTTGTCACTGTGGTCCGTTGAGCAGGGTTTGGGGATCAGTAACTTGAGGGCAGCCCTGTGGTCATCCTCTTCTTTAACCACTATGCAAACACAGCCCCATCAGTTTGATCCCTCAGGCACTTCTGCACCATTTGCAAATCTGACTATCACGTCGGGCGTCCATCAGAGCACAGCCTCTTCTTAGAGTGCAGGATATCAACTTTACGTTAATACAGAGAGGCAGTGCTGAGCTACTCTGATCTGCAAGTCACTTCTTTGGCTTATGTAAGTACGTGTTTGCATGACCAGTGCCTCATTATGTAGATATGTGAAGAAAGAGTCAGACCTGAAACACGCACATTAACCAACTGACTCATTTACTGACAAAACATCAAACAAACAGTGTGTGATGCAAGTGAATCCTGGAACTTAGTTGGCAGGTACATCCCCCCCCCCCCCCCCCCCCCCACACACACACACAGACACACACACACAGGTTGTTATGATAAATGAAAGGAATGCAGGAATAATACCAAAGAAATGCAGGTATAACATTTATTTGATTAATTTAGTTAAACTCTAGATTCTAACATGTAAAACTAAAATATAAATCAACAAATAAATTGTAGTATAAAAAGTAGTAATAATCCATCTAGCTATTCTCACATGTAATACTTAAATAAATGTACTACAGTAATGCTTCGCATGTTTTTACATTTTATATATTGTAGCCTAGATTCTGATACAATTTTGTTTAGCTTTTCCTAAACAACCCTGATGATATTTACATTTTTTTTTAAATAGAAACCTCAGAGAGCCACATGTTATAAAAGAGTGTATTTACTTTGCCTGCATTAAGAACATTGTAACCTGCATTTTGAGAATAATGATGATAATCATATGTTGTTTACATTAAGTATCTTCTCTGTACATGAAAAAGCTCAATTTAATTTTACTGCACTTTATTTTGTCATCTTGCACCATCCAATTTGTTGGAACTGAGGTTCAATGCTCTGTGTTAGTAGTTGATTTACTTCTCATTCTTTAAGTAAAGAAAAGTCAAGGGTCCATCCTGTTGCACGAACCGACGCCTGCCTCACATCTTGTGGCTTAACCAACAGCTTGTTTCCGCACTTTTTCAAGGTTGAATTAACATTCGGCTTCGTGCAAATCTTCTCGCCAGCGAAATGTTTGGCCAATTAAGTGTGCAACACAGCGTGATGACACAGCAGGCTCAGACAGGGAGCCAGTGGATTAGCCTCTACAAGGAAGGAGCCACAAGAGGGCAACAGCAGGCCGACCACCGCTGCACACTTCAGATGACCGGCAGCCGTTTAATTTCAGTCGAACCTTCAGGGGACAGGAAGTGTCCTCCGGGACACAATAACCACAATCCAATAAATCAAAGTGGCTCCACAGATACTGAGGCTTATTTCAGCACTGTGACATGAAGATGCTTTTCACATGTCAGTGTAATGTTTCACATGTGTAACGGTAACAGTGTTTGGCTTTTGTTGCTCCGCTGCCTGTTCTTGAAAATGGCTTCAGGTTAACTCTTGGCTACGTTCACTGAATAATAGAATTACATAATCAGTACGGTCTCTAATTGCACAGTGCAGCCGGCCTATTGGATTTGTATTGTATTGTACATAATAAGTGCAGCTGTTTCGCTTGAGGGTAAATAAAGGACCAAAAATAGATCTATTAGAAAGGATTCCCATATGCTGAATGGACGAAGGCTATTATACAGCACGTGTATGTACTCAGAGAGGCAGAGAGTTAAATGGATGGGACTAAGTTTCATTCTAAAACGGTAGCAAACAAATCAAACAATATCACACAATATCTTTAACTCACAATTTGACTTGCAATTGTCTACTGTAGCTGCTACAATGTTGTATATAGCTTCATATATTTATATAAATGCATTGCCGTCCACACTCTAGTGTTTGTCTGTTTTCATATACTCAGCCCTATATGGCACTCTGAACTTTTAGCAAATTGTGTTCGTAAAAAAGCTAGATGAGGACAGAATTCAGGTCCTTGACTCGTTTACAGGTAAATAGAAGTAGAGTTTAGCGTTATCAGCAAAATTGACCTGAGGTACTAACATAAAAGTCCTCAGCTGGATATGTTATCTGACATGATCAGATGGTAGATAGTGACGCAACAATGCTTCATGAGCATGATGCTGTTGGAGCTGCTGGAGGTGAAGCAGGTTTCAAATTCTTTATGTTCAGTTTGGTAGTTTAATCCTGTGGTTCCCAACCTCCGGGTCATTACCTCCCAAAGGGCTCATCCGATAAATCCAGGGGGGGCGGCGAGATGATCAAGTGAGGAAAGAGGAAAGCAGCTGTGCATCCTTTCCATTCACGTTTGGGATCTTTCTTCAAAATATGTTTTTAGCTACATGGGTTAATAAGGATTTTCAACAGGCCAATTTTAAAATACAAAAAAAAAGGATATCTATTATAATTATTCAAAGGAATGTTGTGTACACATAAAATGATATACAAATTTCAAATTATTTGATTTTAGTGTTTTTTCATCTAAATGAATTGGCTGTGGCCTTAAAAAATGTCATGTGGTGCGACCGTAATTTATCTTAAAATGTATTAATTTCCTTAATATGCTGACAATTTCTCAATGATATAAAGTCATTAGTAACAAAGTAGTTGCATTTCATTAGAATTTTTGTAAATAATGATCTCATACATAGATCTATCATGCAAAACACAGCCACAGAATTGGCCATCTAAAGTAAACAAACTAGGTCAGCACAAAAGGTCTCTATGAAATTTATAATCAAAATATATATTTATAGAAATAACTTAGAATTCATAGTTTTTTTGAGGTCATACCACATGATATCCAAATGTGGCAACCACATAACAGCTGTGATTTTTTTTTTCAAATTTGAGAGAGAGTTACAAGCCTGTTGCTGCCTCCATGGGTCCTTGGAAAAATGGTTTATGATGCAACTTCCTGTCCTTGAGTGGATTTCAACATCAAAGTCCCAAATTGGTCATTTCTTGACGTGATAGAAATGACCAATTTCATGATATTTCATAAAATGGACATCATCGGACAAAGTTTGTTTGTATGCTATGATGGAAATTCAAATGTACACGAATTTTGTTCATGATTACAAAAGACTTATTATGCCAAATTTGGCAGAAAATAAATTTGAATAGATTTTGAGTCATTTCAAAGAGTAAGTAATGGCCGGACGGTTGCACCACATGATATTTTGACACTTTAGAAACAGAAACATTTAAATAACTAATGATTTTTGGAAATTTAAAGTGTTTACATATACGGGACAGGAACTAAATATATATGGTATTTCTTTATGTATTTAAACCTTTTTTTAACAGAAGAGAATGCAGTCGGAGAGAAAATATAGGTGTCACGTGACGTCAATGACCCACATATCTGCAACTGTAAATGTGCTATGGGGTAATTGTGGTAAAGAAATTCATAGTTTAAAGACGACGCGGCTGTTCCAAGTTGACATATTGCTTTTGTCAGAGGCACTAGCCAACAATAGTAACCATCACACAGTTTCAATTATTATATTATATTGTATTATATTATATTAAACTATATCTGCAACTATTTATTGTATTTTATGTCTTTACTTTCCCCCTTTTTTACACAATATCTAGATCAGGAAATTATTGCTGTCAGATAAATATGGTGGATCGGAAATGTGCAGTTTTGTAAAATGGAAATTCTCCTGTATCCAAACCATAAGTGCAGTACATTAGTAAATTCTTTGCACATCTGGATGATTTGAAAGATTAGCAGCAGCAGAATACAGCACAGTCAATGGTGCTTTAATTAAACGGTGGCATCACCATCTTGTCTTTGGCTGAAGAGATGAGAGAGGAAGGATTTAGTGAAAGAGGAAAAGAGGAAGAGAGGTAGGGAGGGAGGGAGGGAGGATGACAGGGAGGGAGGCGGAGCGAGGGTTTTACTACAGTGTGTGTGTTGAGGAGGACGACAGTGAGGAGGAGAGTAGCGGAGAGGATGCTGGATGCTGAGACGGAGCTGCTGGCCAAACACTTTCTGTCACACTGAAGCAGCTCTCATCCTGACAGAGAAAACAAAAGAACGCCACGTCTGTTCCAACGCCTCAGGTAAGACGACACTGTCATTTTTCATTCATTACAATTGATTGTAACTATGAGACGAATGGTAATTCGTCTCAATTCATGAATATGGGCTATACAAATAAAATTTGATTGATTGATTGATTGATTTAAATCTTTATTAGGAATTTAAGCTTAGGCTGTTAATGGTGAAAAATTACCTTTGGTGGCTACGTTTTTAATCAAGGTGGATGGCAGGAGAAGAAGTTATTGAAAATGTCCTCAAATCAGCATTAGCTATGTAATTATGATCATATTTATTTAAAAAAGAGTATTTATTTACGTAAAATAATACTAATTAAACTTAATCGTTACAGTTAGTGATTTATGTTATATTGATCAATACCATAGACAATTAACTTCTTGTTTATTCTTTTTATAAATGCTGTGACATTATTTGAGCTTCTTTCTATGTCGTGTGCTGTCGATTTAATTTAAAGATGTATTTTCATGTTAAAAAACATAGGCGTGATGTGGAGTGCGCCTTATATCAAATACAGCCTGACTGACTGACAGTGGATTCTGATGCACTTAATATATTTAATCTTTCAAAAAGAATCTGACAAAGCATATCTAATAGTTTTTTCCCCATAGTAGCCTTTTTATCCAGAAACTAAAAGACAAAAGTATAGTAAAACAAAACCTGTTTATATAGTAAACATTTAAGTCATATTTTATACGTGATTTGTTCATTACTGTATGCTCACTGTGATTCTGGTTTGATTTGGTTGAAGAACATAAGCTTCTTATTTCATCACTACAAATTCATTCATAATGTATGAAGTACTCACACACACACACAAACATACACAAATACACACTACATATTTGAGAGTCCCTTGTCAGCGCTCTCTGATGGAAAAACTGTGTAACAGAGAAATTACTTTCATCGTCCGAACACTGTTAATAACGACACTTTTCCAGCTGAGCTCTGTGTAAAAGACTGAGCGTTAACTGCTTTATCCTCCACTCCATCCCTTGTTAACTGTAAGGTGTGCCCATGAATGACAGCCCATCATCAGCTCCGTGTTAACATCAAACGAGAGGGAGTGCTAACTCAGTACTTTGTAAAATGTTTATATTTTAGTGAGCAGCGACGTTAGCGGCTGCCGTCAGCGTTTACGCCGGATGTGAACAGGCACAGCGTTGAGTGCAGGTCAAGGATTAATGGTGGAAAAATAAACCTGAAGTATGAAAATTAATGTGCGTATAGCTGGATAAAAACGTGAGCTGTTACACAGCCTTTGATGCAGGACATGAACTAATGATAAACATGCCTAGACATGGTGTAGACATGAGAGCAACATAAAAGAGATAATATATATGACACTGGTTTTCTCTATAGCACAAGGTTCCAACTGTTTCCATCCTTCAGGTGTAGCTTCCTGTTTACATGGTGGGAGTGGCATCAATCTTTTAACTAACAGCAAGAAAACAAATGAGTTTTATTTCCCGAAATGTGCATCTACCGTGTACACTAAATCAGAAATTTGGAACGGCGGCCCCTCCCGAAGTGGACTGTATGAAGAGCGTGTGCAGCAGAGATGTTGTCTCCTTTCTCTCCCTGTTAGAGTCGGTGGACGGGTCCAGAGAAACCATCAGAGAGTAAGGGAGTGTGAGGCCTAACGTGTAGTGGCAGCAGTGAAGTCAGAGGAAGGGATGGGGAAAGATGAGGAAGAAAGAAGGCATGGACTCGCTCAGTTTATGTGTGTGTGTGTGTGTGTGTGTGCGTGCAACATTGATTTTCAATACCATAACACTCATTTTCCTATTTTGTCTGTCATCCACAGCCATGGTCACGTTTATTGAGCCTGCTCTTCTTTCCCATGCTCCCTGTAATCTCTGCTGAATGCTCCTTTTGACCCTCAATCAGCTGTATTGACTGTGGTTTGTGCGAGGTGGGTGGTGCTGGATTATACAGACTGCTGAGCTCTCAGGTGGAGCCTGATGTGGCTAATGTGCTTGGGTATAAACGCTTCACACCCTCGACAGCCCCTGACTGCTGAGATCAGGGGAAATCCATCTTACTGTAGGTTTTTTTTTACTTGAGTCTTTGCTTTTCAGATGTTGGCAGGCAGGACTTAATTGTCTCGAATGAAAGCTGCTTTTGGAAGCAAGGAGAGGTAACTGTGAGGGAAGTTAACCATCATCTGTTAGATCCTTCAATATCAGTTTTTTGGGCACTGGGGTGCCATTAGAATCCGGGAACACCGACTGGACTTATTAGCGGAGCAACATGATCATTCTTTTGGAATCATGTTTCAAATGTTCACCTGATGATTCTAAATATCATTATCCAACATTTCCTGTCTTTTAGCTCTGGTTTGGTTTTCCACCAAGTCCTGAGGAAAAATACCTGTTTCTTTAGCTGTTTAGTGGTTCAGTAAGTTCATCGCTTGCCTCTAACTGTATCTGTCTGCTGTTTGCTGCTGAGAAGAGGCTTTTAACAGATGTTTCTCTGAAAACAGCTGCCTGCTCCGGTCAAAACGACCCTGTGAGAACAATAAAGCGAGTAAAGGGTAAAGTAAAGCCCATTTTCCACTGGTAAATAAATCCGCTAATACCCACCTACATCAGGCTTTTGTCTATAATTGGAATGGATACAATCTGCATTCACTCCCAGCAGAAATGACTCTGTAGTAGACAGTTTTCTTTAGTTCTGGCTCTGATTGTCAGTGATGGAAAGGTAACAGGCAGGTGAACGTACTTATTATGAGAGCGAGGTGAGAGAGCGCCTCAGTTGTCGTGACGTTGACATGACGCACTGAGGTTGGAAAAACACAAAGGCAAACCCTTCTTATGGCAATGTGAAAGTAGGTAATCGCCTTTTTAGGGGGGTTTACCCGCATTTAAAAAGGCCTGCATATACATAATTGCTTTTGGTGTAAGAGAGGTATGAAAGTCAAGGTCTAGACACACACACAGTGAGCTCAAACTCACTATAAAGCTCAGTAAAGCTGAGGGGAGCCGCTGATTCAACTGGTAAATCTCTTTTAGGTCGTCACTACAAAAGACCCCATTCCACAGGGATGATTTACCTGTGTCCCAATTCCGGAGCTGCATCCTTCGGAGGACTCGGTCTAGATAGGAACTCGTGGCATTCCTACACTGAGTCAACCACAGAGGCCACACTGAAATGAGACATTCTGGTCTACGAAGAATTTCCTATTTTCAACGCTAGCTCGTCCCACCCTTACTGTTGCATCATTAGCTACTTAAAGCCACTCGGCCGCTCACATTGCTTGGTCGTTGGTTTTATTACCGACAAGCATGAGTCCTGGAATAGGTTTGCCAGAGAAAGATCCCGACTGGGTTCTTTGTTGCTTGGGAATGGAAGGATGTTGGAAGGAACCTCCGAAATGGGAAAGCCTAGTTGACCTGAAGGATGTGTCCCTTGAATTGAGACACAGGTCTTCCCTTTGAAATAAGAAATATGGCCACTTTAGACTCAAATTAAATACAATAATATACTCCTAAAGTGCTAAATAGAAGTCTCTACTATGTCTATAAAATGTACCATTGCAGATTTTCTTTGCAATCAAGGAAGCAGTGTGACTTAGCGATGAATGTGTGTGTCGCGGGTCCAAAGATCTTTTTCTTTAAGGAAGCAGTGCCTGGTATTTTTTTCGCCCAACTGTAAACCTCATCTTAATATAGACAAGTGGGATGTGATTTCAAACCAGAATCGCCTGTCCTGCACTTTTTATCATTATACGTGACTAATGAAGTGTCATATCGAGGGAGAGACATGTGTCATGGTTTATGAGGTGAATACGTCATTAATCATCCACTGGGTACATTTTATCACCAGCGTCCAATTTGCCTGTATGGACAAAACAGCAGCAGAGGCATGAAGATGACTGCTCATGCACCGAGGATATGGTCCAACATTCTGTTGTTGTCCATACACCAATAAGGATTTTGTGACTGTGGCATTGACGCTTAGGTTATTTGTTATACCACGCTGCTATATGCAGGTATTTTCGAAAGTTAATGTCATTGAACATGTTCTAGGGTTGCATAGATGCTGCATCCATCTCCGAGAGTAGATACCACTGAAGGTCAATGAAAGATTATGTTTCTGGCTGGTTTGAGGAAACTGAGCATTAAATAGAGGTGATAAATTCAGAATGAATGAGTGTGTCAAAAAAATAAGATAAAAGTGAAATAAAGTCAAGGACTTTCTGTTTATCAAATTATATTATATGTTTTTATTTTAGAATTGTCTGTTTTCACCACTCGCTCACACTTTATTGTTCACCGATTGCACCATTTAAGGAAGTAAAAAACAGCAGCTGTATACTGTTGATGGATTTTACATGGGCACCTGTCCAGTTTCAGTGAGTGAAATTGCCTCTTTGATCATAAAGCGTTGTCAGGGCTGGGGTCAAGTCCACTGTGACCTCATCCATTCCAGCAATCAATTGAAATTCATGAACTTCCCATTTCCCATTACTTCATGTGAGGACTGTTCCACATGAGCTCATTCATTGCAGCGTTTTAGCAGTCTGGATGGTTGAGCTGTACAGTAATTGACTTCCCTTCTCCTCAGATCTGCAGCTGAGGCATTATTGTTTTCAGGGGCTGTGGACTTCTCTCTGGCACAGCAGGCGCAGCAGATGTGCTGCACAAATCCACTGTGACCAGGAGTGTCTGATTAGCCGTATATTGTGGTCACACAACACAGCTGTAAACAGAAAACTACTACAACACTTTTTCATGGTGCTGTGTGAAGATCCCTCCCCCTGCATGACCCAAATATTCTGACAGGGGCCTCGGGGCAAAAAGGTCCGACACACAACACCACCAGCAATCTGTCATTTGGGTCCTTTTTCATCTTCCAGAAAAAGGTGCCTACGTGGCCCTGAAGATGCCCCATCTGAACCCATTTAAAGGAACATCGACAGCGCTGACACTGTGAAGTGCGTCCACAAAATGTCTGCGTGTTCTTTGCCTCTGATTGATTTAGTGCAAAGCTGCTTCAGTGGTTTCATTTTACAAGTGACGAAGAGAAAGTTCAGATTGACTTTGAGCTCAAAGGCTCAGTGCAGAAACAACACAAAACTTAACCAGAGAGAAACTCTCTTAACTTAACCAGAGAGAGGCCAGATTGAATATAAAAGCCTACAACAACACATATTACACCTCATCTCTTTATAACAGCCAAACATATCAAAGAATCATGTTGTTGTACCGATGAAAGCGAAAACTTTTCTCGAAGGAGCAGAAGTTTGCATTTGTTCTAATCTAACTCCACATTTGCAGTTTTTATCCCCTTGTACAGTCGTAGCTCTCTCTCCATTCGCTGGAGTCTGGTCTTGCGATGCTTTGCCTGAATTGCTGCCAAGCGGCGAGACAAGCCTTAAAGGACTTTACCCATCACATAAGCAGGACCTATGTGGTTTCTGAGTCTGACCCAGTATAGTTTGGGGTTACCAAATCTAACCAACACCTTGTTCTGGATGGGGTTTTAGCTCATGGACACTGGATGCAGTTAAACCTTTGTCGGCCTTCATGAAAGCAAACATTTTGATATGACATCATAGGTCACCCGTAAATAATTCCTATTAGTGGGAATTGTTGATGTTGAAATTCCTATTCTTTTTCTGAGCACTTAAAGGTTATCTCATCAATCCTGAACTAAAGGTTTAGCAACAGATCTTCTCCCGTACTGCATGTATGTATTATTTCATAGTTATTTTTCATAAACAAAACTCGGAGATTTCAGCGCCACACAAACTTTGAGAACCTGTGAGAAGGAGCATTGAATCTGTTCCGTTCTCTTCCAGCCACCTCTCACTGACACTCTGTATGCTGTTCATTTGGAGCAGCAGACTTCCAGTCTCTAACAATGTGAATAATGATGTTTGCGGACTTGGTTTGGATGAGAGAGCAAAGGTTTGCTGATGAGTGCATCACATCTAATGACTCCTCTAAGAGGATGTGGTGTATTTGTCCTTATTTCTCATCATTATATCTCCAGCCGTCCTCCTCGTGAAGTCAGACTATGTAGAAACCTCCCCGCTCTTTGCAGACAAAGAGAGAGACAGATACAGTAGACAGAAAGAGACAGAGTTAGATGGCCTGAGGTTTGCTTTTTGTTCTGCTCAGTTTAGTGGCTTCAGCCCTGCCCCTGGTGTACACACAAACGTACAGATACAGAGGTTTCCGCTCACCGCTCACCATATGGGTGCGTGCTCTCGTATTTAACTTGTCATGCGGAGCAATCGCACACTGAACGCAGGACAAGCCGCTAATTATAATTACTGTGACGTCTGGTCTGCTTTTGTTTTTTTTAAATTCCTGCAGATAATGAATGGGATCTTTAAACATTTCTGCAAAAGTTTGGGGCATTTTATGCCTTGATCATAACTGACAGTGGAGAGCTGACAGGAAATGAGAGCAAGGGAGAGAGAGAGAGAGAGAGAGAGAGCGAGAGAGAGAGAGAGAGAGAGAGGAGATATGTTATATGCAGCAAAGCTCCAAAGTTTGATTCCAGTTCAGGCCACCAGGGTGCCCTCATATAACCTCACCCTGCAGTGCATTCAGCTAAATGCTCATGACAGCAATGAGCAATGATACTGTGGACCATGTTCATCGTTTTATTTTGGAATGCAAACATTTGCTAAATAGCACCAAGTACAAACTGTGGGCGATGGAGGTGTCATTAGTTTTTCAGGTAATCTTGTCATAAACGAAGTATTGGACACATTTAATAAATAGCTGATTGATCACCAAAGTTATTGCAATAATTCTGAAGGGAAATGATCGGTTGAACTAAACTGTCCATCCATTTATTAGTTCCTGGGATATTTAAAAAAAAAAAGTAACAAAAGAAATCCAACATCATAGTGCTGCCAAGTCAGGGGACACCACCATCATTTAGATACAGTCGCTCTGAACCCTTTTTATATAGGGTTTACCATTCAAACCAATAAAATCAGACACTAAAAACCATTATTGTCATCCTCTGGGGATCATCAATAGCACTTACAAAAATGTAATCTCTCCACCATTTGTTTAGTTTGGACCAGAGATGTTGGATTCCAGGCAGCATGGAGCTGACCAGTGATAAACCTTAATGAGCATAACGTTTGATTCAAATGATGGCAGAATCACCCGTAAACTTATTTTGTACCTTACCTTCAGTGGAGGAGTGAAGGAGGATGTGGAGGCCTTTCTTTTCACCTGAATATGTAATATATGATTATGAGGAGACGACACAGTAGCCTACTGCTTGGCACATTTTCATATTGTTGGGATGTATTGTTTTCTTTAATCAATGAATCAATAACATTTGATTTGTATAGACCATATTCACAAATGACACGTTGTCTCACAGGATTTAACAAGGTGCAACAACCTCTGAAGGATGGAGAATGGAGACTTTTGGAAACAATGAAACAGACACACATGAGTTTTATCAATCAGGACCTTCTCTTCCCTGATTCGTCACTCTGCTATTATGTGACCCTAACAAACGACATTAGCCTCAGTGATCAGTGATGAATACAAAAAACAAATTACACGTGTTTCGGGCCCTTTCAGAAACCCTTCCACCTCCTCGCTTGTCCAAACAAAGAAATCCCTTATCTTATTTTCACCATGCTGTTGTATAGTCATGACAGGTCTATTAGTATGGTTGGAGATTATTTCTGACACAGAATCAAAACACTGGAGATCACTTTCATTATAAAAGTGTGGACGTAGCTTGAAAGTCATCAGGTCTTTCACTCTCATGTGTCTTACTGTCTCTTCTCCTCCTCCACTGCACAGAGGAGGTGCGTTCATGTCTAGAAAACGTTCTGACGTCAAAGCTCTCAGACGCCTATGTTGGGATTTGAAGACCAGATTAGTCTTCTATCCAGGCGTGACTTTTCACAGGAGTCATCGGAAAGGGGGCTGTTTGTGTTTGTGTGCGCGCGTGAGTGTGCAACTGTGTGCGTGTTCGCAAGTCCTAACAATCAAACTAGAGAGTCATCAGACAGGGGATAAAGTAGGTGGTGGAGCTTCTTTGCAGAACTAAGCTCCATAAGCTGCTTCCTCACTCGTCGGACAAGCCTCTGTGGAGAGATGTGTGGGGGAGGCGAGGTGACAGAGTGCTTCAATGGATGGTTGGATGGTTGGATGGCTGGGTGGGGGCGATTGGGTGAAAGGATGAACAGATGAAACTTGTGTGGAGACTGATGGCACTCTAGTTGGTCGGATTGACGGGATGTTGTGTGTTTGAGAAGTGACAGCTGTGGGGACAGTGTTAGGGAAGGAATGGATGGTGGGGGGGTGGGCCGGCTGTGTAGCGGGATAGATGAGCATGTTGAACAGACGAGGGTGTGCGTGTGTGCAGGACTGATGAAATGTTCCACTCTAATTCAGAGGGGAGCGTTAGGGCTCCCTGGGGAATGTTCTGTGTACCGTAAATAACTGTGATTTAAGCATGGAGGAGGTTGCCTGACTTGGGTTTCCTGAGATGGCTAACCTCATTTAAGGTCGAGCCACTGATCCAGAACACTCAAGCTTTGTGATTCTACAGTTCAAAACAATGGGATCAACCTTAAAGTGCACTTTCCCACATATTCTTTATCTGCTCTTATAAGATAACTTGAGTTCGAATTGGTACTGATTTTACACTGGAGGGGTTTTGTTTCCCAAAATTAACTTAAAGGGATAGTTCACCCAGAAGTGAAAATTCAGTCCTATATGCTCACCATACATATGCTGCTGGAGGGGTGGTGTTGTTGCAGCCAAATCCAAAACAATTTAAATAAATGGTGACCGATTCTTCAAATGTAAATGAACCCCTGACCCAATAAACCCTGCCGTTTTCTTTAACATTGTGAGATAGAGTGATTGTCCCCATGGTCGTTGATTCCTTAAGAATAATTCATGGATCTTGTTTGGGATTCTGTGCAGATCCATATAAAAATTGTCAAATTAAATGTGGGTTCATAAGGGGACGTTGGGGCCTTGGTGCTTTATGCCATCTGAGAGAAATT
Source organism: Pleuronectes platessa (assembly GCF_947347685.1). Taxonomy (NCBI): domain Eukaryota; kingdom Metazoa; phylum Chordata; class Actinopteri; order Pleuronectiformes; family Pleuronectidae; genus Pleuronectes; species Pleuronectes platessa. Next base: position 3,356,203 of record NC_070644.1, on the reverse strand, counting down.
GTAGTTGTTATAGAATAAAACTGTCTTGTGTTAATATTAGACCTTATATTAGACATCGGATCGAACCTACATTAAAAAAAACCTGACCAGTGGATTTATTCCTACAGAATTCAATGGAAAAGATACATCACTTAATGTTGTGTAATTTAAGCACATATGATTATTAACAGAGAGCCCATTTCTTGTGCACATGAATATGAAGAATGCAAAAAAAAGCCATACCAGTCTGAAGCGGGGAAGCCTCTTGGCGTCACAGGAAACAGGAGGATGACGCAATCTGTCAGTTTTCCTCCCCGCAGCGCTCATACTCTCTCACACAGTGTGCGTTCGCTTGTGTGTGCTGACATGAATAACTTTTTGTTTGTGTGTGTGCATGTGTGTGTGGCCCTGCAGCTCTTCGTCAGCCCACATAGTCTCATGGAGATGAAATGCCTTGGTTTCCTCTTACTTCACGTCAATTCGCAATGCTTTTCTCTGTGCCGCTGACCGTGTGTGACAGGTCCTAGAGTCTGCGCGGGTGTGTGTGTGTGCGCATGTGTGTGTGTCTGAAAGTCAGCAGCAGGGATGTGTGTGTTTCTGTGTGTGTCAATTTATATTAACGTTAATACAACAGGCATGTGAAGGTCTTACAGAGGATTACAAAAGACCTGCTTTACTGAACTGGCCAGCGGCCTGGAGACAGGCAGCATGAATGAGAGGGAGAGACGGGGGGACAAGCAGAGGGACAGGCAGAGGAGTGATAAGCTGAACGACGACAGAACAGCAAACATTACAGAACAACACCTTGCTCTTTGAATTCTCCTAATCTGACCTCAGAGAGAGAGAGAAACATCTTTGTGCTGAGTGGAACAAGGCTATGAGAAAACTGATAAAGGTAATAATATTATGAGAGTAAAGTAATTATCTAATGAGAATTTTTTTTGAATTAGGAGAATGTAATCATCACTTAGAAAAAACTAGTAATAACACGAGAATAAGGCGTAATTTAATCCGAAAAATGTCATACAATTGAAAATAAAGAAAACAATCTTTTTAGGGATAACTTGCAAGGAGTAACTCATGCTTGCTGGAGTTCTACTCTCCTGGATCCAGAATCTTGAACCAATCTAATTGCTTCTTGAGGAACTACACTGTGTGACAATGGCCTTGCAGTGGATCACCACCAATCATTTCCTCCTCCACAAAAGAGGCCACTTCCTTCAAGTCTGTGTTGTTCTTTCTTCAGAATATTTATGATAATGTGATGTGGATGTGTCCAAAGAATACAGATAACACACAGCCCGAAATTATGACTTTATTCTTTTTAAACTTACAACTATGTCTCTAATTTACTCCCCCTTTGAGTGGACCTAATACTAGGTGGTAGGTCATAAACCAAAGTTTAACAGATACAAATTCGGACCTGATGAATATCAGATGAAATACTTTGGAAATATCATTACCTCTACAAACATTGGATGTCAATTTAATTTAATGGCAGGACATTTAAAACAAGACCCGAATGTAAACACCATGGTGTTGCAAGTGGAAATGTCAGAGATAACAAAAGTCACTATAAACTAATTTTATCCTCTGGGAATCATGAGGGTCATCACATTTTAAAGACAATCCCTCCACTAGTTGTGGAAAGCCGTGCTTGTAGTGAAGCTTTGCAACTTTTCCAGAGATCTAAATCTTTGAATTAAAACTTTCCAATGCTCTAAAGATGAAGATCATATTATATCTCAAATGTAATTCCTACTCAGAATTGATTTTGGATGGGAGCAGAGGGTCAGTAATGCTTTTAATACGTCTTTAACCCATTTAGAAAACTGTAAGTGGGTATGTGAAAATGGCTCCATTACTCTTCCTCTTCATCATCATAGAGCAGTTAACACTTGGCTCACCTGACAAGCTATAATCTCAAACACACACACATGCCCGCACACTTTGTACACACATGTAAGTACCCGTGCTCCCTGGAGGTCGATCTGCTCCACAGTCGAATCCCACTATAAAGCAGGTGTAAATCAAGCCAGGCTTCATGTGGTGACACGTGTCCTTGGTGTAGGTCAGAGAGGAGGAGGAGGAGATCAGACACTTCACCATTTTTCATGCTGTGCTTGTCAAAAACCACATCATCTCTCAGATAATGCACATATTTAGGACAGGATATACTGCCTTTGGATTTAGAGTAGAGTAATAGCCCTCAAAGTATTTGGCTGTCATGTTGGACAACGATCAACACAGTGAGCAAGACAACTATAATTCACTATTTGATAGGAGTTCAAATAATAAACATTACAGCACAGTGAGAGCAAAGTCTATAGAAATGTATTTACAGTTATCAATAACAGTATGCAAATAATATTGGTTAAAGATGTACCTCTAGTCCTATGAATATGGTTGAAGGTGTGTTATGGAGGGTAGCTCTCCGTTCCAACATCCTGTTTCTCTTCTTTCCTTCAGACTGGCATTGTCTTTATGTTAGCCTGTGTCTTATTGGGAGGCACGCTGAGGGAAAATATTTGTATCTATGGACCAAGTATGAGAAGTTTACCCAATAAGACAGTGGACAATTTTACCAACTTCCTGCTTATCCTCTATTTCACCAACCTCTTTTTCACACCCGCTGTCTGTCAAGCTTAGAGGGATGAAGACGAACGAATGAGCAGAGTTAAGGTCCAAGTCTTCTTTTGTCTGGAGTTGGTGAAATTATAAACTTTTCGAAACAGAACAGAGCTTAACCGCGGATATCGCACCATGTGCACAAAGATGGATGACAGCACAGCGCCCCAATCAAATGAAGCCAAATTGTCTTGAACATCTCCTGGTGGCTGACGATATATGTATAGGTCGTAAACAACGCCTCCTCCTTGTTAGCAGATGGGATATGGATGAGACTTAAAAGTTCACATAATGTTCAAATAATGAACATGAAAATAAATTAACAATTACGAATTTTGATTAGTTATTTGATGCCCTAAAAATGTGATTTTCAGCTGAGACTGACTCATGCTTGGTCAAGCACATGTATTATCTTTAACCCCAACTCTCTCAGACTCAGCATTTTACTATTACTACTATTTTTACAGCAATATACCGACTGAGCTGTCAGATGTAAACTAGTTATGCTAATGTTTACAGTTTAGAGCAGAGCAGATCATATCTTTAATACTTTTCTGCTTTATTTTAGGTTCTCACTACATTCAATTTCACTTCAATTTTATGTGTATAGCACCGAATCATAAGATACATTATCTCAAGGCACTTCACATGGAAGGTCGACATCTTACCCACATGTACTTGACTGGCCTGCTGCCGCTACTTACAGTGGTGAAGCAATGATTGGACAATCACAGTTTATCACTGGGTTCAGTGAACAGCCAGATGTTTGTTGATAAATCTTCTCTTGGAGAACTGTTAGTTTTAATCCCTCAATCTTACCCTGATGTTGTCTCTCACGCGGTCGGGTGAACTAAGGCCTTACTGAAAGCAGGTCACTGCTTTAACAGGAAAACTGTGGGGTTAGCAAAACAATGTTCATGGAACAAAGTAGCCTTTTTTGTATGTGTGTGATTGGCCTGTGCAGCCCCTCCCTTAATGCATCAGGTTCTGGTCATTCATAAAAAGTTTGTAAGGCATGTTGACCAAAATATAAATCAGGAGAGACTTGAGCGGCTCTGTATAAATAGCACAGGCCCTTTGAGCCACCTCAGCTGGCCCCTTATGGTCCTGCTGGGCAGAATGTTGTCGCTGGGGTCCTTCCAAATCACTGAGCTCCTGTGACCCATCATCTTGTAGTGGGAAGTCGTCCGAGCTGCACATCTTAGTCTTTCAGTCTCAACTGGTCAGCACTGTGGTCTGACTAAATTACCTCAGCTGATCCTCCTACTCATCATCATTGAATCTCATAACCACTTTTATTGCCACCTGCAAAAAAAAAACCAACACACTCAAACACAACGGATGTAAAATTAAGTAAATAAAATCTCCTCAACAGGTTTCATCACCCCTCAGGGATGAGAAGTGCCCTCAAGGCTCAGTTGTAATTATGTGAATAGCCTACTACAGTTGCTCTGACACACAAGTGCTGCACTTGGAAAACACTGGGAGGTTCCAGGGTGAAAACAGGGCTGGTATTGACATGCTGTCATGTGTAAGCAGTTTCTGTCCTCTCCAGTGGATGACATTGAGAATCAGATAGGAGTTTCATGTCCTGCTGCAGAGCACTAGTGCACATTGATCAGCTGTAAGGCAGCGACTGCTCTGCTCTATAATCAATTCATACTCTGTGTGTGTGTGTGTGTGTGTGTGTGTGTGTGTGTGTGTGTGTGTGTGTGTGTGTGTGTGTGTGTGTGTGAGAGAGAGAGATAAAACAACTCCCCCTGTCTCTAATTTATGGCTAATATCGTAAAAATGCATATAAAAAAAAGTAAATGTAAGAGTCGACATTTAACTTGGCTCTAAAGATGAGCAACTATTTGTATGTGTGTTTAATTCAAAATGTCATTGTTTCCACCAGTGGAATGAAATAAAGTACAAATTTACTTACAAGACAATTACTAACGAGCATTAATCAATACTGAAGCTACTTTTTCAAAACATTTGGGACAAACAATGAGGCGACAATCTCACCTCCAAACAACACAGTCAATTTCACTTAATGAAATTATAGTTGTATAGGGACAAATTTGTATATACATTTCCTCAAGGCACTTTATATAGAAGTTCAAGACCTTAAAGACAGTTCCCACAATGAGCAAACACTCTGTTGACTGTGGAGAGAAATAACCCATTCATATTATCAGCAGCAGAACCAGACTCAACTTATCCACATCACATCTCATGTTTTCTCTGAAAACACATCTTGTCTGTTTGGCAACGACACTAAAAACATCTGGGCGTCTTTCAGCTGCAGACACAATCAGCTGTGTTTTAATTATTATTTTATTTTATTAAAAATAACAATATATCAAGCTGCCTTGAATTTGTTTTTAAAAGTTTTTTGAATATATCAATATAAATATATATATATATTTGTGTAATACAATACTTTCCCTTGTGAGCAGCATTCAAATTTTTCCAAATGACACTAATGGAACTGTTCTTTATATTGTTATTCCCAGATTACATAAAAAATATTTGATCATTCTATAAAATATAATGCAATGATTAAACAAGCAGTAAATTCAAATGTAAACATTTAGCTGCTACTTACCCACGATTGCATCAGTAAAATTGATCCAATAATTTGATAATATACATTTCTCATAGTAATAACTTTAGATACAGTAAAGACATTTTTCTACATTTTAGAAAATGAAGCTCCTTCTCTTTCTTGTTGGGAATTACACAAGAAGATTGATCCCACTTAGACTCAGTCTCAAACTCTGCTAAGCAACAAAAATATGAATTATCATCATTATCTTGTCATCGTTATCACCTTCAAGCGTTGTTATAGCTTGGGTCTAGAGGAAGGAAGTTGTAGGTGTCGCATGGTGTTGTCCTCGTCTCCAGCTCGTCCTTTACTGTGATGTCACACACCTCATATCAGAAGGCTAACGCCGATAGGTCTGGGAGCAACGTGTCACGTCCATCATGTCTCTCATGTTTCTCAGCCACTACACGACAAGAATTTATGAGAATTTATAATCATCTGATCTGACAGTGACCTTCTGAACAGACACAAACGTTTTATAGTCTGACTCCAGCAGGAAGCAAAGGTTCTGCAGGATCTATAAATGAAGCCAAAATGTTTTTTCATCCTATCAATTTGCACTTTCACGTGGTTCTGCCTGTAAAAGCAGTGACTTGATTCATAATAACAGTGTGTGTGTGGGTGTGTTTGTGTGCGTGTGTGTGTGTGTGTGAATGTGCGTGCGTGTGTGTGCCTTGAAGCATTCGCAGTGAGAAAGGTGGGGGTCAGTTTGAAAGGAAAAGACACTTACAGCCTGTGAGTCACCTCACACACACACACACACACACACACACACACACACACACACACACCACTCACACACACACATACACACACTCATCCATCAATCTGTCTGGTTTCCACTGTCCGCTATGACAGCCACCCCTGACATTTATATGCATTGGGGACAAGAAATTTTCCAGGGAACACAACAGAGAGGGGACCGGAATGAAGAAGATGAAGGGCACTGAGCTGTTATGTATGTGAGCCAGGGCAATAGTCACATTAGTCATTGGGAGGTCAAGTCCCCCCATTTCTTTAAATATGGTTGAATTGTCCCCCCCAATAAATTCAATTGTTAACTGGCCGATGACTAATAATAATAAAATGTAATGCTATTATGACACCACTGTCCGAAATAGTCACTATGATACTTTGACAATTAAGGAATTACGGTGTAGTGCAGCTCATATCCTGTTTCTGGCAGCTCTGTATGCGATTTGTCCAATATCCCTTTTCCCCCAACACAAACCAGGTCCCGGTTCCAGCCTGGTGCTGGTGCTGGTTCGCAGTTTATTTTCTACAGGCCAGTGCCGTTCAAAGGGTCACGTCATGACGGCACTGTATACGTCTGTATACGGCACCGCTCTCCCAGCTAATGACTTTAAGCACCACAACAAAAACAGCGGTCGATACATCGTATTTTAGTACGTAAGTGTGGCTTTGCTTTTCTGTTTTCGAGCATACACAGACATCCAAACATGGATATTTTTGCTGCTTCGCTAGTTGCATAAGATGCTGTTCTACTGATTCCGGTTGGAGGACAGTTTGCATAATATCATATTAAATATACATTTTTTAAAATAAAAAAATACAAATTCATCTCGTGTATATTGAGTTGTGAGATTTTGGTCCCCCCAAAATGTTCACTTTGTGACCACGCCTTGATGTGAGCAATTTAAATATTCTTATACAGCAGCCACTGCTCAAACTCATGTAAAGTTGAATGATCAGACACAGTCATACAACATCTAGCACAGTCTGTCTGAACATTTAACTGCACCAAATATTCTGGTTTTGTCCTTATTTTGAAAGAGACCATATTTCTACCAAGCTACTACTGATGGAAATGATTACATTGCTCTCTTCCTGTTTATATGCCGCTGTAAAAACTCTGATTAACATAAAACACCTTATCCTACGTACATTGTTATAAGTGAATTAGATAAGGGCGATATTTTATCTCCGTTCTATTCTCTAATTGTCAGCGAACACATTGCGTGATCCGTTGTTCAGCGAGGTGTCGTCTGTTCCAGCAGCCTGGTGGGACCGGAGGCGAGACGTTGAGGTCATTCTCTCCTCTTAACCATGTTCTTGCTAAAAGATAATGAGCGCGCTTCTCTGCAGTGAAAGTGTCTTCAGGCATGTACACTGCAGACCACACTTCAATTACACATTACAGCTACCAGTGCACTTTCTATGACCAGCCCCAATTTATGCCCTATTTTCAAGGCAGAGCAGCGGCGCAAGTACACAGTGCCTGTGCACTCGGACATGACCAGCAGACGTTTGGGAATTTAATGGCCAGAGACTGTGGCACAGCAGCGGTAAATCTTCCCCTTCACCAGGGAGTGCCTCTTCAACCATGACACAGTGATGTTCAAATGAGAAATTACATCTTTGTAGTGATGTTTGAAAGTCTATCTATCTATCTATCTATCTATCTATCTATCTATCTATCTATCTACCTACCTACCTACCTACCGATCGATCGATCGATCGATCGATCTATCTATCTATCTATCTGTCTATCGGTCTATCTATCTATCTATCTATCTATCTATCTATCTATCTATCTATCTATCTATCTATCTATCTATCTATCTATCTACCTACCTACCTACCTATCTATCTATCTACCTACCTACCTATCTATCTATCTATCTCTCTCTATCTATCAACATTTTCACCTGAGGCAAAGATGATTACATTTCCTTTGTTCAAAAATGTATCAATTCATCAAAAAGTCTTGGCACTTTTACACGACCAAACCCATATTTATTTCAGCCTGTGAAGAACTGATATTATCAGCCCCGGAGCCAGGCTGCTATAATTGATGGAATCAAACAACGACATTCAAGGCGACATTTGAGGCCACAGTTAATCACGTCCACATAACGCTGATGATTACATTCCCTGTGTGTACCTGCCTTCATGTGCACAGACCTTGTGCAGGACACAGCTACACAGCACAGCAGCTATTTAAGTTCCATCTGTGGCCTTAAGGGCTGTGTTTTACAATTATTCATGCAGCAAATATAGCCACCTTGATCTAATCTTGGAAAACTGTAATCCCTTTAAAAATAGGTACACATGCGTCCTTACTGTGTTTCAGAATACATCAAATACATGGCTGGAGAGTGGTGCACACAGCAGAACCATATTATTGGAAACATTATTTTTAAGATGGTTCACAATACATGGTTCATGGTACAAATATTTTTTTAGAAACAAAATACATAGACCGCACCTAAAGACATGTAATATTTGGTATATTCAGTGTAACTGTATAAAGAAACACTGTGATAATAGAGCAGATGTGAAGCCACAAGCTCTATTTCATCCATCGATCCATAGCATCATTTGACGGATACTGGTACCAATAGCATCGAAAGCCACAAAATTACCAAAATAGACAGATTTAGGGGGAAAAAGCCATCTCCTGCTTTCAGTTCACAAGCTAAGTCCATGTGATTTTGAACAGGCAAGACATTTGTGCTCTGCTCGTTCTGTGATTCTAAACCTCATTAGAAGTTATACTGGAAGCTTCCAACCGAAAGCAAGTGCAGAGCTTTTTTACTTCTGCCGGCCAATTTTCGGAGATAATCATTGTGTGACCAACTAAAGGAGTTTGAGTTTGGACTGTAAAGCTGAATGTGTCTGGAACTTAGGTTTACAGAGAGAAACGAAGCAAATGTTAGCACTGATTTTCAACATGAAATGCTTTACTCAGAGTTTTTATAGGATTTTTATCAGATCAGTGGGTCAGTTTGTTTTGGAGAGGAAACATGCTCTGTAAAAATGTTTGGTGTCAATAACAATTAGATGTTTGTTTGACGTAAGATAGTCCTGATGATTTCATCTATGATTCTTTCAAAGGGAGAAAGACCTGATCACGGTCAGTAGTTGAAAAATCTGTGTAGTCAGGTTGTCTTGTCATTTTTCAAGAAAGTATTGTTATATAAGTGGGTTGAAATACAGTTTCTCAGAGTTATTATGTTAAATAGATTATTCAAACGTCGTGTGACAAAATTGCACATTTTAAATAGGAAAAACTCAGAGTCTAAATTTAAGAGAATGAATCAAATCCCCATAAATCAAAATGGTATTGAAACCATTTCTCTTTTACGATGCATGTGGGGCTTTCAGAAATTCTGAGCCAGACAAATCTGGCCTCTGGCTGTTTGTTTGAAACAAAGTGCATATCATTTGCTCACAGACGATGTCCACATCTCAGACGTGTACTACTAAGTCATTGTGTCGCCTACTTGTGTGTTACTCGCCTTCATTTGTTCAGTGCTGCTTTAAGTGAGAGTTATTTCCCAGCTCTGTGCTTGTCCTTTCATATACTAATCAGTGGCTATGCACAAAAAATAAAGATCTGGCCTTTTGTCTCAGCTGCACTTCACTTTTCTTTGCATGCCACTAACATTCTCTCTATTTGTGTGTGTGTGTGTGTGTGTGCGCTGTTGGTACAGGATTGGGTGGATGATGAACAGGTCTGGCGGCCCCCCAGGGGAGGAGCTCACAGATGAGGAAAAAGAGATCATCAACGGTGTACTGGCTCGTGCGGCCATGATGGAGGCCAAGGAGCAGCAGAGGATTGAGTGAGCGAGAGAGAGAGAGAGAGAACTATTGTCTCTGTTGCACAGAATCACATCACTTGAATCATGTCATGGTTGCAGATGCCCACTGAGCTGCATGATTTTTGGTTTAAAACCTGTGTCACATTTGTGCTTACACATATCCGTGTGTGTTCTCAGGCGTCTCTCCAGTCGCCTGGATAATATCAAGAAAACAGCGTGTGGTGATGGACAGGCCCACTGTCTGCTGTGTGGGGCGTCATTTGGATCACAGGGGGTCACAGCTGTCCTCTGCGTGCAGTGCAGGAACGTAGGTGGATATCTGTGTAACTTCTGCTTAGACAAAGAAAGTAATCAGAGCTAAGGCGAGAGGATGTAGTGAGTGCAGGACCTCTGTTTACTATCTGTGCTCTAGTGTTGTGCAGATCCCAAGAGGTTTCCTATAGCAATAAGGTGCCAGTGAGCCATACTCTAACTTGTTCTGACACACAGTGTGTCTCTGTTTGTCTTATGCATCACATTCTGTTTCTTGTTGCCCTAATTAACTGCTCCTGTTAACTAAGTAGAAGATGATGCTTTCCGAACTGTAAAAATATACGTGCTCTGTGCACCTGATATCCATCAAGGACTAAATCTGTGCAGGATTTTGCTCATATATGTGAGTCTTAATGTTAAACGTGTGTTTGTATATCTGCAGCACATGTGTAGCAAATGTGGGATCCGGAGCAACAGCCGAACGTGTCCTGTGTGGCTGTGCAGAATCTGCAACGAGCACCAAGAGGTGAGGGCAGGGAGTGTGTGAAGAAAACAGAGGGCTCTTGATATAATCATGGGGCCACATTACACCATTATGTCGTTCTTCTGCCAACGAGGAGCAGAGATTTTCCTGTGACATGAACCATTTTCCAGCTTTTAGACTGACCTTTTAGCACAGAATCGCATTTCAAAGTCCAGTGGCCTGGAAAATTACCCCTGATTGCACCTCAATATCCGAAGTGGATAATGGGTGATGATTTATTTCAACCCTTATTTAATTAAAGGAAAAAATACAGATAGAATTTTGATTAATATAGAACATGAACAAAAAAGTCTGGTTTCTGCTTTTCTTGCTGATGCAGTTACACAAGGCTGTTTTGATGATGGTGCTGTGTTGGCTGAGGTCTCTGCCTCAGGGAGCCCAGACTCTTTAAATAAATGCAAAGGGATTATTTGTCTGCTCGATAACATAAAAGAATGAAGTAATATAGATAACAAAGCTGCTCCAGGAGATTTTTTGGCCACTTGGAGGCAGTGGAAACAAACTGTGAACACACCATTAACAAACAATCACCTTTTGAGTTGATTTGCTAAATGTTGTTATGAAACAGCCGCTTGTTTACTCATACAGCAGTTAAAAAGCAACATGATCCTTCATTTGGAATCAGATTTGGGTTCAACTGATGAATCTACGTGGAGTATTCTCCATCTTGTATCTCTGTTTTTGGTCTCCACCACCTCCTGAGGGAAATATCTCCCCCTTTAGCTGCTAAATGCTCCACTATTTTCACCAGTTGCTCACTAACTCTGTCTATCTGCTGATAAACAAGAAGTGGACATTGGCTTTTTACAGCCTTTCATCTGAAAACATGAAACCCCAAAATAAAAATTAACCAAAACAGTAAAGTTGTGATCCGAACAAATAAACAATGGTAAAGGTAATGGGAGCTGCAGATTCAGCTGTTAATAATGCAGGTTTATCAATGTCAAAGTGGAAGTGGAACTAATCAATATCTTTCGATTATGAATTGATAAAATGTGCCTGTGTGTAATGGGACAGTGGTTGTTATTAAATCCAAACTCTGCAGTTTCTCTTAGCTCTGTTGGACTACTGTAGCCTCTTCCAGCTCACCCATCTCACCAGCTTCCCTGCAGCATTTTTCATCTGTCTAAAGGTCAAGCATTTAGGTCCATTTTATGTGTGTACACTGTATATTCACAGAACTGAGATTGTATATAAAGCCAGTAGTTTTCATTCTCATCTTTCAGCAGCGTATTATTCCTGTGTATGAATTCCCTGTGTGTTCTGCAGGTTCACAAACGTTCCGGAGCTTGGTTCTTCAAGGGAAGAGAGCAGCAGGGTCTGCCATCCCCCCTCCCTCTGTCCGGATCCCGACAGGCCAGCACTGAGAGCGATGGACCACAGGAACCTTCAACAAATTATCATCCAAGACACGGTAGCCTTTATAATGAGATTAAGATTAGACTCCTGTATACACAAGATAATGCGTGTGGAAAAATATAATTCTCTACAATCATTAAATGTTCTCATTATCCTGCTCCTAAGAATATTTGAAGGGTCATATGTTATTTACAGATCCAAATCAAAAGCACTGGAAGGACTATGCATACCTATGCATTCTGTCTATACCACAATTAGGCAATACTAACTTTTTTATATGGTAATTATGCCATTTTATAATAACATCGATGTGACATCATTTATCACATATGACCAGGAATGATTGGTTAATCTAAATAATATGTCCATCGTGTCTACAATCTTAATGGTTACAAAAGTTTAAACATTACACTATATGTTATCATTATATGACTTCATATTGACGACATGATAACATCTTTCTCATGATAATTGTTTTAATCTATATTAGATTTAGTTCATGTCTCTACTCCTAAAGGATGCAGGGATACCTCGGGAAATGTATTGTTGAACCATGTATACAATAATTTAGCTTATATTAGTCACCTATTATTTTTAGATATCTTGAAAATGTGTTTTTCGATCAATATTTGTATCTGCTCAAAAACGTAAAGAAGAAAAGTATTGTGATATATTAAGTTTGCCCATGCATTGTTAAGTTATTTAGTTCACATTTTCACACACACATTTTCACACACACACACACACACACACACACACACACACACACACACACACACACACACACACACACACACACACACACACACACACACACACACACACACACACTCACACTCACACAAAGGAAAGTAATACCTTGTTTATGGGATACTGCCCACAAGATACTAAATAAGCACAAATGCTGTGCACCACTATCTAACCTTCAAACGTTTGTCAAGGAGAGAGATGGAGGTCAGGTGAGGAAATATAAATTTGAAGATTTGAAATCTGAAGAGCAGGTAAGTCAATCTGTTCCTGTTAGGAACCACAACAGCGCAAGAAGAGACAACGGGAAGAAAATACACCAGAAACTGAAAACTCAAATATTTTCCGCATCTTGAGAGAGACAGCAGGGTAGGAAAAAGCCCGACAGGCCTTCAAAATCTCATCTGTTATAAGAGTGTGGTAATAGCAGTGTATAGAGGAGGTTGCCGTACGCTGTAGTTTAACAAACAGTGTAGCTCCAGTGGAGGTGATATTCTTATTTTGTCTCCTCAGACTTGAGCCCAGAGCAGCAGCAGCAGCAGCAGCAGCAGCAGCAGTCCTGTGGGTCAGAACAATGGGAGCAGACAGCAAGAACAACAGCTGACAGCTATAATGAGAATCAGTCTCGTCCAGCAGCTGTAATGAAGACAGAGGGACATGTGTTAGCCTCCAAACCACCTCGGCCAAACGCACAGCAGGCCACCCTCACCTCAGGTAAAGCAGCAGTGCTCCTTCTAAGAACAAGCCTGATGCTTCAGGGCTGCTCTCCAAAACATTTAACATCAACATCATTATAAAAAAAGAAGATGTTTCAGTCAGCAACAGTGGCAGTTTTTTGTGTCTTTTCGCCTGTAGCTCCTGCTGCAGATGTGGGGAACAAACGTTCAGAGAGGGAAGGGACGGTTTCCCTTCCAGCTGTGGAGGAAAAAAGACAACCTGTTGTCTCCAGTTCCTTTTCATCTCATGTTCCTGCAGCCAGAGCTATTCCACCTGTTAATCCCCCGGCAAACAATCCCACTCCCCCAAGACCAACACCAGATCGAACAGAGGATGAGGAAAATGACTACGACTCGGATGATGCCAGTAGGAATGATCACCTCCCCCCTGATTTATACTAAGAATAAGAGTGTCCCAGATGTTTACTTTTTAACTCATTTTTTATCACAGTATAAATTCCTTCTTTTGTACCTGTGGCTGTGAGGGACATTCCCAGTAGAGTGATGAAGAGTGAAACATTAATGTTCCTCCTGCTTTAGTGGGGTATTGGTTTCTTTAAGAGGAGCCACATAAACATAAATTCTACTTCTCTTCTCTGATGTCCTTCCTGTATTTTTGTTCCTGCAGCTACTCTGGGATCTCTGGAGTTCAGTCTTCTTTACGAACAGGAGAGCCACGCCCTGCACTGTTGCATCATTAAAGCTAAGGTAAACTGACCGGCACACATGAGGCATTAGACATTGGAAAAGAGAGGCTGAAGTTAGACAAGACCGGACAAGATGCAACACAAAAAGACAAGATGGGAGCAATCAATACAAAATGAGTCAGGTTGGGACAAAAAAAAGACTGGCATATGAAAGACAGAACAAGATGAGACAAGATGGGACAAGATAGGATGAGATAAGATGGGACAAGACAAGATGGAATAAGACAAGACAAGACAAGATGGGATAAGACAAGGCTTATCGAGTACCTTTATATTTGATTTGTAGTGCAATAACACCCACATTCCACCTCTGAGTCACATAAACACTACATTTATGTACATCTCTGCTGAATCTTAGCTTTGTTTTCCTCATGTGTCTCAGGGTTTGAAGCCGATGGACTCAAATGGACTTGCTGACCCGTATGTGAAGATGCACCTGTTACCTGGAGCCAGTAAGGTACAACCACTGTCATTATGGCATCAATGGGCTGGTTTTGACAACTGCACAGCTTTGATTTAGTTGTTTTATCACATTTTAAATTTGTGGGTGGAGCACATATCATCCAAAATACGATGCATGCATTTTTTTAAACAAATGTTGGTAATCCAATTATATCCAATTGAGTTAGTGAGCTTTAATCACTGAATTAGGGAGATTATCCACATTAAAATGGCTGGCTGTTTGTTCAGGGTCGGCTGTGGCTCAGGAGGTAGAGCGGGTCGTCAACTAACCAGAAGGATAAGAAGTGTCCTCGGGCAGGATACTTCCTGTGATTGTGTGGGAATGTTTGAATGACAAAACTATATTGAACTCTCATACCATGTAGTCTTATGTCCTGGTCTTTGGTTTGGGAATATTTATAATTTCAAGACATATAACTTTGAGTTCAAATCATATAATTTTGGAAGCATCTATGCTCTTTGGTGGTGATTTCCCTTGCAAAGCTTGACAAGCAATTGCATATCACACTTACACACATCATCACTATTTACAAACTGTAAATCGCTGGACATTTACCCTTCTTTAAAAGATTCGGTGTGTAAAATTTAGGGGCATGTAGTGGTGGAGTTGTAGATTGCAACCCATAGGGAAAATTGTGAAAGGCCCTCTCCAGAGTCAGTGTTTGGTTTGTCCGTTCTGGGCTACTGTAGAAACATGGCAAAGCAACAAGGTGGACCTGAAAGAGGACCTGCTCTTACAGTTTTTCTCAATTGCTTTGGCTCATTTCACGAAACAGAAATGACATTCTCAGAGCTCTAAGTGCAATTGGCAAAATAGCCCATATGGTTCAGCACAACTACATAGATCACCTTCAAAAGGTCATATCTCACCCAAAACAATTAACTCAAGTTTCAAAAGCAAATCATTTTCTCATATAAATAGTCAGTGCCCCCAAAATGAAAATGTCCTTCTCGATTGCTGTGGCTCATCTCTCAAAATAACATAGATGGTTCAGCAAAACTCCATAGCACACCTGCAAAAGGTCATATCTCTCCCAAAACAGCCAACTCATCAGTCAAAACTAAATCCTTTTCTCATACAAATAGTCAGTGCCCCCAAAATGAAAAGTCCCTTTGGCATTGTTTAAACACTACAGGTCAAAATGTTTAGATGTTTTGTCAGTATGGCAGTGGACCATAGAAATACCCCTCATGTGCACATTTAAATCTTGGCTCAGTCCTTTGACACTGAATGGTTACAGTAGATGTTTTCCTTCCAGAATATTATGTGTATCAAACAGAAAAAAGATTAATTCAAGGTTTCACATAAAATATGTTTATTGAACTCATACTGCCATGGAAATTGTTACAGTAATTGCCATACATCATGCTTACAGTGACAGAAAATGTGTACAGCACAATATACTGTCAAACAATAAGCACATCAAAACTAAAATTTGGCATAGTGAGATATGACCTTTTGAAGGTGATCTATGTAGTTGTGCTGAACCATATGGGCTATTTTGCCAATTGCACTTCGAGCTCTGAGAATGTCATTTCTGTTTCGTGAAATGAGCCAAAGCAATTGAGAAAAACTGTAAACTTACTGTGTGACTGGTGATCAGATGTGTGAAACTCAACCTTGATTACTAAAGTTCTAGTTGCACCTGAAAATTAAAAAGATATCCTTATTACAGTATATACCATGATGTTTTTCATGGTATTATGTGCCTGTACGATTTTGACAGTGGAGTGAACTATTGTGCAGGTGATGATGTAAACAATGAAATTATGCCAACATGTTCTGCAGAGAACAACCACTTGACTGAGAAGCGACAGTCAGTTTTGACCAGCAATATATATTCAATTGGTAATTGGGCTAACTGAAGGCAATTGTACCTAACCGTTTGCAAAGGTGTTCTAAATCATTTGAAATTTGTGCAGGCTGTTGGAAATTGTACTTGTCATTGCAAGGATGTGCTAATACAATTGCAATTTGATTAAAGGAATGAGATATTCCAATCTGTTGTGAACAAGTGCCCAGTGGTTTGGAGGTTTGCACGTGTTGTTTTGAGAATGTCATTTCTGTTTCGTGAAATTAGCCAAAGCAATGGAGAAAAACTGTAATGTAGATGTCAAAGCTCATTCCTAGGTAATTACAAACATGTAAATTGTTAGATTCATGTTATTATACACAAACGAAAAAATAAAAATGTATATTATATTTCCGCAAAAATAATTAAAGATCCTCCTAAAACTTACACACTGGACCTTCAAAAGCTTGTTTGCTGATACTAGCTTCTGGAAATGAGGTTAATGAGAATACTGAGACTGAACCAAAGCAGTAAAGTTGCAGCTCATAAAACCAAAACAATGATTTAAAGTAGACCAAAAATGTCTGTAGTGCCTCAAACTTTAAATAAATACAGCATAGTGGTGTAAGAGTTGCATGTAGCCATCAGCTACTTTTGTATTCAGTGTTTTACAACAACACAAAGCTTGTGATGAAGTTGTTTGGATGTGTCGATTCAATTTAGGATGATCTCAAGTTATATAATTTAGCAATATGTGCACACAGTGAGGGTACATGCTTTATGTTGAGAAGATTTGTCCTCATTGTAGTAATCTCTTGAGTGAACCCATGTTTGCTTGAATCCAGGCAGTTGGACATTTCAAACACAATCAAATTGATGATGTTTCTCTTCTCATTTTCTTGTGTGGTCTCACTCAGTCGAACAAGCTTCGCACCAAGACACTGAAAACAACTCTGAATCCCGTGTGGAATGAGACGCTCATCTACCACGGTATCAACAATGAGGAAATGTCACGCAAAACTCTCCGGTAAGAACAAGTCTTACCTGCTTTAACTTTGTACAAATAAAATGTGATTCATAGAGTGCACTGTCCATCCTCAGGCTTTCAGTAAGTGACGAGGACAAGTTTGGACACAATGAATTCATAGGAGAGACTCGAGTTGCACTGAAGAAACTGACGTTTAACCAGAAGAAGAACTTCAATGTTTGTTTGGAGAGAGTGATCCCGGTGAGCCTGAAGAAGATACTGACACATTCTCCACATATGTAGATACAGTTTGATATTTCATTATTATTTTGACCAATAGGACAACATGGTGGTGCCGTGGTTTCCTCACATGCAGAATGCTCCCAGTTCGAATCCCGGTTCATCTGTGGTCTTTCTGTTTGGAGTTTGCATGTACTCCATGTGTTTGCATGTGTTTTTTGTGGGTATACTCCCATCTTCCTCCCTCAGTCTAAATACATGCAGTTTTGAGACTCTAAATTGACCCTAGGTGTGAAATAACAACTGTTTCATATGTATGCTAAATGTAAAACTAAAGCCAGGAGACTGAGGGCGGAGTGCTTGGCTCATAATAAGCCTTAAAACAGGCACAGCAAGGAGAGATGGGCTATTTGCATTGTCTCTGCATTGTCTTAACTGGGTTTATCTATTTCACATTCAATGTTCCAGTTTGTGTAACTAATATTGATGGTGCTGATGTTGACGAGTATTGCTGTTTTACTTTATGTACAGGTGAAGAAAGCTGTAGGAGGCTCGGCCCGTGGCATGGCCCTCTATGAGGAGGATGTAAGACCCTCACTTACACTAGATCTCACACATGTGAATATTATTGTGTATCCAGGGCCTGGTACATCCGATTCCTCTGCACCATAGATGTATGGATGCACTGAGCTGATAATGACCTTATTAAACAGATCAGGTATCTGCCAGACATGATCGACCCACATTGCATTTCTCCATCAATGTCAATATAAAATTCATTGTTTCCACGATCACTTACATGCATTTAGTCTAGATGGGAACTCATTTTCTATTGCCACAACAATCCCTGCTCTCGTGTTACCTGAAGTAAAATGACCTCAATGAGTTCCAGGCAGTTTGATTTGCAGAGTTTACATTTGGTATATGGACAGTGTATATATTAGATATTATTTCATTTATATTTTTCTACATTGTATATATTTCCTTACACTTGAGTATTGCATATTAATCATTATTACTTACTGAAGCCTATTTTTGACTGCCCTCTTGCTGCTGTAATATTTCAAATTTCCCCATTGTGGTACTAATAAAGGATTATCTTATCTTCTCTTAACTTATCTTATCTTAAATCAAAGACAGCAAATCAAAAATACAAACCTTTAAGAAAATGAGTATAAGAAACCTAAGTAATAGTATCAATCAAGTAAAAGCCATTCACTGAAAGTACGTTTTAATACGCAATAGAGCAACAAATTTGGATTAATACACCACTAAATATAATCCCCATTATTTCGTCAAATTCGAGTTATGTCTGTAGCTGTAGCTTTAAGACATTGATCAACTTTATTTGGGAACAGTCTTTTTTGTCTATTGATTTGATTGAATGGTGACACAATATGTAAAGCACCTGCCCAATCTTTCCAAGTAAAATAAAAAAAGTGTCTATTACTGCTTCTACATTGATGCACATGTATGTACAAGTATTTAAGCCTCCTGCATAATAACATAGTTTTAAGCATGTGCATTATCATCCATTAGCACAGTATAATCCCTTCAGATATGTGCACATAGAAAAGAAGCATTAGGATAGTGCAAAAGTAGTACACTACTTTGTCTGCATGTGTTTGTACATAATCTGTAATGTGTGTGTGTGTGTGTGTGTGTGTGTGTGTGTGTGTTTGTGTGTGTATATGTGTGTGTGCGTGTGTGTGCAGCTGAAAGAAGGGGACGATTCAGAGGAAAGAGGACGTATCATGGTATCACTGATGTACAACAGCCAGGTGGGTCGTCTTGTAGTGGGCGTGGTCCGCTGTGCTCACCTGGCGGCCATGGACTCCAACGGATACTCTGACCCCTTCGTCAAGATGTACGTTCTCCATTCTCTAACATCTTCCTGAACCTCAGTGCACAGACTGAAGACTGAACGTTTATTGGTGTAATCTGTACAATGGCCACTAGCATTAGATACACTATATAATTACTGTGTTGACGTGAGAGTTGTCGCTCTAGGCTACAAATACGCCTATTTCATGAACTTGAAACTGTTCCTTTAAGAATTCATAGATTTCTGAGGTATAACTCTCTCTCTTTCTTGGTCTTTGGTGCTCTAGATGTCTCAAGCCAGACATGGGAAAGAAAGCTAAAAACAAGACGCAGACAAAAAAGAAGACCCTCAATCCAGAATTTAATGAGGTCAGTTGTGGGGTGTTAGTGTACTTTTAAAAATGTACACTTACTCTACTTTGTTGTCTTCTCTTTGCCCATTGTCCAGCCATGGATTGTGTCATATATTCATTGGTCTTTTTTTTAGGAATTCAGTTACGAAATAAAGCATGGTGAACTTGCCAAGAAAACCCTGGACATCTCAGTCTGGGACTATGACATGGGCAAATCCAATGATTTCATTGGTAAGTGTGGACATTTGTTTGAAATCCTATTCCCCCATCCAGCTAGTCATTTGAGACATTGATGGAAATAAAAGTGTCTGTTGGTTAATTCAGTCCCTTTGGACCAGACTGATATCTTAACAACTATTACACAAAAAAACCTTTTGAAAAACATAGACATACTTTGTGACCTTGACCTTGGGCTACCAAAACCAAAGTGAATGTTTGTGATAAGGCATGGCTACTATCATGTGTGTCCTTTTTAACTTTGTATACGTATTAATGGGCCCTTTTCTCTCTTTCGTTCAGGAGGATGTCAGTTAGGCATCCAGGCTAAAGGAGAGTGTCTGAAGCATTGGTACGAATGCCTGAAGAACAAAGACAAGAAGATTGAGTGCTGGCATGTTCTGTTAAACGATAACCCTGCTCAATTTGAGGACTAAAACGACATCTCTCCACACATGTATCGTCTTTGTCTCTCTCATTCTCCCTGTAGAATATAGTCCTCCTATGAGCACGTACTTCTATGTGGATTGTCCCAAAGTGCAATGTACAAGCGACATTTCCAGCAGTTTTCAGGTGACTATCATGGATGTTTGTTGTTGAGTGACCACTAAACAAAACCAGGAAGCTGTTATTTGACCATATTCACTGATATCAAATCTTAATCTGGATGAAGAAATGATTGAAGAGTGATTATCGTATTTTATGGAGCTGAAAACCCCCTTGTTTTCATTGTCTTTGAGATAACGTGTACCGCCAAGTTCCAACCCAACTGAGGGGAATACCCAGTTTTCTGTCTCTGACCTCTTGCCCGTGTTGATTAGTGCTCCTGTCATATGGGACCATGTCGCATGTCATCAGCTGATCTCTGTGACCACGTTGCTCAAGTGCTTGCGTCACCGAAACATACATTTCACTCGTATTACCGTGAACAATTATCATGCATCATGCATATATTAAATACTAGGTGGGACACTCAGAGGTTTGGTTGCTGAAATGATGTGAACCGACTCTCATGTTGTTGATGTGTTGATACTTTCGACACAGATAAAAAATTGGTCTAATTCATCTCTTCTCCTGTGCATGTGTGAGCTTTGTCTTTCTGCTGCAGAAATAAAAAAATGATTCTGCATGACATCTTATTATACAGATGAAATTCAAGTATGCAACGTAAGCACAGTTCCTCGGATCTCATGAAATATCCCTCCACAGATATATTGGATCGATGTATTCTGATGCCATACAAATTCAAGCATTTTTCATCTGTATTCATATCGATGCATGTCTAATAAATAAAAACAGCGCGGCACTCCCTTTGCTCCTCGGCTTGTTTGATTTGTGCTGTGTGACATGGAAGAAAACTTTGTCTGAATCAGGTGAGGTTTGAACCAGCCAGCTCAGACAGACACGCAGCTGATAGTTTGGTGAACTTTGACTTCTCCTGATAATACTTGACTCTCGCTCCAAGTAGGTAAAAGTTTACACTGTGAATCGTGTAGCCTTGAACTTAATCTTGGACGCAATATTTTTCTCTCCATTTTAAGATAAATAAAAACACAGGCAGGTCAGACAAGAAACCCAAACATTTACATTTGACCAAAAGAGGCCAATCAGTACGAGTGATGTGACCTATCCTTAGAATTCCAGTTGGAAGAACAGAAAGCTAAACAGACAATGTGTAGAATTATGCAATGTATCATAGCTTCAGGAACTTGGCTGTAAAACTCATGTGTGTACCCCAATATATTCAAAGGATGGGTGAGTTGTAAAGTCTGTAAAGTCAACTTCAGGTTGACTTTACAGACAACCTGAAGTTAGAAACGGTTGTTGACCCTATTAAATGTGACACACAGGAAGGAGACAGGAGGACAGAAAGACATATACAAAATTAAACAACAAAAATATTTTGGGTGTGTGAAATTGTGGACCCATTAGCTGATCCGCTATAAGCTCATGTCCAAACAGAGGCCATAAATGATTATGGATCAGTGTGTGTGTCTGCATGTGTGTGTGTGTATGTGTGTGTGTATGTGTGTGTGTGTGTGTGTGTGTGTGTGTGTGTGTGTGTGTGTGTGTGTGTGAGTGTGTATGTTTGTGAGTGTGTGTGTGTGTGTGTTGGGGGGGGGTATACTAAGTTAAAAAGCTGCACACTGTTTACATTTCAACCTTGCAACAGCTCAATCTCTTTTACCTGTGTGCTTGTTCTATGGGAGAAGGCACCAATGACAAGAAAAGCAAATGGGCAAGATAGTAGTTGCTAGTTTATCTCAAGTCATTTTATCAATCAATGTTGATTACTTTGTCACATTGTCACTGGAGTGTCTATTTAGTGTGAGTTGTGGGTGTTGGTGGCGTGCCAATCCTTTATCAATATACCAGTCACATTTTCAAACTGATAACCATCTGGTGGGTGTGTGTGTGTGTGTGTGTGTGTGTGTGTGTGTGTGTGTGTTAATCAATATGTCATGTATCAGTGCAACTGTCAGCGAGAGAGTGTGAGTGGAAGAGAGAGAGGGGGGAGGGGGGGGGGGGAGCTAGAGAGATGTGACAGGTCACATGATTCCGTGTGGTTCAGTTTACTTTGGATGCACCACAGATCTCCCCCTCACGCCTCCTCCCGTCCTCATTTAAACCCGACCTGGGGTCTGCCACTTTGCCATAGGTTCGCCATCTGCTCCAGAGCCTGAAGCCTGTCAGCATCACTCACTCCGCCTCCGGTCCGTCAACGCGCCACCATGACGCACATCTCTGCCCTGGTCCTCCTCACCTCATCCCTCCTGCTGTGGACGCCTGCACACGCCTCGCTCCTCTGTGTCTGGACCAAAGTTTTGCCGAACGACGAAGTGCACCACAGCTTCCTCCGGCGGGACTCTCCATCTCTGCGGCTGTACCACAGCGCCTGGTCCGGCGCGCGCACTCTGCTCGGCTGCGCATGGAGCAATGACGCATCGGTGATCCAGAACTATCTGTCTCTGTGCGCGGAGAACCCGCACGACTTCACCGATCACCCGGATCCAAATGTACATTTGAACTCTGTGTTCGGGCCCGAGGAGCGGTGCGTCTCTCTGGACTCTCCATGGCTGGAAGGAGCGGGGTGGCCCGTGGTTAACCGGCTGCTGGGCAGCGATGGAGGTCTCCCCGAGGCTGAGAAGAGTCAGGGTCAGGATGACAGGTCAGAGGTCAGAACCCATGTGCGTGTAAAGCGAGGTTTCATTGTACCTGGGACCCTCTGGTGCGGCTCAGGAAACAAGGCGCTGTCATATGCTGATTTGGGTAAATTTTCTTAATTTCTACAAATTATTTAGGGTTTTATAAAGATTGTGTGGAGACCAAAACCTGATATAAGACTAAAGGTATTTCCTAAGTTCCTTGTTCAGGTTATTGGTAAGATATGAAGTCTGGTGAGGTTAATATTAGGGTTAGGGATGAATTGGTCATGGTTAAGCTTAGGGATAAGGTTACTGTAAGACGGTCCAAATAACGATATCTGGGCAAACTTGTGTGTGTGCAAATTATGCTAGAATATGCTTTCATATTCCTTGTCTTGACTGCATTAACTAGAGAAATACTTTATACTCCAAGGCAATCTTCTTTTATTAGGATCATAAATAGCCTAGATGTTTCATTTAAAAACGTGTGGGAGTAATTGATGTCGGCTTATTAAAAGGATATCTGGGCAGTAGGTTGAGTTATAAATATAAGTCTCTGGAGGGACACAGTGGTCCCTCTGAGCTGTTTGTTTAATGGAAAAACAAGTAATTCAGCTGTGTGCCAATAAAATGGTGGCATTTGGCACTACCTCTTCATGCTGTGACTAAGGCAGTCTGCAGGGCTGCTGACTACTGCTACTGTAAAGCGTTTAGTAATCAAGATAACATTTTGATAATTTCCCGTCTTCATCTAGACAGTATACACATGTCTGTGAACTATTTTCACAAGGTTTTGATTGCTGTGAGTGAGAAACTGATGTTGAAAGATGATGTCTTTCCATTGATTTCGATGGGGGACATGATGATACATTTCAAAACATTTTCAAAAACTCTGTTTTAGAGAATTAAGTCTGACATTTTTCAGATTGCAAATAACAAGGCTTGCGAATTATGTCATTTATTCTCGTGAACATTGAACATCAACATCGGAAAAAAAAGGAATCTAAAGATATGAGGCCTGGCAGTAGCTGACCTGGTTTTGTAGAGAATGAGGTGGAGATGGGCAGACGTCAGGTGACTGCAGGGATGATAAGAAGAAGGGAAAGGTGTGTGGATGGGTGGGACAATCAGGTGAGCTGGAAAAAGGAGGGAAACTCTGACGACATCTGGTGGAAGGCCGGATGAAGGCAGGTCTGGGGAGCTGGAAGACAGAACGTGGCCTGAGAGAAGTGAGCAGTGGCGGAAGAGAGGTGGAGCTGAGGAGCAGACAGGGACCATAGACTACGTATAGAGAACAAATGTGAAGCTAAGAAATCCAGGATAGGGGTGCTACCATCTTCATCTTCATTTGGAGCCTGAGTCTGCAAATTCGTGCTTGCGTGAAGCCACGGTATTGTGGTCCCTCAAGGGTCAGTCATGACATTTCACCCGTTTCTATAGGATCAAATTACGAATTACAACAAAACTTATCATTAGTTTGGTTCATGTCCCATCTGCTAACATGGAAGAGGCAGGGTTTATGACATCTATTCTGCAGCAAGCCACCAGGGGTGATCAAGATGTTTTGGCTATACTTTACAGAAGCTGTCGTGTCATCCATCATTATATACAGCCTATGATACACCTCTAAATCAGTGATTGTATATATGACAGCAAATTCTGGTCATGTTGTGGTAATATTATTTCCCCCCCTGCTCAGTCCCTCTTGCCTTGTCTTCTGCAGGATTATTTTCAGATACAGACAGCTGCTGCAGGGAGCACGACCAGTGCAAAGACACCATCCTGTCCTTTCATTCTGAGTTTGGTGTCTTCAACAGCAACATCTTCACCATGTCTCACTGTGACTGTGACAACAAGTAGGTTTTTTTCATTACTCGGTCCATATAACTTGATTTCCTGTATGTGCGTTCTGTGACTTCTCTAATAATAGACCTAACTTGTTTCAATTTACAGGTTTCGCAGTTGTTTGATGGAGGCGAATGACAGGATATCTGATGTGGTGGGATACACCTTCTTCAACCTGCTGAAGATGCACTGCTTTGAGTTCTCCCATCGACTCCAATGTCAACAGAGAAACTGGTTTGGAATGTAAGTAAATTTTTGAATAAGTTTGTATTGTATTTTGATTTCACATCAGTAAATCTGATTTGGGATTTATCAGTGATGAAAACAACTGCATATTTCACCCACTGTCCAAACAGTCACATTTACCTCCAGCTGCATTTAGTCATGCAGATAGAATTGTGTTTATCCAGGTTTTGTGATATCTCTCACTCAGAATTTTCCATCCAGTTTAGAATTTCTAGTAATGCTAGCCGCTCAAAGGTTGGACTTGATAGTAATATTTGTATAAGCATTCATAGTCCCCTGAGGATGCATCTGAATGACTTGTATGATAACTGGCTCACCTGGAGGTCAAATCTTTTGTGGGGGTCCCAAGATCAGTGTAAGGATAAGACAAAACAAGTTTCTATTTTTATTCTTTAACTTTATTATATATTAGATTACTGGATATCTTGCCATTTCAGACTTCAGAAATTAGTCTTTGGTTCGACTTGGGAACCTACATATTCATCTCGACAGCTATTGCTAAGATTTTGATTGACATACACATTTGTATGTCCCCCTCAGGGAAATTGTAATTGTAAACCATCAGGTCCAAAATTCAATGCTTTGGTTTATGATCAAATACCTGAAAAGAACTACATCCGCTTAATTTGTGTTGTGTATTTACAGCTAAACTAGAAGCTGAACTAAGACGGTGAACACGGTAAATGTTGTACCTGCTAAACATCTTTGTGACTCAAAGCTCAAAGCTCTGCTGTCATGTCATATCTGCTTACAGCCTCACAGGGTTGCTAACATCGTGTACATCAGAAAAATTAAGAATATGGACTCTGAAGTTGCCAGGTCTCATAGCTTAGCATCATGGCTGGATTTTTTCTGTTGTTAAAATTAAACACACCACATATTAACTGTTTAAAATTTGAGGTGCAGGAGAGGGACAGAGCAAGGCCAACTGTTTCCAATGCTTCTAGTGACTTTGCGAGGTTAAGCAAACAGACTGTTATCGATTGAACCCTCCTCTCTCACTTGCTGTAAAAAAAGCAAGTATTTGTATATATATAAATGTCATTCTCATTCCTCAAATGACTTCAACCTCTGTTGCTATTTACAGGTGTAAAGAGACTAAAATGTCTGTGTATGCTGAGGTCCATTCCCCCAAACTGTACGAGTCTACCAATTCAAGAGAGGCCGGCATGAACGGCACCATCGCCAACACCACCGCACCTGCAGAGTTCCCAGAGAGCATCACCTCCCACCCACAACTTTCCTCCATTACTGCCACTGCATCCACAGTCCCTAGACCTTCAACGAGTTCCCTCCCCTCCTCCTCCCTCACTCCTGTTACCAATGTCACCCCCCCAACGGTCACAACTATATCAGAGAAACCTAC
Organism: Pleuronectes platessa; assembly: GCF_947347685.1. Lineage (NCBI taxonomy): Eukaryota > Metazoa > Chordata > Actinopteri > Pleuronectiformes > Pleuronectidae > Pleuronectes > Pleuronectes platessa. The sequence continues at coordinate 3,329,655 of NC_070644.1, read as the reverse complement.
TGGATCAGTAACTGAGAGTAGAAACCATCTGAGCACCCCACCCATCCACACCCAAATGGTGACTGAGCTGGACGCTAATATCTCAGGTATTTAATATCGCATACTTTTCTCCAGCCCTTCAGTTTATAGCTTCAAACGACAGTTAAGGAATTCCTGCTTCATATCCACAGGAATGCAACTATCGTGTAGTGTCTATAAGGATCTCGATGAGTGCAGACACAAGATCCTTCCTCAGCGGATGAAATATGGCATCAATAACCCAGAGCCCAGGACGCTGTACCACTGCAATTGTACCAAAAGGTAAATAAACCCTTTCCAGGTAATAAATACAGATCAGACCAAAAAAATTGCTTTTTTGCACACAAAAAAAAACGTATTACAGTCTATTGATTAAATAGAGGCTGGGATGTGTCACACGGTGTATGGAGTACGCAAATTTATTTAACCCCAGAGTAAATATTAGGAGTGCTATTTGCAGAGCATGGGTAAACTTTGTGACCTTCTTTTTTTAGGTATGTACCAAGAAATACGAGGCAGACATGGTGTGGTGTTTCATAACAGTAGTGTCCTCGTAGATTCCCAGACACACTGTTGCATAAGGTGTACCGGTTCTCTAAATCTGCACAGAAATGATTTAGTGTCCTTAGCTAATATAGTATCAAAATCTCATGTTTGCACTTCACTTTTTCCTTTGGCAGTCCGTCCATCATCTGTATTTATGTTCCTTTTTTTCTTTGGCATGTCTTTTGGTCTCTGACGTTTGTTTTGTCTTGCTGTCCTTTCAGATTATTCCAGAGTTTGGTTAAACAGAGACAACTGACCGAAGTACATTCTCTTCTGCTCGGACGCGTGTCTGGATCTTGCTTCCTCCCACAGGACTGCACTGCAAGTAAAACGTCAGTACACAGTCACACAGTCACTGTAGATGTATCCACATGACATGAAAAGAACTGAAAAACTGTGTGACTTATTAGTTCTGTAAATAAATACCAATTAAAATTAAAATTAAAATGAATTCTCCAGTAAAACACCTCCTCTTACAGAAAAACACATATTTCTGCAGTGTTTTTCTGTTGTAGATGCATGAGGTGGGGCTTGTGTTGCTTCATATACTGTTTGATACTTTAGTCCAGTGGTTTCCAACCGTGAGGTCAGGCCCCTCAAAAGGCTCAACAGCAGCTAGAGAGCACGATATTAGAAGTATAAAGCAGCATTAAATGGATGTACTGTACTGAAGTTATTATAGCATCATAAAACCATCATTGCTTCTTTGTTTTACAGCTGTACAGCAGCTCTGGTGAAGGCAGACCTTCCTCAGCTCGAGCAGAGGAGTGGCGCTGAGGTGGAGGAGCAGCGCCATCTACAGGCAGTACAACTGAAGGTCAGGAGGCCAAACACCAGGATAGCTAAAAGAAAAGGCCGAGCTGTGAAGCTCCACAGACTGTGTCTCAGGATGACTCGGCCCAAACAAATGAACAAGAGCAGGAAACAGGGTCAAAATGCTCAGCGGCCAGCTGTATGAGGAAGACAACTTGTCTGCGAGGGAGTATTATGGAGACCCAAAGCTTCTGATACTGAATAAGAACATAAGGCATCATGAAGTTAATAATCATATGAATATATACATACTAAATATACATACCAACAAAACACAGCATTCCAAAAGGTAGTAGGTTGAAGTGAGGGGAACTTATTCCTGACATGGTCCCAAGATTTATACAGAAAACATAAAAACAGACTCTGGAAAAGGATTTTTAATCTTACAAACAAAAACTGCCCAAATTGTAAAAGCAGCAGGGTGAAAGATCACTTCATAATTATGAGCTGATTCACAGCTATGCCCTGATTATTTCACAACTGCAAGGTCTACATTTATTCATATGATTTCTTTATAATCCTTACACATATTAACTGCACTGCACATGTGGAGGCTGGAGCCAATCCCAGCTGAGAGGGCACATGTTTCATCCTGGACAGATACTCAGGGTGTCCCAGGGTTGACAAATAGAGACAAACGACCTTTTACAGTCATAGTTCCACCAAAGGCGGATCAATCACACCCACACAGGCATAGGGAGAACACACCAGCTCTGCACAGGAAGGCCTCATTATGTTTTGTTTATTTATCACTTTGGGTCCCCAGTTTATATTGTAGTATTTTGTATTTATATTGTATCATCAGGGATGTGGTGAATCTTAGCTTTCAAACTTTGAAACAAATGTTTTCAAAAGAATAAATATACCTTTGTCATGTAATAGCAGCAAAGGCATAGTTGTAACTAATGACATTAGTTAAAACAGCATTTAATTGATTTGTGGCAGTTCATAAGCCCTGGATCCATCTTTAGAGTTATCAGACATATGCTTTTCCTGCCATGACAAATCCAGACAACTGCCATAAACATCTATAGTGCATATTGGTTGTTGTTATGCAGAATATATAATAACAAGGAGGTCAATGTTTAGTCACCTTTTAATGCACCACTGAGACTGTTCAAAACTCCCCATTAGCCACCGATGAGGATACTCAGGTCTCTCCTTATTACTTCTGGGAGTGTTTGGCAGTTTTAACATCTCCAGAGATTGTTAGGGACTCTAATGATATTCTTAATAGCTTTAAATTTGAAATTTTAAAGTGTAAATATAAGTCTAGTTTAAATTAAACTATATTATTTAGTATTTCCCCAAATGATGGATGTTATATTTAGCCGGAATACAACTTAATAGTTCAATGAATAAATATAAAGTGAAAAACGTTTCATGTAATATACGCCCACACGTCAACCGTTCATGTATTGAAGTGTCAGCTCTTGTTACTTGTGAATGTTTTAACTGTATTGTTTGAGTTGTACACTGATGCACATTATGTTGTTAGCACCATAATGACAAAGGAAAGTTTACAAGGGGAACAATTATGTAAATATTTGTACATAACAAAACATTTTTTGATGTGAGAAGGAAATGTATGACTGACTGATTTAAATAAACCATTTTTAATATTGCTTTCATTACTTTCTTTTTAGAGGACTTTCTTAGATGAGAAGATTGACACTACTCACATGTTTATACCACAAATACTACACGAGGGTGAGCAGCGGTTAGCTTAGCATAAAGGCTGGAAAGAAGTGGAAACAGCGCTTTGGCTTCACTTTTGGAAAGCAGTCAAGTCCTCCATATTCATATACAGTCAGAGTTGTTTGGCTGGCTGGGGCTAGCTGGTTAGCATGCTAACTTTGGCAGAAGATAAGCAAAACAGAGGTAACATTAGAAATAAAGTGGATGAATAAATAAAGGAAGGAATTTTAATGCTGAATCCAAAGTGAGTGTGCTCGGTTAAACAAACAACAGTTATTTATAGAAACAAACCCTACATATAGCACCTTTAATGGATATGAGAGTGGTATCAACTTTTCCAACTATGACTTTGCAGATGCGAAATGAAAATGTAAAAAGCGTTTTAAACACATGCACGCTATTTGCTTCCTGCTGTTTAGACTACAAAGGCTACACGTGTTTGATTATTTATTGTTTTGTGGGTTTATCCTAATAAAACCAAAAGGACAGAAAAGAACGATTTATTCCATTATTTCCTCCTCAGACTGATGTCGGGTCTGAGTAGTGATGTGCACGGGGAGGCTGCAGACACACGCGGATCTGTCAGGTAACTCTACTCCTCTCTGATGTCATGATCGTGTAATTGAAACCTGGGGGCTGGAGGCTGCAGCCGCGGAGCCGGACCGGATCCCCGCCTCTCACCGGACTAACATTCCGCCAAGGAGAGGAGATCGTCTGTGGGAACATGGCGCATTTACTCTGGATTAACTTTCCCCAGGAAGAAAGGCTCCGCCGGGTCGTCACGTAGCGCACACGTCTCCCAATCCGAACTTGTATCTACTACTAACAAAGCGCGGCGGACCGTTAACTTTCGCCTCGGAGTGGATGGTGGCGGAGAGGCTTCCTGTCCCCGCTTCACCGTAGCGGCTGTGGGATGAAAGTTTGGAGCCGCTGTCGCCGGATTTAGCAGCGATGGAAAAGCAAAGGACGAGGAAAGAGAAGGTAAGAGCCCTGGAAACAAGGGGGTTTACTCGGCTAGGGGTCTGGACCGATGGCCCGGCGCGGTGTGTGGGTGTCAGAAGGCAGAAGAAAGGGAGCTCCGACACGGTGACAGTTCCCAGACAGACAGGCTGCCCACCATCCTGCAGGATCCATCTGAAAAGCAGCTCACACCGAGCTGCCATCGGACCGCTGCCGGGCTGCATGGAGGCTGCACGGAGCCACTGCCATGCAGCCTCCCTGCTCCACTTCCCTGCTCCACTTCCAAGCCTCCAGGCTGTGGATGCCTCCATGCTGAGGGGCCACTTGTTGACTCTAGAGTCAGGGAAGCACAAGCTACATTAAAAAACATTCGGTAGCTTTAGAGCTGCAGGGCAACAGGAACCAATATCCTTATTTAAACAAAAGGAGTTGGCAAGACGAGGCTAATTCATCTTTGTGGCATCTTTCAACAACAAAGTAAAATAGACAATAACACAAAATATAAGAGATATAATTTAAATAAAGAAACAAACAAATAGGAATAAGCTCAGTAACAGTAATCTATCCCTTTAACTTCTATTATATTTTACAGTAAAACATAATAGATGTTAAAGGGATAGTTCACCCAAAAACATCTTAGTTCACTCATTATCTACTCCCAACTATGCCGATGGAGGGGTTGGTGTAGTGTTTGACTCCACAAATGACTTTTGGAGTTACAGATTCGAGCCTATCATAGATTTATCAGTGTTGGTGTCAATGTGTAACGATAAGTAGCTTCAGTAATAACTGTGACCCTTGTAAACTAGTTGGTCCACCGGGGAGCAAGGTGACTGGATGTTTTGCACTGTAAACTGTCCCACTCATTTTGTATCTCAGTCCCAATTCTTTACAAATCAAATGTCAGGTCCTGTATCAAGATAATTCATTCATGCCAAAAATACGCCAAATATTTTTCCTCAGCATTGACCCCAAAATCTAGATTCGGTTTAGATATGTGTTGTGACAATTTGCAGGAAATGTCAGTGTAGAAAGGCCAAATGCACGTCAGAGGTAATTCGTAAACAGTGTATCTGGAGCTGGAACCAGTACCACTGCCAAAAAAACGAATTGTCATATATCTCGATTGTGTTTCAATCCAAAAATTAAAATATTCAAACAGTTTCTCCATTGTGAACATTGAGTACAATTCTAAGTTTTAAATAATTGTCAAAAACAACAACAACAACATTTTGGTTGATTCCCCTTCTAACATTTGACAGACTTAAGGATTAATCAGTTTACCTCTGCCAAGGAATTTGTTTTCCGCCCTGACGGTTTGTTGGATTTTCACCAGGATTGCACAAACACTACTCAACAGATTTCAATGAAACTAGTTGGAAAGATGGGACAGGGGCCAAAAAAGATTTCTTAAAATTTGGGTCACTTCCTTATTACATTTCTAGATATTGAGTTTTTTTATTTCATTCACAAATCCCCAGTGAATAATGCATGAATCCTGATGAAAAAAATCCAGCAGACTTTTAATACGAGTTCATAAAAGTTCATAAAAATATATTTATGAGTTGGGACTCGATTTAATTTAATGGAACTAGCTGGAAGTGGTATGCGCTCTGCTGACTAGTATTCTAGTTGATCACTGGAAAGGTGATCAGAGAGTTTATAAATCCGCCGATGCTAAAGCCCTATCTCAACATGTTAAAGAAAGTAAAAACGTCTGTCCCTTTGTGTGGCTATACGCCCAAATTGAATGGGCCCATGCCTCACCACTCCACAAAATGTCATGGGAAATTGGTTTAGTATTTATTGCCTAACCCTGTAAACTAACCAACATACGAACAAACACCAATTACAGCTAATTTTGAAAGACAAAATAAGTATAATGTCTCTATTACTTCTCAGAAACATTCTTATCATAATTTCCCTGAGACTGAGGTGGTGTTTCACTTGGTCCTACAATCAGTCCAAAAAGAAAAAAAAATATATAACCACAACAATTTATTAAGAGAATTATTATATGAGAATAGTCATCTATTGATAGTTGTCTACTAACTTATCAATTATTTAATTAATCTTTTCACCTGTGATCCACAGTAATATTAGCTGGGCTCTAATTCTTTGATTCAGCTAATCATAGCGATACAATTACCTTATAATAAAAACCATGTTATCTTTAGTCTTAATCCCTGACTTCATACTTATACTCATAGTAATCATATTATCAGGTATCCTTGCTTCATATTCTGCATGTGATTTCATGTAATAGCAACTAGTTGTCTCAGCTAATCACCTACAACATGACTCATATTAAAAGAGCAGAGGTTCACTTTCAGTGCCACAATTTCCTCTCACTCAGGTATTCAGCTGCACAGTTTATGTATGTGTCTCTGTGTTGTTCTCCAGGAATGTACTCCCTTTGACCTGATCTGAAAAAAGGGGCTGGGAATAGTAAGACAGGAGACAGGGGAAGTGAGTGTGTGTGTTTGTGTGTATGTGTGGGTGTGTGTGTGTGTAATCTTGGAAGGACTTGAACAGGATATTCATGTTGTGTTACAGTCTTTTTTGTCCATTTTACATGTGTGTGTGTGTGTGTGTTTGTGAGAGAGAATGGTGTTCCTCCAGCTTGAACTCTTTCCTGTGCAAACTTATGTTCAGGCAGCCTAACATTATTTTTCTAAGTATAAGTGTGTTTGTGTGTGTGTGTGTGTGAGTTTGTGTGTGTGCACTCTAATGTTCAAGCCAGCAAATACATATCTATTAGTTATTGTGTCAGCAATGACAAAAAAATAACAAACTGTCAGTGCGAACGTCCTGCTGAGTGACTTAGTGCCACTTATCTTGTCAACAGTCTATCGTACTTCTCACTGTGTGTGTGTGCGTGTGCGTGTGTAAATAAGCTGCCACAGACATATACGCAGACCATGTGACACAACAAATCAACATGAGCTTAATTTAAGCTGCATTACAAAGTCACAAAACAAATTCATGTCAATTTAATGACTCAACTGGACAATTTGCAGTTTTAGTATAACATTGATTTATTTGTTGCTTTTAGAGAGCAATGCCTTATTTCCCACTGTGTTAAATGGGAACATGAGATTGACGCTAGATTTGTAAACTACAAATAAGAGTTTTCATGTTGCATTTTTTTTTCTTTTTTTTTTTACATGTGCACAGATTTTAATTATAGTCGTTTTGCAACAACCTCACAACAGCAGACACACCATCACATTCAAATTGTCATATAAATATGAGCAGTGATCAGAGCTGAGGCTGAACTCTTTTTGTGCAGGTGTCCAGAGCACAGGTGGGAGAGGCTTCCCTGAACAATACATATTTATATACTACTGCATGTATTCACTTAACCTCACCTTTTCAAAATAATTCAAAAGAACCAACCTTCTCCAACATATATCCTCCAGTATATTTATAATTCAGGGTCTCTTAAAGTTACTGAGCCATTTCCTCAACTAAGCTTTGTAAATCAGTTGTTGTTTTTTGACGTGAACTGCAAATACTGTTGTCTGATTTCAGAATAAAGGTCTACGACTGCCCTCAGTAAACTATATTTACCATGAAACAAACACTGAATGTGGTGCAGCATCTGCAGTAGCTTAAACATCAATGAGCAGAGCAGAATGAAGACCTGCATTATCTTGATGATCCAACTGTGGTCAACCCCTACTGAAAAATCTTTTATAAAATGAATAATTTCACAGGTATAGTACACGGATCCTTTAGCTAATGGGGGATTTCTTCTACCTCTGCCCTGTATTTCTAAATGTGGGTGTGTAAATGGTACATGGCAGCAGCAGGTACCATGTAACAATGTTTTTTACCAAAAAAAGGCTAAATTGGTGACTCTGGCAACATTACATGTCTCGCTCAACGAGGTCGCCCTCTCACAGCTCATGACCTGGGATGTTGCAGGATGACGGAGGTGGAAACGGTAGAGAGGAGTTTGGATTCTAGAGAAATTATTATGGCTGAATATTTTTCTCATGCGGACAGTGTTAAGATCCACACTTGGCACAAGATGGCCATTCCTAGTTGTTGAACTGGAGTATACGGACGAAGAGCTCCAGCAAATTGATTTGTGAGTGAGGAGAGAGAGAGAGAGCGAGAGCCAACAAGCAGAGGAGGGACAACAAGCTGCTGCGCGGTTCCCAAGCTCTGGAAACCGATGATGTTCGTGTGGGTGCTGTGACTTTATGCCCACAGAGGAAGAATGTTAAAAAGAATGCAAAAAATACTTTAATGGACATTTTGTGGACTGCTGCTGTTGCCCCATACGATTACACTGTGACCACGGCTGTGTTGAGACTGTAGAGAGGATCTGCTGGAGAGATTCTAAACGTTTTACACGTACCAGTAATGTAAATACCAGAATAAGTATTTAAGTAAAAGTAATTAGTTCAAAGTGTATACATACCCTGCAACATGTCAAGTCCTGCGTTCAAAACTTTATTTGAGTTAAAGCAAAGAAAGGAAAATAGACTCCAAATTTCAACTATATAAGTCTTCACTATGCAGAACTCACTACTTTATTGACTTCTGACTGGCCTAATTTATAATGACATGATCATTTATGAGTCGACTTTATTTTGTAGGATTCATTTGAAGTGGCAAAGTAAAGAGTAAGTAAAAGATGAATTGGGTGGTGTGAAAAAAGTGCGTTACTTGCTGTAAGTGTAGAGTAGAAAGTGAATAATTACAAGTACTCAATCTTGTACTTAGCTACAGTACTTGATTAGATATATACTACTTATTTACTTTCTCATACTCCAACTGTGCTTTGTGGAGACATGAAGCCACACAGTGGTTTAAGGAGAACTAATCACCCGTTCTGGACCTTTTAACTGAGCCATTAGTCAAACATGGAACAAATCAGTCAATGCATCAAACTCCACTCTCATATTTTCCACTTTTCATTTGAACTCACTGATGCGCCCTCTGAATGTGCACCCATTGTGTGCAGGTGCTTCCTCATAGGTTCCAGTGTACTCAGAGTTCTGTTTAAAAAACACAAGTGTGTTCAAGTCCCACACAAAAGGTCATCTGTGTGATTGCAAAGGTCCACATCAGTCCCCACAGTGCATGTTCTCCTGTTTTCTAGTTCAATAGTAATAGGATTAGAGCTTTACATCTTTCGATATGTTGCTTTCTTTGTTTACCTCCGCAAACACAACCCTGGTTACATGTTCAACAAGCTCTGCTTTATATCACGCCTGTTATATTTGTGTTTTATATCGATATGATGCATCCATTAATAGTGATGGCACCTTTTAGAGAGCAGCTGTAGAATTGGCATTTCCAGAGGACTGTGAAAAGTGTAAATTGGCTCCATGGATCAAGCACTACTGTGTCATAGTTCCCCTCAGGGCTGCAGCCAACAATGAGGACACTGATGTCAGGCTGTTAACGTCCTCTTTCTGGACAACCAAAGGGCTTTTAGGCGTATTGAGGGAAGTGACAGCTGTTCCTCGTATTTTAAAATTCTATAAATTTATATACAAGCAAAAGCCCAACAATCCCGGTATGAACTATTTTTATTTGAACGTGGACACCCTCATAAATATCAGTAACCGAAACATGTCTGATCCAGATCTATGAATTATTCTCTGAGAAATCGGTGAAAATGTTGACAAACACCCTACCTCATGTTAAATGATTTGGGTTCTTTCCTGACCCCCTTCCAACTTTCGTGGTAATCAGTCCGGTAATTTTCACATAATACTGATCACTAAGTAGCAGACAGACAGAGAAAAGGAGATGGAACCATAACCTCCTTGGAGGAAGTAAACATAGCTGTAGAAATCAGTGTGTCTCAATCAGACTCGATCTCGCACAGTGAGGCCTTGGAGACACTATTTATGGGAAAATAAATGAGTCTGTAATTTAATATATTCCCTCTGGAGAGAACTGTGTATGACTTGGGTTTAAACATCAATAAATAAAGAGACGATGACTTTAACAAGAATTTAGTTATTTGATAGCAGAGCTTTAATCATCAATCAAATTTATCAATACAATTTTATTTGTATAGCCCATATTCACAAATCACAATTCGTCTCATAGGGCTTTAACATGGTGTGACATCCTCTGTCCTTAACCCTCAGCAAGAGAAAGGAAAAACTACTAAAACCCCTTTTAACAGGTACAAATACGTAGAAACCTCAGAGACACATGTGAGGGATCCCTCTCCCAGGACGGACAGAAGATGAGGGTAAACATTTTGAAGGAAAACTTCAATACTATATATCAAGCTGCCTGCTGCAATCATAGTCTATGGTCAGCAGCCAGCAAGATCATGATCCACCATCGAGATCGGATGCCACTATAGTCCACAGTCCTTTAATGCATTTAAACTTGTAAGTAATGTAACAGAACAACTAAATAGGATATGAATTGTAAGCAACACTTTTTAGAGACTTTCCTTCGGGTGCCCTGGATTGAATCCATGCACTGCTCCAGTCCCTGTTATAAGGGCTGTGGCAAGATCAGTGACAAAAATCAGACATAAATCTCGCTATTAACAGACGGCCGCTTCTGATTGTTTCCAAATGAATCCCGTTGCCATCTGTCAGAGGCATAGTTTACTTGATTAAAAAGGCCATGAGTAAAACAGAGAGCACTGAGGCAGCACTCACTGTGCACCAGGAGTCACTTGATGAGCCCAGATGGAGAAGCTTAATGTGTCATTTGCTGCGGGAAGTCTCATGTACATAATTAACAAGTAATAAAGAGCTGCAGTGTTGATAGGGATTTGTCCTGCTCTCTGACCAGTAGAAGAAATCATACTAGTTGTTCTGGATCACTTGTTGTAAATTATTTTCCGACTTTGACTGACTCTGTTTACAACAGTCTAATGCTGCTGCTGCTGCTGCTGCTGCTGATCATGTTTGCTGCCAAATTACAACTAACTTCCCTTTATGTAATTATTTTTAACACCGGCATACATCTGTCCCTTTCACCTCACACAGCTTCTTTGCCTCACATCTTTCCTTTTTGTACTTGGCAACCGCCCTAGTGGGAGCTGCCAAACGTAAATATAAAATGGCTTAACCTTTGGGCATTTTCTTGCCTCTCACTCAAAACTCTCGGTTGAAGTTTTAGGAATCCCTCCAGTCTGCATATTTGAAGTGTGTATACAAAGATTTAAGTGTGTTTTTGTGTATGTGTGTGTGTGTGTGTGAGAGAGACGGAGAGGAACAGAGGGGTATAATGAAGGCCTTGGTGTAAGCTCTGGTGAAAGGACAAATTTGGAAACACCAGATCAGGGAGGGAGGCAGCGCCTCAATGTTAAAGCTACAGAGGGCCAACCTCAGTGTGCACATTTTACACAAGGTTTCAGCGGGTGTGACAGCCAAACGAACAGAAACCCTCATCTGACTGTCTGAGTCGCTGTCTGACTTTCCTCCTCTCTCTCACCATCTCCCTGAGGAGTTTGAGCCGTTACCACCGAACAGAAGAGAAGAGTGCACGCAGCAGTTGGGTCCCATTTGCCAGTGACTCCAGTATCATATCATGCAAATGAGGCTGCTGCAGTTTCTGGGTCGTCCCTGGTAGAGTTCTGATCGCAATAAGTCATTTTTATGAAAGCAGCCGAAAGCACGTGTCAGTGATGACAGATGTGCTTGGAGGCATGTTTCTGGTTTGGTGCTCCATGTATCCCATCTGTGAGAACATGATATCTCAGGAACGCCTAGGGAGTTTCTTTAAATGTGGCATTTTGATTGATTGATCTTGACTCATTTGATCCACCTGACCTTTGAAGCTTACTGGCACAGAATACATGGCACCTCGTGTTCCTCCTGTGAGAGGGCAGCTCTCCCCACTGAGTGACAGCATATAGCACTTAAGTAGGGCTGAGTATAGGTAAAGAATCTGCTGCTACAATAGGTATCATGATGCAGGGGTTGGATAACATATGTCACAATAAATTGCGATACTGTAAGCAAGGCAATATATTGCCATTTCTTCTTAATTTAGGAAGACCACTACATTGTTAAAGGTAGGGTATGAAAACACGTTTGATCCCATTTGATGAAATCTTCTTCACTTCCTGATAGCCATCAATAAATAAAGTCGTCTGGAAAGTTAAATAAAAAGCTGATGTCTGTGTCCCTCGTAGGACTGTGATAAACATGACCAATCATTTCATTCTGATGGAACAAAATGATCTGCTAGCGAACCTGTTTGTCACTAACTGACCCGCCTGCGTGCACCCTGCCTGTGCTGCAGGGTATCGAACCACCTTCCTTCTAGTTAATGGACGACCCTCTCTATCTCCTGAACTGCACAGCTCAGTTTGTTCCTGATGAGTGACTGTTGACCAATGTTGATTGATTAATGGAGTGATCATTTCAGCCGTAGTTACAAGACATTTAACAGATGTCTCTCTCTCTCTCCTCTTGTCCTCCTCTACCTTCCCATCTACTCCTCAGTTCTCCCTGTTTGGTTCTCGCTCCACCAGCAGGACCACCTCCAACCCTCCTTCTTCATCCTCCTCCTCTTCGTCCCCTGGGATACCTTCAGCGGCAACACTGAAAAGGGTGGAACGACCAACGGGCTGCAGCCCCTCCGGCCTGAGCAAAGCCGAATTCCTGGAGCGCGTGCGTCGCAGTAACCAAGCCTGCCAACAGGGGGAGTATGGACTGGCTGTGCGTCTGTACAGCGAGGCCCTGACCGCTGACCCCCAGAACTGTATCCTCTACAGTAACCGCTCGGCGGCCTATCTCAGACTGGGTCAGTACAGCACTGCTCTGGATGACGCAGTCAAAGCTCGTCTCATCAACCCCAAATGGCCCAAGGTAAGAGTTTGCTGCTAAAACACACACTCCAATGACTGGGAAATACATTTTATTCACTAGAAGAGTGGATGTGTCCATTAAGTGGATGGTTAGATGGATGCTGATGGATGTGTCGATGGTTTCATTACTTGTCTGCTTCTCTAAATCAGTCTCCCAAATGCTATATATATATCTTTATACGGAGGAGTGGACATGTAGCTAATCATAAAATCTTGGTGGATCATGATGGTGGATCAGCTGATCATGGACTATAACAACAAGACTGCTTGATATACAATAGGCCTGCTCACATATCTACCTTTACATATATATACATGCCACTGCCCTTCACAAGCGGAGAAATTATTACAGTGCGTTTGTAATAGACTGCTTTAGCTTAAGCTAGTTGTTCCTAATAAACTGCAATCTTATTTTTATATCTATTTCAAAACATAGAAGATTGATTATTGGATGTGAGTTGCCATTACTACATGGTTTAAACCTTTTTAACAGGTCGGTCGAGGTCTAGTGATGTTAGGGAGAAAGAGTCCTGTTAAAATGTTTAGTGTTTCATATTTCCACTTTAACCAGATAAAATAAACCCGAAGACGGTGGACTTTTGACATCTAACACCACAGTAAGCAGTGAGGAAGGTGAAGGCTGGCGAGGGCAGAGAGTCTTCTAAATCCATTCAGAGTGGGAAGTGAGCAGGCCTGAGACTTTTGCCAGGCTACCTCTGTCTGGACAAGTGGGGCCCGGCCAGCTCGACTCTACTTCCTTTCTCTGTGTAAGAGAATGGACGGAAGTGTTGCTGGGTGTGTAGGTGTGTGTGTGTGTGTGTGTGTGTGTGTGTGTGGGAGCGCTTCGCACGGCTGTTATTTTGTTTTCCGAACCCTGGCCAGGCCTTGGCCTGAGTTTGGCACTTAAAGACAACAACAGAAGCAGCATTCCGTATGTGTGTATGTGTGTGTGTGTGTGTGTGTGTGTGTGTGGCTCTTATAGTGGCGGTGTCATAGCATTGGGCTTGCTGCAGCATTCGACGTGGGTTAAAGGGAAGGTCGAGACTAATGAACTACCAATAAGAGAGGGTCTCTGTGAGACGGACGTTTACTTCTGCTTGAGCTCTCTCTTTCTGCTCTTCAGCCAGTCTCCTTTGCTCTCTCCTCTTTTCTTCTTTTCTGTTTTACCTCCCACAGTTTGTCCCACTGCTGCCCCCGTCGACTTTTTTGTTGGCACAACAGGCTCAAACACACACTTGCTGTATCACACACACAAACAGACACACACACACAAAGCACGACCCGGTCATGGGAACAGAGGGGTGTAGCTTGTCAAAAGTTACATAAGTTTGTGGGCTTATCAGGATAACAACACTGTACAGAAGCAGAAAACTTCTGTGCATTTCGATGTTGTTTTCTTGTTGTGTTCCTGTGCAGCTTTATCGTTTTGTCGTCACATTCAGTGCAGAGCTTTGAGAAAAGCCTTTTGTTTCTTTGTGATTCAAATGAAGTCACAGACTGCGGCAGGAGCGAGAGCCTTTCTCTTGACTCGCTCTGAGTGTTTTCCAAAGACAGACCTGACTATTTTGTGTATGAATGTTTGCTGTCATCCGCACACTCGCTCTGTGTGTTTGTGTGAAGTTGTTCAGTACTTTCAAAGAGGCTTTTTCTTTTTACCCCCGCGCCAGTGCATTTATTCAGATTCCTTAGTCTGCAGCAGTCTGGGAAACGTCTGCTCCTGCACACAAGCTGCTTCACTCTTTGGTCCCTCGGATAAAGACGTCTGTTTGCTCCTCTCGTGTCCGACAATAGAGGAGCAGCAGCAGCAGCAGCAGATCTGTGGCGGCATCAGGTTTAGGATAAATTGTCTTAGAATTGACTCAGTTTTGGTATAATTCACCCTCATTAAGGGTGCATGGGAGAACCAAAGTCTCACCACAAGGTCCATCTCCTTGCAGGGTTGATATGAGCAGAACTGGGCAATGTGGCCAAACAATGTATATCAAGATTTTCACATCAATCGATATCGATAATTTTCACGATAAATGTCACATTATAAGTTGAAAGACAGATTTCTGCTCCTGAGTGAAGGTTGTGGGTTTACATTGTTCAGTATGAGCAGAGAATGACAAACACTTGATAAACAACATTGCATTTAAAAAATCCGGGGGAAATCAATGATGTGTTTTACTTCCTCACTGTGCCTACAAAAAGAAAAATAACTATATCAATATATATGGAACTTTGCTATATTGCTACATGGCCGCCTTGTTGAGACAATTCTGAATATGAGCTATACAAATTAAATATGATTGATTGATTCATTAATCATTTTAGACCTGAGCTGTATAACTAGATTTAGGTGATGTTCCTTAGGGGGTTTGTCACTGCAAATCTTAAGGTAGTTTCAGTTGTATGCAACAAGGTTTTAGGATTATTCAAGATTTTTAGAGCTGATACACTAAGTACATTAACTGATTTGTGAGTTGAAAAAATGTACACCTATTCTGATTATATATGTCTTACGTGATTGTTTAATCTTTTGATTTACAACACTGAACATTCAATATCTGTGACTTTTTCACTATGGTTCAACTAAATATGAAATTTATAGATTTCACCTTTGTTTCTGAAAAACTCAGATTTTCTTTTATTTGGTTTATTTTTGTTCAGCAAATAATTATTATCAGAAAATATAAGTACGATTGGTTGAGGTCATTAAGAATTTGTCTTGATGATTTAGGTTACTTTGGCTAATTCACAGACTTCTCTGGGAACTACACAAGATCTAGTCCCTATGGAAATTTTAGACTGACTGTTTTTCAGATTAGGGCCCCGCTCACACAAGCAAATGTTTCAGAGTAAAACATTTGCCTCCCGTTCCCTTCTTATCTTTGCAGGCGAGGGAGCAAATAAAACATTTGATTCCTGTAGAGAGGCAAATCGCAGACACATTGGTGTATCTTTGACCCTGCCCTTGTGCCGAGCAACAAAGAGGCTTTTCTGCTAAATCAATTATAATGTTGAATTTTTTTTACAATGTTGTGATCACCACAAACATAATTCAGCCTTTTCTTTCATATCTCTAGAATAGAGCAGGATTCTCAGGTACAAATATGTCCAACTCTTACTTTCTGTATTGAAAGAAACTGAAAAAAAATCCAAGGAAGCGAGAAAATATGTCATTTTTTTGGGGAGTTGCGAGAACTGAGCCTTTAATCCTGTGGCTGTAAGTTAGAAGTTACCGTTCGAAGTTGTTCCTAAATATCCTGCTGTGGGAGCTGTAGCTGGAATCAGTGCAGATCATCAGTTAGCGTTCCACGGGCTCTCTGCTCTGAAGTGGAAGCCAACCAGA
Source organism: Pleuronectes platessa (assembly GCF_947347685.1). Taxonomy (NCBI): domain Eukaryota; kingdom Metazoa; phylum Chordata; class Actinopteri; order Pleuronectiformes; family Pleuronectidae; genus Pleuronectes; species Pleuronectes platessa. Next base: position 3,313,474 of record NC_070644.1, on the reverse strand, counting down.
TGGCAGCCAGCTACGCCTGTTTACGCAGAGGGCCCGTGGAGCTGGCCCCGCACCGCTCAGGCTTCCCCTGTCATTAACCAACTACTCTGCAACCGCACGTTGCAAAAATATTACTGACATACGTGCAGAGAAAGCGTGGAGCCTTTAAGCGGGTCGCAGGACCTAAAATGGCCTGTTTAGGAAGGTTGGCCACATGACAGAGTTTATATTATAATGTGATCCAAGCAAAGGAAAAGATTCAATTCCCTCATGTTCGAGTTCCTCCCAGGTTGGACGAATTTAAGATCCCATGACCTGACCCGGGACCGTGTTGATGTGACGGTAATGTTCTCTGTGGGGTTTGTGCTCCATGTGAAGTTGTGTCATGGAGAACTCAGTCTGGGTCAGTAGGGTAATCCATGACTTACTGCAGACCACGTGAGGAGAGACAGTTCCTCCAACAGGGAGATATTTCACTGTGTGTGCTCCACTTCTGTTTCTCTCTGGCAAGGGGGGTCCCGCTGGTTCTTGTTGTTCAACTCAGTTAATCTTTTCCTTGCAAAGAATTATAGCGGCAATGATTTGTCACTTAAACAACAGGCAAATACTCTGATAATTGATTTATTGTCTGAGTCACTCACCAGCCTGTTAAATTGGGAGTTTATTGTTTGCTTCAGTTTATATCATTGTGCGGTGAATCCTTTTGGGGTTTTGGATTGTTGGTTGGACAAAGCAATCATTTGAAGATGTCCGTTTGTGTTCTGTGATACAATGATTAACCGTTTGATTCACGAGTCAATAGACAGAAACAGTTTATTTAATAAAATGATTGTGTTACTTGTTTAATCAAGAAAAAAATGTGAACGTCTTGCGGCCTTTCTGTGTTTTGTATGGTTTTTAATTGAATATCATTTTGATTTGGACTGGTAGTTGGACAGAATAAGGTGTCGGAAAAAGTTTTTCATAGTTATTTTTTTCACCTTTCATAGAACAAACAATAAATCAGTTCATTAAGAAAAACTCAACCGATTAATCATAGCTTAACTGAAATGAAAACCTATTTGCAGCTCTTCTCAGAGAAATTTATGGGAATTTTTCACAGTTCTCTGACATTTTATAGATAATAGGATTAATCAGTTAATCCACAAAATAATCAGGAGATCATTTAGTAAAAGACCCATTTCTTCGTCGCATCCCAGCAGAGATAAGATATTACTTTTCAGTGTTTTGGGGTATTTTGGGTTTTTCATTTTTATTTCAATTGCCAGTCCACAAATATTAATAAGCTGATTAATAACAGTTGACAAGCATGCGTTTTACTCATTAAGGTAATCTCATCCAACAATTTACGTAATTACCCAGATAATTGCACATATTGAAATCTTTAGATCTGCTTCAACAAAGTACAGGCATTAAGTGTTACACATTTAAAAACTGATGATGATCATCCGTGCACAACGCTGAAACAAACACCCTCTGCAAATCTGTGCCAATAATGTGTTTTTGGCTCCAGAATACGAATCTTCCCTTTGACACTTGGGATGTTTCTGTGGAGGGAGGCAGTGTTTATATTTTCTGTTTCTGTTGCTGCATCAAGAAAAATAAATGCTTTATTTTATGGGTCTGTTATCTTCAAAGAATTTCCACAGAAAATGCACTCGTAAGGTAATTTATTTAGTTGTGTTTATTTTTCGTTATCTTGCTCCAGCCCTCGTTTCATTTATTAGTTTTAATTCTATATTATATTTCTTTTTAGACATATTTCGGCTGACCTGCTGTGCTCTGACTCTAGGCGTGTCTTGTTACACAGCAGTCAGTTGGAATTACAGGTTCTGGATTGGTTTCGGTAGGGCCGGGCACATAATTACTTCTCAGGCTTTCCAAATTAAAAGGTGAACTAAAAGTAGCATCTTTTTAAATTTGCTCATTCCTCGGATGCTTTTGTCCAAAGTGAGTGACACAACAAAAAGCTTCTGTGGACCTTGATGTTATTACTAAATGCTGAATCTGTTCAGTAAGACAAAGTTGAGTAGATCGAGACATTTACAGAAAGTAAACAGGAATTGCTAGTAAGGCATGTTATGTTCAAGACATTAACAGATACGTAACCGCCTGGTGTTTTATGACAGATGAGTATTGTATTTGTGTCTTTTCTTTTCTGCATTATCTTTTTTATAAGTTTATTTAATTTAAATTTGCAGTATTCTTTTTTGTTACCTGTAACATCCATCAATCTTTTACTGTTCCTTGTAAATCAAAATAACTAAACCCACACAAACACTTGGCGGCGACCAACGCACATATGAAAACTCTATCAGCTTTCTGTGTTACAGTTGTACTGCCCGTATCCAAAGAACACTCCCCCTGCTTTACACCCTATCATTATCTCCAGATTACACGCTTCTTCCAGGAAATCCTAATGGAGTTAAAGGATCTGCAAAATAAAGCATCACCAGGCCTGAAAGTTGAGACGTCATGAGACACAGATTTCGGAGTGGCCACTAGAGCGCAGCACTGACGCACCGGGAAACTACCTGGCCCCAACCATAGGGAGCTCAGGCATAACTTTTCCTTTGTTACAGATCTCTCTTGAGCTGCATCACATGAGGCTTTGCTGCTCACAAGCACGCACAATCCATGTGACCCTACCCAGGCCAAAAGGCTATTCACCCTCCTGCAGAGACCGAACGGAGCATTTGCTTTATTTGCTGCTCTGTCACCTGATGTAAGTGTAAATTGTTGTATGTTACAATAATCACACTTCCTCCTCTTTCCTGTCTCTTCTTTGCTTACACCTTATCGCTCCCATTAGCAGCAGCAGCGGGGCAACTGTACCTCACCGCTTCCCATCTGTAAATGAATTTGATAGCATGTCTGGAGAAAAATGCACATCAGCAAATAACCTGCTTCACACTCTGTCTCTCTCTCTCTCTCTCTCTCACACACACACACACACACACACAAACACACACACAAACACACACACACACACACACACACACACACACACACACACACACAAACACACACACACACACACACACACACAGATTTAACATTAACCGCTTGAAGTGGAGTGGGCCTAATTGCCTTGTATTAATTCAGGAGATATGCTCGTACTTCTCTGCTCTCAGTGTTCATATACTGCTGTAAGACATCTGATCGCACACAGACAGACATATACTCTGCTGTCTCAGCAACCATCCCGAGCTGCTGGAATCTCCGCTTCTTCTTCTTTCTTTTTTTTGTCCGTTCTTTATCCTCCCTCTGCGTCCGTCTCTCGTGCTCACAGTTTGGTGCCTCAGCTGTCTGTGCAGAGAGAATTGCACGGGAGGGAGAAAGATAACAGCAGTAGGAGATAATGAGAGAGTGACTTGAACATGGGGCGGTGATATCAGAGAGGGAATGACTCAAAATTTGGGATTTACAGTCGCAGCTTCAAGCACCAAATGACCAGAGCACAAGCAGCTCGCAGAGATGAACTGTGGGTCCTATGGTACATGATTCTTGATGTCACCATATTCCCGGCTGTCATTTACTTTTACTGACATGATGTAAGTGATTCGTAGAGAGCGTAAACCTCTGTCAAGCCTTATAGTCCACTTTATTACAATATTACATAGACATGTAGTGAGATCAGATGTATCCAGATCAATATACCGATCATCACCAAATTTCAGTTGTTCATATAAGCTTATTTTTCGTCATAAATATCTAAAAGAAATTCAATTCTGAATCCACACCCTCTTCTTTCTTTGTTTTTGAATGCAGCCAAAACCACCAAACTAATTTCACTACACCAATTGTCATACTAGTCTTAAAGGTTCAGCGTGCAGAATTTAGTGAGTTGCCATAAGGGGCAATTTGGGGTTAAGTAACTAGCCCAAGGACACTTCGGCATGCAGAATGGGGGAGACAGGGATCGAACCGCTGACCTTCTGGATATTGGACAACCCGCTCTACCTCCTGAGCTGCAGCAGCATGTCATAAGCTAAAGTGGGAATGTCGTAATTTCTGAAAGAATCTGTTCATCGATCACAGCTGTGGACAAATTGGAAATGTCCCCTGTTGATGTTATTACACATGCAAGAATCCCTAATGTGTAATAACTCATAGTGAGCGATATATCAATATCTGAAAAAAATGCTGCAGCAAGTATTTTAAAGGTTGTTGAGAAATGATACTGTGATCTACCATGTCAGTCTTTTGGTTCAGGATTTGTCCTTCACTTGGTAAAATGTCAGAAGATGAACAAAGTCTACATGGACCATGATAGCCTTTAACAAAATTCACAACAATTGATTTTGGTCTGGACCTCGGTGGCGGACCCACTGACTGATAATACTTTGATATAAAAATGAATGTTTTAGTTGAGACTCCTGGCCCCTCATCATTATCTATAGCTCCAAGCTTTGCTTTGGGCTTTCCTGTCCTGGTTTTAGGTCTTGGGATTTACTGGTTACCCCTCAGTGCCTTTGGACCAGAGAGGCCTCTGAGAAATAGAGCAGGAAGAAAAAAAGACTGAAAGAAGAGAGGAGAGATAAACAGCAGGAGGAATGACTCACTAATAATGGGGTGAATGTTGCTATTTCCAGTCAGACGGTGAGGTAAATGAGCAATCACGCATTCGAAACTCCTGTGATGTGTGTGTGGGCGTCTGTGGAGGGAGGCAGTCGTTGTTGGGCTTGAGCTTCAAAGAGTTCCGTAATGTGACGGGAGTGTGTGTAATACAAGCAGGGGTCACACCCAAGTATAATCTCCTTTTTAATGATGCCCACTTAACAGCAGCATAAATCTGATAAGTCAGTCCATCTTGTCATTTACCAAGTGGACTTTTTAAGGGTGTAAAAGCATCAAGCCACTTATCCCACTCCCACCACTGGAAGGGGGTGTAGTGGGTCAGCAGTGCAGATCAGGATGTCATCATGCAAGCTGCTCTGTATGGGCTGCTGCTTAAAATGTTCACTGTGGACGGAGGGGAACTTTGCTCAACACTGAAATGTCTCAACAACTATTAGATGGATTGTCTTTTATATCTCATACAGATATTCATGTTCTAAGTCGGGACGAGGTTTAAGCACTTTACAAAGTAGCCGGTAAGAACAAATTAGTTTTGCTCACATTACAGAATCACAGTTTGAAGTATTCGTCTTGTCGATCGTCAACATCCGTCAACCGAGCATTAATCATTAAACTGTGAGATTAAAATGTTCTAATAGGAATGGATGCATGTTTGTGGGATTCATTTTTACATTTGCAAATAGCAGCATTGGCGATAGAACATGATCATTCACACACATCCACCTGCAGCTGCTGTGAACGGATTCAAACTGATGAAAACAGACCAACAGGCCTACACAGTGTTTCCCAAGAGTTAGCCAGACTAGCGGCTTCCATGGAATCATTTGACCTGCCACAGTTTCATCATGAGCTGGATTTTTTTCCACACCACCCTTAATAACATAGCAAAAGTGTAACAGGTGTTTTGTGCAGTTGCTTCAGGGTAGAGTTTTGTACCACACTATACGCCATGCTCTCTCTCTCTCTCTCTCTCTCTCTCTCTCTCTCTCTCTCTCTCTCTCTCTCTCTCTCTTCTCTCCCTGTCTCATTGTGTTTTAAGCTGTATGCAAAACTTCACTTTGCACAATCCTCTAGTGTTTACTTACAACCTGTTGCACCCCCCCCCCCCCCTTATATTTATTTGATCTATATCTGCACAAATCTGCACCACAGCAAACTCCGTCCTGTTGCCCCGTCCTAAAGTAACTTGTTGCAGTGGTTCATGTCACTGAGTGGTGCGGCCTGTCACTATGGCAACAGTGGTTCAAATTAAGGATTATCATTTTCTTTTGTGAAATTGTTCTCAGGATTTACTGTATAAGCTCAGATGACTAGTACGTGTGTGTGTGTGTGTGTGTGTGTGTGTCTGTATCTTAATAAGTTTGAGCATTATGGAGCATGAAATCATTTGAATCACATGAAATTCTAAATTGTGGATTGTGTGCTTGCTTTGTTTCTTCCTAAGGACAGATAATGCTTATTTCATTTGTGCAGTAAATGATTTCCCGCCGGCTTTTACACAAAAGTGTTCATTCTGTATTCCCTTTTCAAAAATGTTCATAAAAAGATCACTGTAGTGTTACTGTACATAGAAAAACCCTATTCCTCCAGATAACGTGATAATTGCATTGTTCTTTTTTATGGTTTCAGGTTTTAATTATTTCTCTCTCTTGAGAAATCTGGTTTGCTGTATATATGCAACTTCTTTAACCATTGTTCTAATGGATGAACCATCAAAGCCATTTTTGGTTCCAAAAAAAGTTTCTGATATTCTTTGTATTAATCTACAGGGAAATTAATATCTTTAAATTTTGGACTGTTAGTTAAATAAAAGAAAATTAGATAAAATCACTTTGGTTTCTGGAAAATTGTAGAAGTAATTTCTCACTTTTGTAGACATTTGTTTTGGAAGGAGTGAAAAAACACTGCAACCTTGCAGCTCTCTTTGGATTGTTTTTACTGTAATGATATAACATGAGTTTGCATCCTCTTCTCTGCTCCAAATGCAGACTGTGAGAGAGATTCCTGGGTGTATGTACCAAGGTGCAACAAGGGGGGGGTTCAAAGATCAAAATACTCAACATCTTAATTTAAAAATTAAGATTATATGAACCCATTTGTGAGTAAAGACAATCGTTTAACAATATTAGGAGATTTAAAATAACCATTTCGTATTAAATACAATAATACATATACAAGAAATACATACTTCCCCTTCCTCTTACTGTGGCGTGACGGAATATCCGACCTGAGACAATACCAACTCAATCAATGTATAGGGGCTTAAAGCCGGCTGGAATATCAATCCACCCCAGCCACAGACTTTAAGAATAGTATATAGAAAAATCGCAGTCATAAAGAGGCAGCAATATCAAAATTACTTTGATCTAATTTGTTGAAATCCTCTTCACGTCACAATACCCATCAACAAATAAAAACAAAGTCGATGTCTGTGACCCCTCGCACAACTGTTATAAAAGTGGCCAATCATTTAATTTGGACTGAATGCAATGATTGGCTGCCGCTGCTCTCAGACAGCGAGCAAGCCGCAGAAAAGTCGTCTTCTAGCAGTTGTCAGTCAGTTCACGTCCATGTGTTTTGTGGGCGTAGCCGATGGGAGGGGGTTGATCGATTGCATATTGTAGCCTGCTCTTGCTAGTTTTTCCAGGATTACCAATCCTAGCTTTAATTGATGAATCAAGATAAGACTGGGCAGATGAATTAATTATGAAGATAATCAAATGTTTAAATATGTCAGTACTTCTTACTTAAAGAGACAAGGAGGCTCGTCACCACAAAAGTCAATCAATGTGTACAGCCTTGTGCAAGCTCTCCTCACCATTAAACCAAACCCAATTACAGGCTCATCTGTTCCACAGGGCGCCAGCGACTCGGTGCCAGGCTGCCACGCACGCCAGCTCCACCAGACATATGTGCCACCAACTGTCTCTCTGAGCCCTCGTGCTACAGCTTCCACAAAGGGTATCAATAATAACCGTACTACATGAGCCTGTTTAGACCTCATCTTAACAGAGAGGGGTTGAAGACTCACTCGACACAGTGTGCAGCCGTCAGAGGATTAATGAACGCAGCACTCAGCAGTTTCAAAATCAGATAGGGTTAATTCTCTCTTGTATGTTCCAGCTTATCTTTAACCCAAAAAGGAAATTACATATTCATGGGTTTAAGTGAAACTCTCGAAAAGCCGCATGTGCTTTTTTCCCCCACTGAAGACACAATGTAACTGGAGGAGGAAAGATCTGCCATCTGAAATAAGTCATCAAATATCTGGAGGTGATGTAGGTAAATATTTCACAAGCTCAGGTTTCCTCTGCAGACACTGAGATCAGCCCTCACCTCATGTACACACACTTTGGAGAAGTTACTGGATAGATTTACTTATGTGCATAGATATTTTAATTTATATTAACTTACTGTAAATGGCTTTGAAATATTTCAGGTCTATTTCTGTGTTTGTTTGCAACTGATGATTTTTTTTGTTCCATAATTCGATCACAGATATAGAAAAATGTCCATCACAATGTCCTGAGGCCCAAAGTGATGTCTTAGAAATTCTTCTTTTGTTCAAACCCCCAAATATTCATTTTAATGTCAAAGACTATATCCCCAAAACTGTGATGCTGGAACTAGTCTGTTTCCTTTATCATCGTTGCAGGTACATTTTCTGTCAGTTGATCAATCGTATCATAGATGAATAGTTTCAGGTCTAAATTGTCCTGGTACAAGTTTGCGTCTATGATACATCAGGTTTGAAGGTTTCTGGAATATTTTCATGTTTTAATATTTTAGATAAGACAGTCGTTTTGCTGACGTAAAAAGCCACTGATCATAGATGTGATCATGTGGTGCAGTTAAAGAACCTATGTAAAGGTTTCATCCATGAAATAAATCAAACCTGTTGTTTGTTGAGATCAGTTGTCACCTTTTTCTACCGAAAATCTAAAATGTTCTGTAATTCTAACTTTGACGATTTGTCACTTTTCTTTGGATACTGGAAACTGCCATCTCCTGGACTGCTAGTTGTAATTTGAAGTAATTTTCCAACATGTTCCATTTTTGGAACAAGAAAACAATTGACAGATTCATTGAATATTAATTACAGATATTTTTTGAGGAAAGATGAACACACATACATGTATAAATTATTGTGATTTTTTTTTTAAATATTTGATTAATAATAATAATAATAATAATAATATTTGATTAAAGATAAATAATAATAAATACCATAATTCTCTCTTTCTTTCCATCAACCATAATAGAATATAGTATCCTGATATTTTCAGAATAATATCTACTGTGTGTTTTAATCATCATTCATCAAGCAAAAGTACCAGAAAATCTCTGATTGATGTTTTTCTAATGCAATATAAATTAAATAACTGGGTATAACTGGTCAAAACTAAACATTTGAGGATGTTAACAGAAGCTTTAATATTATGTTTTATATTTCATTTAAAATATGATCTGTAGAATAATAAAACGTTTATTTGCAGCCCCATAGTCGATAACAAGCAAAGGATTTGTACCCACAGTAATTTGCTGTTAATTGCCAATTGACGCGCTTTGTACCAAAGGTGTGAGTTTCACCGACATGTTATCAGCACCTTCTCCTCTGTAATGCTCTGCTCGCGTTATAACCAGAGGAAGTAGAGGAGTGTGATGTCAGCTGGCTAAATATGACCTTCACAAGTGTCCCGAGGGAGCAGAGCAGGCTCAGTGTACAGCACTCCACTAACACTCCTGTCAGGCACACCTTAGTAATGTAGTCAGAAGAGCTGAGAATACCAGGTATGTGTGTGTGTGTGTGTAAGTGCGTAAGTGTGTGAGCATAATATGCACTACTCAATGTAACCTTGCCATAAGCCATTAACGTATCAAACCAGCTATTAGTTAGCTGTGAAAGTCTACCATGGAAACAAATAGATCAGACATTATGCACACACACACACACACACACACACACACACACACACACACACTGACCTTTGACTACACATTTTAATTTATTACAAGCCTGGACAATGTTGTTATTTATTTTGACATGATTTTCTCTCCCTTATAGCAATGTAATAATAACAACGTGTGTGTGTGTGTGTGTGTGTGTGTTTGTGTGTGTGTGTGCATACTGGGCCTCTGTTGCACAGGATCAATATCGGTGCTGTGTCGTTGACTCCAGGGTGACCTGGGTATGGTGAGACTCTTATATTCAAAAGGACAATTACCTCCTGACATCCCCATCATCACTAGACACACACACACACACATACACACACACACACACACACACACACACACACACACACACACACACACACACACACACACACACATACACACACACTCAAACACACACACACCTGTTAAGTATTGCAGCTGCATGAACAGTATATTAAACCTGCTGCTGTCGTCCTTATCTATAACTTGTCTATGAAGAATAAACAAAAGTCTGAGATGAAAATCAAAATAGCCACAGAGGAAAAATAACTTTGATTTTTAAACTGTCAGAGAAGAAGGCATCAAACCTATGTAAGACTCCAGGAAGTTTTGGTTTGCTATAAAACACTTTGTGCTGAAGGAGCAATGTGTAATACACTTACTTTACACTTCATAGAAAGAAAAAAAAAGAGAAAGAGGAAAAAATCACCTTCCATCTCCTTGGTGCTTCACACCTGTCCCACTGGTGGATGTTACCGACTCCTCTCCACCTGCTCTCTGCCTACAGTGTGTCTGACAGCTGTGAAATGTTTTCTTTTTTCTCTCGTTTCCTCCTCTTCCTTGTTAATTGTAAAATATGAAGACATGAAACTAGCTATTCAAAGAGGGAGCTGTTGCTATTTCTCATATTCGTACTGTATACATGTTTATTTGTGATGTCTCGTAATATAAATGTTAAATCCCTCTAAGTTTGTCTTGCTTCGCCAATTAACAAAGAAAGAAACCAGAAAAATAAAAGTAAAGTAAGCAGTGTCCAAGTTTCCATGGTTAAAGGTTTCTTTTCCTTAGCTAACATGATCATTATAAACATTTTCGGTAAAACATTGCCATGCATCCATTCTCGACTAGGCTGATTTTTAGAATCCCATTGATGCAACCAAAATCAATATTTGTATATCAACGACTCAAATTAAATTGTGTGTAATATATATATAAATATTCCAGACCATTTATATGTATATTCAATATATCATATAAATTAAAACCCCTTTAAGTATCATCACTTTAGGTTTAGGCCATAAAATATCTTAACATGTGCAAAAAAACTAAAAATGAAATCCTAAACATGCAATAATTAATTAACACCACCATAAATGAACCTCACATTCCAGGTGTAAATCTCTGACATACATATTCCTTCTCATATCATGTGTTCCGGAGTTTATTTTTGTTTCCCAAAGGTGTTTATTTCCTTCAAGCAGTCAGAGCTGATGTGCTGTTGAACACATTGGACATTGAACTTATAACCTGACGGGTTTATCATTCTGTCGACCAATCACTGTTCAATACTGCCAGCGGTGCAGAGGTGCTGCCTCCTCACGCCTTGTCGATTCTTCCAGCTCTCACTCAGTTCTCAGGAGGAAAGGGATCAATGTCAAAAAGCTCTCGGATCTGTAACTAAATCAATATTTGTATCCCTAACAACACATACATGTGAACCCAGATAAGAAGAAGACACTGTGCATACCACCCACAGCTGCACTGATCTGATAACCAAACAGGCCCATGGTCTCATTTGATTAGCCCCCACTTTGACCCCGATGGGACCGCTTTCTCCAACAGTAACGCCGTGCCATTTGACCTCTGAACTCTTGACCTGCACTTGTGTGATCCACTGCCAAGGACGGGAGAGGATGCGTACGTGTTCTCAGTTTAGAGGTAACATTGATTTATCATGTATGCAGAGGGAGGAAGGGTGGAGGTGAAGAAGGAATGAGGAGAGAGGTTAGGAAATAGATGTTTTAAGGTCAGATGACTTTTTAAATCAGCTATAGTCCTTTCATCTATATTTCAATCCTTATTTAAAATTAGCAAAGTTATAATTTAATAATCAGAAAAACAGGTTTTTGGTCCCCTCACAGCAGCATAGCAAGCTGTTAAAACTGAATTACTTTAAAGTCCTATCTGTGGCCTTGATACATGTTAAGTTCACATTTTTTCTTCATTTTTGGTCACCACCGACTCGGAAGTATCTGGCCTGTTTTGTTCGGCTGCTTAAAGCGCCGAGAGGGAAGCAAAACCGAAAAGTTTTAAGCTATAAAACCAAAACAATGAGCTTAAAGATGCCGACTCACACGTTCGTCACCTCAAGCATCCCATTTCACATTACACGTGGTCATGTGATCCACTGCTGATATAAAAGCTTTGGTTATTACTGCTTTTAAATACGTGTAAAGAAACCAAACTGAGCTGTTGTGCCGAACCTTCTGGTACCATATCTATAAAAAAGGGGAAAACCATTGTATGAACATTTAGAACTAAACCTTTATGATGTGCTGCAGTGAGCATCAGCTCAGCCGTGTCTGAAAGCACGGCTCTGAGGGGCTGTTTCTTACAAATATGTCCAAAATCAGCTTGAACCTGCCTGTTGTCATAGTGATTCCTTCTCTAACAGTTTATATTCTACAATATACTGTCACTTTTTATTGTTTATGTGCTTTTTGTAAACAGTCTATGGTGCAGAGTGAATTCAGAAAACCTTGTGTTCCTCCTTATTTGTATGAACATTTTATAGTCAATCTTTTTAATTATTAGTGCTTACTTGTTCTTATTTCTTACATCACATGTTAAAACAATTGCACAATCTTCAGAGCCAAGTTCACAATTTTTCAGGATAAAAGCTATGGCTCAATATGAATCATAGTAGCAACAAAACAAACGTTTTTTGCTTTCAGTTTGAAGATTAATTGCTGAAGAGGAAGTGATTCTATGAATGTTGTTGTCATGATGGAGATCAGCTCGTGTGATACACACACACGCGCACACACACACACACACACACACAAATACTGACTCCTACCTGTTTATTACATTTTATTAATATTGAACGAATCGCACAAAATTCTGCACTGCACTTTCTCTGGCAATTTCCAACCAGTGTGAAGCCAACAAGATGAGCGATTTGCGATGTGTGTTCCACATTCAGACAGACGTTTGTGGAATAGAGGGAAAATTGTGCACAATAGCTACATCATCATTATTTTCTATATGACAATACAAACATTTAGTTTTACTTCAGTACATTAAGGTGTAACTTAGATTACAGTGTCATTGATTATTTACGTGTTGCCCTTTTTAGTCCTAGAAACTCACATCGCTGTTACTCCCACTCCAGTCACTCAATGCCGTTCCACAATGTCCACAAGACACCCAGCAGTCCTCGCAGCAATCACAGCCTCCTTCCCTCCCCTGCACCTCCCCCATCCATCTGAATGAGGAGCGCTTCTGATTAAGGAGAGCTCTCCATCAAGGTTTGCCTCGCACAGAGCTTTCACTGTTGGCAAGAGATATATAATTTATCAAAGATCTTTAACTAAAGCCTCCTAATTGAGTGCCTGGATAAAATTGGATGAGACACACTTTTACATTTGCCATGATTTGTGTGCTTCCTGCTCCAGCTGCACTTCACAACACATAGGAGTCAAAGGATTATTCCGGTGGTGTGTGACTCAAGATAAACGTCGGTGCTATTCATTGATTTGCAAGAGGATTTCTCCTCACATACAGAATAATAGTGGACAAATTATTCAAGTGTCTTTTTGGCAGGTATCCATTGAGTGACAGCGAATGCACCACCATCAAACTAATGAGACAAATGGAAAGAAGGCTGGTTGCGTGACAAATGGGAGACCAGTGCAAAGACAATAGCAGTACTCTCTTACATGTTTACTTTAAAAAGCCCTAATGTGCAACAACCATAATCTTTGAAAGGTTTGTAATGGGTAAATGTTTTTTGACTTTTGGGTTATGAATCTTGTTTCTGCAACATGTTGGAATAGGCAATACATTCTCTGGTTATATTTTGGCCATCAGAGCACTCGGATAAGGTTAGAGAGGGGTAATGTTCTCAGTCTCTTTTCTCTCTCCAGAAGTATCTGGTTTCAAAGAGACTTTTTCTCAAAGTTAGCGTTTTTTGGCTCCCGAAACAAGAAATGCAGTCAAATCAAATGCTATATATTTGACCTTTAACAGTTTTTGAAGACTTAGAGAAACACTGTCATCGTGCTGATAGTGATATGTGTGGCTATAGAGCGTATTTGTTTTATTTCATTTGAATTTCTTCAAAGAAACACAGTTGTTATCACAGACAAAACAGGGACAGAGCAGATAAGGAGACGTGTCTCAGAGATCAGAGGGTGGACTCTGCCTGGGCCGTGGAAGAACAGAGAAATAACAGCAGGTGAAAGACCTGCTGTGGCTGCAGAGAAGGATGAACGGTTATGACACCAGCTTGTGTGAGTGTGTGTGTCTGTGTGTGTGTGTGTTAGTGAAACAGAGACAGTGTTAGTGTTAGTGCTGACCATGTATGGTAGCAAAGATGAATGGTCTCATTTGTGCTTGGAGCCTGGAGGCCACACAGACTGAGGAGGCCACACTAAGACTTTATCTCACACTGAAACCATGTCCACACTAAATGCTGATAAATTTGAAAATGCATTTTGTGTGTCATATGGTCTTCTGTCAGTGCTAACATTTTCAGATGTCCTCGTCCATGCTGAAAAGTTAGAATAATATAGTAATATGCTGTTCATTGTGTTTTTTCTTTTGTCTGTTCTTTTTGGTGCAAATCTGGTGCTTCATCATAGAAAGGGAGGTGTTAAAAAGATGGATGGTTCTTATTACAGATAAATAACGAGTCCTTAAAATTAAACATTGAAATACAGACAGGACCACGTCATTTTTAAATGCCTTCCAAACTGCAGTCTCTTGTTTTACAGCTTGTTCTCATCACTTTGTAACATCACTTCACTTACATTTTTACTCTCAAATATTGAGTTTCAATTATAGTTTTGAACTTTTAACAATACAGCATACAGCTGCACACAGTTTTTTGTTAACTGTTTAGTGTTTAGGACCTTTTCCAGTATAAACATTGACCTTGTCAGGACCAGTAGACCTCATGGTGACCAAAGCCTGGTCCTAATGAGGAAAACGTCATTTCTGAGGTCCTAGTTAAGGTTAGGGAAAAGACTGTCGAGCAAGATGAATGTCCGCTTTCCATGAAATTTTGCACTCAAGACATTCTTGGTCCTCTGATGATGACCGGCTGACAGCATGAGATGTGTATTTTTTAGTAATGTTTGAAAACAACTACTTAAAAAAAATCTAATATCATCATCAGCTCCAATTTTTTAATTTGTTCAATAAGTTTGCTTTATGACCAAATTACCTGAAAATGCATGAGATTCTCATCGACCTCACCTCAGCTGTACTCTATGTAAAATGCTGATTGGGATTACTGAGACGGTGACCTGCTTGACGTCAGCGTGTTGATATACTATATTAATTGTGAGCATGTTAGCATTTAGCTCAAAGCGCCACTGTACCTACTTTACAGACATGCTCACATGGGCAGGGGATCTTAGTCTTGATTAAAATGTGTTTGTAGGGAGTGACCTTACTCTTATTATACAAAAACAACAGCCACAAGTAAAGATTATTGAAATATATTATGTTCTCGATCAGGACAGGACACCTGAGAGTGTATTGTTAAGCATCTACTATGACGGACAACCACAGGCAAGAAAAAGAGCTGCTTGAATCATCATCCTTTATAATGGACGCCTGCGAGGTGCCAGTATTTTCCATGACCATAGTTTTGCCTATAAAAAGGGTTTGTAAACAGACAGTGGCAACTTATATGCAGGTGAGGGTCACATCATGGATACATTGTGTACTTTATGAAAAATATTAATATTGTATACTTGACTTAGAGGTTCATTAAGCCACACATGCAAATATTAAAGTTGATGAATGTGAAAAAGCCCAAGGGTTAATAAGAGGTTTATTTCATCCTGAAGATTCACTAATTCTTCTTTTATTACTGTTTCATGATGTTAGATGTTTTATATTGTTGTTTTTAATTGCATGCACTGCAATGAGTTATAATTTGTATTAAAGTAAACTGTGAGGTTTAAATTCTGAAGCAGCGGCAATGAATGTGTCCATAATGCAGCTGAACAGCATGAGCAAAGAACAGAGATTACAATCTCACACAGTAAATATGTCTCCCCCTCACACACACACAGACACACACACACACACGCGCACGCTCCCACTCACACATTGAGCCACTACATTCATCACTGCCAAGGTGTGTGTCCAGTAGTCATGTTGGCTGTGGAAAGTGCTTCATCACATCGACTTTCCTGACATATGGTGTGTGTATCTGTGTGTTTACGCATTGTGTGTTTATCAGTATAGTGATATGTGTGTGTTTGTGTGTGTGTGTGTGTGTGTGTGTGTAATGGCAGAGTGATGATGCCGGTCAGAGAGATGACTAAGCTTGATACAGATTTGATAGAGATACCTGTGCATTGCTCAGCCCCGGGGACAAACATGTCATCCAGCGTCCGAAGAAAACTTCAAGGTTCAAAGGTCAAGGCTGACTTCATTATCTCATCACAGGAACACTGCCGGACAGGCCGCTTTGGCAGCTTGGATTTTAGCCATATATATTATACTTTTGTGGCTGCGCTGCTATGAAACATACCCAATCAAAAAGATATACGAGTTACGAAGAATTATATTACATTTTTGTTACAGTAATATGGACTTGAAATGTATATTAATGACCCCAGCTTTCAACTGTGATATCATTTGCATACCTCTGGTGTTTGCATGGCTGTGTATTTCCTTTGTGTGCGCCTTGTAACAGGTTGTAAATATGCAGTTTACAGTTTTCATGAAAAAACAATGAGGTTGGCAGCAGCCATGAGCATAAACAAATAACACAGGCTCAGAAACCTAGATGCTGCATTATTAATGGGACCTGAGGATTTAAGATCAACAACAGAGGAGGTTTTCACATGAACTGTGACGCAAAAACATACATGCCCCCACTAAATCAGATCATAGGCACACCATGAATGTCATGCACCAATATATGCAATGTAAAGATGTGTGCTTTCTAACACAGCGGCTGCAGATTCTTTTATGATCACTAGCACCCGTCTCAAGTGGCAAATATTTTATTCCAACAGCGTTAGAAAGAAAAGGTAGGTGGTTTGGTGCGGTCCTGCTTTGTTGGCCTTGGGCGTCTTGCACGAGTTGACAGTTGTTGCACTGCCACACAACAGGGGTCTCCAAGCCATGTGCAGCTCTAAAAACATTGCGGGGATGTGGCTCTATATTAAGTGGCGTATTAAAATGTGCAAGCACAAGTAACATAGACACCAATCCTGAAAAAATAAAGCATCACTAGTTTAGAAAGCTATTGGCAACATGCTGTTGTTATCCATCAGTTTGCTAATCAGCACCCAACATTCAAACCCTTGTCTTTTCTCATCTTTTAACTGGACTTTCAAAATAAATGATTTACCAGACATCAAGTGCATACAGCTGCCAGAGTTTTAACCGATATGAGAAGAAGAGGCACATGGCATGATCCATTCTGGAATCTTCACACAAGCAACATGTCTTTGTTTGGGATAGATTTAAAAAATGTTATGACTAATTTATGACACCCTACCAACTTCTGATTTAGCACCAGCATAATAAACCCCTACTAAGATTGAAAAAACTAAAAGAAAATACCATTAGTGTATGAACTGTCAAGAGCAAACCATATGGAAAGCTAGCCTTCCCATGGGTTCAATTCAATTTTATATGCATAGTTCCAAACTACAGCATCCATTAACTAAATGCACTTAACAGAGTGAGGTTAAGACTTTACTCAATATTATACAGAAAATATATTATCATAAAGAACATTATACAGAAACTCCACACTTCTCACAACTATCAAGCACCTGGTGACTGTGCAGAGTAAAAACAGCAGAATCAGACTCAATGTGGTCGGCCGAGGAGAGAAATGAGGGAGAGAGGAAAGCGAGAGGGGAAGGTGGAAGAGAGAGGGGGAGGAAGAAGAGTTAGAGACCGTAAACAGTTGTACGAATGTAGTATTTGTGCATGTTGTATCCCACATGCAGCTTCTGTAAATTCTTCTAAAAACCTATTCAAGGCGTAAGATCTTCACATATGAAAATAGATCCTTCACAGCCCATGCACTTTCATGTGTCCTTGACATTTGTATGTTTAAGGACGGTGGAGAGTTTCTGACAACAACAAACATGTCACAGAGGCTGTGATGATGTTCCTCTTAAGAAGGAGGCAAACAGTAGTCACGTAGTAAAATGTTTGTCCCTGTGCCAGGGCAAAGTAACATCATATAGATGCCAGTACTTTCAAAAAGTTGTGCTGATGATGAAATGTTGTCCTCATGTCACGTGATCATCTTGCTTGAGCTATTGGATACACTGCCACCTCACGATATACCGTGGTACTTCCTCGTTTCATCTGTTTCATCCATATCTATAATTTTTTAAAAGACATACATAAATGTGGACTAAAGGAATGCAGGATTTTGTAATAACGATAATAATCATAATAATAATAATGATCATTATTATTTTAATAGTAAGAACACTTATTATTATTATTATTATTTTTATTATTATTGTCTAACTCTTAATGTTTAACTATTAAGTTAATGTCAAAACCACCCAAATGGTTAAGTAAATAAATTAATAATACTAATAGTGGTACCAGTGGAAGTGATAGTAGAAGTAGTAGTTGACTGGGAGTAAAGTAGTGCTGCCTGTCAGAGTGCAGAGGCAGACGTGTGTGGTGCTATGTGCTGTGGTGAGTCTCTTTCATACGTACAGAGGTTTTCAGCTCTCTGTAGCGCCCTGGATGTCTTTGATGTTCATATCAACACAGCAGGAATCTGTGCTCTTCCTTCAGGCTCTCACTAACCCCCACACAGGGTCCAGCATGTTACACATTATTGACACAGTCAACACATTAGCATATTAAAGCATTGGTTTAGCAGAAATGTGTGACGAAATATCTTATTCAGTCGTTTTATTCAGATTTACTACTTTTGATGCTGGTTCAAGTCCTATTACATGTGTGAGTTTGTGTGCTCTCTTGCTATACAAGTGTGTGTGTTTGTGTATTTAAGCAATGCATATGGCAGCATTTGATTTAGGAGTGTGTGAACCAGGAGCTCTCAGCAGAATACAGATGACAGTCAGTCCCACTGTCTGACAAGTACAAGGAATGAAGGAGCATAATGAAATATAATTTTTTTTAAAGGCCTCTCACCTCCTTCAATCATTTGTCTCACTCACAGTCGTGCATGCACACACTTGCACACGTAACTTGTCAATTCCCATATCAGCAGCAGATCTTATCGTGGTGTCTTCTTTGCTTACCACAGACAGACGTGTAGTGTTTTCACTTTCTACTTCCATGCAGAGATATGTTGTGTCTGCTTCTGTTAAGAAGTTTCTTGGTGGAAGTGACATGTGTACACACAGGCTGAAGCTGCTGTCAAGTAGCAGCATCCACAATACTGTAAATCTCCAATTGTTCATTTTTTTCAATATTTTGACTACACACGTGTATTTTGGTGATGCTAAAATGCACGCAGTGTTAATATTTATTTTCAAGAGTAGGTTTCCTGGTATGCTTGGTCTTAACTAGTTATTTGATGCAATTGATTGACAGCTGAGACCAAATTCCTCTACATAAAAGGTTTCCAATCTATTTTGCGGTTCCATGTGAAGTCTGAGGATTTGATTAAATTAATCTTTATGGTCTATTGTGTCATGACAGGCTGTTTCATCATATACTTCAGAGAAAAAGCATCAACACTATCATGTCACAGCTAATTAAGGTGGTGCACGTTTTACAAAGTTTATTTTTTATTTAGCGCTAATGGAGGCAGGTAAAGTGGGAATGACTTGAGATAATGGCTCTTCACTTCATCTTCACTCATCTGAAAGAGAGACAACTTTGTTGACAGTATTAAGCTTTCATAAGAGACAGCAGGAGAGCGGTCTTGTCTCTCACTTGATCCAAACCATTTACACCTGCATTACATCACCACCGCCCGCCTTGATCTGATGTACTTGTTCCTCAGCTTCCAAACCAAAGCACATAATACAGCCGGCATCTCATCTATTTTACAACATGTGCTCAGTTAACCCCACGTCAACCAGAGGAAATGAGGTGATCACAGAGAACTGCTGCTCTGCCCTCACTGGTCATTAATTCACAGGTGTTAGGTGTAAGGAATGGATCTAACTGTTATCTGCTCTAATATAAGTTTGGAAATCCCTGGCTACAAAAATTGCTAACTTACCTCAATATACTTGACAAGCATATAATTCACTAACTTCATGAAATGGTAAATATTTACATAGCACTTCCCTAGTTTTGATGAGCACTCAAAGCACTTTACAGTATAGTTTACCATACATCCATTCACATTCATACAGTGCCATTAGCAGCCCTTTTCTATTCTATGAGGGGCAATTCCAGGTTCAGCATCTTGCAGATGGGGTAGACTGGGGTTTGAACTGCCATCCTTCTGTATGGAGGCAGCCGCTCTACCCCCTCAGCCAAAGCCGCCCATTACAATGTTAGAAAAAAAATGTGTTAGTCAACCAGTCGTGGATGCTATCGGAGTCTTGGCTAACACTGGTGACTGCTTTGTTCTAGTTGTGGGAAAGTTTACACTCATACTTAAAGTGTACTTGTTAGGGTTATCTATCTATCTATCTATCTATCTATCTATCTATCTATCTATCTGTCTTTCTACTTAAAATCTACTTAACAAATAACCCTGACCTTTTTTGGGGGGGACATGTTTGCTGTTACATTAAAGTTTAAGTTGGAAATTGAGTTTTTCCTAAACTGTGGGATTTCTATTCCAGCGATCGATCAGATGCAAATTAAACATCTCAACTTGCCACAATTACAACTCACGTGTTCATATTAACAGACCGCACATTTTATTCTCCATGTAATAGTGAACATATGCTGATGTCAGTGCAGATGGCTTGCGGTGACTGAGTTGGGTTATCGATCAGCTGATGACCGAATTAAAGCAACAGTGAGGCTTCACATAAAACTGCAATTAGTAATTATCTTCTAAATCTAATTTTGCCGTGGTCATTTATTTCTGGAGATTAGGCTGTTCTTTAAATGACTGACACACAGGCAGCCCTTTCACACGTGTGTGTATGTGTTTCCCTATTATTGAAAACAATTGACAACTGCAATTTACCTTCACTTTCGCACTGTGGAGTTAATTTCTGTTATTGAGTAGAGGAACCTATTGTGATCATACACACAAATTTCCGTCCAGATTCATTGTAACCCTGTAAAGCGAGAATTAGAATTTCACCTTTGTCTAATCTCTAAAGTTCAACAACTGTCAACACCTGTTGGTTGTACGTGGGAGGAGGCTGGTGATGAAGACACAAGAAATTCAGCAGTTTTATTCACAAGAATAGTTTGTGGACAAGTTTGGGATAGTTTTGGGGACGTTTTGGATAATTGCTTTCGTAGCAACAAGAGTACACAGCTGGCCTTACTACGTCCATCTACCAGCACTTGTAGAACTCACTAACTAACACTTGATATATAAACAGTCCAACGAGTGAAGTCTAAACACAGGCAAGGTGCATTGACCTCTGGAAGAAACTCAGGAATTTGTTATGGCTTGACTCTGACATAAACCTCTCTTCTCAACTCATAGCTGATTGACTGAATCCCTTTTTTGTTAAAATATACAGTCATGCTTGACTTGATTACACAAACACCATACTGATACAGAGAAGTTCCTCCCTTTGCTCTCAAACAGCCTCAGCTCTTCTTGTGATTGATTTCACAATATGTCGGACAACTTCCTCAGCGATCCTGCTCCATGCTGACATGACTGCATCACATTATCGTCCCAGATTTGTCTGCTGCATATTCATGTTGCCAATCTCCTGCTTTCCCACATCCCAAAGGTTCTACTGGATTCATATCTGGTTGCTGAAGCTCACTGAACTCCCTGTCACGTTCATGAAACCAGTTTGAGACTTTTACTTTGTGACATGGAGCTGGAAGTGGCCATCAGAAGATGGTAAACTGTGGCCATAAAGGGATGAGCTTTGTCAGTAAGAGTATTCAGATAGACTGTGACATACAGACCATGATTGATTTGTGTTAAGGCCCAAAGTGATTCAGGAAAACCTTCCCCACACCATCAGCAGCAGCAGTCTGGTCTGTTGACACAAGGGTGGCTCTAACGTCTGCAGCCCCAGAAGGAAGCCACTGTTCTCCAAGCAGCTGTGAACAAGCTTGGCCTACCTGATCCCAGTCTTCCCCACTTAGCATGCCGAAGTGTCCTTGGGCAAGACACTGAATTCCAAAATTGACACCCTCATGGTAAAAACTGAACTCTAGCTTAGTGCACAAGAGTGATACTGATAATACTTTTTAACTCTCTGTAAGAAAGTGAATCATAGTACCTCCCTAAATGTTGAATATTCCTGTAGGACATGCATAAAAACCTGTTCCCTCCCTCCTCAGCATGGAGGACCTACAAAGTGCACAATTGGACACAAGAGTCCTGTTGGTAGTTTAAGCAACAACAGCACTTTGTTAAGGAAAGAAGGATATTTGGTTAAACGTACATAAACAAATGGTAAATGGTTTATATTTATATAGTGACTTTTCTAGTCTTGATGCCCACTCATACCGGTTTACAGGACAGTTTGCCGTTCACCCGTGCATACAGTGCAGCTATGGGCAGCCCTTTTTTTCTATGAGAGGCCATTCAGGAATCAGCATCTTGCCCAAGGACACGTCAGCATGCAGATGGGGAAGACTGGGATCTAACTGCTGACCTTCTGGTAGGAGAACGACCACTCTCCCGTCAAGCATCGTCAACTCAGCATCGTCAACTCTCTCTATATTAAACTGGATGATGAACTTTACCTAACCTCAACCAAACTTATGCTTTGAGAGTCATAGAACCATGAAACCAGTTATGTAATGCTGTCCTGGATATAATATTCCAAGGCTGGATATTTTAGTGGAAAACAAATTTGTTGACTTTGAGATTTTATTAATGTGTTTATTATCAGCCCATTTAAAACTTGCCAAATACATAAATTATCAACACTTTCTATTTATGTTAATAGTAGCATAGTAATCCAATGTTTCTTCCAAATGTATTTGCTTTGGCAAATTAGTTGTATATAGAAGTAATTCATCAGAGACAGGGTTGGCTGCACCCTGTCGGGCAATGTGCGTGTGTGCGTGTATGTGTGTGTGATTGTGTGCGTGTGTGTGTGTGTGTGTGTGTGTGTTTGTGTGTGTGTGTTAGGCCTTAAAGCAGATACAGTCTCTGTAGAGCAGAGACATGTGGAGGCACATTAATTATCAGGAGCTCTCACTACATCCTATAGGTGCCTATTAATCTGTCAGCTGTCATGTAACTGTGAATTATCTCTCTCTGATTCGCTCCTTTTCATTCCTTCCTGGCTCCTACACACATACAGATTAAACACGCACACGACCACACACACAAACTCAAAGATACCATGTTTACATGCATCCTCCGATATGCTATAAGACATCATTTTACTGATCTAGGTCACAGATGATAAACTCCACGTGTCTAAGCACCTTTCAGTCTGAGGGTCCTTCGTGGATTAGAAAAGCCTTTTACGGACAAACCACCCATTATGTAACACCTGTTTCATCCTCGATTGATTTCCCTCAGTCTCTCCGCTGGCATCCTCCTTTGCTCTGCGGGATTCTGGGTGTTAGGTCTCACTGCCTTCTGTCTCTGTTTGTGCAGAGTAAAGGATCCTGGAGGCTTTTCTCTGAGACCCAGAGTCCCTGCCCTCTCAACTTCCCTGATCTACAATAATATTACCCTCGGCTCCGATTTCAATCAGCCAACCCTGCCACCCTCAGTGCAGGGATGCACCTAGAGGTGTAGGGTTCTCCTTGTGCCTCCACTTGTTCTTTCAGAGTGGGGTTTCTTTTTTAGTATCAGTCGTTCCAGAGAATACCCGAATGAAAGGACATGTTTATGTTCAAGGGACAAATCCCCTCTGTCCTCGAACCTAAATCTTACAAAATCTTCACTATCGGAATTTCTTGGAAATTCAACAAGTCAGAACAGTTACCAATCATTTTTAAATCAGTTGATTAAATGCTCTAGCCCTAATCTTCACCATAGTAAATGTAGGATTAGAAAATTGTTTTTGCAATAATGATTTGTGACGGTTCTGGGAGGCACCGATTAAGACTCCAATTTAAGATTCTTTTCATGGTCGATAAATCTTTGGATTATTGATTCATTTGCTCCTTAAAATCAAAAAATTACCATTAAGACAAATTTGGTCTATGAACGAGTGCATTTAAACATAGGGCTTGCTTATTGAAAGGTCACTGGTTACTTTCCAGTTGCTGGTGTCATAGATAATATGTTTTCACAACTGTGTCTTTCAACATAAAATGACAACTCTGGGATTTTTGATCCTGTGCTTTATTTTCTTATGTTTTTGGTGTAAAGGACCAATAACATAATATAACCGCGAAACAGCTGCTGCAATGTCTTTTTTAATAGAAACAGCTATTATATATATTTGTTCAAAGCCACCAGACTCCTTTGGTAAAAATATTATTTTTTATATTCACATCCTTCACTTCAGGAAAAGTAGCACAGGCTTTTATAACTCAAACATGTATTTTTCTTTGACAATTTTATGAGAGTAGGGGAGAGCGGGGTAATGTGGGACATCGGGTGATGTGAAACACCCCCTGTATCTAAGCAACGGAACACATTTGTGGTCATGTGACTATTATGTTTAAAAGCCCCTCCCATTCCCCCCTTGCCATGAAGGATAAGTTGGTGCTGGTGCTGTGGAAAGTATGTTTTTTCACAAAAATGTGTTTTTTGCATGTAAAAGTAAATTTTCTTGCTTTGAACTTAATCAACTGTTGTGTCAAAACAAATTGAATCAGGTAGAAAAACTTATATCATACATGTTGGTGAACTTCCAACATATAAAACCATGTGATTGATGCTAGCTGAAGATTAGCCTGAATTGCTAAAAGATGTTGTTTTTCTAAAATTGTAGCTTCGGGGTAAAGTGGGACAAATGCTGTGGGGTAAAGTGGGACAGTGACTCACTTTACCCCACCATGAAGCACAAGTTAAGTTTAGTCTCAAACACATTCTAGTGTTATATTACATTATATATGTTTTATTTTTAATGTCATAAACATTGTAGAAAAGCCATCATGCCAAGAAACTACACACCAGGAAGACAACCTGGGGCCAAACACCCCTCGCAGAGATGGAGAGTGCAGCCGCTGAGGTCCTTAAGAAAAGCTGGCAGGGATACAAATATCGATAAGACAACCCTCAAGAGAATATTCACAGATGAGATGGAGGAGGAGCTTGCTAAACACTTGAAACAACTAGCTGACCAGTTCCATGGCCTTGCTCCAGTTAAGTGCCGTGAACTGGCATTTGAATACGCAGAGAAAAACAATATCCCTGTCCCTTTGCAGGTAAGCTAGGGTGTGCAAGAGATCACATGAATCATAATAATCATAAATGTGCTTAATTGACCAATCCCCATGATTCTGTTACTAGTCCGATATTAGTTTTGGAATGTGTGGTTGTCAGGATTTTAACTATTACAACATGTGTTGTTATGGTAGTTTTAAAGTGGAAAAAGTAAGTGGACCACTTTACCCCGTACCTGGGACACAAGACCACTTTTTTTAAAACAATCATATTTTCACTGCCCTTTGTCCTGAAGACATCATGATCATTTCCATTGCTAGAAAACATCCTGAATTAATGGGAAATGTGTCAATTTTACTGATATATCATTTTAGCTCGCCTAGAGGGGAGCAAATTAAAAAAATGTCCAACATTACCCCGCTCTCCCCTATCGACCTTCAGAATTCATTTTGAAGAGTCTGCTCAAAAAATACAGATGGTACTTTGATCTTAATGCTAATGTCAGCATGCTAACATGTTCAAAGAGACAATGCTAATATGCTCACATTAAGCAGGTATTGTGTTGATGATGGCCACCATCTAAGTTAAGTGTCTTAGCATTTTAACACTGGCTGTTTAACAGTAAACATGACACACATATTTAGTGGCTGATGGGGATGTCAGTTGGGGTTATTTGATCATAAACCAAACTAATGGACATTTTAAAATGTTGTCCTGATGGTGGCCCCAGATGGAAAGTCAGAGAGTCTTTAAAGTCAGTGGGTTTCATCCTCGAATGACTGTCAATGGTCGAGTGGATAAGCGAATGAAAAATGGCAAGTACCTTGACACACACAATAAACTGACACATAACTGAAGTAAGAGCGGCTGATTCCTCTGAGGAAATGGATCAGAGGAAATTCGACTCACTCATACGTTCAATAATACATATGAATGTGTGTGTGTGTGTCTGAGTGTGACTGATCGTCTGAGTTCTCACGTTGCGTTGCTGTGTAGCCCTTATATCTAGTGTCTTTGCTTTGTTCTCTTGAAAATAAAAAAGGTTCTTAAACTCAATGAGACGATCTTAATTAATAACGTTTACCAGACTAACTATTTAAAGTTGCTGTGAAATGTCCCAAAGGATCAAAATAATGAGACAGAGCTCTAACAGAAGGAGTTGGCTATTACAGTGCTCGGCGCCTGTTCATTTGGAAAATATTGTTTGATTTCGAAAGGTCAGTGGAAAAGTGTCCTGATGTAATCTGCCTGGTTGTCTTTAGGTGCTGACATCATTTTATAATTGCTGTTGCTAGGATTGTTAGACTTATAACTGACATTTTCTTTTAAAATTCGTTTTTCTTTACAGTCTGATAATTATTTCTGCTTCCATGATATTGCTTTGATCGACTAGAGCAAACTTCAGCATTAGTTTGAAATGAGCTGACAAAAATCCTTCCTTTCATTTGCGCTACTTAAACCTGTGGTTCTCAAATGGGGTCCAGGGACCCGTGGAGGACCATGGCACAGAGCCAGGAGGCCTGTGGAAAGTTTCCAGATTCATCCATTACATTATGATGCTATATGGATATTCATAGTCACAGTGAAAACAGTCAAAGACATTTCTCTTGTGTCTTTTGTTCACATATATGTACAAGTGTAAAAAATATAGTGGGTCAGGGAAAATACATGTGGGAGTCCCTGGAATAGTTTCTCTCATAGGTTCTTGGCTGAGAAAAAACACCTCTGATTCAAATTTTATTACATTTCTTTACTTGTTGTCCCATATGGACATTTGAAGATGAGCACCATGAATATACATTGGCTTCGATCCTCTTTGGTATCATCTATGCCCATCCTTGTAAAATGTGCTTATTACTGATGACAATTTTTTGTATTTCCTGTGGCAGTTAAGTAATACGTCAAGGTATTTCTTGACACACAGTGAGAGAGAGTGAAAGAGAGAGAGCGAGAGAGAGAGACACATACACAGAGGGAGACACATACACAGAGAGAGAGAGAGAGAGAGAGAGAGAGAGAGAGAGAGAGAGAGAGAGAGAGAGAGACAGAGAGAGAGAGAGAGAGAGAGAGAGAGAGAGAGAGAGAGAGAGAGAGAGAGAGAGTGAGTGAGAGAGGGAGAGAGAGAGACACTCACACACACACAGAGAGAGAGAGGCATACACACACAGAGAGGGAGAGAGAGACAGTGAGATAGGGCGAGAGAGAGACACACACACACACACACACACACACACACACACACACATAGTGAGAGACAGACAGACAGACACATAGTGAGAGAGAGTGAGAGAGAGAGAGAGAGAGAGAGAGAGAGAGAGAGACAGTGAGATAGGGCGAGAGAGAGAGACACACACACATAGTGAGAGACAGACAGACACACAGTGAGAGAGAGAGAGGGGAGAGAGAGAGAGAGACAGAGAGAGAGAGAGAGACAGTGAGATAGGGCGAGAGAGAGAGAGACACACACACATAGTGAGAGAGAGACAGACAGACACACAGTGAGGGAGAGCGAAAGAGCGAGAGAGAGAGAGAGAGAGAGAGAGAGAGAGAGAGAGAGAGAGAGAGAGAGAGAGGTGTAGGTTGAGTTCCCCGAGCTCCTCTCAGTCCGCGGAGCCTCTGGAGCGGACAGATGATGCTGCTGCTCGGTGTCAGGACAGTTCTCTGGCTCGCTGGCACTCAGGCTCTTCCTCTGTCATTTTAACGGGATTATAAGAAACTCCTCCAGCGCCCCCTCCCACGGGTCGACAGCAGGCTTCCAGCCGGCGGGGGCAGCCCTGACGCGGGCTCTGACATGCCGCTGCTGCCGCGTGCACGCCGCTCCGCTCCAGCTGTTGTGACACTTTGACGCCGCTCGCATCACATCTGCTCCACAAATATGATGAAATGGCAGCCCCGGAAGAAGGTGAGTGAACCGCGGCTCCGCTCCGGACTCAGCTGCTCCGAAGTTGGAGCGGAATGTGGCTGGTGGGACGAGTGAATGACTGGCACCGTTTGGGATCAACAGGGCTATTTAAACCCGCTCACTGAGCGCGGTCACGGACACTTTATTAAGGATAATCCCTTAATAGCCTGCATTTCAGAAAGACACTGCAGCAACATGTCTGTGGAGGATTATTCGGAGGATTAAAGGCTGCAGCAGATGAAAAAAATTCCACGGATTAGAATTAAAGTCGCTGTAAGAATATTATAGTGATGCCACGTAGAATTAACATGACTTAAAGGCCACTGTATGAGATCCACAGTGAATCAGCCTGTGGGAATGTTAGAAAAGTGTCATAAAGTCAGCGTGTGAATTCACATCATCCAATATGCATGGACATATTGGATGATGTGAACCTGTGGTAGAACCTGTATATGAAGGACAGGGCATAAGGAACCATGGACATGCTGTGCTGTGCATGTGTGTGCTGTGTTTTGCATTCATCTTTTGTTTAAGGGGTTGGGCTGGACAATATATAGTTGATTAAGTGTTTGGTTGTTTGACACCAACATTTAAGGGATAGTTCACAGAAAAATGGAAATTCACTCATTATCTACTCACCACTATGCCGATGGAGGGGGGGGGGGGGGGTCATCCAAGTGTCCAGAAGCCCCGACGTTCAAATGTAACTGGGAACAGCCTCATCTATACCCTGTTTTTAGCTTTAATGTTCTCTGATATCCTCCCTGGAGGTTCACGTTCACACGCACACACCGGAAACACGTGACACCACATGAGCAGTAACGAGGCATGTTGTGCTTTTTACATTTGAAGGAACGGAATCCCCAGTTACTTCAACTATCCCTTTAACAGTGAACAATTTGTGCATTTGCTGTCTTCACTTGAATTAATGTCATTTTATAGTATTGAACAGACAGCTGATGATCTCTTTCTGACATTCGGTCCATGTCCATTTTAGGTGACGTTATAATCTGCAACACGTAATGTTAAGTTTACGTATGTGCTGCAGATTGAAACGTCACCTAAAAAAGACATGGCATGGAGTTAAAATGATATTACATTTGTTGTGTTGTGTCCAAACTGAAATAACTACTCCTATGAAACTTGGTTCAGACTTTATTGGTTCTTAGAGGATGAATCCTAATGACTGAAGTGATCCTCTGACTTTTTCCCTCTAGTGCCATTATGAGGTTGGCAGTTGTGGTATTGAGTGACACAAATAGTCAGACTAGATGGTGCAGACTTTCATGTCAATCAGAATTTAAATATGGGATTTATGATCAAATAGCTGCTGAATTATTGATATTTCATTTCGTCTATGTGCATGTTTGCTTTTGTCATTCTGCCATTTAGTACAGTCTCATTTGTGGGGGAAGCATTTGGTGCTACAGCTCACTACAACATTACATTATTTCATTACAAATAAAACATCCAAAATACAGAATGTTAATGTTGGCTAAAATGTCATAAATTAAATGTGAAGAACAGTTGCCTGAGTGGCATTAAACGTCAGGTTATGTCACTGATGCAAATTAGTTTTTAAATAAATGTAGTGGGGTAAAGGTTTCCCTGTGAAATGCAGTGGAGTAGTAGGAAATTAAAATACTATAGCAAAGTTAAAGTATCTCATTATTGTGCGTATTGTATCATACTTGTAAGCTACTAAGTAATATGGGTATTTTTGGTTAGCACACTGATGTTACTGTATGGCTCAAAGAACCACTGTTCCCAGGCCCAGTCTCATAGAGCCGCTAACTCTTGGTCTTTGTTAAGAAGATATAATCCTCTGCTGCGTGCTGGAATAACCCTTCCGTCTGTGTAGTGAAATATGTCTGAGGAGCCAGTTGCTGATAGTTGAAATCCTCTTCCGTCTATTGAGTGGGTAGTGTGAACTGGCACGGGATTTAATGCCTTACCAAATTAGTTTCTGGCTCTGAGATCACAGGGATCAACCGTTCCTCAGAAAGGCTGTGACCTTGTTCTTCAAGTGGGGGGTCCAGCTGTAAAGTTGGGTGCTCTCCCAGGGGGGAAAAGTTTTCCCCTCTCAGCCAGTGGAGTTGGAGTGGAGTGGAGTTAAGCTATAAGGCCAGACAGTCAGCTGTCACAGTGCTAATGTCGGTCATGAGAGGGGAACCTGTATAACTGTAAACAGCGACAGTTGTCTGGATGTTTGTGTTGGGTGTGTTGTGCGCCTCTTTAATCAAGTCGAAGAAGTGAAATACAACCGCTGCTGCCTATGATGATATTTTAAAGACCACTCTTGTGTCGTGAAATTATTATTTCCTCAATGCATTTTCATCTTTCTTACTGACTGATCAACAGGTGCTTGGGACAATACAATGTGAGAGAATAATTTTGATGCAATAAATACACAGAAAACAACATATACTAAAAGAAACTTTTATTGAAAATGGAAACAAAAAACTAGACAAAAAAGCTGTTGAGTTTGTTAGGTGCCAGTGACCTGTTAGGGCATGGTAACACACAAATACACATATACATACAAATGTATAGAGGCATTCCTTGGCCTCCCGTTCACTTCCAATCTGTGAGTGGGGGCAAAAGCATTTTCTTCCTGTGGCAAAGAAAATCCGCAGTTTGGCTTCAGGTTGAGTTCAACTTAGTTGAACTTTTATGCCTGGCGCTGCCACAGGCTCAACTAATAGCAACGACGTTTGCACGGTTGAACCCACTTGGCCATAATTGGCTGTAGTATTCATAAGCCTTTTTCAGACATGTAAAATCCGGAGAATTAGTTACGGAGTTTACTTCGAGTTTGCCTTTCACACATGCACAACTCAGCAGCATGCACCTCCTCCGGAGAGAATACGGAGCAGCAGCAGAGTCCACTGCATGTCTGAGAGCAGCTTTAGGGATCCAAGATGGAGGAGACCCTGATAGTAGCTCTGTTGAACCAGCCGATACTTTATGATGTCGACATGAAAATTACAAACTGCCCAACAAAAGAGAAGCTGCCTGGCTGTCAGTGAAACAGGAGCAAACATTGATCATAAGTACATTCATTGTGTATCAGTAACAGACTACAGATCACACAACTGATACCTGTGTGTGTCACATCCTCCACTGCCCACAATCAGTGATCGATGATGTGTAATTTTCCTCAACAGGAGATTATCATTTGCCTGATTTCTCGTATATCTGTAACTGTGCCTGTTGTTAACAAGCTCTGTCACTTATGGGGCAATAAGACCATATATTTATTTATTTATTCAGAAGACCTACAGTGTTTGTACTCTTGGTACCTGTATCATAACTGACTCAGTAGCATGGACGAGGTTAAATAGAACTGGATGGTACAACACAGAGCTAACAAGCTACGTCCTTCTCCAATTTGCACTCAAAGGTTTTCTATTCCCTCAACAGTGAATATTGTCAATAATAAGCACGATATAAATTTGTAGGTTTAAGTTCACTTTCAACTATTTGCAGTTTTTTAATGATGGGGGGACCAAGTCTTTATAGTAAAACCACTGTAACAAAAAGGCAAGAAACATTTTAAATGGCTGACACAATTATTACATAATTTGATGTAAAACAATCTTTTAATCAAGACAGACTGAATGTTTCGGAATGAAAATAGAAAATGGAGTGAAATTGGAAAAAGATAAGTTGGGCAATCCAAACGTTTTTAATCCACTGAAGGAATAACAATCGATGACAGGGGTGGCAGCTCATACAATAACAGTCCAAGTCTCATGTCCAAACTGTAAATCTTTTAGGTTATAGGAACTGCAGAAATGAGGAATAAGTCTATGTTGTGGATTTGATTCCTGACGAACATCCATGGCCGAAAAGTCTTAATAGGCTCAGGGCTGACAATGGGCTGGAATTCAACCTTTTACATATTTAACACAATGTGGAAATTGTACATTTACAAAAGTGGGGACTTTGAAGAAGCAACACATGGTTTCTCTGTGAAGACTGCATGCTGACATGACATCTCGCTTTGGTCTACTGAAGGACTGCCTCGGGATCCTCACAGGGTGACGAAAGCCTCTGAAAGAGACTCAGCGGACTGCTTGTAGTGCGTGTTTTCTGTGCTGTCAGATCTACTGTACAGCAGTTATCAGCCTCTCTTGGGCTTTGATTAAAAAAAAATACTTTGCTTTAACATTTGTTGCAAGTATGAATATTTATAAGAGCTCATCGTTGAAACAGATCGTTTTTGTGCTTTTATTCTGAAGCCTCAAAATGAAAAACACGTCAAGCTCTTATTTTCCAACAGAGAGCCGAGTGAATGAGGGCAGTCAGCGTTAGATGAGCTTCAGTGCATTACTTTGAATCAAAATGGTATTTAATGATGTAAGATGCCATAAAATCAATATGCTCTTTCTGCTCAGCGCCATGTACCACAAATTAGAGTCGATCCTCCTGCAAGCTCTCTCACAGTACACGCTTGTGCAGATTGCCTTTTTTCACACACAATTTGCTTGTGCAAGCTTGTGCTTCTGGGTCATCTTATCTGAAGAAGCCAAATGAAAGTCAGCGCGGAAGAAAGGCAGGGCAGAACAGGAATGGTGTGAAATACTGTTGAGGTCAAGAAATAAAATGTGGAAATATGTAAAAATATAAAGATTAGTATGTCAGTAAAAGTAGGTACTTGGGGACCTATTTTATCACCATGGCCAGTCTGTGAATGACTCAGGCCATGGGACCAATTTGAGCCTGAACTAAAAATCTGTCACTATTATCTTACTGTAGGAAGAGTAGGAGTGAGAGAGGGATGAAGGAGTGGTCGGGTGAAGAAAGAGGAGTACTCCTTTAGTTCTGAGGGACAGTGAAACAGTGTTTGAAGCAGAAAAATACGGGGCTCAGTGTATCTGCCTTTATTATTTACTTCATGGATACAACTGGAAACAGGAAACATGTAAACGGATGGCCTCCATTACATTTTCATATACTCTGGTAATTCATCACTAATGAGCAGGTGAGCAAATATGCTCATATTTGTTCTCATTAGTACCTGATTTATTTATTTCTACTTGACCCACATAGTCTAATTTCAACGTGGAGGTAACAGGGAATCTTGTGTATGTGACATTTTTAAGGCAAAGCCACATTATATACTGTTGAAAGGAGTTTATTAGTCGTATATCAAGTTTTTTCTTGAGGCTGCACCAATCAACATTTCCTCTACTGACTAATTCCACAAATATCTGTAAAGCATATATTGTGATTTTTGTCGACTTTACTCATGGAAATTGTATTTCTAATGGCCCGGCGAAGCGCACTTATCATTTTCTGCGATCTGGACATCTGGATCTGCATCTGGTTAATACAGTTTGGACAAACAGACCACCAGCACCCTGTAGATAATCTTCACCATATTTAACTGATCATACAATCATGGGTTCTGTGGGTGCTGATCTCCGTCATGGCAACAACAACAATGTTTGCTTGGTTGCTGTTATGCATGTGAGCAAGCCGAATTAACAAGCTTTTATTTTGAAAAGCTTGGTCTGAAAGTTGTGTTGCTTGCTTAACGGATCTCTAATGATGTTTAACAACAATTAACTCCTTCATACTTGTGTATAAGCAACAAATGTGAACAGTAATAATGCAAATTCAGTTTCATTTTATGAAAACATTGATGATAAAATTGCAGATGAACTAGGTAAGATGAGCACAACTTTTTCTAACTATACTCTGCACCATAGACTGATCACAATGTCCAGCAAACCAAAAAATGACAGTATATCAGACTCTCTAATGGCAAGGAATAATTCTGAATTAGCATTGGAGCATTAACACAGGCCACAAGAACAGCCCCTTCCAAAGAGGCTGGTTTAGAATGGGCACTGCACTAGTACAGACCACACCGCAAATTACAGTTCCCCTCAGATATGGATCCTTTCAGCATCTTTTAGTTAATTGTTTTGGTTTTACTTTACTCTTTTGGCTCTGATATACTCACTGTTCGATACCTGCTAAGGATCAACCCTACAGACATGGTTAGAGAGCAGCTGATGGCGGAACACTTAGCAGCTTAAAAATCTGAAACTGAAATTTCCCTCAGGAGGTGTTAGAGACCAAAAACAGAGCTAAGATACCAGACTTTCATTCAACTAGTGGACAGAAACATGACTCAAGTTATTGTCAGTTATTTAGATACTCTGAGATACTAGCATTCAACTATACAGCCGATGTGTCCCCCTGTTTCCAGTCTTTGTGATAATCTAAGTTATCTGGCAACAGCTGTGGCTCTGTATTTGACAGACCCACATCATTCTCATTTAAATCCAAGCTAAAGAACCAATAAGTGTATTTCACAAAATTTTGAACGACTCTTTTATCTGTCAGTCCATGTTTATGCATATAGTAGTGTTGCATTCAGGCAGTTCAGGCAGGCAGCATGCAGGATGTGTCACATGGACGACCCTGTAAAGCTGGCGAATTGAATAATGTGCCCAGAACCAAAATAAAATACATGGACATATTTTCCAAACGTAAGTTATAAAAAATGTATAATAATTTGAGCAATAGAGGAATGTGAAAATTAATCAGAACATTTAAAGAATTCGACTACAGGCAGATTTGAAGTAAAAAGACAACCAATTATTTTCCCCGATGGTATCTGTGTCCAGATACCATCTATGATCACTGTATGTAATCCAGACAAAATGTATTTGACAAAATAAATCAGTAGTATATCACCAAGGAATACTGCTGTTATATGGTGGCTGAGCTCAATGATGTATGAGGCTCAGTTTTGCATATGATCCAGTGTTCCGACATGACTTGCACTGTATTTGTGCGTTTGTGTGTATCAGTGTGTGTTGTCCTCTGAGCTGATCCGGAGGTGTATTAAATATAGAGTGCTGACTGTTTCAGGGGATTTAAGCATGTTGCTTTCAGGGGCTCAGGAGCCGTTCTGAATAGGTTCACTCCTTGGTTTTGTTTTTTCAGTGTATAAAATGAGCAGTTGTTTGTGTGTGTCCCCCCCACCATACCTCCCCTTCTCTCTCTCTATCGGTCTGATTCACTCTGCCTCTCTCTCCGAGGCATTGCTGATATTTACCTGGCAGGACGTCATGAAACGTTTCTCTTTTCCAATCTGCTTGGTCGGATTTGCAATACACTAGGTGTAATGTGTTTACTCACAATAAAGCTAAGCTGCTTGTGGCTTCACCCCTGCCTCTGATTTAAGACGTTGCCCTCCACCTAGAGCCCCTCTTTGCACAAGGACTCAGTTAGAAACATTGTTTGAATGTGTCCAGCAAATAATCGCTCCATTCTTTATGTAATCCAGAGCAAAGATGTAGTGCAGGCTGCAAGTCGGGAACCACTGTTCAAGTGTCATTATGTTGAAAGGTACGGTGATAAAGACCCAGAGGAGGCGCTCATTTTATCACCACTCCTTTCACACACCAGGCAGTTTGCCACTATTCGGAACATGGCTTGGATCCCATTCAACACTTTGAACCCGATTCACACAACAGACAAGTCTCTCCTCTGCCTGCTCCTCTTTTCGTCAGTCAAGGCAGGGTGCACAGATTTCCCACTTGAAATCGGCACAACATACTCTCTCCAGTGATTCAGACTCGAGTCCTTCACTTCCCTTCTACCAGCCACAAAAAAACACATTTCATTCAGTCAGTCATGGGCGAAATGTTACCTGCTATTTGTCAGGTCAGCTTTTATACCCATTGGTCAACATTAATGGAAAAAAATATACAGTGAAGTCAATCCCTGATCAATAAATTATTATGAAAATCAAAGTGGTGTTTAGAATAGTGCTTGTCCAGAGAATGTGTTCTTTACAGCAAATTTGTACTTCCACAAGTGACCTGGAAACCAAACAAATCCACTATACTTGAAGACTTGTCAATGAACGGTTTAGAAAACGTACCTAGCCTCATGATCATTACAGTCAGACAGTTCTGCATTATCATTATTAATCCAGCAACTGTGCGTCTATGATCCTGATACCAAGAATAACTACAAATAACAAATGCATCTTGACTCTTCTTTTACAGAATTGAGAAATGTGAACGATAATATTTCTGTCAGACAACTCACGTTTGATCATGTAATATATTTATTACAACAGATTTAGTGTTTGGCGTCTAGGCTCCAACTTAATCACTCCCCCATATGATTACACAGGAATGATGGGAGTGATGAGCAAATACTTGTAACCCCCCGTTGGAGCCTACAGGTGGATGCTGGGCCTACAGGTGGATGCTGGGGTGGTGGAGGGACTGAAGCAACAGGTAGCCATACTGCAGCAGCAGTGCGAGCAAGAGGGGTTGATGGGAAATGTCTCTCTGGTTAAATAGACCACCTGATAAGGTGGGTGTGTATTATAGATGGTTGTGGAGATTGAGGTATATCACATGATGTATGTCACATGATGTATGTCACGTGATTGGCGCAGCGCAGCTCGAGTTGCCTGCCAGAACTAGCTCGCAGGCGTCGCCATATAAATGGGTGGAAAAAATTATGTTTGGGTGTAGCCCACAGCAAACTCACTTACAATAAGTTGTTCTACCAGGAGCAGACAATCTGTGTGTGTAACCAGCAGAGTGTGTGTGTGTGTTATAGGTGTATAGCTGTATATCACTAGGCTGATAACACATCTTTAAAATGAACAGTGGAATACAGAACCACTGACCTCAGACCAGATTCTTCAGTCATTGCCAACAATGTACCAGTTTGCAAGGCCAGCGTGCCAGTGGGCAAAAGTGCATTTGCTATTAAAACAACATAAAGTCATGCCAGGTGAAAAAATGGGATCTTAGTACTGTTGTAATCCCTATAAACAGATAATGTGAATAAACAGAATCTCTAGTTAAGGGACAGGAGCCCTCAGGTTTCAGATTTTAGTTTGTGCAGGCTTTGGTTGCCCGCTGGTAATTTATCTGCATTAATATGGGAGTGGATCAGGACGAAGAGTCCACTAACCAGAGGCTCAGCAGTTCGATCCCAGTCTCCCTCATTCTTTGTGCTGAAGTGTCCTTGGGCAAGACACTGTTCCCCAAATGGCTCCAGACGGCTGTGCTGGCAGCGTGTGAGAGATGTTTGATAGAGAATTATGCTGCTCATAGATGCACTGTATGAATGTATCTGTGAATGGGTGTATGGCAACAAACTTACTGTTAAGAGCTTTGTCATCAAGACGAGAAAAGATCATTTACCAAATGCAGAAAGCTGTTAATAGAGATTTAGCCAAAATGTCGTCTGGCCCTAAAACACCAACAGAAAGTATCCTTTGTTTGTGTTTTGTGTTAAGAAACATTCAACTTGTGTGATGAAAAAAAGACCAGTCAGACTATGGTGTACAGCGGATGAAAGCTGGAGTCTTGGCCCAGATATTCACTGTCTGACCCAAAATATTGTCCGTTACCCCAGAGTCTAATTCGTCATCAGACTGTAGCCGATGGGCTCTGATATCGAAGACGGTGTAGCCTCTAACTGAATCTTATATCTGGACTTAATTGTTGCTCCTGTCGTCTTATTTGTCCTTTCAAATGGCTGCCTCTTTTTACTGTTTACTGATCCACTTACAGCAGAACTGGAGCAGTGTTTAGGTGCCGATATTTACCTCTTCAGCTTCACATTAGAAGCTTTTCACAGGTAAACCAGCAGGAGGCCTTAGATGTTGAGCAGCCTAAGTAGATTGCAGAATGCAGAGGATTTGTCGTTGACTCTTCAAGTACAATAAAATCTGTCTTCCCGATAAGATATTGAATTGTGGATCAAATCTTGCAGTGTGGATTAGTTCAGGTAGGAGCAGCGAGAGTGAGAGAAGCGGAGCATAAAAACCATATCATATCCATCCCTCAAGGAAATCAAAGAAAAATAACAACAGTGGATTAACCATGAAATGCATAATTATGTGTTTGTTTTTAACAGTATCATTATAGTTTTGGGACATTTACAGTCTCCTTTATCCATTCAAATAGAGGTACAAATTTTGTGTTTAACTCTCGGGGACACAAGCAAAAAAAGCTCATTAGATCTTGGTAGTTTTAATGGAAACTGTGAAACAATCTGTGTAGCACTAATGTGTTAAACTCATCCTGAATATAAGCAAATAAAACCTGTGATGTTTTTCAATTCCTGCAAATGAAAACCAAGCAGAATTTAACCGTTCCAGGGTTAATTCTTTTTTCACTAGTCATTCACCAGCACATTGTGGAAAGCTTTGGAAGGTGGAGGGAGACATGGGGTTCAGTCAAAACGCTGATAATCTGAAATTAAACACTAATAAAAAGTGATTGGTAATAGGTTCAGGTAGCTTAACTCTCAACATTCGCAGCTTCTCAGGAGTTCGGATGGAACGTGCCTGTTGAGCCCCGGAGCCCAACTAAAGTTTGTGTTCAGGGAAGAAAAGTGTCCTTGTGTCTGTAGCTTCACTTTGCTTCTTTTGAATTTTAGAACTACAAAAAATGGTTATGCATGAAGGAATTCCCCCAGTGCTGACCAAAGCTCCACTGTCTGTCTCTCAGCTCTCCTCAGAAGTGCAGTGCATCTCAGGGCTGAGGGGACAACGCTCCGCCAAGAGCCTGTCTTGTTGATAGAGCTGCACAGCTCCAATATCCTCAGGACATGTTCCTCTCTTTCTCTCTCTCTCTCTCTCTCTCCTCTTGATATACCTTTCCGTTTATTTCATGCCTATCACCATGTCTGTTCGTAGAGATACCATCTCTTACCGAACCATAATCTGTCCCAGGAATGATGTTAGCCCCTTTCCCTCTCTCTCTTCCCATTTCAGCTGCTCCTCCCTTCATCCTTTCACCGCTCTCCCTTGAGGAGGAGGAGGAGAAGGAATAAAGTAGTTTCTTTTTTTATCTAAGCAGAATATAGACAGGACGACCATGTCTGACTGCACTCTATCGCGCAACCTCTCCACCTTTACAACTCATCTTCTTCATCCAGTGCCCCGTGTGTGTTTTCTTCACTTATGTCTTCACGTTTGTCCGTAACCCCGTCTGAATGAGATATTGCTGTCACACATCATCGCACAGCCTCTCTGTCACTTTCCCTCTGTACTTTACACCCACTGAAGCAGAGCAGATGTGCAGCAACATCAGCCTGGTCTCACTTCATCTGTCTGTAATGACTCACTTTGTCTGCGGATGTGTTTAAAATGTGTGTCTACTGGGCTTTATTCAAGCACTAGATCTTTTTCTAAACTCTCTTCAACTGTGCCAAACTGGATGGCTGCTTCTATGAAAAGAAAAAAAAATACACTTTTCAGATTTTTCTACGCTGCAGTTCAGGCTGCTTCAAGTAGAAAGTAGTTTGAAGCAGCATGGTAGGTAAAAAAAAAATTCAGAGCTGAGGGAGTATTGTAAAAAAAACTTAGAATTTCCAAGATTAACGTTGTAAGAAAACCTTACATATTCTCCAAGGTTAAAGTCAGTATTTTACAAAGTAAGATAGCTATCTTATCTTTTGTCACGGAACTGCATCACTTTACTTTGCAAGTTCGAATCAGCATCGTCACACCTCAGACGCAGTCGCTTGCCATGGACAGTATTTCGCAATATTCTTGCACGTGTCCAGTGCATTGTAGTCCCTGATACACAACGCCTCATCCAAATCAGTATATTCTCTACAATATATCCACAGTTCATAGAAATGTTTCCAACTTATTAATTCAAAAGTATTTCTCTAAATTGGGCTATGGTGAGATGAGTTTGATCAAACCTAGCAAAGTGAAACAATGTGAATCAAAGTGAATTGAAAACGTTTCTGTTTTTTCTTGCAAATTTATTATTGTAAATTATACATATATTTGTATAAAGGTGGTACATATATAATGTTTGACTTGTTTTCTCATAAAATTGACAGGTTTTCCTTGATAATGTAAATTCCTCTCTTATTAAATACAATGACCCTAATAGTCTGTCCTTTCACGTACAAATTATCACATCGTCATGTGCCTGCTAAAGCTTCTAAATGTGACTCTTTTACCTATGCTGTAATATTGATAGAGCGAACCCTGTGTTGCTCAACTGGGACATACTTGTATGCACGCATATGTGTGCATAGCATTGTGTGCACTCCTGTGCGTGCTTTGTAGCAAACAATTGGGATTTAACCAGTTGAGGGGAGAGAGATCAGTGAGAACACATGCTCCTTTTTAAATGTTTTATTTAAATGAGCTGTGGGCCACTGGAATGAGAGATAAGCTGCAGTCATTATTTGTTGGTGCAACACACATAAGCACAGTGTTCATGGTGTCAGGCTGTTTGTTGCCCAGTTTGTACGACTCTGAAGCTCCTCACTGTTATTCATGTTTGTGGGTGATTATGTGGGTGTTTTTTCCACCTGGGACCTACTCCGGAATGTTTTTGTCGATCTTTACATATTTGCTGGTAAATGTCAACTGGAGTGGACTCTGGTACAGTCAGCATCAACTACAGCAAGAGGCATGGTCTCTTAGCCTGAGTCTTGTAGCAAACCCCTGTGATTGAACACGAATTTAGATAACCTAAAATAACCTTAACCCTGGTGGCCTACATTCGTAAGTGCAGGCTTTCACAGGGAATAGTGAGAAGTTCACAATTGGTCATTATGTTGAACTGTGGTGTGATAATGTTATGGTATGTTAAACTTGTGGGACAGCCCCAAAGTTTTTGAGTCCAAACCCCACAGCATCAAAACAGCAGCCATATTGAATTGAGTTATCTTTTAGGGTTGTCTGTCCGTATGTACGTACTTCCGTCCGTCTGTCCAAATGCTCACTTGGACTCATGGATGTACTGATTAGAATTTGTTGGTCAAAGGTCAAATTCGCTGTAACTTCATGAAGCACATGTTTTGGTTTTGAACGCGAGTTCTTAAGAACACCTCGAGGGAATTTCTCAAAATTTTGTACAAATATTTACTCGGACTCAAAAATTTACTGATTTGATTTTGGTCACGGTGACCTCACGAAACTATTTTTTGCCTCGTCAATTTTATCTTAAGAACACCTTGAGAGAATTCTTTCAAATTAGGTACAAATGTTCACTTACACTGGATTAACTGATAAGATTTGGGTGGTAAAGGTTTTTTGCACATGATATTTTTAGGAATTCCTTAAAATTTTGATTTGAATAATATATTCAAATGTATTGACTGAAACTGCACTGGTTGACGGAGGCGTACAACGGCACTCTTGTAATTATTTTTCTTATGTTTTTTAACCATGGTGAACAAGGCTTTACCTGATGTATTCATTTACATGGTACAAAGACCTGGACTCATGATAACATGACTATATGTGCTCTAATAATGGCTTCTGTTGTGCTAAATCTGTCTCCAACTGCTGCACAGTTTTTTACAGAAGCTAAAAGGAATTAAAGGGAACCACTTTCTGCGTTTGAGATATTTCCTGTTAAATCCTGTTCACACCGCAATGTGTGTTCAGACTGAAAGTGAACACCTTTTATCACAGTGTTGGCAGTACAGATGTGAGCTGTAGCTTGTTAGCACAGTATGTATGGAGTGTGTCTGTGTAAGCTCAGAGTCTAATATATCTAAAACCTCTCCAGTTCCTGAAGTGGAGCCCTGGGATGAATGAAACATATTTAACCCAAGTTGAAACATTTTGACTTTTTCTGGATGTGCCTTTGCCTCTTTCATCTGTTCATGCCTAATCATGTCTTATTATTTACTCTTCTAACATGTCAACACCAGAGCTAGCCACTTCGGAAGGTGCAGTTTAAGACCAATTACGTCACAGCGAAGCGACTACTCCTCCTTTCTTTCATTCTCTCCTCTGTCTGTACCTGAGATTCCCAATCCTTTTAATTTGTACAATATATGTGATGTCAACGATTGTTCATGAATCCTTTATTTGCCTGCACAGGCCTTGTACTTTCCAGTTGTCTTTATTCTAAACTGAATACAGAGCGTGCAGTGGATTGAAGCAAAGTGAACACATCTCCAGATGTATGTGCTCATTCAAAGACTGGACTGAAATAATGGAGAGGGAAGCAGACAGTCAAGGTCTGTGTTAGCTAATGGAGTGTGAGCGGGAGAGTCACTGTGCTAGAAAGCGGGTATAGGGATAAGTAGCAGAGGAGAAGGTGAAAGAGGGAGACACGGAGGGAAGGCTGGTCTGTGCCATGATGGGAGAAACAGAAAGAACGTGTGTGTGTGTGTGTGTTTAGGAGTTGAACCTATTTATAGTGAGGCGATCATACCTGCTTCAAGTCTCAGTGGGGCTGACCCAACCGTGCTGGGCCACCTCCTTTTCTCAATGTGTGTATGTGTGAGAGAAAGTCAGTCACATTTTGGGATCTTGTCTTCCTTATAAGGACAAACAGCTAGTCGCCATAACTTCATTCATTAAATATTAAGATAAAAACATGTTTAAGGTTTTGGAGGAAAGGCTGGGATTAGGTTTAGGTTAAGGTTGGGTTTAGTTTAAGTTTGTGTTGAGATTTAGTTTAAGGTTAGGTTGATGGTTAGGTGAAGGTTAGGCTTATGTTATGTTAAGATTGATATAGGTCAAGTTTAGACTAAGGTTGAAAAAGGGTTAGCGATTTAGACATTAAGTGTTTCATCCTCTGAAAACAGCTTTGGAAAATGTTCTGGTAAAATATAGATTTTGTGAAAACTGATGTTTGCTTTATGTACTTTTAGGCATCTGATTGTCTTTTGAAAATTCCCAAGACTCAAATAAGGCGTTTGAAACTGCCGACGAAGTATGAATGATACCGAGGATGGAACGAGATGGGAGAAATCTTAATGTGATATTTTTTTCTTTGGACTGTGTTCCTTGAAACCTTAGGAAAGACGATCTGGAAATCCCATTCTTTAAACGTGTCAAGCATCATCTGCAGCATGCGCTGGATCTCCTCCACCGTGTCAAAACAGCGACCCTTCAGCTTGAATTTCACTTTGGAGAAGAGAAAGAAGTCGATGAATTACACTTCTCTGAACAGTGAACTTGCTGTTGATCATCTGACCCTGAGAGAGAAATTCACGGTGCACATCCCTGCAAATGTATAAGAAAACAACGAGCATCCTCTTGACCTGACCCACCATCTTCTGTTTATTGTTCCACTGCTAAGTCTGCTGTGTAGTCCTTGAGTCACAGCTTTAGACCCAACTCTGGTCACCAGTCATGCTCCTGAACATGAACGTTTGGTCATTCCAGGCCCTCACAGTATTCAACATGGTGCTGCTGGTGAAATCCAAAATGCAAGTGTTAACAAGCACGTGTGTAACACAGTTCCCAACGCCGACTGCGTCACGGAACAGACGGTTAATGCTCGCACCTGCTGCATGCGTATTATCGTGCCGTGCTTTGTTGGCTCACACCAGGATCAGCCTTGATCACACCTTGTCTGGTCATTGCAGAAGCAAATCTTGCTCCAAGTGTGTCTCTCAGTAGT
The DNA here is from genome assembly GCF_947347685.1 of Pleuronectes platessa. Lineage (NCBI taxonomy): Eukaryota > Metazoa > Chordata > Actinopteri > Pleuronectiformes > Pleuronectidae > Pleuronectes > Pleuronectes platessa. The sequence goes on along the minus strand of NC_070644.1, from coordinate 3,270,063 downwards.
GACTGAAAAAGAAAGCAAAAGAGGCAGGAGAGTGTTCGCTGTTAATAATTCATATTAAAAAAAGCTATTGAAAATATGAAATGTATACATAAAACACAGACAGGTTTCCAAAATCTGACTCTCCTCTTCTCCTTGCAGCTACAGTATAGTGTATGTGTGCTTATCTGCGTGTACAGGACATTGTGTCTGTGTGTGTCTGTGTGTGTGTGTGTTAGACGTATTCATTGCTTCGGCTTAGCAAGGCAGTGGGGAGGTGCAAATGTCACACTCTCTGAAAAGCTAAACCGACTGACTGTCTGTTGTTGAATGTCTCAGAAGAACTTGGAGGAGGGAAGGTGAACTGGAAGAGACTTGAAAATGAAAGTGCTGAGTGAAGGGTGGAAAACATCACAAATGTGTTCATGCAATGAGCACTCACCATGACTTTCTACATGCACACACACACACACACACACACAAAGACACACACACAGTATGGCCTATAACCACATTCCAAACAGTTTCTTCTGCTAAATTGAATTGTAATTGGCAGACAATGGGCGTGACATCACAATTCACTGGCTGGCTCATATAGAAGCAGCTAAATTGAGGCTAAAGTGGGCCATGCTTACTGATGAGCCCAGAGCGTTAATGAAGGAATAAAGGAGGGAGCAGGGAGCAGAGCACAGGAAACATGGAGGCATAGAGAAGAAAGGGTAGTGTAGCATCTCTGTTAAATTAATTGCCCATTGGGAGTCGGTATGTCATTAATGATTATTGTGTGTGACGGCAGCTGTACAATTAACATCTTCACCTTATGTATGCACAACCATTCGTGACTGATCATCTGGGCAATAACGGAGCTTTTATTAGAAGAACAGAATGTAAACAGCGTCTATCTGTCCTTCTCTTCTTAGTATATTCTTCTCCTCTTTTCTCCCTACTTGTCATAGTTGGTTACATCTGTGTCAACCTAATAATTCCACAAATGTCTGTGTCTTCATGTCTGTCTATCTGAACCGTTCATCTTAGTGGCTTCACACTAGGCACGTCCATTGTGAATTGCCAGTGACAGTGCACTGAGGATTTCTGTGCGATTTGGAAAAACGATACCTTCAGTACTAATAAGAATTGAATAAACAGGTGAGCTGATCTCTAGCAGACAGTGGTAGAGCGCCATTGTGTCAAGTGTCAGTCGATGGACCAAGTTGTTTTCCTCTACGTCCTCATATAAACTATACTAGCTACCGGCAAATGGATCAAACCACGGGGCAAAATTGATGCCAGATAATTTTGGTGATATTTTTATATCACCATATCGACTGGCAGAGACAAACAGTCATTGAATCACCTCCTCTTTAGCAATTTGTCCTCAAACTAAAAGCATATTTGTTTTGTTGCTTTTATGCTTTATAACGAGCAGTAGTTCAGGGCTTTAATTTTGAAAGGTTGTGACCTTGGGTCTGAAGATGGTATGGATTACTTCACAGACGTCTGAAATAGCCTCCATGTTATGTTCATACACTCCTGATCAAAATCTTAAGACCAGTTAAAAAATTGCATGAATTTACATTTTGCACTGTTGGATCTTAGGAAGGTTCTAAGTAGAGCTTCAAAATGCAAAAAGAAGAAATGGGAACAAGAGACTAAAAGTTGTGAGCAGGCAATTTATTGAAAACAACAATTTAACTCAAATAGGCTGTTCATCAGGTGATCAAAAGTTTAAGACCACAGCCTTTAAAAGCCAAAATCTGTGCAAAAATTTGGATTCCATGTCATTTCCTGTCAAGTAATCACACTGTGAAGATCTCTTAATGGCAAAGGCAAAAAAGCTCACCGTCTTTGAACGTGGTAGGATTGTTGAACTGCATAAACAAGGCCTCTCACAACGTGCCATCGCTGCTGAGGTTGGACGCAGTAAGACAGTCATTTTGCATTTCTTAAAAGATCCTCAGGGTTATGGAACAAAAAAATCAAGTGGTAGACCCAAAGAAATCTCACCGGCGCTGAGCCGGAGGATCCGAATGGCTGTCCGTCAAGATACGGGACGATCCTCGTCCCAAATTAAGGCCATTACTGGTGCTGACTGCAGCCCAATAACCATCAGACGGCATCTGCGAAGGAAGGGCTTCAAAAACAAGAAACGTCTTCAAAGGCCACGTCTCCTTCAACGCCACAAAATTGCCCGTTTAGACTTTAGACTGCAAGGGAGCACCAAACATGGGACATTCAAAGGTGGAAGAAAGTTTTATTCTCTGACGAGAAAAAATTTAACATTGATGGTCCTGATGGCTTCCAACGTTACTGGCATGACAAGGAGATGCCACCTGAGATGTTTTCTACGCGGCACAGTGGAGGGGGCGCCATCATGATCTGGGGTGCTTTTTCCTTCAATGGAACAATGGAGCTCCAGGTTGTGCAGGGGCGTCAAACAGCAGCTGGCTATGTGCAGATGTTGCAGCGGGCATCCCTCATGACTGAGGGCCCTCGTCTGTGTGGTAACGACTGGGTTTTTCAGCAGGACAACGCTCCAATTCACAAAGCCCGTCTGACCAAGACTTTTTTCCAGGAGAATAACATCACTCTTTTGGACCATCCTTCGTGTTCCCCTGATCTTAATCCAATTGAGAACATTTGGGGATGGATGGCAAGGGAAGTTTACACAAATGGACTTCAGTTCCAGACAGTGGATGCCCTTCGTGAAGCCATCTTCACCACTTGGCGCAACATTCGCACTAGCCTTTTGGAAACACTTGCATCAAGCATGCCAAAACGAATTTTTGAAGTGATCAACAATAATGGTGGAGCTACTCATTACTGAGTCAGTTTTTGACACTTTAATTTCTGTTTTGGAGGGGTTTTTTTTTAGCTGTCGTCTTAAACTTTTGATCAGCTGATGAACAGCCTACTTCAGTTAAATTGTTGTTTTCAATAAATTGCCTGCTTAAAACTTTTGGTCTCTTGTTCCCATTTCTTCTTTTTGCATTTTGAAACTCTACTTAGAACCTTCCTAAGATTCAACAGTGCAAAATGCAAATTCATGCAATTTTTTAACTGGTCTTAAGATTTTGATCAGGAGTGTACATAGCATGGAGGCTAAAAATAACAGCAGTTAAGTTAATAATTTAATCTTATATGTAAACAACACACATAAACAGTAATAAAGCTAATTTAGTTAATTTTTTATGACATTGACTATAAAATCCTCATTGTAGATAAACCAGGTAGAATGAACACAAAGTTTTCTAACTTCACTCTGCACCATATATGTCATATCTATAGAATGGACACTAAACTAGTTGCTATAATGAAACATTAGGAAGTTCACCATGCTCACTAACATATACACATTTATCTACAAAGTAATTGAAACCCACATTTTTCATTTAGCTCCAATGCTGAGATATTTTTGATCAAATGTTCCTCCCTCTGTCCTAATGCGTTTTCATTAGCAAATATTATGTAGAATTTTTTTCAACATCAACCAGCGGCAGATCAAATCTGCTGTGGCTAATTAACTTTATTTCCGTAACCGTGAAGATTAAGCTTTTGGCTTTTATCTGGTTAATTTGCTAATTGTGAGCTGGTCAGGGATGTTATCATTGTATACATTTGATTAGTATGATAAGCCCCTGGAGATGAATCATCTTGTTTTTAAGTGGGTACGCAGAAAAGACAAGCAATGCTTTAAATAAATCAGCACATACACGAACAAAAACTCTCCCAGGCCTATACCCTCCCACACCTATTGTTTCCCAGATGCCCTAGCCCTACTACATACAGTAAATATCCTGGTATATATATATGAAGTAACAATACCACTGACACCGAGGGCTCCATTTTTCTCCAGAAAAAGGTTGTCAATATCAAGTTTGTAACAAACATTGTATGTGTGTGCGTGTGTGTGTGTTATGCACCTGTCAATATAGATGAATTTTATAATAATAATAATAATTTAAATTAAATAATATGCCTTTAAAATAACAGCTTTAAAATAACTATAGCTTTGTTTGTCAAAAGTCCATAACTCTCACATACAGCTTCAAACCTGGTTTGTAGGATTTATCCTTTGGGATCAATCCATCCAATATTAGGTCAGGTGAGATTTTTCAGTCGGGCCACGGTGTAATTTATAATGTACGTTTTCAGATTTCCTCTGATTCAAAGTTGCAGAATCAGTGGTTTTCTCTGAAAGGTTAGACAGGGGCTTTTAGAGAGACGGGGCAGGAAGGAGAAGAAAACTGTGTGAGAAATAAAGAGGAGTCAAATGTCAAAGGAGAGAAAGTATATCTACAAACAAATGCTCCAAGGATTTAAGTCGTGAGAAACTTTCAAGCCGACAGGTCTCTAAAAGTTTTGCTACCTGTTCACAACCAATTAAAAACCCTGTGTAACCAGGTTTACTTCAACATTTTGTATATTGCACATGTATACTTTTAAATAACTTGGATAACAATCTTGCTTTCTGAGTTGTTCTGACCTTTTAACGTTCACAGCTGACTTGTTTGAAAACAAGAACACTGGAAAGTTAGGTGCTAACAGGTCCCAGGATAAAAGTCTTCACACAGAGTGTGACAGGAAAAATTTCAGATACATAACCCTGTTAACCAGGCGGGCTAGTTTAGAGAATCAGGATTTTAAAGGCTGAGTTTAGGATGAGGACTACATTCGATTTTAGAATATAGGACACAATGGTGACGTTTGAAGGTCTTCAGCACAATTTACCAACTACCAGAAGTGGTCAGCAGGTGTTAGTGACCAACAGCGAATGTTAGCGATATAACTTCCCTTAGCACCTTAGTGTCATCAAGTCTTCTGGCCCTGTAATCAACGATACAGGACGAACGTGAGGGTACGCTGAGGCTAAAGGTAAATCTGACTGGCTACCGGCTTGTACTTCAGTACTATGAAAGCATCAGACATCCTTCCCTCTAAGGGGCGGCTCTGGCTGAGGGCTAGAGTGGTCGTCCTCCAACCTGAAGGTCAGCAGTTCGATTCCCAGTCCGACCCATCTGCATGCCGAAGTGTCCTTGGGCAAGATGCTGAACCCCGAATGCCCCCCCATAGAATAACAAAGTGCTGCGAATAGATGCACTGTATGAATGAATGTGTGTGTGAATGGGTGAATGTAAAACTGTAATGTAAAGCGCTTTGAGTGGTCATCAAGACTAGAAAAGCGCTATATAAATACAAAACCATTTACCATATGCCTTTTTTAAACTAAACACTGTCCCATTTTAGAACATATAGGACAAGATGGAGAGCATCCCTTGTATGTTCCTCCGCACTAATTAATGCCTACCGCCAGCTGATGCTAGGGACATGTCTACAGTTGTGTAACTTAGCATCATTAGGTGTTTCGTCACAAGACCCAATCTTCTAAGGTGGATTGTGAATACCCAGATCTCTGAGCATGATGGTGGATCTTGCAATGAAACCCCTGCAGCCGACCTCCACAGGGCAAAGTAATGCTTTACAGCCACGTTGCTCTGCCTCATATTCCATGTCTGCATTTTCCTCTCATTTGCTTCATCAACATTATCCTGCCACAGCACTGTCAATTCGTCAGTACTGTGTGACAATTTGTGATGGGCAGTGGTGGCTGGTGATAAGGTCGGACCGGACAAAGTTCCTTTATCCTCTTTATTTGTTGTTAGGGTGTTTTTGTAAAGAAATTGCCGGATTTACCACAACTTAATTTGTGGTCACCGTATGTTTACCGGTCAGCTCACAGGGGACGTACTTCAGTCACGTCGGACTGACCTGAGACTGCGTAGAGAGTAGACCAGTCACATTACATAAAAAGACATTAATCAATACCTATTGGCTGTTAATAAAGCTTGGGGTGAATGGGGGGCAGAGAGCTGCGTCCCAAGGAAATTATGCAACAATTATGCTGCTTAAAGAGCAGCCTCAGGTCCTGTGGTTGCAAAAAGTTTCAGGACCCCCATTCACATCCATTTGTCTGGTGCCCTACATTCAGAAGTATTATGTATTTAGAAAGAGATTAACCAAACACAATTTGAAAACAACTTATATTGAATGCTCACAGGCACTGACAGTCTACCAGGAGCATTGTACGAATAGAATTTGATCATATAATAAAATTATGTTAACATTTTTATACAGGCCTTTTTGTCTATTATCTTTATCTATCTATCGTAATGAAGGCTGGGTTAACTGCAGTTAAAAATTCCACATATCCAATACTGAGCAGTACAGAGTAGCTATCCTCTGTAAAAAAAAACTCGAGACCTGGTTTCTACACTTACAGTAACCCGAAATCCCACAAACAAATTAAGAAGGTTATTTTCTATAAAAAAATATGAAAAAGAATAGTATCAGCTTGATTAATCTTCTGCTTCAACATGTGGAGATGTCCAAGGCTCGAGTCCTGCTGGGCCAAGTTATCACTTAGCTATGATTCGTACAAACTGGTGTTTATCGAAAAAGTCAGTTGGAAATAAAAGTGTATTTCTGCAGTAATGTCCATCCCCTAACATCGGATTGTCAATTAATCATTTACCCTTGGAGAAATAAGCACATATGTACATGCATAGCGACACAAGGGAAGTGACTGGACACAGGAATGTTGATAGATTAATGACTACATTCTCAGTGCTAGGTAACTGCTGCTTCTCTGTGAATTATCGCAACCAGCGAAGGTTGGATTTGAAACAGAGAGAGGGTCTAATTAGCTCGTGTAGGGTGAGGGTGAGTGTGTTCTCACCTTGCCCTGATTCAGTGTGAGTGGGAAACTGCATGCCCGGCGTCTTCCCCTGTGTAATCACTGGTCTCGGCGATGTGCCGTCCCTCTCCCCGCTCGTCCTCCACCTCTGTTCATCTCTCCTGGGATGATTTGGCTCTAATTAAAGCTGCGCACCAAAGAGAGAGAGAAGGAGGGGGCGTTGACCCTGGTCACAGCTTCCGCGTTTAAAACGAGGGAAGAGAATGAAGCCGCGGCGCAAAAGCACAGAAACACGAACAACTGAATAAGCACCAGGACTGCGTGCAACTGACGGTCATGATCGTCAGATTTGAGATCATTATTTTCTTCCAAAATAGTGATATACCTCTTTGTTTTTAATGACAGAAATATGATCAGAATCTAAATGTCTAACCATCTGCCTGAATAATTTAAATTTTTATATTCACAGTAGATCAAAAGACTTTGTGAAGCATGAAAGGGGAGAATTATTAACTCAGGACCTTATACCCTAATAGCACCTTTCAGCTCATTGTTTGGGTTTTCACGCCTGGATTTAAAGCCCTCATTCCTTTTATGTCAATATCTATTTATTTATTTTCCCATATGTGACCTAGATCCTATTGTTTAATGAATGTGTGAACAGCACCAATCACATGGAATCTGATCTTTTCATCTTTCATGTGTTTCTAAATCAGATACAGATCAGATTTTATTGAAATGCGACCTCAGTCTAAACAGCTATTGGAATTCAGTGCGACTTTTGCATCACTTTAGATTGACATTCCTCATAATTCTGCGCAGGAGAAAGGACGGGCAGGAGTTACCCTGCAAAAACAAACATGGAAGACAGCTTCAACAGAGGTAGTCAGAGGAGGGACAGATACATTTTAGACCTCATAAGTACTTCGGGTGTTTCGACCTGTGCAAGCGAAACTTGAGGGGTGGTATCGTGCTCTGTGGCCTCCATGTTTACTACCGACTTCTTCTCCTTGTTTACTTCTGTACACATCAAACTCATTATAATCCATTCCATGATCTTTTTCTAAACCTAACCAAGCTGTTTTTGTGTCTAAAATCTCATAGCATATGCACCTATCATAGCAGGAGAAGACGACAGCCTCCACGCGGCCTCCCCTGCAAGTAATGAGATATGGTGCAAGACCACCTCATGAAACTAATGTCGCCACCCAATCGTCACGCTGTCAGATCAGGGCGCAAGAGGCCGGGGGGACGCACGCTCACGTCAGGGCGGGCAGCCATCCCGACCATCGAGCGCCAGGGCCTGGCAGTGCTCCAGCTAAATGTCACCACCGCCAAACTGGACATCATACGCCACCTCGCCGACTCCCATGAAGTCGCGGCCGTCCTCCTTCAGGAGACGCACTGTGGAAAAGCAGACTTTCTCAGGTTGCCCGGGTTCCACCTCGCCGGCTCCATCCTCAGCAGGCAGCACGGGATGGCCACCTTTGTCAGGTTTGACCTCAGCTGGACAGCCACAGGCCAATCCCCTCCAGGCGCTAGTCTCGAGTGGATGTCCACGAGGATACAGACAACAACGGTTGTGAACGTGTACAAGCCCCCACCATCTGTACTGTCCACATCGGCCCTCCCAATTACCCCGGCACCCGCCATCTACGCCGGGGATTTCAACTGCCAGCACACCGACTGGGGATACTCCCACACAACACCGGATGGGGAGACGCTGAGCGAGTGGGCCTCCAATGCCAACGCCCATCTCCTGTTTGACCCCAAAGAGCCACCAAGCTTCTACTCCTCCAGATGGAACACCTTCACCAACCCAGACCTCGCCTTTGCTGTGTTCCACAGTAAGGACCCGATGCCAGAGAGAAGGGTCATTGACAGGTTCCCCCGATCACACCACCGACCGTCTGTCATCAGAATACCATCACTGGTGCAGCCGGTCGCAGGGAAGCCTTTCAAAAGATGGAATTTCCGGAAGGCCAACTGGCATGCTTTTTCTGTTGACACAGAGAGAAGATCTGTCACCCTCCCGGACCCAGACACTCCTAATGTGGATGCTGCATATGCAGCCTACTGTGAAGTGCTGACAGGGGCAGCGAAGAAAACCATACCACGAGGCTACAATGAAAACTACATCCCGGGTTGGAACGAGGAGTGCAACCACCTCCTGCGAGCCCACCAGCAGGCTAGCTCAAGAGCTGAAGTGGATGCGACAGCAACGGCACTGCTTGAGAAGCTGGACGCCACTCGCAGGGCTAGATGGACAGAGGTCGTCGAGTCGATTGACTTTACCCACTCCAGCCGTAAAGCGTGGCAGACCATAAACCAGCTCTCAGGAAGAAGTACACCGCCTCCCAAGTGCCCTGTGACAGCAAACGCCATCGCAGCCCAACTCCTGAAAAATGGCCGCTTCCCAGAAGCAGACAAAGAGTTTGCCCGCTCAACATCCCACGAGGTATCCAGTCTCTCTAGGGCGGCCAGTGTCAATGCCAACCTGTCAGGAGATTTCACACCAGCTGAGCTCAAGGACGCTATGGCCAAACTCAAACAAGGCAAGGCACCAGGCTCCGACAACATCCACCCAGAGTTTGTGATCCACCAGAGCGAAATAACATCCGCCTGGCTGTGTGCTTTCTTCTCTGTGTGCCTCCGGAGGTCCAAGCTCCCAAGGGCATGGCGACGGGCCGCTGTCATAGCCCTCTTGAAACCCAACAAACCTGCAGATGACCCCAAGTCCTACTGACCAATCTCGTTGCTGTGCGTCCCTTTTAAAATCCTGGAGAGGATGATACACAGCCGAATTGAGCCAGTAGTTGACTCACAGCTACCGAGGGAACAGGCTGGCTTCCGCCGGGGCAGGTCTACAGTGGACCAGGTAACCCTTCTAACACAAGATCTCGAGGACAGCTTCCAGGCCAAAACCAAAGCTGGGGTGGTACTACTGGACCTGACTGCTGCTTACGCCACCGTCTGGCACCGCGGACTCCACCTGAAGCTGCTGAGAACAATCCCGGACCGTCATATGGTCAACTTCATCATGGAGATGCTGTCAAACCGCAGCTTCATCCTCCAGACCAGTGACGGCCAGCGCAGCAGGCTCAGGAGGCTGAGAAACGGGGTCCCACAAGGGTCTGTCCTCTCACCGATGCTCTTCAACATCTACATCTTTGACCTACCGGTGACGACATCTAGAAGGTATGGATACGCGGATGATCTAGCCATCATGCTACACCGGCCCACATGGAAGGCGGTTGAAGAGGGTCTCAATCAGGACATGGACGTCCTGGCTGCCTACCTTCGAAGCTGGCGACTGCAGCTCAGTAAGGGAAAGACTGTATCAGCAGCATTCCACCTCTGCAACAGGGAAGCAAGAAGGGAGCTGGAGATCTCAGTGGACAACAAACCCCTGGAGTTCCAGCAGGCCCCAAAGTACCTGGGCGTACGCTTAGACAGGACACTGTCCTACAAACAGCATTTGGATGAAGTGAGGGCTAAAGTAACAGCAAGGGTCTCACTCATCCGGCGCCTAGCTGGTACAACCTGGGGGGCCTCGGCCAAGGTTCTACGTATCTCCACACAAGCCCTCGTATTCTCTGCAGCTGAGTACTGTGCCCCGACCTGGAGTAGAAGCCTACATGCCAAGAAGGTCGATACGGCCATCAACAATGCCCTCCGGATCATAAGTGGCTGCCTGAAACCCACCCCCAGTTCTACCTGCCAGTCCTAGCAGGAATAGCGCCAGCCGGCCTACGGCGAGAGGCTGCTACCCTCGCCCTGGCAAGGAAAGCCCAGGAACACAGCTGGCACCTCCTCCATGAAACCACCACCATGGCAATACCTCCAAGCAGACTCAAGTCCCGCCACCCATACAATCAGGCCGCACAAGAGATGCTTATTTCCATCCCGGAGGATTTGACAACCAAAGCCTGGCTGGCAGCGGCATGGAAGCAGGAGTGGGAGTCAGCAGGACAGACATGCCTACACCATTACATCCAGGATCCTGGAGGTGGCGTTGAGGGAGAAGATCTACCTCGCCGGCAATGGACCCTCCTGAACCGCCTTCGCACAGGGGTTGGCTGCTTCAAAGCGTCCATGAAGAAGTGGGGCCTAACAGACAGTGCAGCATGTGAGTGCGGGGAGCCTGAGCAGACTGCCGACCACATCATCACCACCTGTCCCCGGCATAGACCACCCTCAGAGGAGGGCCTCTTCCAAGTGGGACCTGAGACGAGGGAGTGGCTACACGACACGAAGTTGGACATATGAAGACGATACACGAAAGAGAGACTATCATAGCGTCTGTGTTTGGCTCTGCCACTGCCCGGCTACCCCCTTGTATCCTACCTGTCCTGTGTGTTGTGCTGTTCGTTCTGCTGTTTGTCAACAATGGACTGGCTGCTCGGGTGTATGATCGTCAACTCTCATGTTCATCAATCGTCTATGGTGGACTATGGTCCTTCCACTCCATGGATTAGTTTCCCGCAAACTGCTTCGCCCCCAGTTTGTGCTAGCGGAGGGCGATCCCCGTAGTGGAGTGCGATGCAAAGCTCTCACAGGTATGGAAGGAGGAGAGGGAGAAGTGACTTATTTCCCTGTCCTCTACCATTAAGCTATCCTGAATTATCATTGCGTGATTTCAACATTCGTGTAGACCATTTGTCTGTGAATTTTGCCACTAGTTTTATTAATATCACAGAGTCTTTTAATCTCAGTCAACATGTGTCCCTTCACTTTCTCTTCAAATCCTCTGCTCCTCTCAAACTACGATCCTGGAGAGGTTATCTCCTATAACACTCTAAGATCTCACTAATTTGGTCAGTCTCCTTCTGCCCCCTGATATGTTACCAACATCTCTGTTTAAAAATGTCTCAATTGGTCATGCTGTCCTCTCCATAATGAACTGCTCTCTATTATCTGGTCAAGTCCCTGCTCAATTCAAATGAGCTGTTATTCAACCTCTTATAAAAAAAAACTAATACTTATCCCTCTCTACCCCAAAATTACAGGCCCATCTCCAAACTGCTTTTTTCTTTCTAGAATTTTGGAGAAAGTGGTTGTTAAGCAGCTCACAACTACAATAGATGAACACAATATCCTTGATAAGTTTCCGTCTGGTTGCACTCTACAGAAACGGCTCTTCTCCGAGTCTCAAATGATATCTTGATGCAGGGCGATGCAGGAGAATGTTCTGTGTTGGTTCTGTTAGATCTCAGTGCTGCTTTTGATACTGTGGGACACTGTATCTTGGTTTAGAGACTTTAGCAGTGGGTAGGTATCACTGTGTCAGCCCTGCAGTGGTCCTCTGATCAGGGTTTGCTGGTTGTCCCCCAATCCAGATTTAGGACTAAGGGAGACTGCGCTTTGCTGTTGTGGCTCCTAAACTTTGGAACTCCCTTCCTTTCGTCCAGATCTTTGGACACTGTGGAAACCTTCAGAAAGCAGCACAAGAGTCATTTGTTGAGACTAGCCTTTGTGTAATTGTCTATTTATTTATAGTGTTTTCCTATTGTGTTTCTTATTTGTATTCGGGTATTTGCTTATTCTACCCTGTTAAGCAATTTGTGACATTTCTGCTCTTACACTTACTTACTTACTTACTGATAAAACCATGAAAACGCCATATCTGCCAGTTTTTCATTATAAACATTGCAACAAAGGACTGTGTGCTGCGACCAGTACACAGTTGCTGTGACCTAATTCAGGGCCCCCCACTTTTCAGAAGACTCGCCCATAGTTGTTGAATTTGAATGTCGTGGCAGATTGACACTTGGATGATGCCACACGATCAGTATGGAGGCATTCCTCTTCTGTTGTTTTCTGACGTTTGAAAAAGTGGTCACCAGTTACCGTGTTTAGTTTCAACACTTCACCAACCCCTCCATAGGCATAGTGGTGAGTAGATAACGAATACTTTTTCCTTTTTTTGTGAACTATAATGTTTAAACCACCCTGTTCCTTTTAATAAAAACAACATCAGTTTTTTGGACGAGTTGAAGCCTGATGCTCCCCTGCACCCATTACCACTTTAAAAAACGAATTGTCACGGAAGTGCAATGAATCCTGGGATAGGTTGACCCAAGACGGAACCACCTGTCGGAGCCATTTTCCGTCTCCATCGTTCACATTATACTTTTATTGAGACTGATGTCCTGCGCCCCTCTGCCTGTTCACAGGTTGTCATCTGAACTAACAGGTGTAATCTTTTGATAAACCTGGCAGATATGTTAGGAGAACTACGGTTGACGCAGTAGATCCTCTCTTAATGTAAATGCCACGAAATAGTTGTCACATAAAAAACTATATTGCTTTAATCTTTCTCTCTCTGCTGCGACCTGGTCTCTCCGTTTTACAGCTCTTTTGGCGACACATTGATTCCCCCCCACTACTCCCTTTACCGAGCAGGTGTATGTGCTCCCTTGCGGTCAAAGGTTAGAGAGGCAATCAAGCGATCACTCGACCCGCTGCACGAGCACACGCACACACACAAGCGCGGCAGCCGTCGGTTGAGTGACAGCCTAATTACCCAGTGTAAGGGAACCAAACCCCTGTGCTGTTCTGCAGTTTAACAGGATCAGAAGGCCGCTTGTCCTCTTCTTCGCCCCACGTCGCCTTTATGCACATTTGTCCTGTAAAGGCTGCAGTATGAGTGTGTTTCATTTGTGTGTTTGTGTAGTATGGCGAAACGTGTATTGTTTCAAAGATGGCCAAAGATAAGTGTGAACACACACATGAATGGGTCGATGGAATGACTCACGGTCTGGGTCTACAGATAAAGTAAAGGAGAGAGAGAAGAAAAAGGGAATTGCTTTCGGTCACCGAGGGAATAAACCTTGTGTGGGGAGGTTAACTAGGATTACTTGTGTGTATGTGTGCGACAGAGAAAATGCTTCAAAAATGCTTTAATTTAGAGCTCTTGGTTCGGAGTAATTCAGTCTGTACGTCAAGGTTAAATGTCGACCCGACATTCCACTCAGGTTATCCACACACACTTTTTGATGAAATGTGTTTTGAGCAAAATAACTCTTGTGGATATGTTTGTGTTGTCAGGATGGCATTTGTGTGGATGGCATTTGTGTTTACTGGAAGTTTGAAGAGAGTGAAGGTTTGAAGCGGAGGATCGTGTGTGTTTGAACAGCTGCTGTAAAGTGGAGTTTCCGTGCTCTTTCAAAAGAAGATGAGAAGAGGGATGTGTCAGACGACCCTTTACATTGACCTCCACACATCACATTTCAAAGGGACATTGAAAGCTGATCTTTACTGTGTGTGACTTATACTTCAACAGTGGCACTTGCATCAACATCTCATTTAACTCGGTGTACTTTGATCCCATCTGCTGAAACAGAATATATAGAGAATGAACCCACATTGTGTTTTCCACACTCTGCCACATTATCGAGCCTCGAGCAGACACCAAGCAACAGCCTCTGCCCATTTTGAGTCGTGTTTCTAAGCGCCATACAAATTTAAGTCCGGTTTCACCCTGGTTCTAGTTCTTATCATCTCTACCAACCTGAAAAAATATCTGAAGCTGAAAAAGCCGGACTATTTTATTTTATTTTATCAATACTAGAAAAGTGCTATATAAATACAAAGCCATTTACCATTTATATACTCCGGAGATTTAGAGTTGCTTAAACAGAGAACCCCTTCTTTGATCTTTTAAAAGGGCTGGACCTTTTTTGAATTTGTTAGTATTTTCGTTCTATGTTGTGTGTTCGTTTTCTTTGTAGTATTAGTCCTGTCTTTGATGTTCTCCTTAACCCGCTGTTACATTGAAATCGTGGATATATATATTTTTTTCTTATTTTATTCAAATTTGTATTAAAAAGTGATAGGAAACAGAGAAGTTAAAAATGCTGCTGGCCCCGTTTTAGATGAAAACTCCTGGGCTATATTTAAGTGTGGACAGGCAGAGGTTGAGATATTTGGAAATGATGAGGTAGACACTCACAACCTCTTGCTGATTGGGTATTTTCAGTCATGAGATAGCCTTCTCTGATTTGCCAGGTTTAAACACATGACCCCCTTCTGGCAGAAAACAATGATCATTAGCCTCGGCTACCAGTGTAAAAGCAGTATGGATAATCATTTACAAGCATTGCTGGTCCTCTTGTCATTGCTAATAGCTGTTAGTTAAATACTGCATTTTACAATGATACATATGTTTACATGTGTTGGGGCCAAGCTATTATTTTAGCAATTCCTGTGCACACTTACACGCCCATGCCCATTTTACGTTAGTTATCACTTGATATGTGTTTTAAGGTGTGTTAGTGTGGACGAGGAAGAATCTGATACTGAGCCGAAATGCTTTTGTGAACAGAGGTAGTAGAATGGATGTAGCCTGAGTGTTCAGGCCATTAAACCAAAACAGTTAACCAAAAGGGCAGAAAAACAATTCAAGATACCAACGTATTTCTTGAAGTCTCTTCTCGAAGGTGTTGGCTGTGCACTCGATTGTACACATCAAAAGTGACAGAGAAAGCTGTGTAACTAAAGAAAAGACAGCTAAAGAGAGAAGTTCAAACACTGGCTTCTTACACGCCTCCATACCCCGGTGTGTCTCAGTTTGTGTGTGTGTGTTTTATATTCTACCTCGTCGAGGGTATAAACACGCAAACGTCAGTGAATTAAATCTTTAAGGAGCAGTTTCACATTTTGGGAAAAAGATCAATGTTTGATGAGAGTTTGATGAGAAGGTCAATTTCATGTTTCATGGAAAACATGAAGCTGCCAGCAGTGCTTAGCATGATGACTGGACACAGGCGTAAGGAGCCAACTCTGCTTTTATGAGATTAGGGGTTCTTATCATAACCTCGTGTTTCACAGAGGAACCAATCATTTACCGATCGTCAGCGGGCTCTTATTTTTACATAAAAACTAAGATGAATGAACAACTCATACAAGCTGGAGTCAGCATTCGTCATTGTAACTTTTTAATTAAGTTTTAACCAGTATTTCTCTCTGGGGGAGCAAAGGGTCTACAGTCCCCATTACCGTTTTTGTTAGAGTTACACTCTGACAGCTGTTTCATATAATTACTGGAATGGACCAGCATGTGATAACACCCATAACACCACTGTAAAGAGCTACTGCCCTGCCCCGACGTGTCCAGTGAACACAGTTAATGGCCTGTGTTGTTCGTTAATGCCGCTCAGTCGCTGCCGTGGCCTGGTTACTGCAGACAGACGGCAACGCCTGATCTGTTGGCTCCAAATAAATTCTGCGGTCCCTCAACATATGATGCCAGGGGCATCACTGATGACCCTGCATATGTTACGTGCACTGTGATGCGCAGCACACACAGAGGAGACGTACACACTCGTCTCCGTACCTGATGAATGAGCGTTTTAAGTTGAGAAAAGAAATTACGTAAAATGCAGGGCTTTGGACACACCTCTTTATCTGCAATGCATCCATTTTTCTGAGTTTCACACACACTACATCACACAGACTGGTGAAGCTATTAGACTGGCTCGGCAGGTCTCTGCGAGAGAGCCCACAGCTGGTCGTGTAACATCTTTATGGCTCCCTATGGAAACAGTGGTTATGGCCACTCCAACTCAATTATTGCATCTTAGCTAGTGTCCCAGTGCAGCAATGATAAATATTCATGCAGATTAAGCAGGGAACAGTTGGTGTGTGTTTGTGTGTGTGTGTGTGTGTGTGTGTGTGTGTGTGTGTGTGTGTGTGTGTGTGTGTGTGTGTGTGTGTGTGTGTGTGTGTGTGTGTGTGTTGCCTTTTGCTGTACTACATTTATCCAACTGATATATTTGTTAGTTATTTTAAACAGTTACGGTATAACTGCATTTTGAATTCCATATATATGAGACTCTGACTCCTATGCGCAATGTGTCCATGATATTTTAAATCCATTGCTGGGTTTTGCAGGAAGTTCAGAAGTGTTGTCCATGTATATATACTTGCTGATAGTATGAATGAATATGAATATATCTCAATATGAAGGATTCATATTGCATGAGTTGTACTAGTAGTATTTGTATTTGTAATGTAGTATTTTTCCATTTTGGCATTACTTCTTAATGCATCTTTCACCACTAAAAGTCTCTCTACATGGATGTATGGAATCCATTACCTCCCAGTTTGTCAGGTCCAAATGTCTGTTTTTTTACCAGGTGGCCTTTGCAGTTTTTTTTTCTTATTGGTGTTCGATGATGTGTTTCCAGTTTTCTGTGGAGGTGCTTGCTCAGCAGCATTATATCTCAGCCTCAATGCTTTACAGGCTGACTAGTCTATTAGCAGAACCTGTTTGAATCATGTCGCCCGGCGAGATGAGAGGGCTGTTCATTCCCAGACTGTGAGTAACTGTGCACTGCTGTAGAGGTCTGCCAGTTTAAATTCACCGGGTCTGATCATCCTTTACGCTGATAAAAAAGAAAACTGCATTAAGTCCTACAAAGAGGCATCCTCACAATGCCGATTACTGTTTTTAATGACTCCCTCACCCCCTCTCAGGCTCTGAAATAATGCTCTCACTCTCCGAGGTTTGTGGCACACAGCTCACAACTCACACAGCGTGTCCTTATATCACCAACTGTGGGATAAGTGAGGTATCGACTTTGCAAAATGAAGCCTCCATTTCTCAGCGGTGGCCATGTGACCTCAGCAGCCTCTCCATCCCTGATGTTCAGCAAAGACAATAATTCCTCCCCGAGTTTAGGTAACAGTAAATCTTAAAGAGCAAACAGTAAAATGCCAGCTTTCACGAAGCCACTGCTGTTTTGTCGAACATTTCTATTGGTATCTCTGTTGAGCCTGATTTCCAGTTTAGCTTTTTTTTAAATCATATTTTGTTAGTGTCACACAAACGTAATCACACAAATGTTAATATGTATTTGATATGTATTCAATATGTATTTGATCTTGAAAGATTGTATACTGTATACCTGGATTGACTAAGTCATCCTCAGTTCACTGAATGCACTCTATCTGGTCTATGAGCCTGAATTAATTATAAATTAACATAAAAAGCATTATAAGCTAATTATTTGAGCACACATTAATATTTCGGGATATTTTTATTTCATTTTGGACAGTGGGAGGAAGTGGAGGCACACCGTCTCTATATACAGTCTTTGATTCCAACTCTGTATTTTTCTTCCAAAATTGTCCCATGTTTAAAAATAAATACGACCTCACGTTGTGTTAATCCTGCTCACACACTGACTCAGAAACCTCCGTCCGTCATTAAAAGACAAGGTTTCGGAACAGGTTTGATTTGCTCTGTTTTTCCACATCTATCAAAAGAATTCCCGAGAGTTGTGTGAGCTCTTTAGGATCAGTTGGATCACGGAAAGTAGTTTTTCTTCTTTTCAATGTGTGGTTTCAGTGCTGGTAGCAAATCAAACTGGACCAGTGACATCCTGAAATACACTTGGACGTGACCGGGATAGTTTCGCAGCTCCTTGAGGAGATGAAATTCTCCCTCTTGGCTTCTCAGGATTGGATGGACCCAGCGTTTTCTTTTATCAAGTGACAGGAGCACAAAATCCTCCTCAACATGTTAGGGCCACCGCATTTCCGGTGTGAAAGGAATAATAAAACGCATTAGACTCAGTGTGCAATGTTTCCGAGCTTTCTGATTTTTATTGGATGACAGGATAAAAAAAAACAAAAACATGAAAAATAAAAATTCTGTTAGCAAAGACCTTCAATCCTGCTCCTCCTCAATAACAAGCGATGATATGCATGATGCGTCACTCACTTGTAAGCTGTAGGAATCTGAAGAGGGTTTAGTGTTTATTGTTTGCTGTGAGGAAAATTAGAGCTGGCTCCAGGCTGCCAGGTCTGTCAGGAAGCTCCTCTCTTTATTCTCAGCCTCCTCCACCTCTAATAAATCACTTTCCCTCTTCCACATCCTCCCTTCTGTGTTAAAACTGTTTAGTCAGAAGCAAAATAAGGTCCAATCTACTTTGTCTCCAGATAAAATAAGAGTGAAGGTTTCATCTGTGCGTTTTGAGGCCGATTCTCTGATTTGCTAAGAGATCAATCTCTATCATGTCTGCTGCTTTATGTGATCCACTCTCTCTCTCTCTCTCTCTCGCTCATCCCCTCTCTCGCTCTCTCTCGCCACTTGTGTTGCCATCTGTTCTCGATTAATGTGAGTTACGAGCAGTAATTGAAGCATCTGTTCATCTGGTGTGCATCCTTTCCTCTGACACACCAACATATAGCACCTCTCTCTACGTGTCTCACTCTCTCCTTCATCCTGTCCCACTCAAACACTGAACTCGTTGGTCCACCACTTTGGAAATATCTCTGTAACGTTTGAATGGATTGAATTGTTGGATTTTTGAAATACAAGCACTTCTGTCCTTCAGAGGATGAAGCGTAATGACTTGATGATCCCCTGTCTTTCGCTCTAGTGCCACCAGAAGTGTTACGTTTTCAATCACATGAGAAATATGCTTCATTGTTCCCAGAGGATGTATTCAACTTTTGGTGATCCCATGACTTTAACTTTAGTGCTGTCATTTTGAGTGAAATACCCATAATCATCCATATGATATAATGATAATTACTTGATGGTTTACTGTGAGTTTGTTTTCAATTTTAAGAACATTTTTATATCATTTATATTTTCATGCATCTGCAGCCATATTTCCTTCCTTTATGTACTTATGTAAAAGGCACAATCGAGACAAGTTTGAAGACAGGTTTATATGATGCTAAATGAAATGCATCATGGGCACACTGCTCTTAAAATAAGGTGTGGTGAGGGACATTGTACCAACGCTGCCATCTTGCATATCTGGTGCAAGAGTCTGCGGACTAGCGATTTGGTGATGGAGCTGCGGTTGCGAAGTTCTGCCAATACATACACTCAACCAATGAGAAATCGATCTCATGACATGAAGAATGAAACAAAGATCAATGTGATAAGAACTACCAACAGTTAGAGAAACCATTCTTGAGAAAGAAGTATTTGATGTGTACTCTGAAGATTTAGTTTGGCCGATGTCCCATCCACTAACACAGAGGAAAAGGTATGACTTATACTGCAGCTAGCCACCAGGGTTTTATTACAGGTGCTTTGGTTTCATTTTTGAGGAGCAGTCATGGTGTCCATCTTCATATACTGTCTATGGTTGGTGCATTATTGGGCCATATGGCAGTGGACACCTGGCCTGAGGTCTGTATAGCCTGCAAAACATACCTATGTTTAAGGACAACCCTTCCTTTCTGTTGTTAAACCAGTAAAAATGTTTGATACACTATGAAATGCATTTGCACCATGCATTTACACAATGAGCATAGATTGTTAAAATAGAGTGCTCAGTTTCTATACTTTCCCTGAAGGCCCATCCCCAAGAGCTCTCAGGGTTCTTATAAATGAACACACTTCAGGTACAAACACACTCACATACAAGCAGGATTAGCCCTGTCCCGTCTATTGATCACGTCAGTGTTCCTGACAACGAACTGTCAGATGATGTTGAGGAGTGCACAGTCGGGACTCAGTGTGAAACATCTGACAAGGACCACAGCAGTCAGTGAAGAGTCTTATCTGACAAGGTTTGTTCTGAGACGCTCCTGAGCACTGCTGAGCGACCGACAGACAGAGAGGGGGGGGGGTGTATGTACAGTATGTTTTAGTCTCTCTGTCTGGACGGACCCCCCCCCCTTCGTATGAGCTTAGCATGCAGCGTAGCCAGACTGACCTAATAGGCAGGATGTGTGTGAGCAGGAGGCAGGAGGAGGCAGACTCTTCCTGCTGTCACATTCTGTTTGGATATGGCATGTTTACACCCTTGGTGGGGGTGAAAAGCTCTGACATACATACACCTGCACACAACAAGCACACACAAACACACACACGACTCAGCCGTACCGAGTTGTGATGTATCTTAACACACAGTCTTGCAGAGATAATGGCCACTATGCTTTGATTATAATGTTTCCTCCTCTGACTTAATGATCATTCTCATCTGAGTGAAATGATCCACCCTGAAGCTTCTCTAATCAAGGTAAAAGTTAATTGTAGGCAAGAATGGGACATGAATGCTTAAATGACAAACACCGCATCCTCCGTACAGCAGCAGGATCAGGGTGACAGTGACCGATTTGAGGGGCTGTGCTAAACAGAGGTAGACAGACAGGTGGGGTGTCCATATGTCACCCCAGCTACCAGCCCAGCTCTTCTTCCCTGCCATGTCCTGCTGCCGTCCTCTCCAGCCAGGATGAGGGTCAGAGGGCAGCCTGCTTTCCCTCTCTCCTCTGCTTGGACACTTGGCGTCAGTGTGAAGAGTTAAAACAGAATTGCTGTCCCACATTTCAGCCTGTAAAGTGTCAGAAAATTTAAATAGATACAATCCCCACCCAACCATTCCAAAGCCCCAAATTACGTGTTGTAGCAGTTTTTTCTCTGACACAAGAATCAAAAAACCCAAATGTATTCATTTGACTTTTCGCAATGCATTGTGGGAAACAATGAGACTACTATATAGGGTATAAAATGTCCACTAAACATTCAATCACTGCATTCAGGCAGCACTACAAAAACACAAGAAAAAAACTGAAATGATGTTGTATGCAACCATCTCCTCACTACTCCTCACATCTTTTGCTGTTTTATCTTACATTTGAACTTTAAGTTGAACTAGCACCCTTCATATTTAAGAATTAATTCCATGATGTAATTGATTTCATATATTACTTTGATTCCTTTTTGCATTTTCCTTACCTTAAAACTACTTAAAACGACCCCACACGTGATGTGAACTCTGTTATTAGAGCGCTAATCCTGATTTAACTTCTTTTTTTCTGCTTTTATCTTACATCTTATCTCATGGAAATTGTTTCAGTATTTGATCATATGACACACCTCATTTGATTTGATTTTATAACATCTGGATTTTAATCTGTAGCCTTGCCTTAAGCACTTTCGAAAACCCTCTTAGATTATTACATTATCATTGAAGCTTTGACTGATTCTGAGTCTTTCTTGTGTGATATGACTCCAGCTGTAATTACCAACCATTTATCTCACTTTGTGTTAATCAACAATGAAATGACACTGTTCACATCATGCACTGACACCAGCACACTGGGGACTCAAGGCCTAATGCATTAGATTAGACATGACCCCCGGCCCCATTCGGTTCAATGAAGCTGTCTGAGGACGAGGGCGACACAAAGACAGAAAAGTGGCAGAAGCGGCCATGTAATCTAATTCCTCTCGTCTTTGTCTTCATCTATTCACTGTCATGACAGGTTATGTTTAAACAGGGGGAGGGAGGGCAGGATTATAAATGGGAGAGGAAAAGGAGAGGAATGGATGGGAAGTGAGAGGTAGACGAGACAATTAGGTTACAGTCTGGTCGGCAGTAAGAGAGGAAGAGAGTGGTGTGTTTGTGTGTGTGTATTTGTGTGTATTTGTGTGTTTTTATCTTTTGCTGGATCCTCCTTGAATTTGATGTCATCACACATTGTCTCCAAGTTCAGTGAAATGCACAACGTGTCCGAATGAAGTGCGTGTGTCTGTGTGTGTCTGTGCGTGTGCGTGCCTCACAGTATGTTTGTGTGTGTGTGTGTGTGTGTGTGTGTGTGTGTGTGCCACTGACCAATACTACCTAAACAAATTGAACATTTATGGAAATTCTACAGAAAGTTTCTCTATGTTCCTTCTCCCAGCACCTGATGTTTTCCAATCCTGTGCGAGCAGGTTGAGGTGCCCAGTCAGTCAGTTCACTACTTTGATCCACTGTGAAATACCTCGACGACTATTGCATTTGTTAAATGTGTTGCCTGACTTTGCTCTTCCTCAGACCATTCACACCAAAACATTGGTGTAAGAATAGCTAAAAAATTCATGACATTCGCCTCAGCTGTATTTTTTGTGGTATTATTAAATATTAAATATATTCAGAACTGATCAATGGTGGAAGAATCATTGAGAGAATATACTGCACTGTTAGCCATTCCTGCATCCTCCTTTAAATCATGCATTCAAAGCTTTACTGAGAAGCTGTTTTATTTGAATTGTATTAATTGATAATTAACTAGCAGTTTGTCAAGGTGAAGCTAATTTTAGTCATTTACATTTAATCTGTCAAAATAAATCCATGTTTTTTCATCAAATGGGATTTTTTTTACTTAACTATATTATTCTATTCAAGATTTCTTAGCTACTTTGCAGAACTGTACCAGATTGAATTTAGCATTCCCGCCTCCCTGGACATATCCACTTATCCAGTAGTTTTATTATTGCACTGTTTTAAAAGCCACAATTCCATGATGATAAATAATTTGAGCTGTCCTTGTACAAACCACAAAACAATATAGAAACGGATAGAAATATCAATCTTCCTAATGTGAAAGCTTAAACCAAACCCTTCAGCCGTTAAAGTCCTGTTTTTCTACCTGCAGGCCTACTTTCGTCAGGGGGTTGCCCTGCAGTACCTGGGTCGTCATGCCGACGCCCTGGCAGCATTCGCCTCCGGCCTCGCCCAAGACCCCAAGAGTCTCCAGCTGCTGGTCGGCATGGTGGAGGCTGCCATGAAATCTCCCCTCAGAGGTAGGCCTGTCGGACGATGACAACAAGTTCATGTGCACGTCTACCTTCATTCTCTGTGTCTCCCTGTCTCCCTGTCTCCCTGTCTCCCTGTCTCCCTGTCCACAACATGAGGCAGATTAATACAGGTGAAAACAGTCAAACCAATTCAAAACAACACAAGCACCAAACCCGAACTTTGTTTCCAAGTTGAAGGAGAGGAGAGTGAGATGTAGGCTCCGCGGCAACTGTCAAGTTACCACTTGTCTTTTGTTGTTTTATTCAGTAAGCTTCCTCTGGGACTGGGGTGTGAAAAAGTAAAAAGTTCCCTCTGA
Source organism: Pleuronectes platessa (assembly GCF_947347685.1). Classification (NCBI taxonomy): domain Eukaryota; kingdom Metazoa; phylum Chordata; class Actinopteri; order Pleuronectiformes; family Pleuronectidae; genus Pleuronectes; species Pleuronectes platessa. The sequence continues at coordinate 3,246,545 of NC_070644.1, read as the reverse complement.
TGGTGCAGACCTCACAAAGAAGTGAATGCACATTAGATGTGAGGAAGATGGAGATATGAGAAAATAGTAACATTAAGGGAAGTGAGAAGTGTATAAAATAAATATACCAGATGAAATAGAAAGAGAAGCATATAGAAGACAGTGAGCTGATAATGGCGCTTAATGATGTAAAAGCAGAACTCCCATCGACTTCTCCCTGAAGCCTGAGACCACCTGTGTCCGCCGCCAGGTGAAGCTTATGTGGTGGCAGAACTCACATCTTCTGCCAGGAGGAACAGCAGGTGTTTGGTGTCTGAGACTGATTCGCCGAGACAGACTCTGAAGATGCTTCATCCATGAGACAGCACTTCACTGGGTTCCTGCTGTGACATTATATAAGTGCTTCATGAGTTAGAGGAGGAAAAGGGTCAGGGTCTCTCCCTGAGCAAAGTGGGGATCGAGGTCTTCATTTTAGACCTGATCTGAAACAGACCCATGGAAAATCTACTTTTAGGTGGATTGCTTAAATAATAATAATCCATCAATAATTCTAGAAATATCTTTCTGTCTGTCTGCTGCTGCCTCACCACGTGTGATTATCTATTTAAACGTTTTATAGATGTGTAAATACACATACCTTGGATAGATTTTAAAGGTTCAGTGTGTAGAATTTAGTGATGAAGTTGGATGTTGCAGCTGAATACCCATCACCTCACCCTCCCCATCCTAACATGATAGAGAACCTGTGGCAGCCTTCAGTTGTCAGTTTGTCAAGTTTGGAACCTGGCAGCCTTTGGAGAGAGGACCTGCTCCTGATGTAAATATACAGTATTTCAATATAAAGTGCCCATTGTAGGGTAAAGAAAACAACAATGATTTAGACGAAATACACGCGTGAAAACATCTCTAGTATTATTTTATATTCAGTTTATGCCAATACATCCCTTTCACCTAAATCTTACACACTGGAGCTTTAAGTCAGGACCACTCAAATACAGACATGGGCACTGACATTTAATAGCAACTAGCAAATGTTTATGGACTTTATGTGCAGTGTCAGTTGTGCACAAATATAAAAAATTTTAACGGGTAAATGGAATATTCCAGAGAACAGAGAAAGTTAGTTTGTAATTATTATGTTTATAGGCATGACTGGTTTTCTTTTGGAAATTATATATTTACAAAGTAGATTCTTGTGTGTTGTTGGTCTGCACATCCCATAGTTCCCGGTGCGCTGTTATGTGCAGGTCTCCACAGCACAAGAAGATGGAGAAATGATCAGGATGGTTTACAGGCGAGAACTGGCACAGTATTGTGTTTTTGCCCTTCAGCAGTATCAGAATGAGAGCAGCGTGCCTGGAGAATAGCCTTCTACTTGGCAAGCTACAGCAAAAAATCTGGGTAATCGTGATATGTCCCATATATTTGAGGTAGAGCGTGTAGATCCAGAAGGGATCAGTAGCAACTGACCAAATGAACACATCTTCTAATCTTTTGTGCAAGCTAAGATTTTACAAGCAGCAAAGAAAAGGAGCCAATGTCAGATTTAAGCAGCAGCAGTGCAAGAAGAATGCAGCAACCACTCCTGTCAAGCAGCTATGACATACAGTATGTACAGAGGCCTGCCTGAATCAAAATGAAGCCCTCATGCAGATCTGATGCTCCACCACAGCAGGTTGTTCTGCTGTCCAGGGGCTGAAACCCTTCAAACTCTGTCTCCCTTGAGTTTCAAAGCATGAAAGAGTTAGCAGGAGTTGCAATGCTTGAGTAAGCAGTAGGCAGGGCAACAAGTTGGACCATGGAGGAGGAAAAAATACAGTAAGCACAGGAGGGAGCTCAGAAACACTGAGTTGTCTGTCTTTCTCTGATGTCTTTCCTAGAGGACGATGTGTTTTGGGGTACTGAAGTATTCCGTATCATATGGAGCCTAGAAAAAAGGTTTCAGCTGTGTCCCTTTTCCTATAAGTCCAAGCCTTGGTGTATTCCTGTAGTAAATAAGGACAAATGCAATTAGCTTAATTGAGACGTTAAAGAAGTTCATGAGTGTTTCCAGGAACTGTGGGGACCCAAGGCAAAAGAGACCTTATCCATTGTCTACAGTATACTGCCTATCGCCTGAGAGCTGGTGCCAATACCAGCTGACATTGAGTGACAGGTCACCAGTCCACCGCAGAGACAACATACAGAGACAAACAACAGTTACATTCACAGCTATGATCAATTTAGAGTGTTTAAATAACCTAACCTCAATCTGCATGTCTTTGGACTGTGGGAGGAAGAACCAGGGGAAAGCCCGAGCTAACACGATAAGAACGTACAACTCGGAAGACACAGACCAGGGTCGTTCTTGTCGTGTGACAACACTGCTGCCCTCTTTTTTATTACTCAGATTATAAATAAAGCATACTGCGCCTACACATACAGTAAATAATAGTTTTCAATCTTCAGCCAAACCTCCAAAATTACAAAGCCACAAAAATAAGCTACTGGTATTGGTTGGTTCTCTTGCCACAAAGCATACAACAGAGTTGTCAGTTTCAGTTCTTTTATTTATTGCTAGTAAGGACTAGCAAACCTAGCACACGACTGCAGCCCACAGTCTCAGTGAAATGTCTCGAGGCGCCTTTCTCTTGCTTTTCACACTCTTGTTTAGCTGCTGTCTTCTGAGAGATAAGAATCTCAGTACATATCGTTTCTCTGCCCTGATTCAGAGCTGATGAGGTTCCACAGCCACACAGTTCTACTCCTCACGACCAGCTGATTAATTATTAACTATGGAGATGCTCAGTCATCAACATTATCCATCACTAGTCAAAATACTACGTCATGATGAAATCACTCCCGCTAAAAAAATTCTTCAGTAAAGTTTTCTGGCAAATAATATGATAAAAATATTACATCCTTGATGCATCATGACATGATCACACTCTTTGAGCGAGGGAAACACATTACTCCTGTACACATATTTAAGTGACTCAGAAATTATCATACACAGTCCATTTTCAATAAATAAATCAGTCAATCAATCACTCAACCATATTTTATATGTAAAAATATGATTGGCACAAATCACATTTTCCTCATGTGGCATTTTGACACTTTTAGCTTCAGACAAATGCTAGATGTGAATTTCTGCATCTTCCAGAGGAACAATGAAATCAGAAATTGGTAAATGTAGCAGATATCATCTACATTGTTCCACTAGTGCTGCTCAAAGACTTGGTTGGTTCTGTGTGTGCTTTTCACCACAGCTGTATTGTTAACTACATTCATATAATTTTAGTCTGTCATCTCAGTTCAGTAGATCACCATAAATGTCAGGTAGACAAAACAACATAACAAGTTTATGATGACCATGAATCTAAAACTTTTCAAAAATGATAACTTTAAAATATTGTAATAACACCATTATATAATGACATCATGTCATTATGACATAATTTATACCTTATGTTGTCATTTGATTTGATAATCTATATAAGCTGTAGATTGTGTCTCTGAAGTTACTGGTTGCTGCAAAAATAGCGCAAGAATGCATTACATGATGTCTGTTCTGACTTCATAATGACATCATGTTGACATCATACCTACCATATGATCATAGAATATCTATACAATCTATATAAGATCATGGTCATGTCTATATCATTCTATAGGATGCAGTGATGTCTTGAAAAATTCATTCTTGAACTATGCATTACATAATTTTCTGACATCCGCATGACTGTTTGTCTTGAAAATGTGTATTTTAGACAATATGTGTATTTTAGACAATATTTGTTTTAAATTGACCTTTGACTGATCAGCTCTAAAAGTTATTCATCTGAAGATAGACCCTCCCAAGGAATATTCCCACCAAGCTTGGTATGAATCTGTACTCATCTCCCTAAATCTGAAAAATCTCTCGTAGAAATGATAATCCCCCCCCCCCCCCCCCCCCCCCCCCGTCTAAGCGTGTCTCTGTGTGTCTTCACATCTTTAGACTCCCTTGAGCCCACCTACCAGCAGCTGCAGAAAATGAAGCTGGACAAGAGCCCTTTCGTGGTCGTGTCCGTCATTGGTCAGGAGCTGCTGACCCACGGTTTCCACGGGGCCTCTGTCGTGGTGCTGGAGGCGGGGCTGAAGATCGGCACGTGCTCCCTGAAGCTGCGTGGATCCGTCTTCTCGGCCCTGAGCTCTGCCTACTGGGCTTTAGGCAACGCAGAGAAGAGTGTGGCCTACATGCAGCAGGACCTGGAGGTGACCAAGACTTTAGGTATGGAAGAGGAATAGAGTGAAGAAACAGTGAAGAAATGAAACAGGGGTATTACGTGTGTCTAATGTAATTTCTCCGGCCCACAGGTGACCAGTCAGGTGAATGCCGCGCCCATGGGAACCTTGGCTCTGCTCTCTTCTCCAGAGGCAGTTACCGAGAAGCACTGGCCAACCACAGAAACCAGCTGATTCTGGCCATGAAGCTCAAGGACAGAGAAGTAAGTCTGCATGCAAATGCTTCTGTGAGGGAGGAGAAAAGTAGACTGTGTGCTCATGCATATTTATACGATAATTCACGCTGTGTAGATGTGCACTCAGTCAAGAACGGTGCCCTCAAACTTATTTTCTTTTCTTCTGAAGTTACCAAGTTAGAAATAACAGCCTTTATTTAAGTGCATCATACACATCCACAAGTTATTTGATGAAATTACCAGAATGAATAAGTATACTATAATTTAAATTTATTTAGTTTTATTTGTGAATAGATGGTCACTGTGGACCTTGGGGACATATCAGTGATTAAATAATAGGAAACAGTGTAGCTCATTTAAACCTTTTGGAAATAAATCCTTTAAATGTTTTAGTTAAGCAATTATCTAATTTACTTAAATGTCACAATATGAGCATGTTCAATTTATGAATTAAATTTTAAGATAGTATTATCAAGATGATTTTGGTGAACTTAATTGTACGATGACATTGTCTACCTTTTCTACTTTTCCTGATGCGTTCCATGTCCATGGAACATGGACATGGCAAGTGAGACTTGCATAAATGTCTGATCACATGTGCATGCCCACGGTTCCATTCATACTAAGATGAGGGTCTGGGATGGTCTGGCATCTCATGCATGCGTATCCCACATTGCATCGCACTAGGTGGATATATTGTTACTGGAGCATGTGCAGTCGACGCATACAGTCAGCGTGGTCAAAGGTTTTGGGCTGCACACGTGTTGTGGCTGGGCTGGAAGGGGTAACTGTTTATTTGGATGATGTGGGTACAACTGTAAGTAATACCTGGTCACACCCATATGTCACACCCAGAGTATGAATGACATGACAGAGCGGACGGTAGTTTTACCATGTTCCAGGATGGGTTTATTGTAGAACTTCAGAGGTGCAGATATTCAGACAAAGTAACGCACAAAACAAAACGAATGCTCAGCACGACACCCGGTGCTGGCCAAGCCCAGCCGCTCAGCCTGTGTCTGCTGCAGGTCGGGAGGTCCTGCAGGTCGGGGGTCCGTGTCTACCCTAACAGACATGCATCGATGAAGACATTTTCTTCACATGGACCATAGCGGACCACAGCCGACTGGCAGACATGAAAACTATAAATCAGTCTTTGGTTTTGGAACCTTGTTCTAACATCAGGCTGCAGGAACACCCAGTTCTTTTCCAGAAACAGCAATAAAAGAAAATGAGATTGTACTGAGTTACAGGAGGTTGAGACGTCAGGACTTCAGCCCGCTGTACAGAAACTAGCAAGGAGCTGCCTGAGCTGCTGTGACTGATTATTGCCAACCAGCTGTAGCCCTGTCAGCCAGGTCAACACTTCACCAAGTGTTATCAAATGCACCAAATGTTTCGCAGACAAGCCCAAGAGACTCTGTTCTTTTCTGGTCCTCGTGGAAGCGATGGTGACGCCCGTTTGTGATGATCTGTTTATGTCCTTTAGTGAACAAGGCACAGAGTGAAGAATCTCTATGTAAATTCACCTTGCGCACTGTTGGTGTAGCCTTCTTTGTTTTGCTTGAGAACTTATATACAGTGCATGATATGACACTGTCAGTAGTTCATGTGAAATTGTTGATTTCTCGCCAACACGATGTAAACAACACTAACATCTGATTTGCTCCGGACACTTTGCTTGTTTGGTTTGTCTCCCTCTTCTTCTCTGCCTGCTCTCTCGCCCCCTCACATGCTTCCTTGAAAGCAGGTTTTCTTCGCCTCGAGCCACAGCCAGAACTCACCGGCTTTCTTCAGAAACTCTTTGGACAGTCGTGAAAACCAAAGTTAAATTGGATCTGCAGTTACACATTCGACTATGGCATCTTTAAGTGTCAATGCACAAAGTAAACCTGTCAGGTTGTTTGTGTTTGTTAAATTCTTACCTACTGCTTTAAGTGTCATGGCAGATTCATTTATGCCTGACTGGATTTAATATTTTATTAAATCTCTTGATTCTGTGGGTGTGGCGTGTGAGTGGAATATTTTATTGTGTCTTCAATATTTTACAATAACTACGTGCGTGTGTGTGTGTTTGTGTGTCTGTACGTTAATCAATATTGTCTCATGTTGATCCTCTCTTCTTTCTCCCCTGTTTTTTATCTGCTGTGTGTGTGAATGTGGAGATAGTTTAATGTGTGCCAGAATTTTACTTTGTATATACTGTATCCGTGGGTGAGGGCGGAGCTGAGGAGTGTGTCTCCTGTTGTCTGTACCACTGATCGATGTTTGTGTTGACTGTTGACTGATCCTCCGTCTGGACCATGACAGTGTTCTGTTTGACTTCTGTCAGTTGTTATCCCAGCGCTGCTGCTTATGCTTCCCTCCATGTTCCTGTCTAGTTCTAATATGAATTATCTGGTTTGAGACACACTTGTGTAAAATAATGGTACAACTAGCATTTATTAGCAGTCTCATCAATAACACATTATAATGTAGTTGTACATTGTTTTAAAGTGCAACATAACATATTTATAATCATACATATGCCGATGGAGGAGTGGGTGAGGTGTTTGAGTCCACAAAACACTTTTTGAGTGAACAGTGTTGCAGCCAAATCCAATAGTATTGAAGTAACTGGTTACTCCTTCTTCAAACGTAAAAAAAAAAAAAACAGGAAAAATAACAAAAATGCCTCCATACTGCGCCTGTGGTGTCATCCAAGTGTCTGCAAGCACCGACATTTACACCATTTTTTTGCCTAAAAATCCTCTGATGTCCTCCTCTGCAGCTGCATTCACATTCACATGCACCCACCGGAAAACACCAAACACACGGCACACAAGCTCTCGCCCGAGGGCGCGCGTGGTATGCGCGGTAGCATTGCTACTTCAGAGAGTGGAGCTTTAGGCTGAGAACAGGGTGTAAATGATGCTTGGAAACGTGGATGACACCACAATAGCAGTATTAAGGCATTTTATGGTTTTTTTCCGTTTTTTTACATTTGAAGAAGAAGTCACCATTTACTTCAGTTGTATTGGATTTGGCTGAAATGCTGTTTACCCCTGAAACTCCAAAAGTGTTTTTTGGACTCGAACACTTCATCCGCCCCTCCATCGGCATAGTGGTGAGAAGATTATAAGTGAATTTCCTTTTTTGGGTGAACTATCCCTTTAAAGCCCCACAGGACACACACACACACACATACACACACACACACACACACACACACACACTCGAACACATGCAGTCATTTGATGGCGTGTGATTACATCCTGAATCTACAGAGGCCGATTGAAAATGTGTCAGTAAGACAGATGTGTGTTTGAGCAAGTTCATTTTAATGAAAGCAGTGGAATAGGAGTACACTGTGTCTGCAGGCATCATTCTGTTTGTCTGTTTTGACACATGGTTAAATCTCTAACCAGCTCCCATTCGTAGAACGTTAATTTAGTACACACAGCCACATACACACACAATTCTAGTTTTCTCAGGATTGAAACCAGACATGGGGGTTTCTCCATCCGAGCAGGGGTTGTCTGTTTCTTGTGCGGTGGGAGCAGTAAAGACAGAGGAACGTGTGCCTGCTGCTGACAGACAATTATTGAACCTCTCCTCCACAGGTGCACAGCCGAAGGCGACTAAAACATGGTCATCAACAGAAATCCATATCTCCCACTGTGTGCTCGCCTTGCTGCGGTACCTGCGTTTGTTTGTGCCACGTGCAAGTGTTTCCAGACAGCATGCTTCCAGACAAAGACACCGCCTGCAGAGAGCTGATATTTAATCTACAACGGTGGACACAAAAGAAAACAGTGGCGGTGCTAAAACTGTCTAATAGAAATACAGGTCTGATAATCAATCAGTCAAACATTTTACGACAAAGACTACATCTAAAGACGCCACCTTAGGCTGTTGGAACTAAGTGGACATTTTTCACTATTTTATCACATTTGATTTATTAAAGTTCATTGAGTTAACATTGAGATTGCTTGTTTCATTCAGTAATATTCATCTTGCTGCTGATCAGCTTAGCATAGCATAAAGACTGGGTCCAGTGGAAACCAGTAGCCTAAACAAAATCCATCCATCAGCCAAGAAATAACCCATTACATGTTGGCGTGGATCACCTTCTTTACAATTGTGAGCAGTTTGACATTTTCCCTGATTTCACTGACTTAGAGAATAATTCATGGATCTGCCTGATACTAATCAGCCATATATAGAGGACTTATATCTATGACGATGTGCTATTTGGTGCAGCTTGATTGAATTTGAAGGGACGGTTGGGCCTTGTCTGAGGTATGTGCTCAACTGAGTAGCTTTTGAATTCCATTCCCATTTGCCTTCTCTCCTCAGTCTCATCTTTCTCTCTCAGGCTACGTCCACACTAATATGTTTTACGTTTAACCCTCTGAAAGTGGATCTCACAGGCAGCCCCCTAATTTGCCGCAGGAGATTGTTGTTTGCATGATCCTGTTTAAATCCATCTAAAATTAAATCTAGTTAAACACTTTTTGCACTTGCAGTTTTACTTGTACTGTAACTAAGCAACTGCTAAGTGGACAATCTATTTCCTGTTTACACAACGACTAGTGTACATTAATGGTCACAGAGATGATTTGAGTGTTTTTAATTTCAAAGATTGAAAAACGTATTAGTGTGGAGCCTCTGTCCTTGTCCGTTCTCACCTCTACATCATATCTGTAGGTACTGACACAGACATGTGCTCGCTCAGAGTCAGACCAACATGAACCAACTCCACTTAGCTCTTTTCTGATATAGCAGGAGAACCTGTTTCTTTCTTTTTCCAAATACTGAGGGTGAAAGATCTGTTTTGGGGGGTTTTGATTGAACATCGCTTTTCCAAACCTCGTGCATCTCTGCTGTTTGGTTTATCAACCACAACACTAATCTTTATCGGTCTCTTTTCACCGCTTTTTTCTATTCTAATTTTTCTCCTTTTTTTCACCACACAGATTCTTCCAAAGGTGATTTGATGCTTTCGAGTAACATTATATTCAAAGTCTGGTCATGGCAGGCTGCATAATAGGATTATTTTATTTTCCTTTTGGTACAAATGACAAGGGATGTCAATCATTCCCTCGTTTCATATATGTAAAGCATGCAGACATCAACAACACACGCACATATTGTGTCCACCTGCTCCGAGTCCCAGACACAACATGATTGAATTTTTGTGTGTGTTATGCCGTGCAGGAGAAACATTGTGTCCTTGAGGGAAATCAAACAGTTGTCTGGCCGGTTGACTGTACACACAGAGGCCTCCTCGTCATTTATTAAATCTCCCTCTCCTGTCTGGAATCCTGCCTCGGAGATGTGTCAACTGGATTTTATGTGTTTACACTCTTCACTTTGCTGAGAATTGGGATTTCAGTAGACGTGTGCTCTGTTCGCTTGTGCTCAATTGCACGTACAGACAAAGCACACATGAACAGGTATGGAAAGACCAGAGTGTCTGGATGTTAATCAAGGAGTGGTAAATTCCAGTAAAGGTCACTTTGGCTGTTTTCAGTGACAGTTTTGAACCCTAATTAAGAATCTTCAAGGGATGTGCTATTGGTATTATCTATCATTCCTAGGCTACATTTGAACTGGAGGATTAGTTTTTCCTTGCAAGCTCCACTATGGCTGCACCTAACGATTATTTTCATTTTTAATTAATCTGCAGAGGAGTTTCTTCATTGTTTTGCCTATAAAATGTCAGAAAGTAGAGTTTATATGCCTGTTTTTAATTTCCTGCTGTCCAAAGATACAGAAAATACCTTGAATAGTTTAACTGACAATCCAACACCAAAGAAATTTCAGTTTACTGTCGTTCATGAGAAGGAAAAGCAGCAAATCCTCTCATTTGAGAAACTTATTCTCACATAGAATTGCAACATATTGTGGCAGCATGTGACGAAGTGCAGTGGAAACAAATTTTGTGAATAAATCATGTCGTATACAAAGTGAGTGATGTCATGTATCTCATATGGGGGGTGGGGGGGAGAGAGGGATGCTGTCCCCTGTTATTTTGGATGCCATTCTGGCCAATAGATAGTTAGTGTGTTGCACTAACCACGTTTCTTCTCTGACATCCTGTTTTGCAGGGAGTTTCAACTTTGAGACATAAACTGCCGATTCTACGATTTACTAAGCTGCATTCACTATAGGATGCTCACCTGCACACACAGATTCTGTATATGCACACACAGCACTCTCTGGGATAGACTTGGCTGAGAGGGGATGGCAGAACTGGCGGGTCATTTTTGGGGTCATTTTGGTTTTAAGACGATGGGAACCCCTCTTGTCCCCCTGCACATCTCCTGCCTGCTATCATTATCTTCTTTGTTTGTTTGTCTTCTCTCTGAGGTCTGTTTAGCAGCACATACTGACTCCCAGTGAGAACGACACAGAGAGCGAGTGCATGTGGGACACACTGTAAATTAGAAAAGAACATGCTAATCACTCCTCTTTAATAATTCATAGCCCCTTGTCCTCCTCACTCTCACAGTCTTAAAGCCTGCAAACATTTCATTATGGTCTCTGGCTTTTTCTTTTTCTCGGTCTGTCCCTCATTGTTTGCTTTGAAAGGTCAAATTCAAATTATTAATTCGAGTGTGCGTGTATGTGCGTGCACACTGGTATGAGTCACCGTTCGAGTACTCTTTGAGTTTAAGAAGCCCTCTAACTTAATTATTGTCACTGTGACTGCCTCAAGGAGATCATTCTTACAGTCATATTGTTTAGATTTCAGGGTTTATTGATAATCATATCGGACTATGTGTTCACAGATATACAGTAAGCTGTGTTAAAGATCAGATTCTGTATCACCTGGGCCATGTTTCCTGTGATGGAAACAACCCTGTTTATGCACAGGCTGTGGAACGTGTTTTTTTTTTCTGACCTGAAAAATAATTTCCAGATACTTCGCAATAAGGTTGTAGAGTGTTTAGCACTTTCACCTCGCAGGAAGAAGTTTCCCGGTTTGAATCCTGTCTCGGCTGTGTGGAGTTTGCATGTTCTCCCCATGTCTGTGTGAGTTTTCTCCAGGTACTCCAGCTTCCTCCCACAGTTTTAAGACATGCAGATTTATTGTTTGGTTAATTGGAAAGTGTTTGTAGGTGTAAATGTGATCCTTTGGGGTTATTGTCTTTGTATGTGGTCCCTGGAATACATTGGCAGCCTATCCATGATGTATATCTTGCCCAATAACCCTCAAAACAATAAGCAGTAACAAATGGATGAGATAGTTTTTTATTAAAGTCAGAGGATCAACAGTAATTCAATTCATCCTGTGGAGAGCATAAATGTAAAAAAATTTGGGGCAAACCATCAGTATTGTTTAAAACCAAACATGTCAAAGTATCTTTATCATTAGTTGCTAAATGGAGTTTATTTATGTGGCACTTTTCCTGTCATATCACACAAACCACTCAATAGTACAATTTGCATGCAGCTATCTGGGGCAATTTGCTATTCACTGTCCTGCAGATTCTGAATACAGAATGGAGGTGCCAGAGATCAAACCATTGACCCTCTGGTTAGTGCTCAACCCTCTCTGACTCTTGAGCCACAGCCGCCCAAGTTTGATACATTTTCTGGGTATCATGAATATCAGTGTCATTTTTTTATTTTACCAATATCTAATAGGTGCTGAGATATCTCATAGCTGAATACCCCTCCCCTCACCCTCCCCTTCCAAACATGAATGAGAAACTGTGGCAGCCTTCAGTTGTCATAAAAACGTTATCGTTTGTCCAGTTTGGGCTACTGTTAAAAACATGGGAGCCTCCTTAGAGAGGACCCACTCCAGATGTAAAGTATTGAAATATAAATGGCCTATTCTAGGGTAAAGAAAACCACACTACATATAATTTAGGTGGAACATACTTGTGAAAACATCACTAGGATTATTTTATAATCAGTTTCTGCCAATAGATCCCTTTCACCTAAATCTTACACACTGGACCTTTCAATTCATTTATTCGATCCCAAGGTGTTGGTTGCATCTCAAGACTGAAGGATATTTTGTTGCACAATTACAAAAAAAATGTGGTCTAAATACAACCTGTTGTATTTTAAAGGGCCAGTGATGAGGGAAATGTAGTAGTGTTTATCCAAGCAGTGTGTATTTGTATGTGTATAAAGTGATAAATGAGAGATACAGACTGTGGTGGTCTCGCCGTAGTTGTTCTGGTTAATTTGAAACAAACCATTTCTTCAGACATCAAAAATATTTCCCATGACTCCTTCGATCGATACCAGTAACCTTAAGATTAGTTAGAAAATGAGTAGGCAGCTTGCCAATGACTGCAGCCGCTTTTTCTCATTTCACTCACCGTCTACTCAGAGCAGCAGACAAGAGTGTGTACAAGCAGGACCTGGACGATCTGTATGTTTTGGTGTGTGGGTGTTTAAAAACTGAGTGAATATTACCTTAGACGCTCATCGTGATCCACACGGTATTATGGCAGAAGGAGGCCTGTGATTAGCAGGAGACGTGTTGCTGGAGATCCGTAGGCAGCTCAAAGTGCAACAAAAGTGTTGTCTGTGCTAACTGAAACAGAGTAATAATAGAACTGAGGGCCCGATGCAGAGCAGCTGTGGTGGAGGCAGAGGGTGACACTCACAGCAGGGTCTAAATAGGATGTGAAAGATTAGCTTTCACCCCTGTAGCCTCCAATATGTGTGTGTGTGTGTGTTTCTTCCAAGGCTGCAATTTCAATCAGGAATAAAGCAATGTCCCCCTCCCTTTTCAAATGTTTGACCCCTCCTCTTTTTATTTTACTGTCTGAACATCTCTGTCCTATTACTGTCCAGCTGCCATAACAAAAATAAGAGAAGCTCTAAATAAAGATATGCTCATCAAGGTCACAGTCGATTGTTAAAGCGGATATAAGCGATATTTCTAAGATAATAATGTATGAGATGGTGATGATGGGAAACAATGTGAAAGTCTCATAGTGATGAACCTACAGAGAAATGTCGGCTGAATCAGCAGCTCTCCTCTATGGAGCCTCATAATGAGTTTCAGCTCATTGTCTATCTGCCCGGACTTATTTTCTTTCTTTTTTTCTCCTCATTCTAGCTCTTATAGTGTTATAGTGAAAAATCTCTGAAGCTCCACTGTAAACTCTCAACAAACAGCAAACAGCAGAGACACACAGTTATAGACCAGTTGCTGAACATAATGGAGCATTCAGCATTTGGCGGAGACCAAAATCTGAGCGTATATTCCATTTTGATGCGTCAGGTGGAAACAAACATGGCTCCAGAGAAATGATTGTTTTCCCAGTATCTGCTGGATTTCTAAAGTAACACTTTTCTCTTATAAGGAGATGATGTGTCAATGTTGTGTGGCCAAAAAACAAAAATGATTACGTTTGTCAGTTGAAGGAGACAGGACATGTCAAATATTTAACCTTAAACCCTCAGGTGTCAGGAGCTGGACCTTCCTTTAACTTGGATGTAAACTCAATATCTCTGAGCTTTGAGTTGTGTGCCTTTCTATTTTAGAAACTAACCAGAGTGTGTGTGTGTGTGTGTGTCTGTGTTTCAGGCTGCGTCTGATGCGCTCAGCAGTCTGGGCCATGTGTACACAGCTATCGGCGACTACCCCAACGCACTGGCGAGCCATAAACAGTGTGTGCTGTTGGCGCGACAGACCCAGTGTCAGCTCTCTGAGGCTCGCCAGCTCGGCAACATGGGCGCCGTGTATACAGCACTGGGAGACTTCACCAACGCCGTTCAGTGTCACGAACAACACCTGGATATCGCAAAGGTAAAGAACAGTATGCAGGAAACATTATACTTCTCCTATGTTCGACTACAATTATGCCAATGAGATCAAGCTTAAACAACAAGTGCTGTGATTTTGTATGTTTTTTCATTGTCAAAGAATCCCCAAAAAAAGACCAAATCAACAATGAATTGGTTCAGTCTGATGTATGTTGTTCCTCTGAGCTTTAGAGCTCCATTGTTTTTCCAAAGACACATCAGTGAGACATTCTGTTGCGCTGTTCATCTCCATAAACACATACACACACACACACACACACACACACACACACACACACACACACACACACACACACACACACACACACACACACACACACACACACACACACACACACACATACATGCACACAGTTTGTAGTTTATTTGACTCAATCCACATACACCCTTCTGCTGCAGGAAAGACTCACTGCAAGCCCTGGACCAATTCGCTACATTAAATCGTCCGCAACAAATGTCACATCCCCATTGTTTGACTGAGGTTTACAATAAATCTTCAGTAGTCAAGTGTTTTTTAGAATTATTTATGCTTTTGTAAGAATCAACTTTTAAAGGCTGGTCTCCTCAGCAGGAGCTAATTGTCTTTCTTTTGTACATGCAGTGAGATTACATATATACATGCAAGTCCATCTGTTCATCGATATTAGCATTTTACATATGTCTTGAAATTTTTTCATGAAGATCTCTGCATTTATTTTGAGAATTAACAACAAAAATATTATTTCAAAATGTTAAAATGAATAAAAATCCTCAATCCACTCTAAAACTTAATGGGTTCCTTCTTGGCCCCACCCTTCCCTAATAATTTCTGCGTTTTCTTGCTGACAAACAGCACTGAAAACATCACCTCCATTGGTGGAGCTAATTATACCTTCCTCACCTGAGGGGAACACAATAATAGGAAGTAAGACAGATTCCACAATACCTTTGTATTCATAAAAACAGGCCTGATTTCATGACTTTTTTGGGTGTCATTTAAAATGAATGCTGTTTCACAAAAAGGCAAATAAATGGCAGACATTACCAGGTTGAATGAATATAAAGCCATTAGCTACATTACATGCAGTAATTGAATTTGGTATTATTATGGAGAGAAGCACAATTTGTATTTCAAGACAGTGATGAATTCAAAACAGGAGAGCTGGGTCTTTTACAGCAGCAGTTATATATCTGAATGGTTCGGCCTGGAGTTTTTCAAATTCTGTTGTGTGTATTTTAGCACATCTGTCACTTGATGAATGGAGTCTTTTATAACAAAGTTATTGCATATTTCCCAAAGCATATAATGTGCATTCAGGATACTGGATGTTAAGCCTGTAAACATCTGAGGTGTCATAATGGAGCTTATCATGCAAATGTTACATCTGCAAACATAACAAGAGACAATAATCTGTGCACACGTTGTTAAATTGTATTTGTTTTTTGGATGATGTGTAATATTGCAGGCTCGCCAGCATCACTGCAGCCAACCTCATCTCACTCTGTAGCTTTTCTCGCCGAACATATAAATTGACCATCTGTTGACAGTTAGGTTTGTACCAGAATAAAGTTCCCTCAAGTGAAATCTAATGACGATACAGTGGAACATAGTTTTTTATTTGACACTTATAAATCTTGGCATCGGTTTGATGTGTGGGCTCAATCTCTATTTTTCTGAAAAGTAAACCTGTTCCTTTTTCTGTGATTAGTCATTTGAGGAATTATATATATTTTTCAAACTTAGTTTTGTCATCTTTTATTAATTTCAAACTCAATTTCTTCATGAAGTCTGTAGTTCCTCATTGATTTTAAACTGAGTCCTGATTGGTTTATTGGAAGTCATGTATCATCATGTAGGTATACAGGAGCTACTTTTAAAGGCATACGTCTTGGACCTGTGACACACAGTTAGGAACGGAAATTGTAAAATATCTACTGTCAATGGAAATGCAATGCAGGCCATTTATAAGCAACAAATGTCTTTGGCAGACTTTGGAGAACCGTCGGGAGGAAGCACGGGCGTACAGCAACCTGGGCAGTGCCTACCACTCTCAACGAGACTTCGACAAGGCCATATCATACCACACAAGAGTGCTGGAGCTGGCCCAGGAGCAGGCCGACAGAGCCATCGAGATGAGGGCATATGCTGGCCTGGGGCACGCTGCTCGGTGCATGCAGGTTGGTAAAAACTCATTTCAAGACCTGATTTAGTGTATAACTAAATTACATGGGGGTTACTCAGGCCCTCAGTCTGTTTGGTGGATGATACTGTGATAAATACACATGATAAATTGGGATCCTTCCTGTGATCGTCAGGACCTGGAGCGGGCGCTTCAGCACCACCAACACCAGCTAGAGATTGCTCAGGAGCTGCAGGACAGAGCTGCACAGGGCCGAGCATCTTCCAACCTGGGTACGTTAAACTCAGGTGTCTCTGTTTGTGTGTGTGTGTGTGTGTGTGATGTTTTTGTCCTTAAAGTGTACCTTGGTCTCTCCCTGAAAATAAGCTAATACAAATAAAACCTAGAACACAGTGCTGGCAGGTGTGGCTAACACACATGCCTACCTACAATGGCTGTCTCAACCAGCGGTTCAAACGTTTTGTGTGCAAGCAAGACCGCCGGGTCGCAGTAGAGGATGGGGGACTTCTCTGAATGGTGGACGATGTGGTGGTTTGGGGATTTAGTTTCAGCATAGATTTTAAAATATGCACAGCTTTCTATATTCCCACTCTTGAGTAGTTGCTGGTGGCCCTAGCAGAAGGGTGTTAACCTTTTCAGATATATGTAAATGTCGTGATGTAGAGACATTCCGAATGGTTGAATCTACATAAGCATTGGTCGTGAAAGGTTTGAAACACTGAGTGGACGTGGGCCATGTTCAACTGATACATTTAGATTTGTGATAAATCTGCTTTTAAAAACAGCATTTATGTATTTCATCAAACAACAGTGATACAATTTAGCTGACAGCTCAAAAAATACATTTAAGTGTGAAGTATCTCTTTAATCAAGCAATTGACTACATATGTTGAGAGGGTGTGTCTTCTTTAAATGTGGTACAATAGGCGTTTTGATGTATTGGCATCTAATATGGCGAGGGTCAGATGGGACATACAGATGAATCTACATGACATTGAAAAAGGTTGCTGAGACAGACTAACGGCCTTTAAATACCTGAGGTGTGACGAATAAATGACACAAAAATGTGGGCAACACAAACCTGAAAATATTCCCCATCAAAACTCATCCTGGCAGCAATTCAAATTTGTGACAGGTGGGAATAGCTTTCTGTCAGATCATTCGTCAGAAGAGATGATGGATCCAACGTCGTCCTGTTCTTGTTCGGCTCACTCAACAAAGGAGGGGATTTAGGTTACATACCATTTTACAAGTTAGAGAAAGAGAGTTTCACATCCTCATCATGGAGCTGAGGCTCTTTCACGGCTCTGGTAATAGAGAACCTAATATTTCAGGCTGTCGGTGGGATAGCTGAAGTCCTACTGTGGATGCTACTGCCTCATCTGAGATCAATTTTGTTCCGAGTCTGCAGCTGTGAGTTGAAGTTGGTTTGAAGCTCATATTTACGTTCTGGACTCCACGGGGAACATAAGTTATGTTTCTCCATTTTGGCTCTTTCCTGAATAGGTGGACAGCTGTTATGGTGTGACAAGCCTGCAGTCCTAAAGAGCCCAGTCACTAATATTCCTCTCATCTGCTGGTTTGAAGCCTGAATCTCTCAAAGCCCCCTCGTGTGTCATTTCAACTATAGATTGTGCGGCAATTCTTGAAGTGGAGGAAAAAAGCTGTCTGTCACAGAGCGAGAGGGATGGTATTATAAACAGGACCTAGCTACAAGTAATGAGGAATTTGGGACCAAGTTCTGCATCTTTTAGTTGTTTGCCAACCACCCAGATTTGAAAGGAGAGAAGGAAATAATGATAAGGAGAAGACGAAAGGCAGAAGAGCATGGCAGCATAACAATAATCAAGATGCACTGTCACCCTCGAGGATATACTGTGTAGATGATAACAAAACGGGAGAGTGTGTTAGATTGCTTCTTCTGTGCCTTGTGTAGGAGAAGAGCACCACAAACAAAAAAACAGAAGAAGAAGGTCTGTGCATCTTCCTAATAAAAGAAGAAAGGATTTGAGTGTCTGCAGCACACAGGCTTTTAAGTGCTGCTTCACAGTCAGTTCAATCCATGATCTGAGCCAACAGTATACTGTATTGTTTGAAAGGTTCAATAAAAAATGCAATTAATGATGAGTGAAATAACAACAAATACAATCCCTTTGATTAAAAAACACCACATGAGACACCAAAAAACTACCCGTGAGTGCTCCTCAAGTTTCTTATTGATAACATGTCAACTTTTTTTTCGTTAAAGAAAAAGTTGCAGCTTAAACAAGTCATTCCGCAGCACAAAGTTCGCCACTATTTAAAAAAAAGGTTGATGTATCCATTTTGAGCATCAGTTATAACTGTGTTTTCACAGCAACATATTGTAATTGTCGGGGCCTGGTCACTTTCTTTGCCCTGGGTATCGGCTCATTCCAATTCAAAACAACTTTATTTGTCCCCAAAGGGCATTCAAAGGCACATATAGCATGTCAAAACACAGGTAAATACTAGAAAGACAACAACAATTAAATCAGTGCAATGTCCAGTGCAATGTGTTTATTGACATATATTCAGTCCTGTGCAATGAAATTCTATCTTTTCCTTGCACTATGAATAATGTGTTTTCTAAGAGTTAAAGTAAATAAAATATAAAAAATATACATTAGTACAATAAAGCATTGTATGTTACTGTAAAAGGATGGTGAAGAGTATAATGATAAATATAAATATATATATACAGTAAATCTGTAATAGATGAGTAAATATAGCAGCGGATAAATTGGCCTTAATCTTATGATTTGAGGATTGTGCAGCCACATGCAGCTGGAGAGGGAAACTGAAGAGATTACTAAGAAAAAAAAGCTAACACATCTTCATAATAAGGGCTGCACAATATTAGACAGAAAACTCCTCTCTGAAGCATAAGAGTTTCCGCACAAATACAAGTGTGACACTCAGTTTCCGGTTATGGTCGTTGACTAGTAGAGGGGCGGGGCCTGCTGTGGTTGTTTTGATAAAATGATCAAGAAAGATTGCTATTGGTGGATTACTGTGCAAACGTCTCTAGTAAATTAGACAAAGAAAATTGTAAACAAATAACATGTTTTTAGATCATTTGTAGGTAAGACACTTTCTTGACATAGTACATCCTGTGTGGTAACGACTGTGCATGCTAACATCATGATGACAAAACGATAAATCGTGGAGCCATATTCCACAAATTTTTTCAGCAAAAATCATCCCTGATTTAAAAAATGAACAGACAGCCAGTCTGCATGTGGTCTGTGGAATTGGAGAAGGCATATGACCATGTCCCCAAGGGACCTGGTTGGTTGCTACGGGTCATCTGGATCATGTATTACCAAAGTGAGAGCTGCGTAAAATGTGTCTCTGGTGGGTGTTTGCCAAGGTTGCCCCCTGTCATGATCCTGTTTGTGATATTTATGGACAGGATTTGAAGGCTCAGCCGTGGTAAGGAGGGTGTTTGGTCTGGGGAAATTAGGATTGCTTCCCTGCTTGCTGCAGATGATGTGGTTCTTTTGGCTTGTTCAGATCGTGGCCCATGTGTGCACTGGGGTGGTTTGCAGCCAAGTGTAAAACAACCAGGTTCAGAATTGGTACCTTCAAGTCTGAGGTCATGGCTCTGGTGGATTGATCTCTCTAGGCTGGAGCTGAGTTGCTGCCCCAAGTGAACAAGTTAAGTTTGTAGGGGGCTTGTTTATGAGTGAGGGGAAGATGGAATGGGAGATGGTCAAGTGGATCAGTGTGGAGTCAGCCAGACTGTTGTGGTGAAAAAGTCGCTGAGCTGAGAGGAAAAGCTTTTGATTTTCCAGTCGATCTAGGTTCCAGCCCTCACCTATGGTCAGGAACTGTGGGAAGTGACCGAATAAAGAAAACTGCAGATACAAGTTTTCTCCATAGGGTGGCTGGGCCGAGACCTAGAGATAGGGTAAGGACATCTAGAGAGCAGCTTATCCTTTGCATTAAAAGGAGCCAGTTGATGCAGTTTGGCATTTAATCAGAATACCAACTGGAAGCCCTCCATTGGAGGGCATGCCCAACTGGGAGGAGACCTCGGGGTAGACCAAGAACTGGCTGGAGGGATTATATTTATATTCCATCTGGCCTTGGAACGTCTAGGGATCCCCCAGGAAGAACTGGAAAGTGTTGCTGGGGAGGGGGATGGAACGCCCTGTTTAGCCTGCTGCCACATCAAGATGACTTGGTTAAGTGGAAGAAAATGGATGAGTGGGTGGATGGAACAGCCTATTCTGTTGTAATCTCCTCGATTCTATTGACAGGAACTGATCATCATTCAAAGATACACGCGAGATACCCAGGATGATCATTGTCTTGTAATATTAAAGATTCCAGTTTTTCCAAAAACCTAAAAGATAAAGCATTTATATTTGTTCAGGACACGATTCTGTTAATTTAACAAATCTTGTCATTGGGAAATAGTTGTAAAATATAGTGTATAATAGATGATTCCAGGCATAAATCATACATTCATATTTTGGACATGATAATTACCTCTGCAAAGAAGGTTATGTTTACATCCAAATTGTGAAATCAAGATTTTGCCACATTTTTGTTGATTTCCCAGAGAATAATTAATAGATTTTGAAAAAAGATCAGGTATGAGTGTGTTCAATTGTTGCAAATCCAAATAAAAATCCATGCAGATCTAGCAAATTGTGCTTTCATAAGGAGATGGTCGGGCCTTGGCGGATGTAAGCAGGAGTGCCATTGTAGTTCCATGTGCTATTTAAAAAAATTTGGCACAATAACTAAAGTCATGATACTGGTGATTTGTAATAGATTCTAATACCAAAAGTTTAGAAATGCTGGATTTGGAATTTATAGATGTTTTATATATATTTGCCTTTTGAAAGCCTCTGAATTCATTGTGCCCCCTCTCCACTAACACACTTGCTAAACTAAAAGTTAGCCCTGATCTGTCTTTTATTGTGAATTTCTGTAGCATGTGAGGGATCACACTCTCAGTCTGTAATCCAACCATATTGGAAACCAGCCTTTAGCATCACAAGAGTTGACATTGACTCTCTCTGTCACTGCTGTCGCCATTGGCAGTTCAATACACTGACTGTGTTGTTGTCCTGGGCCTGACCAACTCAGTCTGCATTGATCGGCACCGAGTGCACAGACAAACTTTAACTTACAGGTGAGATAAGTTTGAGCTCAAACTTTAAGTAGCTTCCTTAGAAAACATGTCGATTTGACGACTTCTCATTAACCAAAACTTAGGAGCAGGAGCATATAGCTAGTGTGATGGTCTCCCATCACCTCATCTGCTGTTTGAGGCTCTGTATCACATGACTCACACAGTGCTTCACTGCCCAATCGACGCTCATGTTTTATTAAGGCTGTTGTTGGTTTTGGTTTCTGCGGCCACAGTGATATGTGAGAGCCAGTGAACCCGACTCCGCCGCTGAGCAGGCACCTCGCTGCTCTCTGTGTGTGTGTGGGTACTGCATTACACCTGTAACTTGTGCCCCGCCTCTTTCTGTGGCATCAAGAGACGAGCACGCCGGTGGAGGATGTACAGCAGCCCGAGCTCCTGCTGTTTCTCCGTCCCTCGTCATGTATGTCTCTGCAGAGCCTGTTTGAAATACACTTGTCCTGTGTTCACTCACCAAAAGGTTGTATTACTTTCCGTCGGAAATGAGAAAAGTCCAAACTCACACTGGGGCTCACTGTACACTTGATGTGTGACTAATAGGCTGCTGCTGAAGTCGCTGACTCTCCTGACAGACGAGCTACACCCTGCGGCTCAGATCAATGATTCACATCATCATTAATGGATGATTACGTTTCTCTGAATGCTGACTTCACAACTCTTCATTCTCCTCTCCTCTCTTTTTTCCTTCTCTCCTTTCTTCTCATCTCCTTTTATCTGCACACTCCTCTCCTCTCTACTTGTCACCTTCTCTCCTTCTTTATCTCTCCCACCCTCACTCCTTCCTCACCTAATGAATCCCCTCTACCCTACTCTCGTGTATCCTCGGCTCTTCCTTTCCTTTCCCTCTCTCTTCTTCTCATCCTGTCCACTTATCATCTCCTCTTTGCTCTCCAAACAAGTCCCCTCCTCTCTCTTTTCTGGTTTCCTTCAATTCTCTCGTCATCTTCTCTTGTTCATTCCTCCCCTCTTCTCATATCCTTTCCTCTCCTGTCATCTTCTACTTTCTTGTTTCTTTATCTTTTTTCTCCTCCTCGTTTCATTAACACATTTCTCCCCCTCCTCTTTTCTTACCCATTTTTCTCTCTCTCCTCTCATAAACTTCTCTCCTTTCTTTACATCTTATTTATTTTCCTTTCCTCTCTCCTTACATGTTTAATCCCCTACACCCTCCCTCCAACCCACTTCCCTTCTATTTTTTCACCTTCTTCTCTCCACCTCCTTCCTTCTCCTTTATGTTTTCTCCTGTGTCCTCTTCGCCTCTCTTCCCTTGTTTCCTTGTCCCCTCTGCTCCTCTCAAATGCTCTATTTTTTCCTCCTCTCAGACTGTAGCAAACTTCAGATATAATCAGCTGTGCAGGTCCAGATAGATTTCATGGAGGACTTTAATTATCTTTCTTATTACACCAGATTCCAGTATGATATAATGATATAATGATAGCATGCCAGCTTCATAAGTATTTTCTTACCTTGCATTTAGCTACTAATGTCTCAGTGGGACTTCTTGTTTTTCACAGTCCTTTTTTTATTACAAGCTAACGTTCATTAAAAGGCAGATCCAGGATTTGATTTCATGTCTGTGGGCATTTCAGGCATTGATCCTCACAGAGCTCAGTCATCTGTTTTCTGTATCTTGCTAATATGTAACTAGAATGGCACTCAGACAGCACCAACAGTCTTCTTCACAGTATCTGAATTTGTATTTTGATCATGGATATCAAACCCCCTTTGTTTTCATCTAGATCCATGAATTATTCTTTTAAGAAATCAATTAAAATGTTGAAAAAATGCCCCATCTAACAATGTTAGAGAAAGTGAAAAGAAATTCCCACGTCCGCCCCTGATTAGGATCAGCAGCAACGTTTAATGGGTTCTTCCCTGACCCATACCACATCCTTCCAGCAAGTTTTGTGGTATTCCATCCAGAAGTTTTTTGTAATTCTGCTAACGACAGTAAAACACAGACAAAAACATAACCTCCTTGGTTATGATGGTAATAACACCAAGTTCGCTTGTTTTATTTATCAATATTTATTATTTTTATTATTTTAGCATTTGCCTTTATTGGAAATCGGATAGAATAGAAGCAGACAGGAAACGAGAAATTGAACCGTGGACTTTACAAGTTATTTGGTATGCATCTTAACCACTTTTCCACTGTGCCACCCATGTTCTTTTGCAACTGAAGCCCACTGTGGAGCAAGGAGAGTGGAGATCACCACTCTCCTCCACTAATCTCTCTTTGCTGTTTCAGCCGAATACCCTGTCATCAGATCTCAGCTAATTTCCCACACCTCTAATCCTCACAGCACTGCCCTGGTCACACGGTGTCCCCTCCATGTTGGGGATTCCCACTGTCTTGCACAACATCCAGGAGGAGTGTGGGAATTGCCTTAAGGGAGATTGTGTGTGTGTGTGTGTGTGTGTGTGTGTGTGCGTGTGTGTGTGTGTGTGTGTGTGTGTGTGTGTGTGTGTGTGTGTGTGTGTGTGTGTGTGTGTGTGTGTGTGTGTGTTTGTGTGCGTACACATGCTCATGCTCACACCTGTGTTAACAGAGTTTAGGAGGAGGGGTGTACCCATTCCAGCCAACTCTGCAGGCTTCTCTGTAATCCTCTTAGCGCAAGACCCCGATGAACAAGGTCTACATTTTCTTATCAACCACCTCCTCTCCCACCTCCTCTACCCCTGACTCTTAAATATTGTTGTGACTCCGGCAACAGCTCATTTAAAAAATAATTTTTCATATGGTTCAGTATTTTCTGCCACTACACTCTTGCTGTTAACCTAATAATTGTCTGACGAAAATGTATAACAGTGTATGAACAAAAGCCTGTAGCACACATCAAATCATATTCATAAAATATACAGTATGGTGCAGTGAGGAGGTTCACTGCACTCTATTTGGGAGATTCTGGAGTGGAAACAAAAAAATTAAGGCAAGCAGAATAAAATATGCATCATTATTGTTTGAGGTTTTTGACAGTTACACCAAGTGTGAATGAATTGAAATTAATTATTTTGCAGTTCATGTACATCTATGATAGGTTAATTATAGATTCAGTTCTGAACCTAATTTTAATTAATTTTGCTTCAGATTAACTATTCTTTTGTTCAGTCTGTGTTTCTTGTTTTACATTATACAAATAAATGTGCTCAGGCTTAAATTTAAAACTTTACTGTGAAGAACTCAGATTCAGGGCAATATCATCATGCAAGTAGAGGTGTTCACGTGCATATGTCAATATATTTATTTAAAAAAAATTATTAGAGGATAAAGCTATTGAGATTTACCATTTCCTCTACATCTAACAAAAATAAATAACAGTTGTGATAATTAATGAGTGAATCCACCTAAAACGTATTTCTATGAAGAAGACTTCCAAAGACAAAAAACAGGAATGTGTTCATCAGTTTCTTCCTGACTAATCTATCGTGTGTGGAGTTCAGCTGAGCAACCAATGCAAATACAGTTATACAGTATACAGTTATATTGACGCAAATTAAAAATAAGAGAATTCAAGTATTGTCAATTTAACAATCTCTAAATATTAAGGCCTCATTTGATAATAATGTACTGTATGTCAAACTAATGAACCCAAATTAGAAAATCAAATGTGTTGCTGCTCAATTATAAATTGTAAACTATAGTTGCTTGTGGAAAAAAAGGCAGAATCCGGGTCAAAGTGAGCATGAAACACTCTGTTACAAAGATGAGAAGTTCATTGAGTCAGTTCAGTGTTGGTGAATAACAAGTGTTGAATGTCACCAGTCTTAATGTGAATTGTCTCCCCCAACCGAGCTGGACATGTGCCATGGACTCGCAGTTTACTCTCAGTGAATCTCTCTCTCCACACGCAGTTTGACATGAGAGCGACATGTAACCTCGTCCATCTGGTGTCTCGACGTACCCCCACCTCATCTCCCCCCTCTTGAAAACCCTCTCTCATCTGTCCCCTGTATCTTTACCACAAAGATAAAGACACAGAGTCAGACACAGTATTTTTACCACGAGACAAGACACAGAGACATTATTTGATGGATGGTCTCCAAAAAAGAGGACATAATAAAGTGCAGCATTTGTTTTTTTTGCTGGACCACTGTACACCCCTGCCCAAAGGACCTTCCTTATTCAAAACTCACTGAGAAGAAATCCGAATGAAAAGAGTGTATGCAGCGGTAGTAAAGGTAGACGTGTAATCCAATCATGTTAATCTCGTTATGTTTGCTCTGATTTGATCGTGAATTAGGCCGTGATAACACAGTTAAGGTTTTTACATGAGAGCTGCGATAATCACAGTTCTGCCTCAATCCGGGCATAATGAGGCTGTTAACGTGAGTGTAAACACAGTAACTGTACGAGGGAAGATGAAGGTCACAGACAAACTGGCCTTCAAACCATAGCTCCAAGCACACACACACATACACACGTTTAATATTTGTGTATTTGTGTTTTTTTTTGCTGGGTTGTGAGTGTTTAATTCCTTTACTTAACGGGATAGTTCACTGAAAAATGAAGATTCGCCTATTATCTACTCACCACTATGCCGATGGAGGGGTGGGTGAAGTGTTTGAGTCCACAAAATACTTCTGAAGTCTAAACAGCGTTGCAGCGAAATCCAATTTAATTTAAATAAATGGTGACTCTATTTTCAAATGCCTCCATACTGCTCTTGTGGTGTCATCCAAGTGTCTGTAAGCCCCCATATTCAAATTAGTCTCGAAACGTTGTCATTTACACCAAGTTTTTAACCTAAATGTCTTCTATATCCTCCTCTGGAGCAACGTTCACATTCGCACGCACACAAGATCTCGCCAAAGGCTGAACTATCCCTTTAATTTAAAGTAACCATACCACAGTGTACAAATTCTTGACCTAAGAACAGTTTCTACAACCAGGCCATCAGGTTCCTAACTTTTAGTCAACTCCTGACTAACAACCCTCTGCACGTCTGTTTTCCTGCCAGTTTGCACTGTAGTTTTTTATCTCACTCAAATATGCAATTACTTATACATACGGTGCAATAACCTATACACAAACATGTGCAATAACTTATTCACACACACCATACAGTTAATGTTGTTACCACGAATGTCACACTGCACCTTGGAATGTATAAAGTTTTAGTTTGGTATTTTACTTTTCTTTTTATCGTAAGCTCTTTATTTTCATTTCACTCTTGCACTGCTGAGCTGACATGTTTTCTTCTCGTCCAACACCTTTCATTGTGCTGTTGACACCGATTTAACTTCCACATGATAAATAAAACTTGAAAGTGAAATTCTAACAAAATTATCAGCAACACCTCATGTGGAGTGGATCATTTCAACGCCTATGACATATGATTTACTATTAGATTATTATTACTTGTTAATTTACCTTTAAGCACCATCTGGAAGCTGGTAAGGATGAAGCTTATTGTGACTGTTCTCTACTTTATACAGATGATGTGAGACAATAGGTGAAGATCATGTACGTTTAACAATGCAAGAGATTCTCAGTCTCCCAAAGTCATTTTAGTGGCTGAGTCCTTTTCTCCAAATCTCAAAAGAAGAAGGAATGAGAGAGGTTCCTTCTGTGGAATGATGAAAGGGACACAATTCTACAAGATAGATGAAACTTGATATAGCTGCTGGTTTCGGGTTGAAATTTCAAACAAGTTTTATACAAAAATAAGTATATAGGATTTAGTCTGATGCGGAGTTTTGCAGTTTTTGCAGCATTAAACTAGTTGCTTTCAGACTTGCACTGAAAGGAATCTCTGGACATCATGCAAAACAGACAAAAACAATCCCCTAAAAAATCGTCAGGATGCGGTGCCACACACGTAAAAGACACAGAAGGAGATTTCATTAAAACTTTGGTGATAAGGGCCGACGCAGATGTGCTGTATTAAATACTTATACTTTACGTCCTGCCTCTGCCTGCTGCACCACCCCTCACCTGAATGCACAGCGGATTCCTGCATTGTTGTATTGTCATGCTGCATAGTTCATGCTGAAAACAGTTAATGCATGTGCGAACTCGCCAAGACAAATTCCAATCAACTTGAATCTTAAATTTTGAATCTTCTGTTGCTGTCAGATGAATATAGTGGACTACAACGTGTAAAATATAGTTCATGTATTGAGGAAGTAGAATAGAACAGAAACACTCAAATAAAGTATATAGTTACTTTCCACGACTGCAAATTAATGACTGTCCCACTTGTGTTAACATCCTGCAGCTACTGTCTTCATCTCCTCGTTCACTTTCTCCTCTGCCTCCCAAGTTTCTTCCTCAACTTGTATTTCTCTCTTTCAACATTGGTTCGACTCTGGTGCCTGAGAAGATGAATTGTTGACTGTAGGGAAGAAGCACCACCGCAGAGCGTTGGTAGGGCAACCGGGAGCCAAGTTTTAGCAGCAGATGTCGTCAGATTTGTTGGAATTTTTCCGCTGTAGCATTTTAATTATTCATTGCTATGCACTTTTTTCTTGGTTTTGAAATCCGTAGATGCATCTACATTCACATGCGTGCACACATAGCTGGATACATTTTAATTATTTGGGGAGTTTGCCATGTTCATCACACTCCTAACTAAGTTGGAGAAACTATCCAGCAGAGCAGCAGACTTAATATCCAGTAGGTAACTTAATGAATTATTTCCATGTTCACTTGGTGGATGAGCAGTAGACAGGAGTATAAAGGTTTTCTTCTGCTCTTTCCCTTGTTTGTCATCATGAATATACACAGGACGCTTAATAATGACCTTCATTTACACCATACCTGAAACTACTGTAAAGCACTTTAGACTTGACAGAGTTTAACCTGACTGAATACTTGGACTCCAGATTTGTCTTGACTCAAAACTGCTCTTTTGATGGACACTTTGATTACACTCATCTTAACTGACTCCAGACCTGTTTTGATTTGTGTCTTGACATGACTTGGACTTTAAGAAAGACTTGAAATCTGACTTGACTTGGACTTTTGTCAGCTGAGTGGAGAATGGATTTTGACATGCCACAAGACTAAACCCACTCTGCTGAGGGACATAAGATCGACTTGGACATCTACGTTTACAGATTTACTGACTTTACTTGGCTCTAATGTCTCAGGAATGGATTTGATTAGCTTCAAGTGTTCAGAGACTTGATTGGATGTGTCACGAAAAACACTAGAAATGACCTGGACTTGCCTGGTGTGACATGAGACTTGATTGGTCATGTCTCAGATGACTATACATTTGACATTGACTATAAACTTCAATTTCTGCAATAAAAAAAAAGAATCATGATGGAAATATCTTCAGCTTGGTAGTCAGCATCTTTCTCTTCTATGTTACTTACTGCTCTCTGCTTGCATCTCAGGCATCATACACCAGATGAAGGGGGAGTATGAATCAGCATTGAAGCTCCATAAAGCCCACCTGTCCTTGGCCCAGGAGCTGGGGGATTATGCTGCCCAGGGGAGGGCCTACGGTAACATGGGCAACGCCTACCACGCACTCGGCATCCACGACCAAGCTGTCCGCTTCCACCGGCAGGAACTACAGATGTCACTGGAGGTGAATACCCTCACTCCTCACAAGTAACATTTAAAAACTCATGGAAAACAGATTTATGAAAGGTTGTTGTGTTTCAGGTGAACGATCGTCCGTCGCAGGCCTCCACACATGGCAACCTAGCGGTGGCGTACCAGGCACTGGGCGCTCACGACCGGGCTCTCCAGCACTACCTTCACCACCTGACCATCGCGCGAGAGCTTCGAGACACACAAAGCGAAGCAAGAGCACTAGGCAAGCAAGACAACCATGAGATGCATTGAGGGAAAAAGCTAATAATTTCTGCTTGAATTTAATATGGAATGTACACGTTAAGTTTTTCTTTCTTTTTCCAGCAAACCTGGGCAACTTCCACAGCTGGAGAGGTGAATATGCTCAGGCCTTGCCTTACTACCAGCAGTACCTGGCACTGGCCCCAGGCTTGCAGGATCTGGAGGGAGAAGGCAAAGTCTGCCACAACCTCGGCTATGCTCACTACTGCCTGGGGCAGTACAGAGACGCTGTCAGGTCAGAGACCAAATACATCACATACACAAACTTACTGGTTCTGCTTGTTAGAAACCATTTAAGCCTCACTGATCACCAGCAGTTACAAGTTCATGGTGTGCAGCAAATTCCTGTTCAGACCTATAGATTTTAATTTTTAAATCTAGTGAAGACACCATATATGTGTGGGAAATGTGTATAAACTTAAAATATATCTAGAATATTTACAGTAAACGGTTTAAATATTTGCCACAGTCTCAATGTCAAAATGTTTTGGTTGAGCGCTGAATGAATGAATTTATAACTGTCAGTTATAAATTCCTTTTTTAACCTTAAAGTTATTGCGTATGCAAAAATGTTAAACACATAAATGTATCTTCTGTTAATTAAATGTGTACTTCCTGTTTGAAGGGATGTACATCACATTGGTGTGCAAATGATTGTGTTTTGACTCTGCTCTGCGTTTTTCATCCGTATCTTAGGTATTACGAGCAGGACCTGGCCTTGGCTAAGGACCTCCAAGACAAATTAGCCCAGGCTAAAGCCTACTGTAACCTGGGTCTGGCCCACAAAGCACTGGGGGAGTACAACAAAGCAGAGGAGTGTCAGAGATACCTGCTCTCTCTAGCACAAGCCCTGGATAACACACAGGTCACCTACTTATGTTTGCCGTATGATAAACTGTAAAAACCTATACTTGATACAAGAAGTGGTTGTTAATCCGTGTCTATGTGGTTGTGTTTGTCAACAGGCAGTTTTCAGGGCGTTTGGGAACCTTGGCGATGTCTGTGTGTGTCGGGGTGATCTTCCAGGAGCTGTGAGGTTCTACCAGCAGCAGTTAACCCTGGCTCAGAAAGTCAGTGACCAGAAGATGGAAGCTGACGCCTACTCAGCACTTGGCTCAGTTCACAGGTAAAACACAAATCATTTGAACCTTTTGATTTGCTCTAATTTCCTTGTTCCTGTTTCTCTTACTTGTCTTTCTCTCCTGCACATCAGGCTGCTCCGGCAGCTGGATACAGCATTGTCCTTCCATAGCCAGGAACTGACCGTCCGGAAGGATATAGGTGATCAGCAGGGGGAGTGCCGCGCCCTCGGCCACCTGGCAGCAGTGCACATGGCCCTGGGTGACTACGCTACAACCTTCCAGTGTTATGAAACCCAATTGGGCTTGGCTCAGGGGCTCAGGGATGCCCGTCTGGAGGCCCAGGTCCATGGGAACATGGGCATCACCAAAATGAACATGGGAGTGTTTGAGGAATCGATCGGCTATTTCGAGCAGCAGCTGGCTATGCTGGAGCAGCTGACTGGAACTGAGAGTATGTTGGACAGAGGTAGGGCCTATGGGAATCTGGCAGACTGCTATGATGCTCTGGGAGACTATGAGGAGGCTATTCAGTACTACGAGAAGTACCTGACTGTGGCTCAGAGTCTCAACCACGTCCAGGACCAGGAGAAAGCCTACAGAGGACTTGGCAATTCATACAGGTAGGCAAAGGAAAGCTTAATAGGATTATTCTCTTTCTTGTCGAGAGTCAAATAAGTAGATCAGTTACACCCCATTTCTCTCAATTCCAATGAAACTGGATCCAGCAAGTAGCTGTAAAAACTGCAACACAACCATGGTTCAATTTGTGCTTTTACGAGGGCTCCTATCGTTAGTCCAATTCAAATCCAGTGGCTATAAATTATAGCCACTGGTCATCTTTTCTTGCTGTTATTGCACCATGCAACTGCTCAGATTTTCTGTTTACGTTTGCCTTGTATTGACATTTATGTTTTATGCTTTCTTTTTAGTTTATCGATGGTAATGAGGAGAGAAGAGTCACTCATTTATCTCCTTAAACGCAGCTGCTGTAGATGTTTCTTCTTTTACTGTTTTTCGCTTGGAGGATACAGATTGGTGTTATCATAAACCCGTAAACTTTCTCTCTTGCATTTATAAATTGATTGAGTGACTTTCTCTGAGAATACGTGTGCTTGCAAGAACAAACCAAATGCCAATGATCCAATGATCATCTTTTTGTCTTACCTCTTTCTCCCAAGGTCTATTGGTAGTCTCCAGCAGGGACTGGTGTGTTTTGAGAAGCGGCTGGTGGTAGCCCATGAGCTCGGCGGGGAAGGAGGGGGTAAGGCTCAGGCTTATGGGGAGCTGGGCACCTTACACAGCCAGCTGGGCAACTACGAGCAGGCCCTCTCCTGCCTGGAGCACCAACTTAACATTGCACGCACAGCAGGGGTAAGGATTTACCTGCAAGAGGTTCTTGTTTCAGTTATCAGCTTCTCCATTTGGCCTGTTGAATGTGACAAATTATCTTCATGGAAAGAATACTATGCACAGTAAATCCTGCTCTGACTGTCAGGATAAATCCCTGGAAGCAGAGGCAAGCGATACTCTTGGAGGCATTTATCAGCTGATGGCAGACAACGAGACAGCGCTACAGGTTTGTACAGATTCATTACACATCATGATGCAGTGTTTCCTATCCATCACTCAAATGAACAGCTTGACATTTTGTGAAATGGTGACACCACCTTCCTGTCTGTGTACTGTTAGCCACCTGTTGGTTAGTTTAGCTTGGCATAATGAATGGACGGAGGAGGGAATACCGTAGCTAGTCTGGCTCCATTTAACCTGCAGAGACTGGGAAATCATCGTATAAACCGCAGCTTCTCATGTTTGCACAGTTTTTGCACAGATTAAACAGACATAATGTCTTCACCTTTAAAACGGAAATTCCTTTATTATCTACTCACCACTATGCCGATGGGGTGGTGGGTGAAGTGTTTGAGTCCACAAAAGACTTTTGGAGTTGCAGCGTTGCAACCAAATTCAATACACTTGAAGTAAATGGCGACAACGTCTTCAAATGTATCTCTTTAAGTATTCAAGCTCTTCTCCTTTAGTGGCACCAAAGGGCGTTGGATATAGCAGAGCAGACGAGATGTGTGGGGAGCCAGGGTCGAGCCTACGGCAACCTTGGACTGACCTACGAAGCTCTCGGGAACTATGAGCGGGCCGTGGTCTTTCAGGAGCAGCACCTGAGTGTGGCGGCACAGACCAATGACCTGATCTCTAAAACTCTGGCCTACGGGAGCCTGGGAAGGATACACCATGCTCTGCAAAACTATGCACAGGCTGTGATGTACCTGCAGGAAGGTAAGAATCCCTGCCCCTGAGGGGTGACTAGCACTTATTGCTGTTACAAATGTCAGCAGCATTATCACATGTTTTCTTTGATCATTAAATAATTGTTCTACAAGTAATGTAATGTTATGTAATGTAATATCACCCCAAATAGCTGCCTGTTTATATATTCAGCAGATATTATCATTTGTTTGGGGTTGTGTTTATGTTTTTGGTCTCCACCACCTGTTGAGGACATATCTGGTTCTTTAACGGCTAAATCCAAAACAGTAAATACTAGACAGTGGGTCCATCAGGCCTTTTACCCTTAAAACAGCTGCTTCCCGTGGCTGATGACAGGGGTGAGCTGTAAAACCAAAACCGTGAGCTGAAAGAAGTTAAAACACTCTTTAGAGATGAAAGGAGCTGAAGGGAACTAAAAAACAGACATCTTTCACATACACTGAGTCATTTAATCCTTTGTAAAATGTATAAATATTGATAATAGCACATTTAAATATGTTTTATCGAAGCCACTCTGTGTATACAAATGTAATGTTTCTGACTGGTGCAGAGGTGCAGCGCTACTGGATCTAGTCGAACCTTGAGTCTGCTGAATGGTGTTCCACGTCTCTCCTCTCTATCCCTGTCTCTACTGTCAACTAACAAAAGGCATGGCTAAACATGAAAAGCCTCAAAAACAAACTTTCACCATTCATCACAAATCCGGTGCTGTGTACTCTGAAGGACGCAGCTCACAAAGCGCTGTCCTTCAGAGGCTTTGAAGGACAAGCTGAAACTGCTCCTCTTCCCCAAACTATAGACTGTTGAGCCTCGCAGAGAATACAAAAGTCAAGGGGAACGAAGACAGTACGATTTTAACAAAGGAGACATTCCACAGTGTGAGCCGGGAAATCTTCAGCACCTGATTGACATCTGGTATACAGTCAGTGGAACAGTGACAGTGATACATGCAATGTACTTGATACCTGTAGTATTTTGGTGGCTGAAAAGAACAAGTTAATGCCTGGCTTCTGTTATTTCACTTTATTCCATGGCATGAATTCTCTTTTATATTTTGTGTCAAATTGGTCTTTGCCTCTACATCGTCTATTACAAAGATGGAGCTGGATGATTACGGATTGTTTAATTTTTTTCAATATTAATCAATCTGCCAGTTATGTCTCCATTAATCAATGAAATGTTTATTGTTTATTTACACACGCTAATCATAAACGCTTAATTACATAATGTGAAACCTCTCTTCCTTCACATCCCTATGGCCTCTTCCACTTCATTCTTGATAACTGGGGGCCAACTTTTGACATGTATCAGCAAACTCTCAAGTCTAAAAAGTTAGTCACAGTTTCACCTTCCCCCTGTAGTCATACCGACTCTATTTAGGGAAATGCTGGTTCTTAGCGCAGACTTTGATATACATGTGGGCATCTCATTTAAAGTCAGAGTGGTTTAAGCCTGAGAACAGTGTGAGTTGCATTTCTAAAACCCAGAAGAAGCATGAAAGGTATTCATGAGTCTGACAGAGGCTAATAGAAGATCACTGCTCGGTTGTTTACCCTCGAGCAGAGTTTCTTTCAGTCAGCGTGTTGTCAATAATCCTGTTTGATTTCACTTCTTCTCTAACTAGACTGCTCTTTGAAACACACACATCTCTTATCGCTCCTCAGTAGTAAAACTGCATACTTGTTGAAAATAGTCCCATTTGAATCGCTGTCCTAGTGGATTAAGTAGCACTTAATGTGCATGCTCTCATAGTTTCAGATTAATCCAACTGGAATTTAATTTTAATGGATATTTAAAATGAGTAGTGGGCTTCATTTGTAAACCCCTTGAGACACAGCCACTGTTTGTCATTTAACTCATGGATTTTAATTGATCATTAACAGGCAGCGAGGAATTCTGCTCCGAGTTGAGGCGAGGACAGAGCTGAAGCGTGTCTCCAATTAACCTCCACAAACAGTAGAAGGAAGCACAGACAGCAAACATCACAGGGCCAGACGCAGACAGGCAGGCAGAGAAGTGTGAACCAAAACTTGATGATTGATGAGATTCAGCTCATTCTCAGAGCCTAATGAGAACTAAATGCAACCTGCCATGACTGTCTGCTCTTTCATAGTGGGGAAGATAAAACATATCAGAGTCAAACTGAAGAGCGGAGAGAACACGGGAACTTTGAATTTGAATCTGCAGAATAATAAGGTCGAGGCGAAGGGAGACAAAAGGAGCAATAACGGGAAAAGAATGGCAAATGTGAGCGCCCCCGTCTCACTGCGAGGTCGATTAGGTGCAGAGTGCAAGGACTTTCAAGGAGGTGATTTTCAGATCGGCCTCTTGGAACAAGCAACTGATCAGCTCTGCTTTGTCTCTCCTCCTCTTCTCCTCAGGTCTGCGTCTGGCCGAGCAGTTAGGTCGCAGAGAGGACGAAGCTAAGATACGTCACCACCTGGGTCTGTCCCTGTGGGCCAGCGCAAACCTGGAGGAGGCACAGCACCAGGTGTGTGTTTGTTTGTGTGTGTACACTCGCTCAGACTCGCAGCTGCATATCTTAACTTGTGTTTGCTTCCGAACTTACTGTACATCTCTAATGTGAATCAGAGATTTATTGCTGTAGGGATCTTTAGCCATTTTTAGATATGGGAACAGCTGCCTCCTTCATGGAACTACACTTCTCATCCATGACGAGAACTTTGTATTATTGTCCCTCACTGAGCGCTAGGTCTATAGAGCTGTAACAGGATGAGCAGCCTGACACTGTCCTGTCTCAAACTGGGTTTCTAGCCATCTGTAACATCAGGCATCAGAGGTTGAGTTACAGCCAGTTGGAGGTGCAATGGAGTCAATGATTGATCTGCGGGCTGTAACTCAGGAGGTAGAGCGTGTCGTCCACTAATCAAAAGGTTGAAGGTTTGAGACCAGTCTCCCCCATTCTGCATGCCAAAGTGTTGATGCAAGATACTGAACCCCAACTTAACCCTGACGGCTGTGTCTGAGTGTGTGAGTGATGTGTGATAGAGAAAGTGATGCACATAGATGCACTCTATGAATGTTTGTCTGAATGGGTGTATGTGGTCTTCAAGACTAGAAAATCTCTATATAAATATAGACCATTTATCTTTACTCATCTCAATTTAAACCCTTTCCAGTCTTTTTATTTATCATTAAGCATGTTTAATCGATAGTAACTTTATTTATAATTCATGTACAGACGAGCTGAGATAAACAGTGAAAAGTGCTGATGTGGAATTATATTAAACATTATTTGGTTTATATCTGTTTATATCTCAGTGAAATGATAACCAAGAAACCTGGTGAAAGGATGTGGTATGGGTCAGGGGAGAACCCATTACATTTGGTGTGAATCTGAAACAGGGTTGGATCTAGGATTATTTTATTTTTGATTATGTCTGTGTTTTGACACTTTCAGTTTTCTTAGGGAATAATCCATTGATATTGATTTAAAATAAATGCTTGATTGAATTTATGGGGGTTGTTGGGCCTTAGTGGAATTATGTTCCAGTAGTTTTTTGATTTCTTACAGGTTTATGCAGTATTTCTATGTAGAAATAGTCAAATAATATGTATTTTTACTGATGTGAACTGAACTGTTTTATTCCTCATTATTGTAATTTGGGTTTCTGATACTGAATTAGTTAATTACTTATTAAATTTGTATGTATATGCATAAATCCTGCAGTGTAAGCAGTTAAACTAAGCCTCGAAGAAAATAAATAAAAATGCTGAGGTACAGAACAGCAGTGGTACAGAAGACACTGGATCCTGTGATCCAAATCCTACGAGGATTTCAAAATCAAAATGATTAGCAGCCTGTTGTAGTGACACCATCTTTGTTTGGCTATAGTCACCAATGACTGACTGAGCAGTGAGGCAGAGCACTCACCCAGCTGTCCTCCTTACTGTTCACATTGTTGTGTATTCGTAGTGCCACCTACTGGTAAGAATTGTAACAGCTTGTTCATTCAGGTTTGGCAACTGAAATCATCTCCTCCTGCTTAAAAATTGTGTTTTACTACCACATTAATTTATGAAGGTTGTGTTATATATGTTAATTTGCTGTGTCTTTTAGTTATACAGAGCATCAGTCTTATTTGAGATGATTCGTCATGAGACACAGCACAGCACGGATAACAAGCTCTCGCTGTTTGACCTGCAAACCAGCTCGTACCAGGCTCTCCAGCGAGTCCTCGTCAGCCTAGGTAAATCAGCTGCCCTCTCTTGTGTCATAATTGTGCAGTGTGAATCACTGCGCCCTGTTTTGTTTGTTAGGTCTTCTCATCTTTCCTCTCTTACTTTCACACACTTCCAATTTTTCTGTTTTCCAAGATGTCTGGATGATCTTGTTTAATTGACCTTACCTTCCACTCTCCCAGTTCTCCTACATCCTTTCTAACTCACTCCGGATTCCTGTTTTATCTTCTTCTGTGTTTCCACCCAGGTCGGCACGATGAGGCTCTGGCCATTGCAGAGCGAGGGCGTACACGTGCCTTTGCCGATCTTCTGGTTGAACGCCAGAAAGGAAGTCAACAAGCAGCGAGCAGCGACCCTTACATCCCAGTTACTGTGGAGCACATCCTGGAGACAGTTAACAATCAGAGGGCAATGGTCCTGTACTATTCTCTGGCTGGAGGCTTTCTGTACAGCTGGCTGATATCTCCGGGAACAGGTACACACACACACACACACACATTCAAAACACCACACACACATATAGGTTTACTTTTTTTTAAGCACTTTTTGTCTTATTTGTCGAAATCCTCTTCATGTCCCGATAGCCATCAATTAATGAAGTTGTTAGTCACACCTCAGTGGCTAGAATTATGAGTATTATGGTGTAGCCTGCTCTTGATAGCTTTTCCAGGCTTACCAACCCGAGCTGTAAATACATGACACATCTACTGAGATTTAGTGCACAGGCTCCAATGTGTGTTAAATCTTGTTAACCTGGACAAACTGGCAGTTTATTAGGTACACTTAATGCAGTGCAGTCATCATCACCGAAACAACGTAGATGATGTTGCATACCACTAATGTCATGGGGACTGAATGCATTTTTTTATGTATATAATAATTCTACCAACCTGTATCAGTGGAAACAACATCCCCTTCAACATGCAGTAAGAGAGCTCACACGAAGATTCACACAGAATAATAAAAAACCTGCATTCCTAATAACATAAGGGAAAATGTCCGCCTTTCACGTTTTCAAACGGTTTTAGTGCTTGCATCAGTGTGATCGGTTGTTCTTGCTATAAAACATCTCATGTTTTTTGCATTGCACATTAGATCATCCCTGTAGGGACTTGTTATTTAAGGAGACTAACATACAGTATATTTCGAAATGGTTTTACATTCAGCATTAGCATCTTTGGCAATGTCCTTTGCCACCGGGTCCTCCCCAAAAGAACCAGAGACAAACAACTCGCTTTTCAGTATTCTTTAGTGCTGAACAGGCACCAACATAAACTCAACATAACTTAAATGGCCAGCACTTTTTGCTGCCATCTCAGCTTTGCAGCTCAGCATAGCTCCTTGTTTCTATCGTGTTTGTCCCTTGTCCCTTGCATGTCTCTGTGTCTCTCGCAGCTCTGTCCCTGCCTTTTGAATGCATGGAGAGTTGATTGGCCAACTAGTCTCGACTGTGCCAATCACTTCTCCCTGGTTCATCTCAGTGCTCACTGAGCCACCACCACATCATCTTTCAGTGATCCCCATCATCTTCAGATAAAACTGTTGTACTGTTTGTTTGTTCTTTTTTTTGGACGACTGCAATAGACTTGAACATATCTGAGTGAAAGCCACTCACCACTGCTGCTTTTCACGGTGGTATGACCTCACTCCGATCGACTGTTTTATGTGCTGATTTCTTAAGTTGGTGGAGCAAATGGAAACAGATTTACACAAAGTTAGCAACATGCTAGCAACATCTTGGTTTGACTGTCTGATGGTCATGTCATATGGAACTCGCGAGCTCATGGTTACGAAATGGGAAGTGGTGTACACGCTATGCTGTCAGGGCTATATTTCGAAATATGCACCCACCTGGCTGCACTTTTTCAGCAAGGGTTAAAATAAAGCCACAAAATAACCCTAAAGACTTCCTGATCCCCTGCAACCCTCTGTGACTCAGCAGGAGTGGACACTGGAACTGGGCCAAAATCTAATGGGTTGATTGCCATGACATTTACTTACCCTCCTCGGTGGATTAACTCTTTGATATTTGACTCTCATATTCTAATTGTCGTGACATTTCAGGACATTTAAGGGAATTATCTTTTGGATTTGAGATCGTATGACCTTTATCTAGGGCCAACTTCATATTTGCGACCCCATCAATTGTTTATTCCATCCAACACTTCTCTATTGGGGCTTGTAAAAAACACACTGTAGCCTCTAGGATCCAGAAGCTACTAGGGCTTAATACTTTTAAATGTGTTATGCTTTCCTACCTCACAACCACCTCTAAAATTAAACACAAAAAAAATACCTTTCCATGAAAGACTTTGTGCTCAATATACCCTTTCTACACTCACACGCACACATACAGTACAACGTGCACCAATTCGCCTATTTTATTCCTGAACACTACAACAGGTATCGTGAAGTTTAATGAGGTGTATCTTGGAGATCCCGGAGTGGATGGCGGTGGGAGCCCACAGGATGGCGGAGGGAGCCCACAGGGTTGGGGAGGAGGAGCAGGTGCAAGCCCTCTGTCTCTAGACCAGCACATCCACAACGCCAGAGAGGCTCTGGGAGTGGACAGCCATTACAGCAGGTAGTACTTTTTCTTCAGTAATAGAGTAAAATCTTCCAAATGACCAAACTGTGTTTTTCATTCTGAAGCTTCTCCAGGTTTTGTTCATAATCGGGATATGGTGTTTTCATGGAATATTAGAAAATCTAGTTATTCATATCCATGTATACATTTTAATTCCTGTATGGTGGCTATTGAAAAATGTTGCCGGTTTTGCTTAAAGCGGGCTTAGCTCTGTCACATACCAACATCGGGTTGTGGATTTGGCTTATCCGCCATTTTGCCACCACACACAGAACCAGGCCGCATATGAAGAAACGCAGCTGTGTTCCTGGTGGGATTGCGTTGTCATGATGCACCAGTATCCCAAATACATACATGTACAAGTATACCTGAAATCCGAATATGACGTTTACTTAAAAACAAAAATGGTATGATTAAAAAACCCAATAATAACCGGCATACTAATGCGCATGTAAAGACAGTCAGTGACAGAAGATAATCCTTTTACTAGCACATTTTTGCCTCGTGTCCCCACTTAATGTAGAATTTTTCTCTCATGCCACCAGCAGGTCATAGTATTCACTCATGATGTGAAATATATGATGTTGAAGTATGAAATATCTCAAGATGGATTGGAAACAAATTTGTACAGACATTCATGTCGCCAGAGGATGACTCCTACTTGTAGTGGTAGTTAAAATGCCAACTACTGTATTGAATGGGTGCTATTTAATTTAGTATACTTGTTAATTTTTTTCAGAGTACACTGATCGTCTGACCTTTCATCCAGAGCTGCTACTTTATCACCTCGCCCTGAGGTTAAAATTTTGGTCATAAACATTATACCTCCTGAACACCCAGCATTAGCAAAGCCTCATAGACTAGTCAGTGTAACTGCAGTGTCTATGTCTTATGGCTTATTGTTGTACCGCGCAGTGATTAAAACACACAGGGGAGGGAGTGAAAGGGAATAAAGCAAGATAGAGGAGCCGCATTCCCTTTGTCATCTGTCTTCCTTCTCTCCTGCTTTCTCCCACCATATTTCCTTGCCCGCAATTATCCTGCCCACAACTTCAGGCCTTGGTCGGTGCAACATGACGAGCTTGTAAATCACTACCATGTGTTGTGTCAGCAAATGTTCCCCCACACAAACTGCGTCTCAACTTTCTGTGAAAACCACTGCAGTAACCCACCAGCGTTTCATTGTGACTGTCTGCGTGTGTTTGTCCGTGTGTGTTGCTCTCTCTCTCTCTCTCTTTATTTTTCTCCCTGTGTGTGTGTGTGTGTGTGTGTCTGTGTGTGCATGTGTGTCAAAACTGTGGCGAGCCTGGAGCCTCCCTCCATTTATACTTGATGATATCATGAATCCTGCTCATCCACAGCATTGTGTGTATTTGTCCATATGTAGCACTGAACTGCTTTCCAACCCAGCAGTAGACTTTTACAACCCTCTGTCATGGATCCAGGCGGCAGAACGTGCTATTTTAACAGATCAAATCTCCCTGAGTGTGTGAAATGTGCAGCCAAGGGATTCCATAAAAAAGTAATGACGTCTGCTAATGGCAAATTCTGCGAGCCATCAGCCCAGCACAAAGGAGTCTGTTTCCGTTTTTTTCTTTCTGTAAAAGATTCATTATGCTCTTGTTGAGGTGTCATACAGTAAGCATTAGGCTGGCAATAAACTGCAATATTAAAATTACTTACCACCTCATAAGCAATATCATTACCTTGCCTGTACCTGCTTTTCTGCATCATGTAGGACCATCTAATTTTTAATGTTTCCAGAACGCGTCATTGATGTTAAAAGGGGCTTGATTATGTGATAAAATTAAAATACCCTTTTTCGATTAATACACATAAGGTTGTATTTGTTGCTATAGACCAGGGGTGTCCAAACTACGGCACGCAAGCCAACTGCGGCCCACCATCCATTCTTAATTGGCCCGCATCATCAAAATTACAACAAAAAAAAAAACGTTTGTACTTTCTGGATTCTTGTTGTTCTGGGTTTGTACCCTCGGGGTTGAATGCACTTATTGTAAATGCTTCTGCAACTGCGGCTACGGCTTTTCACGCAGCTGTGTTGACGGACTCGTTTTAATTTATGGTTCTCCAAGGGTTGCGGGTGTTGCAAAGGTTTTAGAAACGCCTTCTTTGTGTGGACAAATCCGCCAGTCAGTGACGGGTTATACAAGTGGTCATACATTCGGATCTCTTTTGCCAAACGCTCTTCTATCTGGTCCATATTCGTTCTTCTAAATCTTCCGTTGTTTCTGCCGGTATTATAAGGCATGAAACTGGAAATGTGACTCCGGAAAGGATGTAGTTAGCAGACCAATCACAGCCTTGCGGGCTGCGTGAGGCTTGCGTAGCTTTGTCGTATAGTCAGAAAAATTGGGCGACGCACGCAAGCACGCAAGATGGGGTACGCAAGCACACAAGAGGCACGCAAGGGTCTCTTGTGTGCCTGCGTGTCCCTGAAAACGCAGAAGCCTGCGCCGGCCTTTAGTCGCTTTGGATATAAGCGTCAGCTAAATGAAATGTACTATGGCCCACTGTACTGCACTTCTCAGTTTAGACACTAGGCGGTGCCCAACTCACCCCTGACCTGCCTCTCAGAACGCCGCCACGCCCCCCCCTCGGGATAAAAATACACCCCTGCTATAGACTGACTTTGTCTGGTATGATCAGCGTGGTGGCTCATTTTAATATATGTAGTTGGCCTTTAATGCTTGTCAATTTTTGTCCCATTATTTAACTATGTTTTTCATTGTTTTTATACATTAACCTGTATGAATCTCGATGGTCCAATGTGGTTCAATGTGTAGGATTAAGTGGCATCTAGTGGTGAAGTTTCACTTTAGAGGGGAGTGAATATTCTTGCTTCATCCCTCCTCCTTCCAAGCATTTAGGAGAATCTATAGTGGTGACACAAAAATTTGAAAGTCCCTCTCTAGAATCAGAATTAAGTTTGTTCATTCTTGGCCACTGTAGAAGGGCTACATGGGGGACACTGCAGGAGAGGTCCCACTGTCCCTGTTAATATAATAAGTTAATTCTAAGATGAATAAAAAAAAACTCTTAGTTTCCAGTGATTCTTCTTTAAAGTTTATCGATATTGTATAAAATTTCTGTGGATAAATACTAAAACCTACAGACTGGACCTTCATTCAAAAGAGTGACCACAAATACTAAAGACATAATACTGGAGAAGGAGGTAGTGTGTAGGGCTTTGGATGTATTGATAACGTTTCATTAATTCTGTAATAACGCTGTTTGCCTGCATCACCGTCTGCTTCCCAGAGTTGGCTCCAGCAGTGAGACAGAGAGTGAGGCCGGGGATCTGTTAGAGCAGCAGTTTGAGGAGCTGAACTCCTCGGCCACCGACCCCACGGGCTACCTCCGCATGGTGTCCAGAAACAACCT
Organism: Pleuronectes platessa; assembly: GCF_947347685.1. Taxonomy (NCBI): domain Eukaryota; kingdom Metazoa; phylum Chordata; class Actinopteri; order Pleuronectiformes; family Pleuronectidae; genus Pleuronectes; species Pleuronectes platessa. The sequence goes on along the minus strand of NC_070644.1, from coordinate 3,203,660 downwards.
CTTCAACAGGTTTGTCTCCATAGATGGCAGCGCCACTTTTTTAAAATTGTTCATTGTTCAAATCATACAAAATACAAAAAAGCATTAATACAGCTGAACAGAGACGTTGCATCTCCCCCATTCAGCTCCAACAGAGCTCCCCTCCCCAATAACATGTTACTGTCCAATGCATGTAATCAGATGATTTCCCACTAAAAACAGATTCATACAGATAAATACAGTTTACACACACACACAAAATGGATAGATAAATAAATAAAAGAAAACATAAAGTTCTTTATAAAAAAAAATTCCTTATGATCAGTACCACTTTTCCTCCATAAGCTAAAAAACGTTCCCATGTAGCATAGAATTTTCTCCAATGTCACAATGTCAATATCTTTTACCTATAGTCCAAAAGTAGGGGGACATTTATCCTTCTACTTGGAACAGTGCCATTTTGATCTGACTGAAATATTTGAAAATGAGTTTTACTACAGACATGTATGCTCCCCAAAAGGATGCAGCTTATTGATTGTGTTGATCCTCTTACCATCCCTGAATTACAATATGAAACCCAAACTAAACGGATCAAATGTAAATAATGTATCAAAGACATAAACCTCGGTCTGAAAATGCCCTTAAACGGTTAAAATACACAAATATTCTGCACCAAATATTTGGCACCGTCTACCGAATGGCACCGTTGTCAAACATGAAATTGTTCGAGGGGAAAACTCAGTATTTTCACACAAGCTAAACCCTGATCCACTTCTTTTGCTCTGTCAACAGTCTGTGGCACCTTTCACGCCTGTTATTTTGGGTCAAACTAAACTGATTATATCAGAAAGTCTTGACCGAACAGGTTAGGTGTGAAAGTGCCCAAAGTAAACCCATAATTTGTTGCACCAATCCAGCACTTTGGTTTATGTTTGTGTATTTCTCACATGTGTGTTTATGCCTTCAACAGAAGCTGTCGCAGCATGACCAGCTTATACAGTGCCACAGTGTCTCCAGCGAAAGACAGCTTGTCCTCTCCTCCCTGTCGACTGAGTAACATCAGCAAACCTCCTCTGCGAGCCCTTTATGACTTACTCATAGCACCCATGGAAGGCGTATGTATAGCATGCATGTGTCAGGAGAAATTCTGTAGATCTCAATACACAGCCCGCTAGCATGTCATTTTTATCTGTTTTTAAAGTCATATTTTTATCTTCTCTTGTCTCTAGGGCCTGATGCACAGTAGTGGACCTGTGGGCAGACACAGACAGCTCATATTGGTGTTGGAGGGAGAATTGTACCTGATCCCATTCGCTTTGCTCAAAGGCAGCTCCTCTAATGAGTACCTGTATGAGAGGTTCAGTCTCATTTCTGTTCCTTCTTTAGCCAGCCTGGGAGCCACAATCAAGGTAGGTCAATTGTAGGCATTAAAAAAACTGCTAAGTTTTTGCAGTTTGTTGTAAAAAGAAAGATTTTTGTTTGGCTAAATTAATTAATATATTCTTCAAATCTTCTCATGTATCTTATCTTGTATTGTATTTTTGATTTAACTCCTTAAACTATGAATGATCTCAATAAATATGAAAACAAAAGTCTGATCTGAGTCTTTGTTCTGCCCACAGCCTAATCAACGCAGAGGCGGACCCTCACAGTGCACAGATGGAGGTTCAGTGGCTGCAGTGGTCGGAGCTCCTCGCCTGCCCCCCAGCGTGATGGACCGCTGGTTGTGGGGACCCCTGCCTTCAGCCCAAGATGAAGCTCTTTGGTTGGGGGAACAGCTTGGATGTCATCCACTGACCGGGGCGAATGCCACGAAGGAGCGTGTGCTCACAGCACTGAGTCAGGCAGAGTGCGTTCACTTTGCTACTCATATATCTTGGAAGCTCGCTGCCTTGGTCCTCTCCCCCAGCCAAGAGCATGCTGGGGGAGAGGGCACAGGAGGCCGACACAAGGAGAAATCCCTGTATGGGACCTTGACCTCAGGCCAGCCTGTGGATCGGGATGCAGAGGTCAAGGGTTCGTTTTCAAAGAAGCACAGCAGCCCAGAAAGACTTAGGGGGGAAGATGAAGCAAGCGAGGATGAGTACAGTGTGTGTGATGGGGAGAGTGTGTGTGACAGTCCATCACTTCAAGACTTCCTCCTCACTGCTGCTGATATCCTGGGCCTGAGCTTAACCGTCAAACTGGTGGTTCTGAGGTAAAAACCTTCCTCAGATTTAACATTAACACAAACGTTTTGGTTCTACAGCTCACCTTCGTTCTGATTCCTTGTCACCTCAGGTTGTACCCGGAGTCCAGCAGCAGGGTGACAGCTGACGGGGTGGTGGGTCTGACCCGGGCCTTCTTAGCTGCAGGGGTCCAGTGTGTGTGTGTCTCCTTGTGGCCTGCACCGATAGCTGCCTCCAAACTGTTAACACACACCTTCTATACAGCACTTCTCAATGGCACCAAAGCCAGTGCTGCTCTGACTGAGGCCATGAAGACGCTGCAGAGCAGCAAGCACTTCTCACACCCCTCAAATTGGGCTGGTGAGCAGATTACCATGGACATACACACACACACACTCACAGTCCACTTACTAACATCTCACATTATTCATCAGCCCATAAAGTTGGCTCAGTTGTCATGAAATTGGCTCAGTTTTCATCATGTGACCTTGATGGGACTTCTGAGCAAACTCCATCCACTAAATGACATTGAGTTGCTGTTGAAAATTCTCGAAGACACAAGTGGACCCGTAGAAAGTTTTTTGGATGTTGATTATTTACCTTTTTCCCAAATCACGGATGTATATGAAATGAGGATAGGTGGATGGTTTGTGACTGAATGGTGCGGGAATGTCTACAAGATGTAGTGACACCACGTGTTAAATGGTTTGGAGATGGTGACACTGATGGAAAGACAGGAGCTGAAGCCAGAGTCGAATAAGATGCTACGATTTTTGATTGATAAGATTAGGAAAGAGTATATCGAAGGTATTTGTATGTCTTGCCACGGGCAATAACATATTGGTGATGGGTCACATCCCAAAACCAAGTATTAAGTAGACACCAGTGTTTTAGGCTCAGTGTGTTTGAACATGGGAGGGGTTCTAGTATTTATCACAAAAAATAAGATTTACACAATTAAATATAGCAAAACATTTTTTATATAATATCACAAAAAAATTGTATCTCAATTGAGCACAGTTATTTACAACTAAGAAACTATTTGCTGCATTATGCAAACGATGCAAGACCACCAAAAATCAAAACACAAATAAATAACTAAATGAGTGCAAATACACAACACATCTTTTGTGTTCGATCACCACCGTGACCATCAGTATTGATCCAATTAGTCACAACAGAGAAAACGGAAGAGAGGTGACACTGAGAAGGTGGGGAGGAGAGATGTTGGGTACAGTAGGAGAAGGACGGGGAGGCTGGAGCTGTCAGGCAAGAGGAAAAGAGGAGGTTAATGGATGTGGTTGGAGGGGACATGCAGGTGGTTGGCGTGAGAAAGGAAGCTGCAGGGAACAGGACACGATGGAAACACGTGATCTGATGTAGTAAATGAGAGCAGAATCATTAAAGACCGTGTGAAACAGATGTCAGAGCTGCTTGGTTCTGCATATATGTGGCTACTAAAACCACATGAAGGGAGTTGTTGCGGTTATTGGTCAATATTTATAGCTACCAATGCCCCTGAATGAGAATTTGTTGACAGTAATGAGCAGCTCAACGAGGCTGGAGAGTTCTGACGGCATCCTGCTCACTGCTGTCGAGGACTTCTCGCCACCACCTTCACCGACGCCTGTCGATTTAACCACTGGCACGGATAACTTAGGTCCCTATACAGTCTTTGCCGGTTGGCTGCAGGATGAGTCATCAAACAGTTATAAGTGTTTTACAGTAAGAGAAAAGACAGAGATTTACATTTAAACAATTTTAACACATATTTGGCAAATAACAAGAGACACAGGATTACAACTGGGAACAGGTATTTTCATTTCATTTGGTCTTTAATGTTAAGAATAGCCTGCTCAATCATGGGCTGGAGGAAGAGGCCAAACATTATATCAAGTTAATAATTTTCATATCAGTCGATATAAATAATTATCACAATAATGTCACATTATTTTTTCTTTTTGGTTAAAGACAGATTTTAGTTGTGGGTTTAAACTCTTCTTTATGAGCAGAGAATGACAATTATTTGATAAACAGTAAAAAAAAATTACAAATTTGAGGCAGATCCCCTGTCTTCTACCTCCTCAGTAATGTGCTTGAGCTTAAGCAAATCAATATATATTGAACCTTTGTCGTATTGCTATTGACTATACTCTCTATATATTGTTTTCCCTTTCCTCTATTTCTGTCAAGTAAAACTATGATAAAATCCGTCATTGTGCAGTAGCAGCCTAATGCACTAACCCCTCTTTTACCTTTGACAGATTTCTTTTTCACTTCCATCTTTACAGAACAGAGCTCTGTGCTTCACTGTCTTATCTTTTAGTTGTATTCAATCTTAGCTTCTATAGAAATTCCGTGGCAGAGCATTGAGAGAATAATGTTCAGGGAGACTTTTGCAAAACAATCCCTAAGAAATACTAAATGTGAGCAGGATGGAAGGCTGTTGCAAAGTGAAGGAAACATCCTTGTAACTGAATACAACAAAGTTGGATTTAGACGTTTCATCTCTGCCTCAAACCAGGCTGATGCTAAAGTCTTTATATAGAGGAGGTGCACAGCAGCTTGGAGGTGCACAGCAGCAAGCCAGAACAGACGAGGAACAGTTTGTTCCACATTTGTCATTATATCATGTGTTTTTACTAGGCCTACGTGTGTAGTGACTAAAGTTATAGGTTGTGTCCCTATCTGTAAGTCTACAAAACAAATACATGTATTCACATTTCCATAGTTTGTAAAGTTATGTCTAAGAAAAGCTACTGGATGCTCCTTTAAACTCAGGAAGATATGGTTTCAGTTATGAATAGTTAATTAGGTAACTCTGACTTTTTTCCAGCTCCCTCCCACTGCTCCCAGTTACTCAGATTGATTTATTTTTTCCAAATGACACAAATAGCAGAGTGAAGCTCCAACTTTTTGCACATTACTTTGGATGACTTCATGTACTCTTATGATACACTTCATTGACTGTATATAAAGATGGATGACACAATTCCTCCCACTGTACAAAAATGAAGCCAAAACTACCCAGAGGTGGGCTCTGTCTTCTTGCATGTCATTTGGAGCCAGAGTCTGTCCAGCAGTGATCATGGAGTAGGGCTGTGGTGTCAAGATCCCACCAATATAAGCACTCAACCAACTACAAGCTGTCAATCATTACATTTCATCCCCATTTATAGCATCAAATAACTAATTAGAATCAATCTTACAGAAAAAATGAGCAGATTTGTATTTATGGTGACCATGGAGGAGGCAGGGTTTATGACCCATACTGCCATGTCAACCATCTTTAACAGTATGTGGTATTCCACTGTGTATTTTCTTTCAGGTTACATGTTGATTGGAAATGATGTGAAGCTGAACAGCCCCATGTCGCTGGTGGGCCAAGCCCTGGCAGAGATCCTGCAGTACCCAGACAGAGCCAGGGATGCCCTCAGAGTGCTGTTACACTTGGTGAGACCCCTCCTCACTTTTCAAGACCATCATATAATAACTCTTAACATGGGTCTGGATAAACACATCTGACTCTCACATCAAGTGGACCACCAACTGTTAATGCAAATTAAACTGTTAATCAATAAATTATGCATGTGGCAATCACTTAGGGGGGAATGCAGCCACAGGTTTTTGTCATTTATGATTTTAACAATCCATAAGGATCATTAATTAATTGTTAGAAAGTTCATCTGAAAACATTTTGTAATCTGATGAAGTCTTAATTAACAAACTTCCAAAAATGTTTTTATTGTCAAATGTAAGCATTTGCTGATTCCTTCTGTCAAATTGAATCTCCTTGGTTTTGAACTACAAAACGTGAAGAACTCTGATCACCGCACAGACTGATATTTTACAGACAAAATTACTAAATAATGTAAATAAGCAATAGTTTCAGCCCTATATAGTATAGCATCTACTATATAGTGACACAATGACCTACATTGACTATAGGAGCTGCCTCTTTGCGAATTAGTTTTCCACCCTTCTGATGGTTTTGATGCATCACTTTCATTCCTTCTAAAAAGACAAATACATTGTTGAATTCTGATATGGCATATTTCATGCTCTATCTATCACACCTCAATCAGAGCATGTTGATATGTACTCCAGGTCGGAAATCTGTTAATTGTATAGATATTTACAATAGTTAATTGTAAACATCATCTCCAAACACATGATTCCCAATCAGAAAGTCCCACAGTGATTAATTACCATGGACCATCTCTATCTCTGTCTCTCTCTACAGATTGAGAAGTCTTTGCAGCGCATTCAGAGTGGCCAGTGTAACCCAATGTACACATCCCAGCAAAGCGTGGAGAATAAGGTCTGAGTGCTGGTGTATCTTTCTCTTTGTCTTTAAATGCCAGCGCCTGTCTCCTCCACTCACGTCCATGTGTTTCCTCTCCTCTGGCTAAGGTCGGCGGGGTGCCCGGGTGGCAGGCCCTCCTGTCTGCGGTGGGGTTCCGCTTGGACTTCTCCGGTAGCGTCACAGGACTCTCCGCGGCAGTGTTCTTCCCCACGTCAGACCCTGGAGATCGGCTGCAGCAGTGCAGCACCACTTTACAGGCCCTGCTTGGTACTGCAGCTTGTCCATCATTTAAATGTCATGTCAATCACACTGATAAAATAACATCTTGTTTTACACCTGCACAGACTGCTATGAAATTACAATGTTTCATCACCCAGAGTATAATTCTTACTGGAGTGTCATAATACATGTGCTTATGATATCTGCCAGCAGAGGCCACTGAAGCAGCAGATTCTGCATTGAATGGATTTGATGTTAAAACTGAGCTTTTGAGTTGTAAACATGCTAGACCTGACCACATGAGTTATAACTTTAATGAATATATTTAATTTCTATCTAATGAACCTCCTCATGAACACTCTCAGGTCTGACTCCTCCAGCTCTGCAGGCCCTATGTAAACTTGTCACAGCGTCTGAGGCCGGAGAACAGCTCATTCACAAGGTACTGTCACAGTTAACAGCAGTGTCACAGTTGGTCATGTCACTGGTAGAAGAAGCTTTCCTTTACTTAAGTAGAAGTAGCATTCACCTATGTAAAAACACTAAAAATCCTGTTTGGGAAACATATCAGCAAAGTGTATTTATTCTCATTCTGCAGTAGCATGTCCCCTGTGACTGATCCTTTTTGTTTTATTAGATTGTTAATATTGATGCTGCATGTCACTGCTGTAGCTGCTTGAGCTGGAGCTGGTTTTATCTACTTCTTATACAGTTAGATTAGTCCAGAGGTTCCCAACTTAAGAGTCAGCCACCTCCAAAGGATCATCCGATTCACTTGAGGGGTCATTGATCACATTTGATCTTTGATTATTTGTGAAGTATTGGAGGATTTCACCTATTTTGGCCTCAGACAAACGTACAAAAGACATTTTCTCACAGACATCTGAAACATGCACAATCTTGTCCTATGAAAAGTATTGGAGTAGATAAAGGATAAAGGAGCATAAACTGTAGTGAAATACAATCACTTCGAAACTGAGGAGATGCACCCTGCTTTACTCAACTGACACATCCCATATTATTGACTCCTGGGCATTGTTTTTTTCCTCTCAGTTATTTTATTAGAGCGCATCCGTTCTGCACCGATCTCAACATTACCTTCAACGCTCATTCACCCACAAGTGAATACTCTCAACCCTCCATACCGTGTGTCACATCTTACCATCGACATTAACAAGTCATTAGTCATGCATGTGTAGAGTGATCCAAACGCATCATTTACACAGGAATTAATTGAAGTTCTGTTTCCTCTTCTCTCATACCCACGTCATAAAGGCGGTTAAAAGCATGGTGGGAATGGTAAGTGTTCCGCACGGATGTTACAAAGAAACATATAAGACTGGTTAAATCCGGCCCACAATGATGAGAGCACTAAGTACCTTGATTGTGTTTAATTTGTAAGATCTTTGTGATGTGGGTGCTGAATTAAGCCTGACTGAGTGTTGTCATGTAATGTGGTCCCTGTAGAGTCCCTTTTAAACAATATATCGTCCATTTATTGGATTCTTTTCTCTCTCACTTTTCCCTCTAAACGCCATGTCGTTCTTCTTCAAAGCTTCACCAAGTGTTGGTGCAGTTGCAGTCTAGCGACAAAGAGCAGGACTTCTCACTGGCTCCCATTCAAGTGTCCATAAGTGTGCTGCTCTGGAGGCTCCCGGGCTGCCACGAGTTCCTAGCTGCACTAGGTGAGTCAGTAAGAATAAATGAAGCTATGCTTTCATTTCCTTCTAATTTACTGTCATTCATTTACTTCATTAGTTGTGTCATCACTGGCGTCATAACCACCATCACATCCAACCAACAACCAAATGACTCACTTTGTCCTTTAAGCTTTTTAATGGGTCACAAAGGCCCCTCCAATAGATGCTCTCTATGCACCGACTTTTAAAGGGCTGCTGGACATCCAGAACAATTTTCATTCATGAACAGTTTATTAAAACCTACAACTGCAGGCTTAGTCACGTATAAAACCTCATTGAACCTTGTGCCTGAATTCAAATAGTGATCAACTGCGTTTTAGTGTTGTATTGTGGTGTCTGCAGTGCTAATATGACCTATTTCATATGCTGTGGCCTCTATAATTATATCATCATGCATTTATATTTTAAATCCTTGTTTCCAAATTACATAATTAATATAGCTGATAAATAAATGTAGGGAGTAAAAAGTACATTATCTTCCTTGAATGTTGTATGATTGAAATAAAGAGGTTCAAATTTGCACTGAAGTACTTTGAGTGAATGTCTTAATTACTTTCCTCCACTCGCCCTCCCTCTCAGGCTTCGATCTTTGTGAGGTGGGTCAGGAGGAGGTCGTGCTGAAGACTGGAAAACAGGCCAGCAGGCGCACCATGCATTTTGCTCTTCAGTCCCTCCTGGCGCTTTTTGGTGAGAATGATGCATAATGTTGGACCTTCTTTTCTAGCACTTATAAACTGTATTCTAACACTCATACCCTGTCTTGTTTCAGACTCCACAGAGCTTCCCAAGCGACTGAGCATGGACAGCTCTTCCTCCCTGGAGTCCCTGTCGTCCTCCCAGTCCGCCTCCCAGCCTCACTCTTTACCCCTCTCTTTCGGTTGCTACCCACCTCAGCCCTCCTTCCTGCCCCCAGTCTGCCCAGACAACCTCTCCTGCGATGCCATCTCTGTCTACAGCCTCAGCTCCCTCGCCTCCTCTCTCAGTTTCTTGTCCAGACCAGAGCCCGCAGGAAGTGACATCATCAGCCAGCGCTTGCATCAACAGGAACCAGACAGATCTCGTGGAGGGGCAGGCCTCTACGGCTCGCTCCGTCCTTCAGGCGGCCTGTCAAGAGGTCGACCCCCCAATCATGGAGGGGCAGCAGGAGAAGGGGAAGACGAGGAGTATGAGGGATACTCCATTATAAGCAGTGAGCCGTTAGGACGAGGGGGGAGGGACTGTGACACACTGCCCCTTCCTGCAGGACACAGACATGGCAGAGGCGGAGCAGGGAGAGGATCTAATGGAGGTCATAGGTATCCTATCACCATTTCCTCCAAGGGAAGCATCAGCACGCCTACATCCCCCATTAAAGCTCCTCCGCTGCCCCCAACTGTTTCATCCAACCCCAAGCTCAGGCAGGAAATGTGAGTCCAATGCTGTTTGTTTAGTGAATTTAGAATGAATGAACATGGTCCTGTCCTGTCTGTGAAGAATTCTCACTCTAAAAAAAAAGGGTTTGCAATAATTATATATTTTTCTGCTAGTTCGCATGTCAATGTCGGACGGTTTCTCCACCATGATGGTCAAGAATGAAATATTTAAACAGCTGATTTGATAGATTCCAATGAAATCTGGTGCATACATTCATTTTCCACAATCTGTGAATCTGTCTGACTTTAGTGTTTCTCAGATTTATCTAGCGCCACTGACAGGTTGACTTTGAAAGAAAGAAATGTCTCCACAACTACAGTTATCATGCAATTTATTAAAGACATTAATGTATTGGATTTTAACAACTAATGACTCCAACTTCAAATCAAATTATATAATATTATATATATTTGGTAATTTTTTGATTATCACCAAATACTTGCAAAACAGCCTCAGCCAAGTGCAGCTCAAAGTGCAAGTTCAATGGTTGTTACAAAATCCAAACACAATAAACCTAACAATGGGAACATGATAAAAGCATATGTGAGGATATGTTTGACTTCAGTCAATTCACAGCATGACACAGTCAACAGCTACATCTAGTTTCATGATTTCCTTAACACTGACACAACGGAGTCTCCTGGATATCTGACAAAACTAAAGCATCAACACAAAAGTACATATTGTCTATAATTGAGTCCTGAAAAATGTCTTCTTTAAAAAAGGTCAAAGAATCTGCAGTTGCAGTGAGTTAAATTTGACCATGCAGTTTCCAAAAGAAATCAACTTCTATTATCAGTTTATTATCATTATGTTTCTCCACTAGAATCAAGAAAAATGAAGCATGCTTGGACATTTAAAAATTTCTAGGACATTTTATTGGAGGCACATAGACATAATTTTACTGTAGCAGGCGGTTAGATTTAAATTATAGATATTTTTTTTTTAAGGATGGATATGGAGGAAATACTGGCAATGACGGCTCTTACTGTATAGTCTCATTTACTACTGCAGTTTCTAGAGGCATTCACGTAAACATAACTTGACATTTAGCTCTCTTTATTATCTTTTCCCAGCTCATCTCCTCAGAGGACAAGGAAAGGGAAGGTTAGCAGCTCTGAGTCGGACCAGTCGAGTACTGAGACAGACAGCACGGTCAAGTCCCAGGAGGAGAGGATGGGGCCTGCGGGACAAATGGATCCACAGGAATTGGCCCAGAAGATCCTGGAGGAGACCCAGAGCCACATGCAAGCAGTGGAGAGCCTACAGAAAGCCAACATGAGAGGGAAGACACTGACGGGGCCTGAGGGGAGAGAGGAGGCACATGCCAGACAGCCATCTCACTCTACTCCCACAACGCCAACTTTGACTCCCACTGGGGGAGCACGTGGGTTTCAGCCCTCAGAGACCAGTGCATTTAGCAGGCCACCCAGTAGAGCAAGTCTAAAAGCATGCTCGTCTCCTCTTTCGCTTCCTCGACATCGTTCGTCCCTCTCCGCCTCCGTCTCAACACCTCCCTCAACCCGGCCTAAACCACCCTCACGCTCGTCTTCGCTACAGAAAATTAGCTCAGGCTACAACAGTCCAGCTGGTTCATCTTCGTCCTTATCTTTTTCTGCAAAAGAGCAGGGTTCGCCTTTCCCCATGGCTTCCCCTGATGTGCATGCGCTGGCTCAGCTCAAACTGAAATACCCTCCCTCGCCTTACTCCGCCCACATCTCACCTTCCCACTCTCCGGCTGACAGTGCCCCATCGCCAGCTCTTTCCTACTCCTCCACAGGATCTGTTTCAGGCTCTTCCAGCCCGGCCAACACCCCTGAACTGAACCAGTCAAAACACGACAACAAAGTCCAGGCAGTTCATAACTTGAAAACCTTCTGGGCCAACGCCAGCCAGAAGCCTGAGGTGCCCTACCCTGCCAGTTTTCTCCGGGGGGGGAATAAAAGAATGAGTACAGTTCAGAAAGATGTTCTGGGTTTGCTGAATCTTTCACCTAAACGCGAGTCTCTAAGCAAAAACGTAGAAGGATCCGAGGATCAGAACACTGACAACAGACCAAATGGTCACCAAAAACTGGAGGCTAAACCACCCCCACCTCCAGCTGCTACTGTTCCCACAAACTCTAAAGGAGGCAGCAGACTTCCCTCTGGGAATGGCTACAAGTTTCTCTCACCTGGACATTTTTTTCCGTCTTCTAAATGTTGAGAGTTTGGATGTTTGCTACGGTGCTCCCATAGCCAGTAGGCCGGTCTTCTGTTTCTGTTTCTGTGTGTATAATGGCAGAAGTTTGCAAGATACAACCAACAACACCTGCTGAAGACAAGGATTTAAAAAACCTATTGTTTCATACTGTCTTTGATTTTCGATGGCATTACTTTTCCTTTGAAAGGGATGTTAATGTTTTGAATTTGATGACTACAGTTTGCCTTCTTCTGGTCAGAGCTGGAAAGAGTCGAAGCCCTGGCTTTATTTGTGTTTTCGAGAGAGAGCATGTGTCTCAATGGCTCCATGTACACTGAAAATGCAGTTTGACTCACAGTCCGCTGACTGATTGCCTGGGAAAAGGAAAACATTTAATGTCAACCTAAGGCACTCGCTATATTTGTGTAAGTTGACCTGAATTTGATCTTGATTTATTGTGTAATAATTATTGCTCAATGTCATTACCAATGCTTATTGTTGTGATATATTTTGTAAACTGTGTTTTTCAGTCATTATTACACCTTTTATAAAGACAATTAAAAGAAGGATAAAGTAAAGAAAACATTTTGGTATTTTTTTATGGAGATGTGATTTGAAGTGTAACAGTCAGCATGGTACCTTTTACCATTGAATGTTTCATTAACTTTGTAATGTGCAATTTTGCAGCGATGCCAGACTTATTTAGACATTTCTCAATTCTCATGAAGTTGACAAATAAAGGTTAATTTCCTTGTCTTGTTTTGATTACTTAAATGTATAAAGTGGCTAACAACTCTCGAGGCATTATTTCCATTCATATTAAACACGAAAAAGTCAGTTAAATTTAAATTAGGGGCTGGTCACACTAAGGCAAATGCGAATATCGTGAGGTGAAAGGAATGCAAAGGTTTGCCTCTTTTTGTGTGACCAGAGGACTTTTATATAAATAGACATACCTCATGCCTTAGCGCCAGTTCGGCTCTCTGTAGTTTACAGTTTATCTGTTGTTTTATTTAATCAGTCAGTCAAATATAACCACACTGCTAAATTGGATGTGTCTGGAATCCTAAGAAAATGTGTTAGTTATTAAGTTAGAAAACTAATTTTTTTGTCATTAAACAATCAGACAGCTTGAAGAAAAGGAATTGGGAATAAAAGTAATAACAACAGAGTAATAACAGGATGTGGAAATAGGCTGTTACCGGAGAAAGTCTTGCATTAAAAATTTACTGCAACAAAAGTACAGACAAAAGAACATTCAAATATGATTAAAGCACCAAAACTAAGGCTTACTGATCGTACAGGCTGCCAATTTCAAAGCAATCTATATCATATTATTGGATTGTAAGTGTTGACGCAGTAACAAGCACTAAGTTTAATTACTGCTGAGCAGCTGGTTAATTTCCCCTCAGATATCCAGTATATATTTTTGTGGCATGTATTTTGATCTGATTGTGTTATCTATTATTTTAATGAGTTAAAAAACTCTATTACATATGAATAGTTGTTCATTGCTTCGAAAAACAAGATTGTCTCGGTTAAGGCCCTAAGGAAACATACAAATACAATTATGCATAAACTTCCTTACCGGAGCATGAAAGGTGGAGACGTTGCTGGCCATAAACTGATCAATCAGTTATTCATTCACCATATTTTGTAATATTACTTTAAACTTTTTAATTAACCTATAGTACGAACTTATAAATACTAACTTGGTTATTAAATACATGTATTTACAGTACATTTCCTTCTGAACTCTGTTGGAAGGTAAATATGAAGTAGCATTAAGTAAAAATAGTTTAGTACAGATTTTGAATGCAGTACTTGTTTCCCGACACTGTCAGTATGAGTTGATCAGTTAAATGACACATATTTAACACATGTTACATGTAAAACACCTGTACAATGCAAGTATAACACATATATAACACATGTTTAACACAGTCTATAAATCGGTGTATTGTGAGCCGTGGTTTGGATTGTTCTAGCCAATCAGATGAGTGCGGTGGGCGGGCCCAACTTGTTGATGACTCTGTGTGGGGAGAGCTCTCAGTGCGCAGCCGTGGCCCGGGTGACGAAGATGGTGCTCATCAAGGAATAGTGAGTGTGAAGTGTTTAAAAAAAATGTCTTTTGCCGCACGTAGGGCGATGTTTCCGTCTGTCCGGGAGCTTTTTACTGAAGTGCAAACGTTTGCGCTTCGGTCGCTGCTGACCTCCGCTGGGTTTGACATCTCTGTGGCCCGTAAAAGCCCCTATTCGAGCGGGGGGATCGGGACGTGGATAACGGGACACACCGGTCTTTTTTAGGCGTTGCTTGTGCGAGCTACTGTTAGCTCGAGTTGTAGCATTGGGGAGGATGATTAGCTTCTTAACGAAAACGAGCTACACAGAAAGGCTGCCGTGGTTGCACACACACAAGCAGCATATTCACGTTATTCACTGTTAATAGGGGGTCGTGTGTCTGCGGTGTGGTGAATCTGTTAAGTGGCGCAACGGGAAGCTCCCGTGAGTGACAGATTAAGGTTCCCTCTCGGTCGGATTTACCGTTAATGCTAGCCGGCTAAGTTAGCTGCAGCAGCCGGCTAGCTGTTAGCATGGCAATTCTCAGTAAATGTGTATTACACACATATTAATATTTGTTACTCAGTTACAACCTAGCAGCGGGCTATTCAGCACGTAACCTTCGAGTTAACAAGGAGTCTGGATGGGATTATCCTCTTATATTGGCCCATACCAGCTAGCAGGTGTATCCTTCAAGCTAGCGTGAGGTTATGGAAGGACTAACTACTTTGCTGTTACTTTGTTGGCGCTAGCATGCGAGAGGGTTAGCCCTTTAAATGGATGGCCTAGTCCAATAGAAGAGTAATGCTGCCTCGGTAACCCAGTTAATTAAATCACTTGTACTGGGAGTGTGCGGTAGTATGTGCTTTTTGTCTCAGCAGAGCTAGCTCTTACCATGTGGCTAACATATATCCGCTCCAGATAACGGTACCTGTTGTTGAGGTGGGCTACACCACAAAAAATTGTTTCAATACCGGGTAATACCAGAACCAGGATGTGGAAACTTCCTTCTGTTAAAAGCAGTTCATTTGCCACCAGTTTAGTCATGATATATGTTATGATTTAGGACATAAATGCATTATATACAGGCCACTAAGGATTATTTACAGATAATTTGCCAAAATATTTGATTAAAATTGACTTAACATTATTCTATCAATCACATGTAATCCAGTGGTAAAAAAACAAATTTTGTATTAGATGTGTGAGATGTTAAACCATGCAAATACAGCAGAGCACAGATGCAATCTCGAAGCACAAGAAGATGTGAAATGGGATCTAACAAGTAGAGGATCAATGGTTTTGTATCAAATGGAAAAACAAGTCCTTGTTCAAACTACTGAAATTGCAGAAAACTGCAGGTGGATGGAGCAAAGTTTAAATCAAAGTTTAATCACTAGTGTTATTATTTGCATGTCATTTATTCCTATTCAGATACGACTCTTTGAAAGCGTAGGCCCCTTTTCAAGTTACCTGCAACAGTATTGATAATAGAAATTAAGTTTTTCACCTCTCTCAACAAAGTTACTAAGTGCTGTTACTAAAACATGAGTATGTTTTAAAAACTATTCAGCTAAAAGTAAAACCAGAAACCCAATCTCTAATACAAGAAGTAATTATAAACTTGTTCAGGTAATTAGGAAATTATTCTCGAGCCGGTCATTAGATTCTTGATTAATGTCGGAAATCAGTGAAAATGTCTGCTACCACATTCAAGTTGAGCTGATTTACATTCATTGTGGCACAATCTGCTCTTTAATCTGGTATGGAACTCTTTATTAACCATCTTGCTCACAGCTTTTTAAATGAGGGAAACCGACCAAATCACGTCCCCTTAAGTTTCATCTGTAAAGTTAAGAATTTGTTGTGTAAAACAATTGGTTGCACGCTCATCTAAAATGATCTGATCATATAGAGAGGCAAATAATATGAATGGAGAAACATGTTGATGATTTTTTCTTACCCTGAACAATATCTGGGAAAATGTGTTAGTTTAAATCATTTTTTTTACTGCACTCGATATAAGTGAATAATGTAAGGCATCTGGGAGAGCGCTTTGTCATTCTACATGGTGATCTGTGTGGTTGTGTGATGCCAGTAGGTCTTTGTGGGCTGGAAAAATGAACAGTGCATGAGAAAGTCCTGCTGTAAATAGTAGTTTAGGAAAGGTTAAGGGTTGAGTGTTTAGTGTTTCTCAGGCTGTGTTAAACAATACCAATTTATGACTTTTAATCTGCCATAAAATCAGCTGTGTGTTTCTGCAATCCTAACATTAAAACCCTACTTAAAATACAACTAAAAAGATTCATTTTGTGTAAATACCAGACGTATCCTTAAAGACCTGCTTAACCTATGAACCCACAGTGTAAGTTCTCCACTTACATAACAACGTTAGAGGCTTGTCACTATTGTGAAATGCAGCTTTGCTTGTGATAGACAGAAACACATTATGCTTTACATTTAGTTGCTTTACGTCTGCAACTGCATTTGTAATTAAATTATCACCCTGCTTTTTGTTTTTATTTGTTATTTTAGGGTTTGAATTAGTAACTTTTGTTCACTTAATCTTATAAAAATAGCAGACATTTTTTAGAAAATACTCATATAATTTAACAAAGCAGAGCATAAAGGTTCATCTTTTCGTTTGAGTGGATGTGATCCGTGCGGCTTTTTTTTCAAAAATTGTTTGAACGATTATCAATTTTTAAAATAGTTTATTTGAAAAATCGGTTAACTGATTATTTATTTGACTAATCAGTTAAAAATTAATCAAAAGTTTGGTTTTGTAGTTCTGCCATAGCAAAGAGAAACCAAACTTTTCTAATAGCTGATTACCTACACTGAGTCCGGCATCGTGCTACCTGTGCTGCAGCTGTACTGTCTGTAAAGGGGCCCCACACTACACTGGAGCTTACATAACTATAGGTAACCTGGAACACTAGACCATGTGAACTGTGACTAGTCAGCCTTTGCCATATTGTTACATTGTGTCGTGCATGGCTAACCTCGATGGAGGTTTTACATCAATTGATTTGGGCCATTTTTCTAGCACGTTACAATCAATGACTTTACAGCAAATGATCAATAACTGTTTAATCATTAACACCTCTAGTTGTACAGAGAAGAGAACTGGATCCTATCTGGTGTCACTTCAGTGGTTGGAGATTTGAGCATGTCACAGACCTTGAAATGTTTTATCTCAAATTTGTCACTTCTAATCTCCTTTTAAAACTCCAACCCCCCACCCTGTCATGTTCTTGTCTGTGAAGTGAAACTGATGCTGCAGCACTAATCACCAGGGGTTTCTGGTTGATTTCTTATTTCATGCTGACATATGTTAATCAGAGAAATTAGCAGGTGCATAGACTTGAGTCGTAGTGAAACCTCTCTGCTCTTCATGGCGCAGGATTAAAACTCCATGCTGTGTACTGTGTTTGACTGGTGCATTTCAAAATCGTTTGCAGTGCATGCTGTTGCACACTTTGCTAGAGCAGACATGTTCAATTCTGTCTGTTAAAGAAGCTGCAGTGTACAAACCATCATTAGCCAAATCCACAAACAGCGCACTCTGCCTTTGTTTTTCCAGTTGTTTCACTGTCCCTCCGGTTACATGACTGTTGGGGCCAAAATCTGGGTTTGTGTTTGAAAATCTTACGTATCATGACAGCTTATGTATATATTATGACATATTCTTCACGTAGTGGTTAGTGTTTTCTCCACAAAGAAAAGATCATTGTCACTAAAATGCCTGTGACTATAACTAAAAGCCTGAGAAAATGCGTTCAAATGGTTTCAGTCTGACCAACACTGCAAAACCCAAAGGTTGTATAAAACACAGGAAAGCAAATACCTGTCATACTTTAGAGGCCACGGATAAAAGTATTTTTAAGTATCCGTACATCTTTAACAATACTTTTTTTTTTTTAAATAATATAATCACTGCTTCATCTCTTAATTCACTTTTGTCAGAAAGAGTTTTTAGTTGTATACATTACAGATCTGTAGGTGGAGGGACTGTCTGCCCTGACCTAAGTGTGTCAGGCAACATTCTCTGCATGGGGAGCTGAATCTGCGAATCGTTACAGAGTATGAGTGTGCATTGTGCAAGAAGGAAGAGAAGCAGAGGAGGTGGTGCTTGAGAGAGAGCAGAAAGAAAGAGCAAGAGCCTGAGAGAGAAGGAAGAAAGTCCCTTTTTCTGTGCGCCTGTGTAGAGAATGCCTTCGTACCATAATTAAGCCTTAATATCCAGTTATATGCTGCTCATATTCAGTACCATGGTTATGCTGCTGTTACTGCTGGTGTAGCCTGTTATTTCATTGCAATTTAACATTTATTTATGCAAGCATGTTGTGTATGAAAAAGCACATAAATAACGTTTTAAAATCCATGATCATCACTTAACTGGACAGTACAAACTTCATGTTAACTTTGTAGAGGGCTGTACTTTGAATGAATATATTCTTGCCATAAATACAAAGCCAGTCTTAGTATGTTACTTCAGTTGTGGTCCTCAGTATTGGGGAATCAGTGCTGCTTTAAGACTGGGACTCTCTTTTAGTACAGGGCCGGTTCACTTCCCCCCAAAGATGGTCAGTTTATCAGGTTTATCAACAACCGCATGCCACTACATTCTTAGTTTGGTCACATAGAGCCTTCAAAGCTAGTGAGAGTGCGCTTAATATACAAACATGATATGTGCATAATCACAGGGCCCACTGACTTTCCCCAGACTCCAACCATAGACTCTGAGTAATGTAAAGTAATGAAATCCTGAGCAAACTTTAAAGATTTGATATTTTATCTCTGTAATTTCATTCATGAGTTAACATTTTGTTTGTTTCTTCATTCTCTGCCCCACCTCTCCCTCGTTCCCTCTCTCCCTCTCTCAGCCGTGTAGTGTTGCCGGTCTCTGTGGAAGAGGTGAGTATAATTACATACCATACCCACCTTACTTATTACATGACCAGTCAGATTTGTAGTTAATTTCTTTGAATGCAGTGTTCCCAAGTGTCACTAATACAGTGTACACTACAGCTACAGTAGGTTAGATTGGTCATAGCTTTTAAATGATTTTCTCCTGTACACAGAATGCTCATCCTCTCAGGCTGTAGTCCAGGACCAAGACAAATAGCCTTTGTCAGAGAGCACTGGTATTTGTTTGACAGGCTGATAGTGGTGTTTGTGAAGAGAACAGCACTGGGGTGTGGACTCAGCCTTTAAAACAGCAGTCTTTGTGACATCTCCCATTTTCATACTCCGTTTATTGACCAAGTATAGTCTGTTTAGCCTCAAAAAGAGAATTTACAGTGGCATCATACAATGGACCAAATTCACAGACTTCTCTACTTGGCAGGAACATATTTCCCTCACACCACATTCAAATTAACTCTCGCCCAATGTCAGCTGGGATTGGCTCCAGCTCCACCCGCGACCCTCAAAGGAGAAGCAGTAGAGTTGGATGGATAGATATTCAAAACATCAAACATGTTTTCTTTAGGCATCCAAGTGCTAAAGATAGTACAATTTTATACGTAGCTCTCTTTCAACATGTGGAAAAACACTTAGCTTCAATTTAAATTGAAGGTCCACTGCCACCTTGGTTGCTAATGGAGTCAGAAATACTGCATCAAGGGACAGTTCAGCAACCAAAATCTCTGCACTTGATAATCTGACAAAGCTGTCATTGAATCGAAATCAACATTTTTTTGAACATTTCTTTTACAGCCTTACAAACATACTGTAAACAATCCATGCTTTTTTCAAGAGGGTTTATCACAATCAAATACGTTTCTGTGTTGCAGTGAGTGGCTGTTAGCCGTTTTGTATCCTTGAAGCACGTGCATTGGCCTTAGGGACTTGAGTCTTTGCCTATTCCATAAAATAATCCAAAGATTTGTCAGAGCTGTTATGGCCCTATATTAAGTGTCTTCTCTTTCTGTTCCTATTTCTCACAGTATCAAGTAGGCCAGTTGTACTCTGTGGCTGAGGCCAGCAAGAATGAGACGGGAGGTGGAGAAGGCATCGAGGTGCTGAAGAATGAACCCTATGAGAAGGATGGAGAGAAGGGACAATACACACACAAAATATACCATCTAAAGAGGCAAGTTCTTGAAAGTACAGTTGGCTTTTTACCAAATCTGAGGTCCTATTTCTATATAGAGCAGCACTGTGTTCACAAAACAGATATTTTCATTATTGATTATTGATTATGATTATTCAGCCGATTCCCTAATTCATTTTCCCTATTCCAAGTTTACTTCTTTTCCAGTTTTGTTTCGATTTTCCATTTAGAGTGGAAAAAAGGAAAAGCACTAAGGACTAAAATGAATATATGTATTTGTCATTAATATGTTCACAAGGTGGACTATACAAGCATCTTTCCAAAGAGAGCTTTGACTTAAATTCACACCTACATAGAAAGCTGCCAAATTGGCAGGATTTGTAAGCTTTAAAAGATATCACAGCATGTGTGAGGCATACGCAATGAGTGATTGAAATTAAATGCTCAGTGGTGGTATTTGAAGGACAGGGGAGCATCTGCAGCCTGAACAGAATTGAGGCAACACCTTTGTGTTAAAAAAACATTAAGAGACAGTGTCGGCGGCCAGCTGTTAAATCTGTGGGTTGACAGCCGTCTGAAGGGGATGCATTAGTTGTGATGGCAACTCTGCATGGCAGCCTAAATAAACAGCCATTTTACCTTACAGTGGAGACATGATTACCATATTTCAGCTCATCCCTGATAAGATTTGAGACCTTCCTCCTTAATCAATGGTCTAAAACATTCAGACAGAATATGTGTGGAGCAGTACAAAGAGAGCTGAGGCTGCTTTCAAGACAGAGGGTTTTCCTCCGCCTCCTCCTCAGGTGTTTCCTGATCTTCTGTCCATTGTCTGTATATTGTCTGACTGGGTCTTTGATAGATGTCTCGTTCAGTCAATTCCACCGACAATAAAAAGAATAACTCATAAAAAGTAGAAGAGATTAAAATGTTTAATCTGGACAAGACAAACTGGTCTAATTGAGGGTTAAGGTACAGTCTGCTCCAGGCCTATGGATGTTTTAGGCTGTGTCCGCACTAATACGTTATTAAACAATTATTTTCCATACTGACACTCCTGAAAACACTGGTCTTGTAAACAGGAAGCAGATGGTCTACTCTTGCAGAAAATACTATAAACACGGACATTTCAAACTAAAATGGGGCCAGCAGCATTTCCAAAATACTGTGGTTTAGTGTTTAGTGTTTTATTTATAAAAAGAAAGTTGGGTTTTCTGTAGTAGTGTGGTAACTTAAGTAGTGTGGTCGCTTAATGTAAGTTTAGCAAAAGTGATGTGTTTTTAAAACTCATTGTCAGACTTTTTTCTCTGTCATTGCAGTAAAGTCCCAGGGTATGTGAAGATGATTGCACCAGAGGGGGCATTAGTTTTTCATGAAAAGGCTTGGAATGCCTACCCATACTGTCGCACCAGTAAGTTCTTGCTGAATTAGTAGTTTTATATTGACTGTCATCCTTTTACTGCTTGCACGATCAACATGAAAAGTCATAGTTGCATGGTTTTAATACCCTCTTAAAGTTGTTATTCATATTATACAGTTAAATTATTTTTTTCTGTGCTGTTAGAAAGTGAGTTTTTTTCTAATGTTTATCAATTAAATCTCGATATTTTATACTGATTCTCTTTTTCTTTCTTGTTTGTTTCGTTTGTTTCCTTCTTCCGATGCAGTTGTGACGGTGAGTTGTTTGTCAGTCTTTTTGACGATCTGTTCATACCATGAAGTGAAACGACGAAATTCATCTGCACGTCTGTGTGAAGTAAACCTGTCCCATTAACTCCAAGGCTAATGGGACACAATTTATTCAGAGTTAAAAAATTCACTCATGTAGCTGTTTAAATGCTGGTTTGACTGGGCCTTTCGAGTAAGATAGGGTAGACACGTTTTTGTTTCTCTTCTGATGAGTTTTTTCAGTCTAATATTGCTTTACTTTATCTGCTAACCAGTACCACAAGGATTAAAAATAGATCCAAGCTGAGCAGTGCAGCATCACTAGTGCTGTTTCGGACTAAATGACTCTTTGGTTAATTGGATTTAGCTGTAAGGTTTACGTACATCTCTTTGAACCCTCCATTCATGGACTCTCTGTACAGGTTGAGATCAGCTGACATTGTATAAGTACTATCTGATTTCTGAGAAATGACTTGAACTTTCTTTTAAAACCACAGTAAACAAATGCATTGTCCCTTTAAAGCCTTTTTTTTCTCCTGCTTTTCAGAATGAGTACATGAAGGACGACTTTATGATAAAGATTGAGACGTGGCACAAACCTGACATGGGAACAGTAGAAAATGTAAGTGAGCAGATGACACCATGTGGAGGATCCTTACTGTCTTCAAGAGAGCTCCAAAGATTTGATTTTACATTTCCAGTGTGGGGAGATCTTGATTTATAGACCCTATTATGAGTCACACTCAAATCATTTGAATCAATACACTCTCCTTGCCAAATTAATACAGCTTTAAAACAATATACATTGGGTTTATGAAGCTTTCTCTCTGGTATAAAGTATAATTCACCAAAGTGAAGCTGAAATACCCTTGTTAACATCAGCAAGGTTCCAACTAGGATTGATTTAGAAAATTGTCATTAGATTATTATTTTCTAACTGATTGATCACATCTACTACATTTTTCAACTAATCATCTCAGCTCTAGATATCAATATTTCTCTGATTTTAGAACATCCCCTCCAGAGCCACAGAAGAACACAGTGATCTTAGCTTTGCGCATTCTCATGGGTCGAACAGGGTGATGCACACGAAGGGACAATTCCATGTTACACTACACCTGGATTTGAATTTAAATCCCATTTGATTCACAGTCAACACATATTTGAACACTGCTGCCTTGTTGCCTGTGCTTTGAGCCAAAATGATCTATGACATCATAGGTTTAATAGTTTGTCTTTCTCTTTGTGACAGGTTCACGATCTGGACGAGCAGACATGGAGGACTGTAGAGGTGGTGCCCATAGATATTGCAAACAAAGAAGAATTGTCCCCTGGGGTGAGTTCTTATTTTGGTTGTCTTTAAACACCTACATAAACCACTGAAAGTACTTAAGTGAGGGGATCAGTGGTGATTATTGTACAGAGGTGACACAGAAGCACAGCCTGACGAGCAGGGGTTGGTAAATGACACCTGTGATTGACAGCAGGATGTCTCCACTCTGAGGAGGAGTGAGGTCATTCATTCTGGGAGCAGCGATAGCCATGCAAATACTTTTGATTCACCCTTTATCATAATGACTGTCCATTCTAAAGCTTCATAGAGCAGTTTAGAAGACTTCAGTTGCAGGAACAAGTGAAGATAGTGTGGAAGCCTGTGTGAAGATTAAAACCATTTGCTGTTTGTACCATGAATATTTAAATAAGATTGAAGGAAGAACTGTTGTTCAAGGTGATTACAGTGGCCAGACCTTTCCCTGGTGGTGTGTTTGATGCAATTGCAGAAAAACTTAATTCTCTTTTTATTATGAGTGGCCCTCCTACAGTCGTAGTCTGTCTCCATAGATGGGATCAGCGATTGCTGTTAATACTAAGTGCTTTGATTTTGTGATTTAACTTTGAACACCAGGTTCAAACTGAAGCTGATCTAAGAGCTGCCCACTGGTGATGGACGTTAATATAATGTCTGAACAGGGCCTTTGTATGAACTCTATATTATTAATATTTAAATGCATGATTGTGGACTGTTGTACCGACTTGCACTGCCAATTATGTTATTGGTTTTCATATTCTTGTTGAATAATTAGGGTTTTAAACAATCCATACATTTTAAAGTTTTGTCTCCTATCCTTTACATAATAGCATTGTTTTAAAAACAGCATTATTAACAGCAAACAACATTATCTGCACTTCAGTGATCATATCTTTGGCTTGTAGTAGTCATTCATTGATTCATGAGTGAGAACCACTCAGTTGGGGTTGTACAGTGGTTCTAGAGAGTGGCAGCTCTTCTCTCACAAACTATATTTGACGAGACAGCTGTGTGCAGAGACACAAACAGACAAGAGATAAAGTCGTGTTGTCCAGGTGAAGCCCGATGATACAAGTTTGAGTCAACAAACCAGACACTCAGCACCAGCTAAAAAGTAGAAGCCTACAGTCAAATGCTTCCTACTTTGCTGTGTCAATTCTGATGTTTGCAAGTTATTATTAGCATCAGAGTTCAGTAAACCTCTCCCTGATGTCATGGTTCTATCCCAACATATCACAATGTTTCACTGTACTCATTGCCCAACCCCATTGTCACCAGATTTTGAAGATGTTACAGACCATTGGAAGTAAAGTCTGATGTCTTGCTTTATATAATACGAGACAACCATGACATAGAACTTCCAGCCAACTTTAGTAGCTGAAAGGGGGCGCCTGACTGTCAGTAATACCTAAACATGCCCATGGTTTAGAATCTAAAAGGAGGCATTAAGCCATTTTCATCCAGGTGGGTCACAGTTGTCCCTGCGTTTCTTACACTAGCTCATGTACAGTAATGACTTAAGTGGATCAGTTGTTAGGTCAAGGCTTAATCTGAGTGTCCATCTGCTCCAGATCTTTACCACCACACGGCCCCCACAGACTTGACAGATTAAAACAGCAGAGTGAGCCTTGAGCCTGGGGTGGGGGTGGGATATCCAAGGGTTGGGGGTTGCCGTTTAAATGAAGATTTGTGTCTGAACAGGAGCGTGAACACTTGCTTGAGTCTGATGTAACAGCTTAAGTATGAGCAAGTCAGCACGGACTTGTCTTAACTTGTTCTCTTAACAATTTATCTCATTCATCTGTCATATTTAAAATGCAAATCACATTGTAATGTAAAAACATGAAAGGGCTGATGAAAACAAGCCTGTTTTCAGCTTTGTGATATTGCAAGTTGTATATAATTTAAACTAATTATTTATTTTAAGAAGGAAGATTTCTTCTCCTTTTTAATCTACTCTCATTTCAAATTGTATCCTTAGTTTGACTCTGGCTCTAGCAGCTTGAACAAAATAGATTATTTTGTGTTTTAATTTTTCCATTTGGAATTCTCTAATAAAAGATGAGCTCTGTAAGAAACAACATAATCCACAGAAATTGTAGGTGAAAGGTCACAGTGACTTTTTTCTAATCTTAAGAGCACCTCGAGAAAATATTTCAAATTAGGCACAAATGTTCACTCACCTATTACCTGATTTAATTTTGGTGGTCAAAGGTCATGGTGGCCTCACAAAGCAGTGGCCTCTTATTTACACTGAAACTGCACTGGTTGGTAGAGGCATACAACCGCAGGCTGTAATTCTAGTTCACGCAAGCTCTTAGAGAAAAACACACTGATCATGTGAAACTTTTCAGATGCAAAATTAACACAAAATAATCGGTCAAGTTTCTTTAAAATCTCTGAAGTGACTCATATCTGTACTTGACAACTGCTGCCAACTCCACCAGAGTGATCCAAAGCACTGTGCGGACACGGGTACATTCTGTTTCTCGCTGGGCATTGACTTTGTGTTTGTTCTTTGTTTCTTCAGGACTACAAGCCAGAAGAAGATCCCACTCTTTTTCACTCTGCCAAGACAGACAGAGGACCTCTAGGCCCTGAGTGGAAGGTACCTGACACAGTAACAGAGAGCAGCGCTGCATGTTGAGGTCACAGTCGATCCTCTTAGACATTACTGAACTGTATCTTTTACTTATGGTTTTTTTCTTGTCCTTCAAAGAATGAGCTGAAGACAGACTGTCCTTCCATGTGTGCATACAAACTGGTCACTGTCAAGTTCAGATGGTGGGGTCTGCAGACCAAAGTGGAAAGCTTCATCCACAGGGTAACGTTCATTATCTTATCACATCACATGCTTGCACAAGTATTAATTCAGTTTATCCATAGCTCACAGTAGCTTTTGATGAAAAATGTAAGTTAAGTCTGTGAAAACACTCAAACTGATTTCAACAAAAACGCGTTTTTATTTTTGTTCTTGTCGAACATGAACTGTGAGCATGTTTATTATCGGAAGGACTACAGAGCTTTGCCAAGATTGTCAGGGCCAGTAATCAGTGTTGTTTCTGTTCTGAACAGCAGAGGGAGACGTGGTTTTGAGAAACATCTCAGAATCACTTGGGCAAAGCATAGTCAGTGAGGTCAGAGAAGAGATAGGGCATAGAGCAAAAGTTTATCGACTGTAAATGTGGGAATAGAAAGGCATTTTAAGTCTCCAACATGCATTTATGTTACTTAGTTAAATATTTAGGTGATCAATGGTATGAGGAGACCCCCACTACAGTCCTGCCTGTTATTGGTCTTTAAAAACCTTATTAGCTATGCAGAAAACAAGTTGTTTTTCTTCATTTGAATTCCTCTCCACAGCAAGAAAAGCGTATTTTCACCAACTTCCACCGCCAGCTGTTCTGCTGGATTGACAAATGGGTCGGTTTGACCATGGAGGACATCAGGCGGATGGAAGAGGAGACTCAAAAAGAGCTTGAGGAGGTAATTAACTCACCAAACACAACTATTCCAGTCAAACCCAGACTCTGCGTGTGTTGATAAGAATTCAAGGCAGAAATTAAAAGAAAATGCTGTAGAAATATTTCAGTTGTAACTGGGATGCAGCTTCACTGAATGCTGCATTCCAGTTAATGTTTTCTTTTGTGAATGACGAAATATAATCCAATAAATGATCATTGTTTTGTTTTGACCAGACCACTGGAGAAGACACAGGTTCTTTTATCTGCTTGAATTAACAGTTTTTACCCCTGAATTTCACATTAGATGCGTCAGAAGGGAGATGTGCGAGGCACCTCTGCAACAGAAGAGTAGAGGCCCGTCATTGTAGGTCAAACACTAGAGGCAGGCTGAGTAAGTCTCAAAGGGAACTTCGGTGTGGCTGCATGGCTCATTGTCCACTGTTTTCATTTTCCACTCTTCATTTTCACCACTTCCCAGCTGCTCTAAACTGTGTTACCATATCTGGAATTGTCTGTTTGTTTTAAGATCTTGTGTGCTTCACATCTCTTCTGCTTTGTTGCTTCTTTCCATTGTAATCTTTCTTTCGCTTCATCCCAGGGTATCTTCATTTACAGTGAATTGTTGTTTGGGAATCAGAGATGACATGAGTAGAGCTGAGTGCTGGTATGATTGAGGTCATGTGCGAGTTACGTAAAGCCATCATTTACCCATAATTATTGAAACATTTTCATAGTGGCTCCAGGGATCAGTCAGCTGGTTGCTCCACCACTTTGATTGAGACTGAAATATCTCCCAAACTATTTTGTGACTTGCCATGAAATTTTGTTGAGACATTCAAGCTCTAGTGACAATGAATCTTGTTAACTTTGGTAATTCCCTGAAATTCCCTCCAGCGGCACACAAGGTTTTACGGTATGCAGCCTCAATTGTGAACCAACCCTTCTTGTGTTGGTTCGGTTTTAGGGGCAAAACTTTAAATCTATGAGAAATAAACGATCTATCTAAGAGAAATGGCAAAATGCCGCCATTTTAGAAAGCAATGTATAATGTGTATAACAACATCAGCATCCTGTCCCTCCATGCTGCCGCTCCCATTTACACACAGACATTAATCTCCTCTGTCAGTTTATTGCTGGAACAACAATCATCTCATCTCATCCTGAACCCTTCTGTCTGTGCTTTCAGTTAATTTTCCTCCTGATGTTTTGTGAGTGTCAGTAAAAAAAATGACTCACCTTGCTTTTGCCTTTTGGTTTTCGCCAGTGAACTGGTTTTCTTGCATGTGCATGGCTTGTTGCATACAATATTAAATCATCTGAAAATGTTTGATGTTACCTAACTTAATACAAAGCTTTTCTCCCCGTCCCGCAGCTGCGTAAAACAGGTCCGATTCGAGGCACCAGTGCTGCTGCTGATGAGCAATGAGGCAAATCAACCAAACCCTGTCACGATGACGTCATCCGAGACACGTCCACCATGATGAGGAAGTGGCCCTGGCGTCGCGTCTTCTCTTCCTGTCTCACATGATTCATTGGGGGGGTTATACAAGATTGGTTAACAGTACTGTACAGATCCTACCCCAATCACCCCAAGTCTCCTGTTCACCCAGAAAACAAAAAAACATGGTTTTTGCATACATATAAAAAGGAAAAAAAAACTCTTTGCACAGAACGTAAATTGCCTGATATGTAATTGTTAGATGATTATTACAATGGGCTTTGTTTTTATTCAGGTGTGTAAACCATGACTCAGAAAGTCAAGCCTTTTAAATTGATTAGAATGTTGTTTTAAGGTCGACAGATTCCCACAAAAATTCATATAAGATGACTTTAACAGGTATTGGACCATTTATCCCCCCCCCCGCTCCCTTGTATTATAAGTGTCTCTACTTTAATCCTCGTCTCCCCCTCAGTATTGTCTATACTCTTGTTCTGGTAAGAATTTGTCTAGATCTCCTCCCTGTGTTTCACTGTCCTCTCTGTCTGGCAGTTGGTTGGGAATACTGATGTTTAATTTTTGTTTTGTTTTTGTTCTTGTTTCCCCTATTTTCTTTTATAGTTTTAATTTCTGAGGCTTATCTATGTCTGCTTATGGTTCAAATTCAATATGATGCTCATGCATGATGGGTAATTCTTCGCAATAGTTTCTCCCCTTACATTCACATTTCCTCACATTTCAACATGCACACACACACCCCATCTGTCACAAGTGCATGTGGACAACAGCTACTCCTCAGTAAACAGTCATTGCATGTGTATAGTCGCTGCAGTGCAGCTGCGCTCAAGTGGATTGTTTGTGTTGACAAGAGAGAGGGTAACCCCTACCCCCCCTCTAGGAGAATGTGTACAATACACCTGTGTGTTATTGTGTGCATTTGTGTGCTTGTTTGCGTTATCAGCTGCCTTCACTCTTTGGACGGAGATGGAGAACGTTCAGCTTAATATCGAGGCTTGTGAGGGGTGTGTTCACACAGCTGTGCTCTCACTCTGTAACCAGCCTGTTGAACTTTGCCTCATGCTGTCGCTCCATGTCCTATCTCTTTGGCTAGGGCTTTAACTGGAAGGCTCCCACTGCCTCCACAAAAGCTTCTTTTTTTTAACTAAAACAAATAAGGATGGGTCTGTGCGTTGTTGTGTGCATGATTCAAGGTAGTTAATTTTTCTCAAACTACCATTAACTATCTCAATTGACCGAGTAAATGGGTCCAGACAGATCTGCGATGTTTGGTGCAGCTGTGGTTTCACACGCATTGTGAGTCTATTGATAACCCTATACACTGAGTTATAAGCTTTTCATCTGCCTTAACCACAAGACAGTATAAGGTCAGTCTGAACTTTTCTTGACTGTTTCTGGTTAAGAATGAAATTGCTTTGGCAAAAGGTGAAATCAATTCGACTCTTGCAGTCTAGATACTGTAGTTGTTGGCTCCTCTAGTACCAGCCTTCATCTGAAAGCAGGCGGTGACTTTACCCTGCTTTTTAAAGCATCGATTCTTTTATTTTTCTGTTGCTGCATTGACTTGAGGTTGTAGCCGTTTTATTACAGCTGGAGCTGAGTTTAGCCATTTTTATTTTGGATGGTGTGTAGCTCCTGTTGGGCTCTAGGTAAAATATTTTGTGATGTTTTATATGATCATGTAGCTTAGTGCAGTTTTTCAGCCGTTGATTAAGACTTTATCCAATCAGGTGTGAGTGTCTCCAAAAATCTTAGGTTTGGTTGTAACCTATCTGTGTGTGGTATATGTTGGACAGGTTAAAGGAGAGTTATAAGTGTATTTTATAATAGAAATGGGCAAACTGTACATAAAAACACTGACTTGAACGGGATATTCACAGCTACTAGGCATTGTCAGGTCTATCATTCAAATACTGTAACTGCTAAAAGAAACTTAAAGGAAGTAGTGACGTTGTCGGTGCAGGTCAGCGCGTTGGACAGTGTGCTGTGTGTGTAACATGGAGCCAGCTGTCCATGTGTTGTTACTCAGACTGTACCATGGTTTAACTGTACCTCATCCATGCTTACGAATGTACAGCAAGGAAATACATGTGTCAGAGTATGTGGAACGTTTTTTGAACTGCAGGAACACTGACATTTTCACACCTGCACAAGCATGACATGGACCCATTGTATCATCAATTCACTAGGACAAATGGATTTACTCAATCTAGATTTGATCTGCATGCTCAACACTTTTCTGTTTTGTTTTTTCCATTTTCCTTTCTCTCAATTATTCCTCGTTTCTGTTTGATCAGTTCAGTTTTGAGAAGCTCTTGAGCTGCATCAGACAAAAAGGGAATTCCTTCAAAAGGGCGGCTTATCCTCAAAATCAAACTGGATTCAGCTCGACCTCTGATATACAGACGAGGAGTGAAAAGCCTGGCCGAGTTTGAGGATGACAGGAGCCGCCCTGTTATAGAATAAAACAGGCTGTGTGATGTACAGTTTTGTAGCATTACCAGTGATGCCAGCCAGGGTATGACTGTGAGGGGAGGGATAGAACCTTAGGGAACTGATGGAGTCCATAATACTGTTTCTTTATTGTAATCATGAATAAGCACTTGCAAAATCTACTGTTTTTTTCATTTCGTTTTCTTTTTTTCTGTTTTTGAAAGACAAAGATTCACAATGTATTCAATTTTTCTCATTTCTGATAAGGCAAATTTCAGGGGAAGTAGTAGTGAATGTAAAATAATTAGTTCCTTTTTTTTCTTTTTCACAGCCATCAAGCTGTGACAGAAGGTCTAGACAATGGAACATAACAGAATATCTAATAAATTTGAACAAATAAGAGAATCATTGTGCTGTTTGCTGTTTTTCTTTTGCGTGAGGAATGTTTCTCTCGGGGTGAGTATTTTGCTTTAATGTGAATCTGATCTCTATACTTTATAGAAAATATTCTCTAACACTAAAATAAGAGCCACACAGTGTAGTACAATTAAGGTTATTAAACAATAATAAATAATTTAATTAAAAACAATGTGAGGGGGAAAAGATAGAAGGGAAAGGTGGTGACTGAAGTTACTGAATCTTTTAATAAAATACACAAGCTATTCATTTTACACAATTCATATAACTCACTATTTGACGTGTTTCATCCTGTTTCACATTATGCATTCTTACATAAGCTCATGGATGGTGGTGGAATGTAACCAAGTACATTTATTTACATAAGTATAAATATAAGGCTCTTTTGGAATATTTTCTTTTAAGGTAAATTTTTACTTTCCACTACTTTTTTAATTTACTACACTAATGTGACATCTGGAATTTTTTAGTTTTTCATAGTTTTGCTCACAAATAGCACTAAGAATTTATAAACTGTCATGCTTTGTAACGGATTACTACTTAACTAATATTTTATTCTAATCATTTCATGTGTACTTGAGCTGTTTATAGTTTCCTTGAATGCAATGAATTGTGCGCTATTGTGCACATTGTATATATTGTGTGTGTAAATACTAGCTTCTATTTTGGGTTGAATGTAAATGAACTTTGAGACGCATTTATTTTTTAAAGATGATATATAAATAATGTTATGGCTCATGTATTCATATTACATTATTATTGTTGTTGTTGTTATTATTATAATTATTGCCTGAGTGTGTGTGAATGGACATAAGTGTATTTCATTAATTTTGTGTGTGTTTTAGTTTGTGTGTTGTTTTGATGTTCACTTTTATATGTTGTTTTGATCGAACTTTTTATCTGTCACTTATGTATGAAAGGTGCCATACAAATAATCTCGCCCTATTAATAATACCTACATTCTAATTACATAATAATATCAATATATGGAATAGTGTAACGATCACAGGTATCATCAGAAAAGTTGTGCCAAATGTAAAAATTCAATCAAAACATATGCTGATATATTTAAATATAATAATCACTTCCTTCACATTTAGCAAATTTTCCTCACGTTTAAGACAGAAATCAATGTCTTATATAAGTCAAGTGTTATATCTTTATGTAAATACAAAATGTTAAATCTAAATGTAAATGTTTAATCTAAAATTTCAATTTAAAGGTTCAGTGGGTAGAATTCAGTGATATCTACTGGTGAAGTTGCATGTCGCAGCTGAATTCCCCTCACCTCACCCTCCCCTTCCAAACATGAAAGAGAACCTGTGGCAGCCTTCATTTGTCATAAAAACTCAAAGGGTGTTTAGTTTGTCCAGTTTGGGCTACTGTAAAAAACATGGCAGCCTCCGTGGAGAGAACCAACTACTGATGTAAATATAAAGTATTTAGAATATAAAGGGCCCGTTCTAGGGTAAAGACAACCATAATCATACGGTTTAAATGATCTCAAAGAAGTGAAAACAAGGATTTTTTCATATTTTATTTCTGCCAGTAGATCCCTTTCACCTAAATCTTACACACTGAACCTTTAACATTTAAGATTTACATATAGATACAACATTAAACTTATATATGACATGAATTTCTTTCCTAAACTTGAAGAAAGTGAGCTAAATATTTAAAATTTATCTGCGAAACAACTGTGAAGGAATTTGTAAATTTTGCACCCCAATATCGGATACATCCGCTACAGTTGCTGATCACATATATGTCACCTATGTTCGCTGGAGTTGGCAGTAAAGTGAATGCTGGACCATAACTTGTGCTGGAGTATTTTTCAGAGTACTTTTGACGTGTTCGCAGTACTTCCTGCAGCTCGGAGGCAGGAATCAGCCCAGACAAAATCCTTTAATCGCTCTTGAGGCCGCTGCCAGTGCGCATGCGCTAACATCTACCAGCAGGTAAACTCCACCATGGCGGCGAGAGGCCATGTGCAGGACCCCAACGACAGGAGACTCAGACCGATATACGGTACGGACTCGGTGTGGAGGTGTTTGTGTGTGTGGAGGTGTGCTACACGCTGTTGTGCTGTGTGCGGGTGCATGTGTGTGGACGGGTGGATAGTGTCGGGAGTCGGAGTGCAGCACCGCGGCCCCTCCAGCTCCGACCGCGGGTTCTGCTGCCTGCAGCGCCCGATGACAGTGCACCTTACCCCGGTCTGCCACCGAGCCAAAGGTGGCTCACTACTACCGCTGCCGGTGTCGGGTGAAGCAGGGCTTGTCTCCGTGGTGAAGCCGCAGACCCTTCCGTAGGTGTCCCGTGTCCTCCGGCTCGGAGGGGTTTCTCCTACTGCTACTCCCGGTCGCTGTTTGACAGCTAGCCTAGCCTGCTAATGTGTCAGCTAGCTGCGGACATGCTGCAGCTTCTAGCACGTCGACAAGTTAAAGTTGTTTAATTGTGAGGAGTGTGTTGTTGGGGCTCAGGTTGACGCGTGCTCTCATGTGATTGTGTGTCCGGCTCCAGTGTGAGTGTGTAACTGCTTTTGTGTCCTGCTAGCTAAATGTTACACGCTTAGCTTCCAGTTAGCATTGAGCTCATAAGTTAAAGGACAATGCTCCAAGCTAATTCTGGTGTATTAGCCTGCTAGCCAGTTAGCATAGACCTGTTAACAGTGGTTGTACGCTGTGCTGTCATGTTATAGAAATACCAGACGATCATAGTGTGAACTGTGTATGTGAGTGTATGAATGAACTATCAATAACCTCATGTTTATACTGTCCAGAGGTGGAGCACAATTATGAGCTAAATGGACTGCAGTTCATTCATTTTATGCTACACAGGCAAATCCTGAAGGACTTCAACTCATGACTGTTTTTATTACTAATTAATCCACCAGTTATTTTCTCTATGAATCTTTATGTCTCTTAACCGGCCAAAGGAGAAACATTTAGTGTCCTGAAACTTTGTTTGACCAAACGTCCTAAATCTAACAAGTATTACATTTACTGTGTAAGGTGTCGCGAGTGATGAGCTGGAAGTTTGACAAGTTCTTCTATATCTAAATCCGCTCAATCCAGTATTCCACTAGATGTCACAGTTTGAAAAATCTATTTTGAATAATGTTTTTCAAAATACCAACGTGATAAATGTTTTGTTTTATATGAAAAACAATTCAAATGTGTCCAAATGTAAATCACATCTAAGAAGGTGGAAACTGCAAATGTTAATATTTTGAAAATGTACTAAAATGGTTAATAGATAATCCAGGTAGCAGTTATTGATCGACGAATCAATCAACTAATCATTGCGGCTCTATGAGAAAGAAATGGTCAATTTAGCTTCATGTTCAAGCTACGATTCTCATCAATCTATTAACCGAACATCAACTTGCAACTGTTTAAAACCAAGTAGTCTTTTCCAGATTTTCTTGAAATTGTGGATGTTATCTTTCTTTTGTCTTAAATCACATTAGACTGAATGTTTTTGGCCATCACAGTTAAGTGTAGTATTATTATTTTCCTTTTATTTAGTTATTGTCTTCCCAAGAGAGAACTGACAAAGAGGGCAGCGTAGTGTTTTGTTCCAGCAATGAATACAAATAAGAGACAATGGCATCTGTCACACAAGCAAAAGCAACTTAGTCAAAATCGTATTAGGTGCAGAAAAGAAACATTTGTAAAAACGTGAAAGGAGAGTGGGAAACTTCTGAGGAAAAAGTATTGACCTAGAAAATAACTATTCTCGAGGCACTTTAAAACGGACTTCATTTCACCAACAGTCATCAACTCTGGCAGTTTCAGGTCCTTCTGTACATTGTTCCAGGAAAAACTGAGCAATTTAAAATAATTTCTCCCTCAACAGTGCCTGACCTCGTTATGTTAAATTTCAAATTAATCATTTTTTGTAGCCTAATAAATGTATTGATATGTACTGCTGCCACTAGAATTAGGTGTCTCACACACACACACACACACACACACACACACACATTCTCTTCAGAACAGCTGTGTGCCAAAATATTAACTGTGCCAGACAGGACACTGTGGTTATGTCACACCTATTATTTCCGTTCAAACCGTCGTCCCAGATGAAACCAGAGTTGACGAAAGCTTCCAAAAAATTGTTGAACCATTCATGACTCATCATTTAGTTCCAGGGTTCAATTCTGTCTGCTGCCAAACTGAGCAGCACTGACGCTGGATGGAAAATACATTTTAGTTACCACTGAGAGACTAGTTTACTGTTCAATTTTGAAACC
Source organism: Pleuronectes platessa (assembly GCF_947347685.1). NCBI lineage: Eukaryota > Metazoa > Chordata > Actinopteri > Pleuronectiformes > Pleuronectidae > Pleuronectes > Pleuronectes platessa. Next base: position 3,168,570 of record NC_070644.1, on the reverse strand, counting down.
ACATTTTCATTTGCTGCAGCTGCCAAGCTAAAATTTGTAATTTCCCGTCAAATCGCAGTTCTGCCTTTCCAAAGGTTTTTAATTCAGTTCAAAGCTTTGTATTTTAATAATATAGATTAAGAGCATATTCAGGTAAAAAACATTCAATGCAGTTAAATGTTCACTGACAGTTATTAGTGTTAACATTTCATTGTTATTTCTGATTATTTTGCTGCTGTATTTGATCGAAATTAGAGCTAGTAGTTGATCGACAAAAGAAATTTGCAACCATAAATAACTGAGTCCCTTTTTTGGACAAAAATGTTGAAAAATATTCAAATTCCAGCCTCAAGTGAGAGAAGATCCTTTTAATTTTTCTTTGTCAATAGAAGAAGTTATTCGTAGATGTCATTGAATCGATAATTTACATTTATTTTTGATGGAAATAATCATTAATTGCTACCCTGCTTTCAAACTTTGCATAATGCCATGAAATCTAACCTCAATATAATCTTGTTCTCCATTTCTTTCCCAGATTACCTCGATAATGGCAACAATAAAATGGCAATACAGCAGGCAGATAAACTGCTGAAGAAACATAAGGACCTGCACTGTGCCAAGGTGAGTGACTATGGGACTATTGTATCTCAGTGTTGGGGTTTGCTCACCGTGCCCACTGTTGGCACAAGCCTTTCTTTTTGCACTGATGTAGTTATTAAAAGTCTAGCTCTGACAATTTTCTCTCCCACTGCACTTGCTCATATACACCTCAGTCATGTCCCTGTTTGCATAGACCGCAGCTCTAAAGAGATACACATGCACACATTCCACCAGGCTAATACGACTGCAGCACTTTGATGGGGATGGTGAATGAACATATGCTGCTGCAGCAGGTGACACAGCTGTGACCTGTGACCACCCTGCTGTCACCCACATCTCAACCTTGCATACTAAGCTCCAAATTTATGGGGTTTTAAAAATGTGCACTTATTCTTGGTATGAATAGAAAGAAAACAATCAGACACAACACATCACACGGTAAAAGCCTTTAGTTTGAGAAAGAACAACAATAGCAGCTATTTACCAGTTTCTCCACATTTGGTTAGCACTACGATGTCCGATTACAAATTTGTGCTAAATTTAGCATGACTGCACCACATTAGCAGCATTCACATGTGTCTTATTCGTCCAATATTACTTTGACCACAGCATTCTTCTTTGGGCTTTGACAGATTGTTGACTTTATCAGGCCTGGCATGCTTGAGCATGTATAGACTTTTTTTGTCGCATTATTGTCAGAGATATTTTGGAAAGGAAGGTTGTTAGGGCAAAAAGTATTGATATAGTACTGATATACACACACACACACACACACACACACACACACACACACACACACACAGCAGAAGATGGCTCGAATCACAGTCAGATTGGGTTTTGATATACAGTGAAATGTCTCTGTATCCATGTAGACATTAACTTGGCTTTCAAATATTCTTTTTGGATTTCTCTCTGTTGTTCCCTGTGTAACTTGTTGTTTCTGTCTTTTCTCGTCCTCTCAGGTTCTGAAGGCTATCGGCCTTCAGAGGACCGGAAAGCAGGATGAAGCTTTCACTTTGGCCCAGGAGGTGGCCACCCTGGAGCCGACTGATGACAATTCACTACAAGCCCTGACTATACTCTACAGAGAGATGCATCGTCGTAAGTACTCCCACACCAGCACTCTCATGAAGGCTGGTAATAATACCGAAATGACTGCATGTTTATTACTGTACCTTCTGCTTGCAGCGGAGTTGGTCACCAAGCTGTACGAAGCTGCAGTGAAGAAGGTTCCTCTCAGCGAGGAGTATCACTCTCACCTCTTCATGGCGTACGCTCGTGTCGGGGAGTACAAGAAGATGCAGCAGGTATGTAATCTCACATCCACACTTGTGTGTAAACATGCAAACACACATGACTAACAGCTGCGGCTTTTGTGCTCCATTGGTAATTTAAAAAGATGGACACTTAATCAGAGTAATGAAGAGGATGTTGACGACTGCGTCTTCGCACTTTACAGGCAGGAATGGCCTTGTATAAAATTGTCCCCAAGAATCCCTATTACTTCTGGTCTGTCATGAGTCTGGTGATGCAGGTATGGGTAAACTTTTACGACACACTCATTCACATTCCTTAAATACTGTCATTATTCTGAAAATGATTCACATGCCACGTTGTTCAGGCCATCTCCGCACAAGATGAAAAACTAGCCCAAACCATGTTCCTGCCTCTGGCTGAGCGCATGGTGGAGAAAATGGTAAAAGAAGAGAAGATTGAAGCAGAAGCAGAGGTGAGTTGGATGTCTGCATGACCTAAAGGGTTTTAAATGGTATTTCAGCTGTACCCAAGGTTTGACTGAGTTCAATTATAGAAATGGGCTTTGTTCTGCAGGTTTTTTTCATCGTCCAGAATGTAAGACAACTAGGATTATAAGTGTTGACCTATTGCTTTTTTGTTTTCTTGTGTGTGCCACTGTAGGTGCAACTGTATTTTATGATCTTGCAGCGTTTGGGAAAGTGTGAAGAGGCTCTCGAAGTGGTCAGGGGCCCACTTGGGGGTGAGTTGATGTGTTTTCTGGTTTCTGTGCCTGAAAAGTCAAGCCCCTTTATGTTCACTCACATAGTGTGTTTGTTTACGTATGAAATGTGTTTACACTCCATGTTTTGGGGTTGTCTTTCTGTCCGTCCATACTAATAAAAGAAATATCTCAGGAATTCAAATCTTCAAATTTGTCTGACATGGACCAGCCAGGATCAGCTGGTTTGATTTTATGGGTTAAACTTTAAAGGCACATTTACTTCATGTTCATCTTGTTAAGTTGAAATGTCAGGAGCCCCTAAAGGGTATTTGATTACGTCTAACACGTATGTTCTCTTGGAAGTGAGGCTTAGTTGATTAGAATTGAATACTCAAAGTTCATTGTGGCCTCAAGAGAGACACCTCAAGTATTCTAATTACGATGAAATTTAACACAAATGTTTAATAGGGTAAAATTAAGAAATTATGACCTGTTATACCCAAAGGTCAGCTTCACTGTGATCGTAATATTCAGCAAAATCACTTCCCTGGCCCTTATTGAAGGCTGTAGCTCCGGAACAGAAGGGGAAGTTGTGACCTTCCTCACTGGTTGGCTGAAGACAATCCCCATTACTCAGCATTTCTGCAAACATGCCAGCTTTAGGCAGTCCTTTGGCAGGTTGTTCTGAAACAACAGTAAGATGCTCATAATTTACAATATCATTCTATTTTATATCAAGTTATTTCACAAATTATTCAGAGCAGCAATGATTCAATAATACACATTAACAACAGAATACAATAATACGCATTGGAACAATACAGTGTTTAGTACAACCAATTTAAAAAAGGGTTAATATAAAAAGGTTAATATAAAAAGTTTGAATTTAATAACATGGTAGAATAACGCATGAAAGACGAGTTAGGTTTGGTGCCAGTTCAAATCTTATCATCCATGTGTCTCCAACAGAGAAGCTGACCAGTGAGCTGCAGAGCAGAGAAACCAAGTGTATGATGCTGTACCAGCGACTACAACAATGGCCGGAGTGCAACGCCTTGGCCCACAAGCTACTACTCAAAAAGTGAGTATTAAACCTCAAAGTCTTAGCAGGCCCTTTACATTGTCCAAGTTTGGGCTGTGACATGCAGTCATGTCTTTGATCATCAAATCAAAGTGCTGATACTAGATTGTATTGTGAAAATTTGTTTAACGTCACTAGATCCAGATTTTTAATCAGAGCCTCATCAAATTTCTTACACTCATAATTATCAGTCCCCTGAATAATTTTTTTTTTCATCATGAGCCCTGAATAATTTTCTGAGAAATTCTGAGTTATTGAAAGCCCCCTATCTCAGAAGGTTGAAGAAAGTGGATAAAATATTCCTGCTGAGGATCTCCACCAAAATGCATTGGCTTTTTCCCTGAACCATACCGAATCCTTCCACTAGATTACATGGGAATCCATCCAGTACTTTTTGCATAATTGTCTAACAATCAAAGAGACAAATGCATGCCAGTGATCACATAAAATCCTTGGCAGGGGTAACATATTGTCTGCTTGTTAATGATCTCAGCTTGCTTCCTGCCCTGCTTCAGTCTCTTAAACTTCAAGTCAAAGACAGAAAGGAAAAACAGATAAAAGCTGTGTAGATGGATGAAACAGCTGGTGTTGTGTCTATTTATGAGAGCATAATTTATGAATCATACATTATGCAATCTGATATGTCTCAAATAGATTTTTGTATCTATGATATGCACACAGTATGATTGTCACATGCATCAGTGAAAACCATCTGAGGTCTCTATAGTCCTGTTATTTGCAAAGATATCTTGAAAAATGTATTTTTCTAACTATTGTTTTGTTGACCTCGATCAATAAGTTCCAAAAGTCAATCTGAATTCCCCCAGAAATATTCTCACGAAGTTTGGTGAAAATCCATCCATGCACAGACAGGACTGAAAACAAAATGCTGTTTGTGCGGCTCCACCTGTGTGCAGGATAATGGTCATTGTTGTTGCACAATGTATAGGCTCATTTGGGCACCTATGAGAACCACAGACAAACGCTTGTGTTTCTGTTTCCAGTCCCGATGATTGGCAGTTTTATCCCTCCTACTTTGACTCTCTCTTCCACCTCATTGACCAGACGTGGAGTCCGCCAGAAGAAGGCGAACAGTGAGTACAAAGGATTAATATCTTAGACATTTAGTGTTTGAGTCCACAAAACACTCTTGAGTCTGAGGGGTAAACAGTGTTGCAGCCAAATCCAGTACAATTGAAGACATTGACCTATCTTCAGACGTGAAAAAACACAACATCCCTCCATACTGCTCCTGTGGTGTCATCGAAGTGTCCGCAAGCCCGACATTCACATTAGACTCGAGACAAGGTCATTAACATTGTGTTTTAAGCCATGATGTTCTTTGATATCTTCCAACAAGGTGCATTAAGGGGTCGTTGGAAATGCTAACATCTGCTAGCTTAGCCACTTCTTGTGAACTTTTAGGCTAAAACGGTGTAAATTACCTCGTTTTGAGTAGAATTTGAATGCCTGGGCTAGTGGTTACTTGGATCCAGTTTTAGTCTGCTCTCATATTCTGTGATGGTCAGACATTATCTCAGAGTAAATCCAAGAAGATGCCATGCTACAATGTTACACTTTGAAGATCAACCCTTCGACTTATTAACTGTCATATACACAGGTACTGAAGTATTGTAATGTATATATCAGGCTCTTTTTGTCAGTGTTTGGGTTTATTCAAAACCATCCTTAAAGCTCCTCCGTTCTTCTGTTTGCCTCGAAAGATTGTAGGGCAACAAGACAAGAGTTTTTCTAAGGTACAAATATAATAACCTCCAGCTTCGTTCTGTCTGTCTGCAGCTGTTCAGAGGGTGCGGTACATCACACTGTGGCTGAAGTGGTGAGGTTTGTGGAAGAGAGAATTAAGGGGGAGGACGGCAAAGACTCTCGTTCACTCAGAGGGCCGTATTTGGCTCGGCTTGAATTAATGCACAGACTCAGAGAAAGAGGCTGTCCAGAGGAAAGCCAGCTCGGTAAGACACATTGAACCACACACAAAAAAGTATTCAGACTTTTTCCAAGTGCTTTGACCTCTTGTGTTTGACAGTTTGTTGCTTGGATTCAAACAGGTGATCCTTTAGAGCTAATGGTGCAGTTCTTTGGGAAGTTTGGAGACAAACCCTGCTGCATCACCGACCTACAGATATATCTACACCTGCTCTCTTCTGAACACCGCGTTCAGGTAAGACCTTGGATCCTGCAGTGTTGCTGAACTTCCTCTAGTGAAGTGAAGGGGTTGGATGTGAAACACAATTTTCTCTGTAACCTTTTAGTTCATTAACCGTCTGAGCGAAGCGGTTCCACTCAGGGAGCAGGGAGAGGAGGGATTCACTTTTCCAGAGGATACCAAAGCGCTGCAGAGGCATTTGTGTGTGTGTCAGCTGAGTCGAGCACTTGGGCTGCAGCACAGTCTCGACGTGGATGGAAAACTGCGGCTTATCACGGAACTCAAGGCTCACTATCGTCACGGCCTCAAGTTTGGTAAGTGCATCGTTCCTGCTGATTCTCAGACCTCTTGGCATTAACATTAGTTCAGGATAAACAGATTGTTCACGGAACAAAGGGTCAAAATATTATTGCAAAGTCCCTCAAACCATATAGACTCAGGACTTCATTGTGTGAATGGAGCTCGTTGACCAGAAAAATGGAATCCCTTCTCTGCTACCACATTTTTTGTGGCAGTGACTCTTCATCAGATCATACTTGTAAAAGAAGCCAGTATTGTTCTTTTGCAAACGATGAGACAAAAACCCATTTTATATATATATATAAACTCAGGCTGGGTCAAACTGAATTTGGTTTTCATAAACATAAATGACGGCCTCGATCATTTTCATATGGACAAGGGAAATTCGTCTTGCTGGAATCTTTTGCTGAGCTAAAAGTTTGCAAAGACGACGATTATATTTTCAATATACTTGATTTCAAATGGCACTTTACGTTTTTGCACACAGCCCGGATTCAGGACAGAAAGCTGAGAGAATGCAACACAAACAAACGTGGAAGAGAATGAACATTGTTCTGAACAGGATGAGGACTCTTACAGCCAAGATAAAACCAGGAGCTCAAACTAAAACAGTAGCTACATACATAACGGACTGGTAGTCTAATGCTATAAAATAGAGGCTACTTATCCATTGTCAAAACCCACCTACATGCGTGAATACAGACAAACAAGAAAACACTTAACAGATATACTACAATTTAATTGAGTGGCAATAATGAACATAAATAACATGGTAAGTCTGGTATTTAATGGTGATGAAGCTCAAACCCAGGATTAGCCTGCACACTACTGGTAGCCTCACAAACTAATAAAACCTTCTGCTATGAGTAATTTACCACCATCGTATTTCTATCTAAATTTGTAATTATAGAAGTCTGGTGCCACTGGCTCAGGTAACAGTGACACTTTTCTTAAAAAAAAAAAAAGAATCGCCATTGAAATGTATGACTTGGTATCGAAACCAAAATGTTGGTATCGTGACATCACTACCTCAGACATTGTAAGATGCTTTTCGTCAACAACGTTAACAGTCACTGACTTGTCAATCTCTCTGTTAACAGGGAAGAACGCTCTGAAGACGGAGCTGCAGTTTTCCGATATGTATTGTCTCATGGTAGCTCATGTCTACATTGACCTTTGGAAGGAGACTGGTGAGTTTTTCTCGTTCTCTTATTTCATTCCTTTCTCTGTCTCTGCAATGTCGTCTCTGAACGGTTGCTGTGTGTGTTGCAGGGGATGAGAACATGGTGTGGCAGTGTTTGGGTATGCTCCAGGAGGGTCTGTCTAACAGTTCCTCAAACGCCCAGTTCAAGTTGCTGCTTCTGCTCCTCTTCTGTCACCTGGGAGCCTTTGAGCCTGTAGTGGACCTTTACTCCAGCCTGGATGCCAAGCATGTCCAGCATGACACGATAGGGTCAGTACATAACACAGTTACCTTCAATACGATAATAATTGTGTTTAACAAGCATTTCAGAAAACCCTTCTCTGAATCCTGTTGAAAGTGAACCTAGAGCTGTGAGATCTTATATTATCATCTGTCCCGAGGTCACAAGTGGACAGCATTAAGTTTGTCTGTTCACACCTGGTATTCAAATGGGTTTTGAATGGGTTTTTTCACTTCCCCGCTCTGTATGCAAATAAACACATAGGTCATTTGTTTTTTACGAGGACCACAAGGTGCTCTGAGGCACCTACTAGAATATAAACCAGACCAGCATGTAACATTACTATCAAGAGATTTTAGTGTCAAAAGGTCTTTTTTTTTTTCTCTTTGATTTCCAGGTTTCTGTTAACACGTTATGCTGAGTCATTGGGGCAGTTTGCAGCAGCCTCCCAGTCCTGCAATTTCTCCCTCAGGTTTTTCCACTCTAATCAGAAAGATGTAAGTTTGTCTCACCTCTTGATTTGATTCCTGAGACTTTTTAAATCCTTGATCTCTGTTGTGTTTCCTGCCTCATTCATATCTATTACTTAATTTATTTCTCTTCTTCTCTATCAACTTTCCCTCTTTCCACCTCAATTTTCTTTTCTATTCTTCGAATCGTTCCACCAGACCTCAGAGTATATCATCCAGGCGTATAAGTATGGTGCGTTTGAGAAAATCCCAGAGTTCATCGCCCTCAGGAACAGGTTGAATCAATCTCTGCACTTTGCCCAAGTCCGCACTGAGAGGATGCTGCTGGACCTTTTCCTCGAGGCTGATATGTGAGAAAATACTCAACTTACACTTTAAATTCTAAGGACTTGTGCTGTTGAGATGGATTTTTTATTTGCATATTGCCTCATGTGTCTTCCAGTGTGTTGAGTCTGGAGGAAAGTGTGAAGGCCATGTCGTTGTCTGCAGAGGAGGATGACATCCCCTGGGACAATATGAGGGACAACAGAGACCTTACTGTTTTTACCAACTGGGACCCCAAGGAGAGGTATTGAGTTATTTCCCTCATTTTTTACCTAAACAGAGACCCAAGTCCCAGTTCAGAAGCTCTAGTATTCCAAATCAACCCATTCTCCATCCCTTTCACAGACAGCTAACTGACGAGCTCCGGCGTCGGTCGGTAGAAGAAGAGTCCGTGTGGCTGAGGTATCGTTCTCTAACACTTCGCCTCCTCGCTCATTTGTCCGGTCTGGCACACGCACCCTCGCAAAAGAACTCAGTGATAGCCACCGAGAACGGAGTCAGTGAAAAGAGCTCGATTCTCAGCAGCCTGCTCTCCCAGCTCAATCAGACTCTGCAGACAGGCGCTCAGATGGCAGAGAAACACACCCAGGTACGTTTAACACACAGGCAACACACTTTCTGAAGATCCAATGAAAACTTTTAATGAACATGTAATAATCAGCAAGTAAACAAATCTTACTGTATCACTTGTCACAAGTATTAACACCAGGCCACAACATTCCCATAAATACCCAACAATATTAAGAGAAACCAAAACAAAGGTTGCATACTCCTTCCAAATGCTTTCTAGTTTGATGCTGGTCTGATAAAATACTTGAAAATGTACTCAACAATACTTTTCCTATTCCACTGCATGCATTGTGTTTTATAAAGTAGGATCTAAAGCCTTTTTCCAAATGGCCAGTGTTCATACATTCTTCAATCTACTGTTCAGGGCGACAGTTTTTAACAAAGCCTCTAACGTGTATCTGAATCCACTTTAAGTCTCACTTAATACGTTCAGCAAATTTTAACTGATATTTATTCATTTAAAAGGACTCAAAGTTTGTGTTTCACATAAAAAAATAAAAATTAAAATTAAAAATTTCTTAGAGCATTGAATGTTAAAAGGTTTAAAAATATTTTTACAAATATTTTCATACCATTTGAATGACATAATGAAGTACATTGCTGTAATGCTGTTACTGTTGCACTGCAGTATCCACTCCTGGGACCACCCTCCACCCGTCTGGCCCCAGCTCTGTTCAATGGAAGCTGCCAGTGTCAGGCTGCAGCCCTCCAGCTGTCTGTGCACCTACAGGAGCTGGAAACTGTTGGACTTGGTAAAAAGATGGCAGTACTATGAGGTGTACAATCTTGATGTTGTCTGATGGTTTCACAATTTCTAATCTCTTTGTGCCTTCCTAGATGAGTCGTTGGAGCTTCAAACCCAGATCTGTAACAGTTTCAAATCATTAGTGGTACAGCTACAAGGTGAGTTAGCAGCTGCAGTCTCTGATCTCTTCATCAATAAAGAAGAGTAAACATTATTCAGTGTTTCATGTTTCCCTCTTCCCATCAACAGAAATACTTAATAAATGCAAGGGGGATTTATTGGAAATGAAAGACAGCACATTGAAAACCTGGCCCTCCTTATTAGAAAACCTTATCTTCTTTGTCGAGGTGAGGCATCGCTGTGCTTGCTCATTTTCCTACTTATTCTAAATATGATATACTCGTGTTGTGACATAATCATGTTATCCTGCGCAGACTGTGTGCATAGTTCTGTGGATGGCTAGTTACTGTGCCAAAATCCTCCGACCACTCAAAACTAGTCTACAGAAGAAGAAAAAGAAGAAAAAGGACACAAACACAGCTCAGGTACAGTCCCCTCTGTTTACTCCTAAGATACACCATGCATAGAATATCAAACACAGTATTCTTTTCCTAAAAAAATGTGATCTGATCAATACTTATTACGGGCAACTCCATTGACATTGTGTGTCTCTTGCAGCCACTGGTGGTGTGTGGGTTCCAGGAGCTGTCGGGGAGCTTGCAGGACCTGCTTACCCAGGCTTTGGAGTATATAAATGGGCAAGAGACTGGAATCACAGCCCTTAAATTAGCCAGTTTAACCTTGGAAGGATACAAACAGGTCAGTGAGCAGATGCATATTCAGTTTCTTGCGCCCATCTTATTTTTCACTAATACCATATATAAATCCTTTTTTTACATTGTTTCCCTCTGAGCCACTTTGGAACCCTATTCTGAAGTTGACATGAGAGCGTTCAGTCAGATACGTACATTTGTTATGTTGGACTGCAACTAATGCATTTTAACTTGATTTATTTGTTTGCTATTTTAAAATGTAAAAAAAAATAATAGATGAGAGCTGCTAGTTTTCAGCTGCAGTTTGAGTGTTTGTTTATTGAGGAAAACTTTGAGTTGAGAGATTCTCTGACTCATCAGTCAATGTGACAGAGTATTTGATTCAGGTTTATCCTTTCTGGAGAATCTGAGGTTTATAGCAATGCTCCAACATTAGTCCAGACTGAGAAATAGAAAAGGTATGGAATGATAAACCATCAGCTTTTAAACAAACATCCGCTGTCCCTTGAGGATATAGCCGTGTGATTTTAACAATCCCCTGACTTTTCTTCTAGTGCCACCATGAGGTTCACACATATGTCAGGTTTCTTTATACATTATTTACCGACAGGGAAATAGAAAATCTCATGTCTTGGCCTGAATGGAAAGATCTTAATCAAATGAGCATGTTAAATTTTTTTGTTGGTGTGACATTTTCATTTCTTTTCTGATGAGCTCTGAGGTTTCTCTTTCTTTGTCCTGTGTTTCAGGATGAGGCGTCGTTTATGAAGGATGCCATGGACAAGGTGCAGAGCAGCTACCTGCGCTCGCTACAGGAGGTGGGAGATCTGCTCAAAAAGAGAGCAGAAACTATAAAGAGCCTCAAGATCTGAAGATCTTCATTCACCCTGATAAAGATGACTATACTCCCAGCATAAGCCACCTGTGTCCCACACCACCGTCTGTCAGCCCACCTGCTAACCTGCAAGTCCTACTTTTTACTTGCTGGTCCAACAAACCCAGACCCAACACGCCCATTAATCAATTCCACCCTCTCTCCCTTCCTGCATATTTCTCACTCGGCATTCGTGAACTCTCAGACTGGATTTTTTTTTTTCTTTTCTTCCACTCCAACACACACACCTGGGACATTTGCAACTCATAGCACATAGGCTTGTAAGTAAACTCATGAATTTATACAGCAGTTATAAGTGAGAATGAGAGGGGAAAACATGCTTCTTTTGAAATAAATAAAGCAAATGAACAAGCAGTTTTAGATTAACTAATCTAATAAATGATTGTACATAGTGAAGAGCAACTACCACAAATCGTTGACTAAATGAGAATACAAGGCACAGTAAACCACTAATTTGTTTCCTCTTTATTCCTCACTTTGTTTTTTCTGATGACAACAATCTCAGTAAAACAGTGCTACACACACACACACACAAAAGTACACGTTGAGGAGGAGGAAGAGAGTTCTGTCAATGTGCTGCCTTTTCAGCTGTTTCTCTCTTTCAAACAGAAACTGGCACAATTTTGCATTAAACTGATGCACTCTGGAAGTATGGACACCTTGCTCCTAGCTGGAAGCCTTTTGGATTTAAGTCTCCCATTCAAGAATTATTGTGTCACATTTTTTTTTTTTTTTTGTGTGAGCCCAATGTGTGTCTCGTTTGTTGCTGAAAGTGGAACCACCTCTGTAGTTGCAGTATTATAATGAGCAATGTTGAGTTCAATAACCAGCAGGATATTTTTTCTATTAAGAATTGTCTGCTGCTGTGGTTGTGTTTAGTTTCTCTTCAGTACAAGTGGTGCTTGTAAAACATGTCTAGGTGGAATTGGGTTGTTCCAGCATAAAAACAAAACATCCGGCATGGCTAAAAACATCACAATCCTTTAAGACTGGACGGATTATCAATATTTAAGAGTGCGTGATTGTCTAAATATGAATGTTCATCACAAACTATGTTTTCCACTCCCATCACGCTGCAGACATGCAGAGTCCTTCTAGCAACTTAACCCCTGCATCAGTATGCAATGACTATTGACGATTCTGACAACTCATTCATGAATACCCTTGTGTGTAGTGACAGAACATCAATTCATAAGATTTGAAAGATCTAGATTGTATATTCTGTCTTGAATATATATATATATATTCTAGTTCAGTCTAGGCTGGATTTTTTTAAGGATTTTCTCAACTTTGACAGTCAGTTATTCTTGGCTCTTTCCTTCCTATCAATAATGGCTCAAACACAGAGAGGTGTGTTTCCAACATTGGACCTAATTGTAAATAAAAGTCAAGGCAGCCTTTTCAAAGTACAGCGTGCAAGGACATAGATGTGTTTTTAAAAGCAGCTGCAGTAGAAGACTTTGATATTTGTCCTGCGTTAGTGATTTTGTCCTTCCCACCAACTCTTCCCCAAGCCAGACTCGTGAACCAAAACAGCATCATCACCCTAAGCATCTTCTCCTATTCTAAATAACCAGTCAGAGATAACCCAGAGGGGAAAAAAACGATCATGATCTAGTTCAAACATGCTCACTCTGCAGGAAGTGTGCAGTTTGCTTTTACACCATTTTATTGAGACTTTAGCAGTGCAATGTGAAAATGTGACTAAATCCTCCCCTTCCTGTTAAATCTTGTATATGCATACAATCACATACACATCTAATAAATGCCTTTTTTTTTGAAGAGCTGATCTCATCTGTCTGAATGGAGAAGATGTTTGTGACCTGACTACATGTGTTGTTGAGGTTCAGAGTAATGGTTGACAATCTGGAGTGTCACCTCACCACCCTCTTTTGTTAGAAAATGGAAAACAGAAACACTGGAAAGCTTTTTTAAATAAAAGACATAAATGTGAGCTTGTTTTATGTTGTGTTACATCTAACTCTTTCTTTTGTAAATTATTGCTTTCTCTCAGAATAAATAAAGTACTTAACTGCAGTACTTATTGACCTGTAGAGCCGGAGAGCCCCAGACCCCCATCGTCTACACCTATTGCTGAACATCTAGTATTCATATCTACTTCATCTAGGCTAAAGAATTATTTCACCACTCTATATAGACATAAATACACTGGAGGCATAACAGTGAACAGCTTTAATAGGCTCAGTGTGTAGAATATAGAGACATCTAGTGGTGAAGTTGTCTATTGCCGCTGAACACCCCTCACCTCACCCGCCCCTTCCAAACATGATAGAAAACCTATGGAACTCAAAAGGTGTTTGTCCAGTCTGAACTACTGTGAAAAACATGGCGGCCTCTGTAGGGAGGACCCGGTAGCTGTGTAAATATTAAGTATTAAATATAAAGGGCCCTCTCTCAGGTAAAGAAAACAACACTTTGTACAATATAGATGAAAAAAACTAGAGAAAAAATCACTAACATTATTTTTCAGTTTCTGCCAATACATCGCTTTCACATAAATCGTACCTTTTATATTTCCACTCAGATTTACATGGATCTGCCCGAATGAAGGTCAAACAAAAGCTCTGTAAGTTTATGTTTACACAAAAAATACCAAAAAAAAACATATATATATATATGTTGTTGTCTTTATGTGCATGTGTGTAGGCATAAAGCTGTTTTAGATTAATGTTTATTATGTAGACATACAGCTAATTTAACCTGATAAATGTTTATACTGAAAAAATATATATCTGTACGTACATGCATGCATACGTCTGGAGCGGTGGGTGTCCAGCTTCTGGATGGATGGATTCCTTTAACCCACAGAGATTGGGCTCGTCAAAAGAATTTAGTGAACACTAATAGGCGGAGTTTTTATTTACTCATTTGCTTGTTTTTTTGTGTGTTTTAAATAACCCTGATTTTTACTCCTGTGACAGCTGCAGTGCCGGCTCAGTGCCTGTAGGGGGCAGCTATACACTTGGGGTTAACCACTCCTCCTTTGTTTTGTGTGCGAAGAAGAGTGACCTGCTCGAAACAGTTGGGAGCAGGATGACTTGAGAGACTCAGTTTTAGCTACAATACACTCGTTTATTTTGAGTTGTTGGTCTGCGAAGACAACGCAGAATGACGAGCGCGCCGTTTTGACTACAGTCAATGTTCCTCGGCTGGTTAAACGCAAGTTAAGTTAGCGTGTTATCTGGACATTTAGCAGGCTAGCTTAGCTGGCTGTCACCGGGTTGTTTTGTTCTCTGTTGAGGTGGCTGTTTCTGTCTTGACACATGAGTGTGTCGCTGGTGGTTATCCGCCTGGAACTAGCCGACCAGTCTCCTTCTCCCCAGGGTTTCCAGTACTCAGCTGGTGAGTCACTTAAAAGTAACTGACACTTTATTGTGACGTCAGTCCGGTAGCTAGCAGCAGTGTTAGCCAATCCAGTATCTAAATGACATAACTGGCGCTGCCATAAAACACTGACGTCTGACTTCGGTGTTGGGACACTGTTGTCCCGTTTGTCGGAGCTCAGAGAAACAACCGAGCTGTCTCATGTTTGTTTCTGTCTTGTTTTGCAGATGACGACATGTCTGAGGAGGAGCTGCAGGACAGAGCTCTGGCTTCAGCCAAACAAGCTCTGAGTGGAAAGACTGAGCTGGAGAGATCAGCTGTTCTGCACCAACACATTGGCAGCCGAGCCATGGGTGACATGGTGATAGAAACATTTGAACACAGCCCAGGTAAGACATACAACAAGCAGAGCAACATTGTACAACGTACACAGGAATACTTTAAGGAGCTCAGACATCCAGAGGAAGCAAGGACTGAATTCCCCCCTGCATGCAAGGAATCAAATAAGGTGGTTCCAGTGTTTGATGAAATCTTTTGGTGGTTTTCCAGTCCTGTCCAACTGGAACGAGACTCGACGGATAGTCCCAGAAACCTTTGTAGAGACAAAATCTGGCCTGGATGGTTTAGATCAGATTAGTGGCGTTCCCTTTATATTGTCTTGTCTTCTGTCTCTTCATGTGATTCAATCAGTGAGGTAGAGATAAGGGCTCTGTGGGCTCCAGAGCATCTGCTGCAGGACTCCTGCTTCTTCTAGTCTCTGACACTTCTCTATGACACTAGTAGTTTCTTTAGGTCCTTCGTTATGCTACAGAATGTTTTTGTGATGGATCAAATTCCCCCTGTTGGGATAATGTGATGGAGAGGAATGTAAACAACTTAACTTCTTAACATTTTTGGACAGTACTGTACTGGGGACCAAATTTACAACATTGACATTTATTCTGTCAGAATCAATAGAGTTTGAGCCAGGAGCCACATTCAAGGTAGAGAAGTCAGAAAGTATTGTGAAATTAACATGAGACTTTTGGTATTTCCATTCCTACAAAACCTAAATATAGTACCAACCAATTCCCCCTCTAGATAAAGGAGGAGGTGAAGACCCTGGTGCTTCAGCCGAGCAGAGCAGTGAACTTCAGGTCGCAAACCCTGAGGACCCAGAGGGTTTACTGAACAGCAGTGCAATGGCAGTCAGTGCTCCAGACTCGCCCTCCAAGCAGCTGCCTGACCAGATCTCTTTCTTCAGTGGAAACCCCTCTGTGGAGATCGTCTACGGTATTATGCACCTCTACAAGACCAAGTGAGTCGCAGCTGACTTTTGTTTCTTCTGAAGTTATGTGCGGTTTTGAGCTGGAATGTGTATTATTTTGTTTTGTTGCAGCAAAATGACTTCACTGACTGAAAATGTAAGACGTAGTGCCATGGTGTGCATCCTGACTGTCCCAGCAACCATGACCAGCCATGACCTCATGAAGCTTATGGCCCCATATAATGATGTAATGGAGCATATGAAGATCATACGGGACTCCACTCCAAACCAGTACATGGTTCTGATAAGGTTTAGTACACAGGTAAAAATCTCCGCATTACTCAGCAGTGTCGGGTGTTTTGTCTCAAAAGAAGTTTCTTTTAAAAAATTGACAGGAAACAAACTTACAACTCCCACCCACACACAATGCAACCTCACTCAGCAAAGACTTTAACAAGAACATTTAGAGATAAAGAAGTGGAGGTATCGGCTCTTCCCAGCATGAGGCACAAGGATTTGGACCCAATTCCACTTCCTACAGTGGTGTGTAGATGGCCTAGGTCGATTGAGTTGTGTTTGATGGAGATAAATCACCTTTGGGAGTCGTCCACGTGAGATGAATAAAATCAGGGAATTTCCGTTTGAACAAAATGTCAGATTTAGAGGAAACTAATTCAATGTGATCTTGGTGGGATGAAAAATATTCCATCACTGTAGATGACATTTAGAGTTCATTTACCCTTTTGGCCTATTGACTAAAAGTTGCAACTGTTACACCTTTTTTAAACCAAAATTAGCATGTATAAGCAGAGTGAAATCCACTGGTATTGACTCCTTTCCCAATGCCACTAGAAGAGTTTGCCTTTTTCTTACTAACTAACTACATATTCAACGTCCCAATGAATTCTAACCAGATATTGAAAGATTTCAGGACTCGTACTAGGATTTATACTGATATTAGTAGAGAGTGGCATAATTGTTTCACATATACCAACATTTAGTTTTTGTTTCAAGTATCTAGCTGATTTGAATGCATCAGTTCATAGATGGTCTTTGATATGATGTTCTGATCTGGGTTTTCAGGCTTAGAGTGTCAGCCATATCTGCAGTGCAGTGGTTCTGGTTGTGGTCTGGAGATAAGTTCAGGCATCCAGGACTTCTCAGTTAATTCAACATGACACATCTCCTCAGAAAAATGAAAACAAAAGAAAATCAAGTTTAGAATAAGTCTATGCTTCTATTGCCCAGTAGGTATAAGATGCTGTTTCACTGCACCATTCTCTCCTAAAGCTGCTTTTTTTTCTTCACTGTTTGTTTAGGCAGCTGCAGACAGTTTCTTCACAGCGTGTAACGGCCGCCAGTTCAACTCCATAGAGGAAGCAGTGTGCCAACTGGTCTATGTGGAGCGGGCAGAAGTTATAAAGTCTGAAGAGGTAAATCACTAATCGCCTTAAGGACATATTCTAAGCTCATGGTATGGAAGGCCGTACAGTTTTCCCTGTGTGTCTGTTAAAAACAATAATTTGTACTTTGATCAGTTCAATTTATGAATGAACAACCGATGAAGGACGAACCAAAGTATAAACAATAAACAAATGCAGGATGTTTATGTTGTGTGCTTGATTGTAGATATGCAAGTATAACTTATAATGTTTTAGTGTTTTAGTATTATTGTTTGTTTGGCTTTAACAATTCTCAAACCGAGCGGTGCAGCCTGTAAAGTTCTCACCAGTACACACTGGCTGCGGTTGTGTCGCGGAACAGCTGTGTGTCGCTGTGGTCATGTGGTTCGTCATTTATGAAACCTTGTCATGCTAGAACATCTACTTGTGTTTTACAGTACTTGACATGGTGCTGAAAAAAAAGCAGAAGACAAATATTAAAAGTTTAATGTCATTTATATTGGTCATTGTTAGAATAATGAATGTATAAGGAAGTAGAATATTATATCTATGTTTATTAAGAAAATTAACTGGATAGTCCACTACTAATGCATAATGTGCCCTTATTAAATATCATTAAAAATGTTATTTTAAGAGTTGACTAAGAATCTCACCTAACTCTTATTCAGGACGAAGAGGTTTATTTTTTAAATTAATAGGAGCAAGTTATCAGTTCACTAATGAAAAAGTAGCTGACTTTCACTTCAACTTTCCTCATCATTTCTACAGTAAAATCCCTTGAAGCTTGACATATTGACATTTGGGGTCACAATGAACAAGAGTGTTTGAAAAGGCATAGAGGTAATGATGTCTGATCTACTGATGGGTTCATATGGCTTTCATAGTGCTGCCATACAAGCAAGTAGCCAGTCAGATTTACCTTTAGCCTCAGTGTACCCTCAAGTTCGGCCTGTATCATTGATTACAAGGCCAAAACACTTAATGGCGCTAAGGTGCACAGTTGTGTCCCTAACATCCGCTGGTGGCCACTAACACCTGCTAACATCTACTGCTAGCTGGTAACCTAAATTGTTCAAAACATCCTCAAAAGACAAGGGATATTCAACATCTCATCTTATATTCTCAATTTTGCCTTTTTACATGGCCATAAATGTGTGAGTGATTGATCGGAAAATGCACTTTATTTGAGTAACCAGGGGTGCAATGAAATACAGTAGTCATACTAGAAACCTCATAAAGGCTTTGGTTATATAAAATCACACACACATGCAATAAAACTTACGGATGCTCATCGGCATCATTGCAGAACTTGCTCAGGAGCTGTCATATGATGACGTCATTAACGAGGAATGTTTTTCTTATCCGAATTTGCTCAGGACTGAAAACCATTCAGACTTTCGACTCCACCCAGCATATAATTTACATTCTCTCTCTCTCTCTCTCTCTCGCTCTCTCTCCCTCTCTCTCTCCCTCCCTCCCTCTCTCTCTCTCTCTCCCTCCCTCTCTCCCTCCCTCTCCTCAGGGAGCCAGTCTGCCGGTGATGGAGCTCACCGAAGTGCCAAAGTGCACTGTCTGCCTGGAGAGAATGGACGAGTCGGTTAACGGCATCCTCACCACTCTCTGCAATCACAGCTTTCACAGCCAGTGTCTCCAGCGGTGGGAAGATGCCTCGTGAGTTACACAAACACACACTCACACATACTCAGCCCTGTGTTTCCCACATATTATTAAATTGTGTCATGTTATTCAGGCCACTCCCAGTCACCTGATGTACTTGATAGTTGCTCTCAGGAATCACTATTGGCAGAAATATGTGGACAACACTAGTTGAGTTTTTTTTTACCTTATTTGATCAATATATGTGACAAATCTGCAGTGCTAGTTTCTATAATTACCTCTATCAGTGGCACTATGTACATGCTAGTGACTGTTATTGTTGATCAGTTTAAATACAGAACTCATCAACCACCATGATAATAAAGGAAGAATTCTCCCATGTTGTCTCCTCTTACTCTCAGCCCACTGGTTATTTCTCCAGGCTTCGTGTCATGTGTTGCTTGTTTTGTCCTTTTCATAACACAAAGGCCCTCTGCACATGTGTGTGACAATAGATGAATGTGTGCTCTGTTTTCAGGTGTCCTGTATGTAGGTACTGTCAAACACCAGAACCAGTTGGAGAGAACAAATGCTTTGAGTGCGGCGTGCAGGAGGTAACTGATACTGTCTGTTTGTTTGATGTAACTCCTATTAAGTAATTTGAACTTGGCAGTCTTTAAATCACTTAGATTTTCAGTTTTAACTTTCTTCCTCCCACTTTTCTATTTTTTTTCTACAGAACCTGTGGATTTGTTTGATCTGCGGGCACATCGGTTGTGGTCGCTACGTCAGCCGGCATGCGTACAAGCACTTTGAGGAAACACAGCATACGTACGCTATGCAGCTCACCAACCACCGTGTCTGGGACTACGCAGGAGGTGACTATTTATGTATTGTATGTTTGTGGCCTGTTTATGATTGTGATTGTTATTTTATATTGCGACCTGTGAGTGTTTTTTTTCTCTTTGGGCTTGCTCTCATCTCTCCTGGTTTCTCTCTGGTAAATAGTATAATAGCTGTTTTAACCAATTCTGGCCACTAGAGGACAGAAAGAGACCAAAATATGCTGTTAACTATAACCATCAACAGTTGTTATGACTAAAATGTTAGCAAACAGTTGCTTTTTAATACATCCAGCATTCACAGACAAATATTAGCATTCAATTAGGATGATCGCTGGCAAAACAAATTAAATTGTTCTTTAGGAGCTTCGGTCGTAACAAATCATTTTGATCAACAGATGGAAAATGTCCAGGATCTCGTAGATGTTCAAGCTTTTATTTTCATATTAACATTTGAAGGAGTTGTTCATGGTGTGTTACAAATAGTAAGTGTATATAACAGTATTATAAATATATTTTAAATATTACAAAATACTTACTGAAAAGGCATTAACCAACAAATGTTGGTAAATGGCTAAAACAATCAACAGTTTATTCGATTATCTGATTGATTCATCAACTGGATCCACTGGACCAACTTTAAGACTATATGGATTTTCTTATGACGCTGACTGACGAGCTGATGGTGAGCCATGTTGTTTTAGATAACTACGTGCACCGGCTGGTGGCCAGTAAGACTGATGGAAAGATGGTACAGTATGAGTGTGAAGGAGAAATATGTCAAGCTGACAAAATCGATGGACTTCAACTTGAGGTAAGCTTTTCCCCTATTTTGTTTTTTGCGAAATCAACTCTGACCTGTTCTGATGAGAGTTCTGTGTGTACAGTACTCGTACCTGCTGACGAGTCAACTGGAGTCTCAGAGGATTTACTGGGAGAATAAGATCGTTCATCTGGAGAAGGAGACAGCTGAGGAGGTACTGATGCTCAATACGAGACTTTGCATAGGTTCACACAAATATGTTTACTAGCTGACTTCTTCCATCAGATACGTCTTCTCTTGTCATTCTGTGCACACACATCAAGTCTAACACCTGTGTTTATGTTTGCCCCTCAGATAAACAACATGAAGGCTAAATTTAAGGAAACTTTGGAGCGATGTGATAACCTTGAGCGTCGGTTAGGGGAAATAACCAAAGACAAGACGGCCATGGAGAAAAAGTAGGTGTTGACTGATTGCTTTACATTTAGGTTTGTGTGTCTGTGTTTCTGTCAGTTTCTAGACTTCTTGGGTTCTAGGTTTTCCTGTTATATTCTTCTTTTTATTCTTATTTCATCCAAATGTATCACTCTTAGCCCTCAACCCCAGGGAGCACTCACCATAACTTTTTGTCAACGATCGCTCAGTTCCAGTAAGTGGTGCAAGTGAGCCAACAGGCACCATACCAGGGCGTTTACACCAGAGTGAGAAGGTCTTGTTTTCTGTAGAGAATGTGACAACTTACAGGTCTGTTATTTGCATGTTAAGGTACACTCGGTTAAACAGTCGAGTGTTGAAGCTGAGCCATGAACTGAAGGAGGAGCAGCAGATGAACCACTGTCTGAGAGACAATCAGATGCAGCTGCAGTCCAAGCTGGCAGAGGAGGAGAGCAGAGGAAAAGAGAGTGGTGAGTAGGGAGGAAACCACACATGACAAGAATCTGAATTCATGGCAAAATCACCAAATATTCTAAATACATTTTTCAGTCTTCATCTGAACACGTCGCCAAGCCCTTACACAATACTCTCTGCACTGGATACAGTATCATCTTGGAGGGGGTCATTGTTTTTCCATTTTTATCAGTACAGACTAAAAAAACAGAACTCACCTTCCCATCAGAGACATTTGGTTCAAATTCAACTGAGCTGTAAGAATGTGCCAACAGAAACATTGTAGGGTCTGTAGAAATTGTTTGGCAGCTGGCCAGAGCCAGCAACACGATGGGAAAGACAAAAGCCCTCTGAGTGACCACCACAGTGGACAGTGAATTTTTCATGGTTGCATGCTTTGAAATGGATTTCAACTGAATTTCATTAAATATCAATATCTTATTGCATCTAAAACTAGATACATGGACACTGACACACTCATAGTTTCACAGCTGGAAGCTTGTCACTAGTTCTACGCTGAGTTTTTCCCCCCTCACAATTTTCATTCATTTCATAAATCACTTGAACAGAGTTAAAAACAGTTTTACATTGCATTGTCATTAAGTTGATTATGGATTAAAGGTTCAGTGCTTAGGATTTAGTGGCATTTTCTACTGAATCCCCTTCCCCTCTCCCTACCTTTCTAAAGAAGCTTTCAGTCAAGACCTCTGGAGATTATCTGCACAATTTAGTCCAGACTTTCTCTGGAGTTTGCCTTCTGGTCAGACGTGTTCACGCAAACACTGAAATCTCTAGAGATTTCCAAGCCACAACCTTCACTCAAGAGCAAAACTCAGTCTTAAAGATAAAGTGGAACTCTATAACTTATAGATGTGGATGTTTAAATATATGATTTTTACAAAATCTTGTGGATTCGTTCCAGTAGATTGCCTCTGGCGAGAGACACGACACAACAACACTCGCTACAATGTGGTTGTAATGGGGCAACAGTGACAGTCCACATAATGTCCTCGAAAAGTCATTTTTTTGTGGCTGAAATTGTTCTAGGTCTGTGCTAAAAATCTGCCAACATTATACATGTCTCGACTCTAAACGTTCATGTAAGTACCTTCATTTAAACACCCACATCTATAAAAGTAGTGTCCAGGTTGAGAAATAACAGAATTCTCTTTTTAAATTATATAAATGGAACATTTATCGTGAAGATTATCGATAACGACTGTCATGGAAAAGACCAACAGGACCATGCAAGGGAAGAACCGGCAAACAGAAATGTATCCTGCAGAGTCCAGCAATGGTTCACTTGCAGAAAGTTGTGTAACTGATGAGATAACCTTTCATATATATTCACTAGTATGAGTAAAATTAGCTAAAAACTTGAGGCAGTAGGTGGGAAGTATATCGTTTTTTGTACATTATATGTTTCACATTTAAATCCGCTAAACAAAGCCTAAGCAACAGCAAGGATTTGTTTTATTGTGAAAGTCTATGACCCCTTCAATTTGCTTCAATAATGTCAAGAACATACTGTATGGTGACAGTTCTGGATGGGTCAGATTTGCCTTGGAGATAATTCCACTTCACAGTTCAGATCTGGTACAGAACTCTTTGGATGCACAAATGGTCCAAATGTCTGCTTGTCATTTAGAATATGGCAAATGAAAGGGAATATAAGCCCTCAACTGGATAGAGTATTTTTGATCTAGGACTTATATTTGCAAATCATAAACAAATGTGCCTCTGGCTGAGAACAGTGATATTCTGCAGGAGCATCTTGGGTAAAGGGAAGAGCTGCGTGAAGGATGGAAGTTTTATCCCGTACTGTTGTACAGGGGTTATGGAGATGAAATGAAAAACACTTAAAGGATAAAACGGTTACACAACTGGTTTTACTCACTCCCCCACTTCTCTCCTCTGTACACTCCCTT
The DNA here is from genome assembly GCF_947347685.1 of Pleuronectes platessa. Taxonomy (NCBI): domain Eukaryota; kingdom Metazoa; phylum Chordata; class Actinopteri; order Pleuronectiformes; family Pleuronectidae; genus Pleuronectes; species Pleuronectes platessa. Next base: position 3,145,274 of record NC_070644.1, on the reverse strand, counting down.
ATTCATTTTTGGTGGTTGTTTAGAAGATAAAAAGATAATGAGAGAAGACTGTGTTTCCTGAGTCTTATAGACACTTCTGCCAAAGAAGGTTTTTAATCACCACTTTGCCTGAGGGCAACATAGATGTCAGTTTAATAGGTTTGAATGGAAGTATTCAGTCTGATTAGTCGCACCTGAATTTTTCCCACATTAGTCCACTCTGAGGATCAGGAAAGTATAAACAAACGTGCCTCAGTGCATGTGCACTCTGTTTATGTGCAAGTTCCACACGTCTCATTTGTTATGATGTAAAAAGGTTTCTAAAGTTTAATCCCTAGCTTTGGCAGAAATGTGTCACACTGTAAGAACAAGCTTGAGGTGAAGCAGTTTAGAATGAACACACATCTTCTGATCTGTCGTCAGTTGAGTCAAGTGATGATGTGTTTCAGGCTTCTGCAACATTTTTGACAACATATCACAGATGTTTCTATCAAATTCATCCGTAAAGATTCAGAGACTCAGTCTCCAAAGCTGAGAGAGATTTCTGGTTTTGTGCAGCAACAGACTTAGTCTTAAGAAAGACTGAGCAGTTGAGTTCAGACACTGATACAGTTAACCCTGCTAGCTTTACTTGGCACAAGCACCTTCCACCTTTGTTAAGAGCCCATCTGATACCTGGATTCTGAGGCTGACACTGATATTTGAGATTCAACAAAATTGGAGAACAATAGTACTGGTTGACATTTGTTAAATGAAGCGTAAAAAACACTTTAAGGTACCTTTTATTTTTCTTTAAGTTTGTATGTAGAAACATGACAGAATAATATGTATATATGTACTGAGAGGGACATTTTACAGTTGAGCACACCTGTAGCTATGCTCGCAGCCCCAGCAGCAGCTGCATCCCAGGACACTGTTTACACCGGATGCTTCAAGCTGTCTATCAGCAGGAGTGTGTCGTTTAGTTTTTGTTGTTTGCAACAGCTCGTTTGTGGGAAAGATTATTCACATTTTCAGTTTCACATCTTTCATTTAGGATTATGATAATGACTTGCATGGGTGTCCGCCCTTTTCCACAGCTTTACTTATGTGTGAATGTGGAACTCAGTCTCTTGTACAGGCAGAAAGTTCACACCGATGTGTGGAGTTGGACCTTGAGGCCAGCAGTGGGGGTTGTACATATCTCTAAGCTGTACATATATAGCATATCACATATCTGTGTGAAAGTATGTCAAACACATTATTACAGTGATTGGGTGATGTTTCCTTATTATTCATGAAAGCAGCTGTATATTTATTATGACCTGATATTTGTATAATATTAAAGGAATCTGTGAATGTAGTTTCACAGACGTCTGAAGTGATGTTGAATGCACAGGAAATTGTCTGCTGAAGCTGCTTTATAGTCTCAGTTCAATGTTTATCCATCTGCGATGCCACTGTACTGTTTTAGTTCACTCTCATAGAATCATTTTTACATTAAGAAGCCACTCGCCTCCCCCTGCTCCTTCAGAGGGGTGGGGGGGGGGGGGGGGGGGCAGGAGCACTTACCATCAGATTTAAGCACCATCAGATGTTTTATTATGAAAAAAATGGTAAAAGTGATGTTTGTAGATGCAATGATGTAAAAGAGAGAATAATTGACCTAGATCCATCAGTTAAACATAAACATGACTCCAAATGAATGATGATGTTACTCTGTATCTGATGGGTTGTATTTAAGCAGATATATCAATTTGGTTTCTAAAGCTCACTGTTAGCCAAGTGGACAAAACATTCTTTATCCATATATGACATTGGTTGTTCAATCCTAAATTGTTGTTTTTTTTCTAAATGTTAACGTTATTTAAGTTAATTTCTTTATTCAAAATAAATGTAACTGTTTGTTTTCTTGTGTGTTTCTATAGTACATCATAAGGATGGGATAATATCAGAGCTGCAGGAGCAGCTGAGAGACTTGATGGTTAATCTGGAGATGCAGAAGCAGATTGAGCAACTGACTCCAGAGACTCGCAGTGAGATCCAGGAGGGACAGATCATCGGAGCCAGCTCAGCAGACAGCGCACTGGGCTCGGCCGGAGCAGGCCCCTCCTCTGGCAGAGACAGGAGAGGCCGGGGCAGGAAGAGGAAGTAGGCAGTTATACAATCTACTGGAAAATAGAAACGAATCGCTGCCTCCAAGCAGGGGTTGTCCAGATTTACTCACCTGTGTCTACATCATTGTGGCTCCTCAAAAAGCACGAAGAGGAGAAATGAAGATGTGAGACACTCACATCTTCAGTAAATCGTGATATTTAACTGCGCAGTTATCCTCCTAAAGTTAATGTAGCTTCTCTAGGAAGAAAAGTGGAAGATGTGAGTGGATTTCTCATTAAAGCCACAACAACCTTTGTGGTTTCCAAACATATTGATATGAATATCTTCGGTTTCCAAATCTTAAAAGATCTATTTTGGTCAAAGATTGTATTTATTTGATCAAAATAATGTTTGTTTGTTCCCAGTCTAAGACTCTGTGATTGTACTTGTTCTCAAAGTCTGTGACATTTTTATTTTTCTGTAAAATGTAAAGATGCTGTTTCTTCTAAACTTGTTTTGTCAGTTCTTAAGTAAAATCCTGAAGTGTTTTCTTTTGAAAAGAATTTGTCAATACTTTCTGAAACGAACCCTGAAACTACTCGACTTGATAAAGATGGATAGAAGAGATGGAGGGAGAAATGCGGTTGCTTTTACACATTGTTATATTTTCCAGTGCAGTTTCCTGGTCCTGGAAAGTCCAGGGAGAGGAGCCAGTGCACACTCAGTCATGAGAAGCAGGAAGCTCAGTATATTTCCCTTTCATCATCTAGGTCAGTGAGCCAGGGACAAGGTTACTCTCTGAAAGACTGTGGAGTGTCCCTGCTAAATACGAGTAAGATAGAATTACCTCAGGAGCTTTAGGATATTGAGGATCTCAATAACAAACAAAATACTAGTTATGGCAATTCATCTGCACAGGACATGCCGTAATAACAACCACAGTTATAACCCGGCCTGCTGCTGCAATTAGGTTTTGTGTGTCAGTTATCATCAGTAATTGAATTTACTCAGGTGCTGTATTTAAGTATATTTTGAGGTACTTTGAATATTTTGCTATATTTAAATCTAAAAACATATTGTACTTGTTAGTTATTTTACAGTTTATTTGCATTATCCATTATTCAATCCAATACAACTGTTCTTCCATAAGGTCTCATTTGTGATGCCTACAAAGTTCAGGTTTATCTAACTTACGTTTTACCGATGAGGTCTTGGTTTGGGATGCTGTGGTACAGGAAAACCTTCAGAGGTGTTTCTAATATTCTAAAGTCTCTCAAGGATGCCAATGAAATGACCTACAAAGAAAAAGGTGTTTATGTAATGCAGTCCAGTACGACACCATCTTAACACATATCCTACTATTTCAACAAAATCTTTACACTCTAAATTCTCGTAAGTGGACACAGAGTATAAATTAATTTTATAATTATAATTAAAGTTTTGAGAATCATTTGAGTATTAACTTGAGAGAAAAATTATTACATTACAGAATTGTGTTAATCGCAGTATTTCTGCTTGTTCTTATCTTCAGTACAATGCATTGATTATTTTGGGTTTTTCACTATTAGTCATAGTCAGACACACAGAAGACAGACCAACTGGGATCCACTCAGGCTTGAGAAGTTAGCATCTTCCAGTTTCCTCTGCTCTCATGTGGATAAGGATTGGGAATAATCAGTAGATTAATCAATTATATAAATAACTGTTTAATAACAGTGAAATTAGCTCCACGTTGACAAGCTGCAACCTTAAGCTTGTCCTTACATACCAATGCATTAATGAAGACTGATCAATGAAATCATTCTCTGAAAGGGTTTCTTCTGTCTGTAGGACCCGTTAATACTTTCCTCCTCCAACATGAGGAACCTGCAGTACTGTTGCTTTGTGACATCAGAAAGCTAGGATCGAATACTGCTTCAATCATTATTCTCATCGCTGAAAGGTTGGGACCCTCTGGCCTAGATCATGTTGTGTGTGTGTGTGTGTGTGTAGGTGTGGACATCTGTCCTGTAAACAAAGCACTGACCACGCAACATACATGTATTTTGAAAACATTGCAGGTCACGAATGACCTTAAAGATGAAGGGGGAACAGAACAAGGTGAATGCTATGAGATGAACTGGCTCTGTTCACTACTTTGTGCATTTCTTTCTTGCTCATTTAGTTCAGATCATATAACTGGCTGAGTATTCTATAAGAGATTTGGATGAATCTGAAAAAATGGCCTTTAATTAGAAATGTGGTGTTGAAAGTAAGTTTTTACCAAACATCGCAGAGAAGGGGATTTACAGTTATGGAATAGAGGGAAGTTTGAGTTCGGATTTTCCAGAAATGTGCTTATCAGCTTTCTTGCCAAAAGCTGGATGAGGAGATCAATGCCACTCAATATTGTTTCCAGGTTTTAAGATGAGCTATTTAAACATCTGGCTGTAGCTTCATACAATAAAGACATGGGAGTGGAGTCAAGTTTCCCACTGGAGCTTTAGCAAGGACGTGAATATTCAGCTAAAGTGAACCCATTTGCTGAAGCAGTGAACAAAGAGAAGAGAGCTGAAGTTTGATGGATCAGAGAGCAGCTGACACTTTGTAGTGACTGGAGAGAGCAGAGAAACCACTGATGTGTAGTTTATTAATACAGTCTGATGGTACACTGGCTTGGTTTGTGGTGGTCATTCTACAGCTCGCTTGGATAAGTGTAACTTCACAGCACATTTCAGTCCAGGCTTACAGGTGAATACAAATGTTGCCGATGAATCTCAGTTAGAGTTTTTGTTGTTGGCTCTGAGGCCCCCCCTCCAAAATTCAATAAACAGTTCAACTGATGAGGGTGAAAGATGTGAAAAGAGCAATAACACCTACAGCTCCTCCTGTGCAGCATGCAGATCAAAACATGGATTCATCTGCAGCCTTCAAGTCAAAGTGCAGCTTTGATCCGTACTGTTACTGCCGGTTGATAGATTTTACAGACTGCTGTAGCAAACATGTATCCCAAGGATGGTGTCATGTGTGACTAATCCCTTTTCCTCCTACTACAACATTAACAGTTTACTTACAGCAGCTTGTTGAAAGTAAACTGTGTATAAGTGTGGGTGTAACAGCAGCTTCCTGTCCAGAGGAAAAAAAACAAAACACTAAGAGATGACAAAACTTCAGTGTCTTCAGAAAGTCTGATCACTTCCTTTTCACCTGCTGCAGGCTTATGTATATATAAATATGTTATTGCATAGCATTGCATAATAACACTGAACATTGCTTAATTTCCTTTTTACTTAGAATCTATTTTTAACATATTTCTGAGCTTCACTGTTTCCTTTTGCTCAACTTGTCGCCTCCAGCTCAGACATGCAAGTTGTATTTCCTCTTAACTCTCAACGACAGACAGCTGTATTCTTTTTTTTAAACATTACCACTTTAAAATTTCCAGTGATGGTTAATATGAGTTAATGATGAATGAAGTCTGCAGTTACATATTTTTTTTTGAGATTATCTACAGTTAATCATGTTGAGAACAGAACTATAAAGACACTTTAGTTGACACACTATCCATCGTTGTGATATTTGTACAAATAATAGGGATGTGGTGTTTAATGCAGAATAATACATTTAATCAATAAATTATGAGTATAATTATTTAAAATTCAATTATGTTTAAACATTGAACCAAGCCAGGTGTTTGGATTTAGATTCCCTCTTGAACCGAATTCTCGTCATTTAAAATTATATTTAATTGTTTTTAAAAGAATCAAATGGACCAAGGGACGTGTGTCAGACCCTTTTTGTTTAAAGGCAAACACAAACTGTGAAGAAGAATGATAGAACACAAGAGGAAGAAAGAGGAGGAGCCAGGGGATGGTAGAGAACAGGCTTTGGAGGTATACACAGATAGGACTCTTCCTGAGTTGAGCTGTTTGCTGTGTGGGGCTCTTCTCTGCTGTGTCCGCTCCTGAGCCATGGACTAAACCTGCACACACTGCTGCTTTGAAAGATTTGAGCCACATTCCAAGGTAAGCAAACTGTTTCCTCTCGCAGGTTCTCACTGCAGCTCTCCCTTTACAGTGTTACATTTCCCCCTCCCCTGGCTTTGCAGGCTGGGTGTAAGGCAGCAGTTCAGTACCTGCGTCTGCTCTGTGTGAATCATCAATGGAGCTCACACAAGAAGAGACGCAGTTCTTCCAGAAGGATACAAACATCCGGCTTTTTGGGGCATTTGGGTTCGTTTCCAGCAGTTCAGGAGAGACAGGTTCAGCAGGGAGGCGTTTTCACATGTTAAATATCAAAGTGCTTTAGTGCTCTAAAATGCCTGGTATGCAGCCTCCTTTCAAGCCCCTGCTTGTGGGAAAGACAGCAGAGAGAGCAGATAAAGTCCTGATACTGTCTCTCTGCCAGGGGCTTCTCTGAACTCTTTTAAGCTGAAGGAGCTCGAACACACTTGCAAAGTCTTGCACACTTCTTTAGAAATGAGGCCGTATCTGTGCCAAGATTATGCAGTCACACAATGATCATACTGTGCTCGGTTCCCATCAGGATCAGTGTTGTGCTTCCTCCCTGACAGGAGCAGAAATACATTCACTAGAACTCAGGCTTATTGTTAATGTGTGTGTGTGTGTGTGTGTGTGTGTGTGTGTGTGTGTGTGTGTGTGTGTGTGTGTGTGTGTGTGTGTGTGTGTGTGTGTGTGTGTGTGTGTGTGTTTTACTGAGCACCCCTGGGTGTAACTGAGAGTTCCTCCTTTTCTGTAAGGCCAAAAAGTGGTGAAAGAAACACAACGCGTGCTGTTACACCCAAGATAAGTGTTGTTCAACTCTGGAGTTGAGTTGACTGCTCACTATAGGGACTCTTTCTGCACACTGAACAATGTCAGTAGTTTGAACACATTATCTGAAGTTCGGCAAATTAACTTTAATCATCAAACAGTCAAACCCACCTAAATGCTTTTGTCTGCAAAGTCCAGCCTATATTAAGTGTACGTTGCAGACAAACAGGTGCTACAATGCTAACCTCTGTGAAGTTGCACATGCACTGTTAATGTTTCTGGAGGGATCGCACTTCCCCTTTTTCTGCAGATCAGTTTGTTTCCACGTCATTTGAATATCAAAAGTGCAGCACTGGACCGTGTGGGAGTGAAGTCGTGGTAACTTCAGCTGAGCTAACAAAGCAGAGGGAACAACAGAGACACCATTCAGAAAGAGTATGAGCTGAGTGACAGATTGTGTGAGGATCTTAGCCGGGCTTTAACAGCAGCCGGACGCCACACTTCTCCTTCATACGTGTTGTCAGCCCCCATTTCAAAGACCTGGAGGGTAATGGTAAATGGTTTTGTATTTATATAGCACTTTTCTAGTCTTGATGACCACTCAAAGCACTTTACAGTACAGTTCTACATTCACCCATTCACACACACATTCATACAGTGCATCTATTCGCAGCACTTAGTTATTCTATGGGGGGGCATTCGGGGTTCAGCATCTTGCCCAAGGACACTTCGGCATGCAGATGGGTCAGAACTCGAACTCCTTCAGGTTGGAGGACGACCACTCTACCCTTCAGCCACAGCCGCCCATGTATGTAAACCAGCCTGGTGGGGTAGATAATGACAAACAAGTGGTTATACAATGGAAAGGAAAGATAGTTATAGCGGTAAAGCTCTTTCTGATTGGCTGCTTGTAATTTTTTCATATTAACATTTAAAGGAATAGTTCAGCATTTCAGGAATTATGTTTATTCACTTTTTTGTAGAGAGCTACATGAGAAGTTTGCTGTCACTCTCATGTCTGTGTGCTAAATATGAAGTTACAGCCAGGAGCTGTTTGGTATTAGCTGTAAACAAATGTGTCTACCAGAAGCTTGACAGCTCCCTCATCAACATGCTAGAAACTCTTTGTGTTGCTCAGCTCAAACAGAACATGCAAATTGTTTCAGTCTTCATGAGATTAAATAACTTCTCTCATGGCTGCAGCTGCATGTTCACTCTACTTGATGTGTATTTCCCAGAAGGCCACACTACTGGGTCAACCTGAAGTAAAACTGTGATTTTAGCACCAACATCACTCAATCTTACATTTCCCCAAAAAACCCAAGGACTTTTCTTAATCTATCCAGTGCCACAAACATGTGGTTATTATAAAGTTTTATTAAAAGTAATCACACGATTGAGTAATGATTGTAAAAAGTAATTAGATTTACCATTAATAATGCAGTAATACTTTTTTAACCATTATTAAAGCTGCACTCAGCACTATTTTCTAGTACATACTGTGTATGTGGTGTGACAGGGTTCACACATAGTGACGAACCCTCAGAGAACCATCTCACAGCTTAGAAGGTTTTCCACACTCTCGCTGAGGATTGAACGGATAGTTCACCCCAAAATGAAAATTCACTCATTATCTACAAACCACTATGTCGATGGAGGGGTGGGTGAAGTGTTTGAATCCACAAAACACTTGTGGAGTTTCATGAGCAAACTGTGTTGCCGCCAGATCCAATACAATTGAAGTAACTGGTGAGTGATTCTTAATAATGGCTGCAACGCTGTTTACTCCTGAAACTCCGTAAGTGTCTTGTGGATGCAAACACTTCACCCAGCCCTCCATGGACATAGTGGATAGTAGACATCTTTCGGTGAACTACTGTGACTTGTGGGCTATACACATTAAATTTGATTGATTCTCCCCAGCTCTATGGAGCATTTCAGCCTCTTTCAGCTCATTGGTTTGATTTACGATTCTGCGAAATCCCCTTGCATCACCCATGTTTTTCAGACTCATCAAGCAGCTGGTTCCAACTGGACACTCCCTGTCCAGCACTTAACTGGTCACACAAAAAGTTAGCGACAAGTAGGCGAACAAAGTGGAGTGTTAACCGCAAAAGAGCCAAATTATATTTACTGGGAGTTGGTGGAGACCAAAACAGAGAGGCAAGGGGTGAATGTGGCTGTTGGGGATGAGGATTTGTTTCCAGTCTGTAATGCTGCCCCCATGTGGCACAAAAAAAACAATGGGTTAAAAGGTGATTATAAATTAGTTTATTTCACCATCAATGAAATGGCATTACATTTTTACAACTCTGTTAAACCTGCAAGAAATATCAATGTCACTTAACAGCAGCAACAGAAAACACAGTTTCAGTTAATATTGTAAACCGTGGAGGGAAAAGTCGCCTGTTGACGAAACCAGCAGCTGTGGAGCAATGTTTAAATATCTGGCTCCGCACCTTCCAGACACCAACTCTGACTGGATGTGCACACGAGGTCTTTTTGCTTTTTGGCAGCCAACTCTGCCTGTTGTGAAGCTTCAAGTAGTATTAACCGAAGTTTCATCCTGTACCTTTGACCTTTGATGATCTTAAGCATACAAGGAATCATGTGATCCATTTTAATAAAAATGTTCTTCTCTCTGTAGATGAGCGACCAAGAGAGCAGCACCTCGGCCTCTCAGACAGAGGGAGAATTTGAGGGAGACATGGAGGGGGACGAAGAACTAGAGGAAGGACCGAAAGACTCGCCCCCCAGTCTGTCCTCCACCCTCCGCGCTGTCATACGCATTAAACAGAAGTACCAGGCCTTGAAGAGGAGGCGTGAGGAGATGGCCCTGGGGCTGGGAAGACCCGGGACCATCACAGGAGCTCCCGCTCGAACCAGCCCCAAAATCTTCACCTTCGATGGAGTCACCCCTTCGTCCGCTGTTCCTCAGAAGAAGAAGAGGAGAAGGAGGAGGCGCGTGATGTATCCTAATGGAAATAGGCAAAGAGCCCCCCCGAAGCAGGAGCGCAGCAGAGCCAAATACTGCCTTTACCTGCTGTTTGCCATCGTCTTCCTCCAGGTACGTAATCTGACATTTTAGAGAGATTTTTGATTATGTTTCACAATCCTTGTTAGAAGTACAAAAATGACAATATAGTTAAACTGTACTTTTTAGAGATGGACCTCAAGAAATGAGACGACTGCGGTTTCATTATCACATATGAAACCATCCCTTCAGCTTTACCTCATCTGAGAAGCCAGGTTGAGCTACTCATTAGTATTTTAGAAGCTGAGTTTGCCAATTGGATGATTTGTAGTTGTATGGATTTTATCTTTTTTAAATAAGCTAATCTTAAATGTTAATATTCCCAATGGCCTCCTCTTTGCCCCCTGTCATTGTGTCTTTTGCTTTTCCTGCATTATGTTATTGAGCTGTTGGCTTGTTAAAGGATTAGCCTGTGTGGCTTCTAGACAGTAATTAACTTCATTGCATACCTTCATACCATGCATACCATCTGCACAACTCCTCTGTTGTTACCACAAGCTCCATTTCAGCGTTTGGTGAGCAGAGTCAGAGCTGCAGGTGAGCTGCGGAGGGGCGGGTGGAGGCAGGGTGGGTGTATTTTGCACACTCATAGATGTGTGCATACTAAAAGAGATAAAGACATTGTAAGGTCATGAAGGGATTTTTTTTATTAAAACACTGAATATGCAATTTTGAGGAACAGAGATGAGATTGAATCGATTCCAGGTGAGACATTTTAAACTGCTGCACTATTCAGCAACATCTTCAGTTATCTGATCACTCCATCTCCACAGACACTGCAGGGGATGGGGGTGAGGAATTTAAAGCTGGCCCTTCTGTGATAGAAGTGCACAGGCTGAGCTGTTAGTCTGCATGTTCAGTCCAGTCCCTCTGGTAGGTCGCTTCTAGCCATTCCAAAGTCTAAGGTGAAAACCAGAGGAACCTTTTCCTTGAGGGCCCCTGCACTCTGACAATCTGACAGAGGAAACAAGATTAGAAGAGTCAGTTACATGCAAACAAACATCTCTATGGAAGAGCTTTTATCATTAGATGTGTATTGCTTTATTACCTGTTTCTTTAGTTTTGTTCTTTTTTTCATTCTGATTATTTGTGAGTTTGATATTGTTTGTTGTAAAGCACTTTGTTACTTGTAATGAAAAGTTCCATAAAACCCTAACCCTAAAGTTATAATTATTATTAAGGCCTGAGGTGGATCCTGCATCATTACCCTGAGGCGCAGTTTGGTTTAGTCTGGTTAATCTGGGGATGACTGTTGTTGACTCTTACTGTTGCGTGTATCATGCAGCTTAAGTTAATACTTTACAATTTCAAATGGTCCAAGTGAAATTAATGTGGTCTGCAGGTTTTGCATCACGCCTCCGAGGCATTTCATTGTATTTGTCAAGTAGTTATCATGTTGTATTATTTTATCTTGAAACAACGATCCGTCACACAAAACGCCAAAAATCCACTGAAGGAACTTCTTGAGAGCTTCAATGAGATTATTTGCTAATTTCAGAGTTGCTCTATGAAAGTAAACTGACAGTAGACATCTCCAGGCAATTTTGTGTTGATTTAACACTTAATAATGAATCTTAATAATAGCTAGTTGCAGGCTTAAAGTTTACCTGTGAGGGAATAGTAAGACCTTGCCTGGTATTCTGTGTTTGAATGAGTCAACCAACAAGCAAGAACGGCTGTAATTTGATAAAATACAGCATTGAAATGAAAGGTGCTCAATATAAAATAAAACAATGTACATTTGAGAGATTTTGACACTAGACTGCAGTCTAGTGTCAAATGTGAATGTGAAATGTGAATCTCTGTCCACCACTCTGCATCCACCACAAGATGCAGAGTGGTGGACAGAGATTCACATTTCTGACAAATTTGCGATTGATCAACTTGTGTAGGGAACTAGGTGCTTTTTTTTGCCCCCGGGATCGGGGTAGTTGCCCTCTTTACCAAGCTGGTAATCCAACCATGTTTAGAGTCCGTAACTGCCCCCAACTTATTCTGAATATTGTCTGTTTCCAGGTGTACAACGCCATAGAGAACCTAGATGACCACGTACTCCGATATGACCTGGACGGGCTGGAGAAGACCCTGAGGAGAGAGGTGTTTGGACAGCAGGGAGCAGTGGAAGGGCTGCTTTCCCACCTGCAGGACTACCTGTCCACCTACGTCCACAACAAGCCCCTCGTGGTGTCCGTGCACGGCCCAAGCGGAGTGGGCAAGAGCCACTTGGGACGCCTCCTGGCCGGACACTTCCGCTCAGTGGTGGGGGAGTCGCTGGTGCTGCAGTACTACGTCCTCCACCACTGCCCCCAGGAGGCCGACGCCCTGCAGTGCGCCCACAACCTCTCCACGCTCATCTCCCAGATGGTGGTACGTGCCGAGGAGGAGGAGAAGATCCCGCTCTTCATCTTCGACGAGGCCGAACACATGCACGGGGAGATCCTGGACGAGCTGTGGCAGCTTGTGACCTCCAAGAAGTCCAATGAATACTTGAACGCCATCTATCTGTTCCTGAGCAATCTGGGTCATGCGCACATCACCAAACATATGTTACACAACTCCTCATGTAGTTCTATGGCGTTGACAGCATCCATTCGCCATAGTCACCTTGTAAAAGAGCTGACTCCAATATTACGCAGCACTCTGGAGAATCTTCACTCGCTGTGGACAGAGGTGGACATCTTACCTCTGGGCCTTTTGGAGAAAGGTCATGTGATAGAGTGCTTCCTGGATGAAATGACTCGAGAGGGGTTCTACCCAGATCATACCAACATAGAACGCCTCGCAGGGGAGATTGAATATTACCCTGCTGTAGGGGGGCACGAATATTCCCAGATGGGCTGCAAGCAAGTGGTGGCTAAGGTCAACCTGCTGTGAAGTGCTCTTCAGGAAATGTCTGGATGCTTCACATGCTTTAAATTATGAAGAAACCGCTCGAGGGAAGTGAGTGGGTTTACAGAACTTGAATGACACAACTCAGAGTTTTTAAGAGCAGCGACAAACAAGAGGTTCTGCTGTGGGAAGAAGAACGAAACCTGTGAAGAAGTTTGAAGAGGCCCAGTTCAGAAGCAAAACATGTTTTCTCTCTCAGCTCTGGTCTTATCTTTTCATGCAGATGCTTGTGGCTTTGTTTGCCCGGTATCTTCTGAGCTTTCTGCCTCCACCCAAAAACAATGAAAGTAGATAAAATGTCATCTCATGGCAAAAATAATAATGTTATTTAACAATGTTGACAGTTAGGTCATTATCATCAAGTGCAAGCTCTGCAGATCTCTAGTGATGACAGATGGATACCTGAAGTTTTGTCCCATCCTTCCTGATCCCCTGAGGATGAATCCTGCTGAGTTATTTTATCCCCTGAATGTTGTTGATGTTCCACCAGCGAGTAGAATGTATCCCTTATCTTGTGAAATAAACTGCTCAGTCAAATTAAGGTCACACTTAAATCACACATCAGATCTTGATTAACGAATTATTTCAAGTTGAAAATCATCACTGATGTACATTGTGTAATTTGTTCGGAACAAAATTACAACGTTCACTGGAAACCCAAATCATGAACCCACTGAGGGCTGGATTCAAAACCACACCAAAAATCGAAGAATCTAAGAAACTATCATCACAGGCTGATCCAACTTCCTAGAAGTTCATCACAACAACTCATAATGTGACTCAGTAGTGTGAATGGATGGTGCCCTTGGGGATCTCCGCCCTCATGCAGTCTGTTTCTGACAGTTTGGTCAGAAACAAGCAGACCAGTAGCCTGATTAGTCATTTTGTACAGCTTCTCCTGTTCCTCCTCGCTCTAAGGAGCAGATACCAGTGCTGCTGTCCTGTCCAGCTCTCCTCCTGGATGTGTCATCCTGGAGGAGCTGGACTACCTGTGCAGCCTCATTGGGCTGCAGGTACCACCTCATGCAACCAGATTGCATGAGGTGCACCATAGCAGGAGACATTGATTCACAATCACTTGTAAACTAATTTTTTTGAGCAGTCAAACCGCTTTGCTTGGTGGGTTGGCAGTAAATCAAGAGACAATGACTCAGTGTTCAAATAAGAGATTATTGGACTTTTCGGTTTCACCACATCGAACTTTCCCTTCGTGCAATACTTTTTATAGCCCCTCATAGACTCCTATCTTATTTAAATGTCATTTCCCAGATGAAATGCCATTCACTTGCATTTCAAAGGGGTGGAGGCAGGGATCTCTAGACTGATAGATGCTAATAGATGTTACTAAGAATATGTGTATTGTGAATTTGGCTGAAATGATCCTTTTACCCCTTTAAGACAAATCATATTTCAGAACAACTGTATTGGCAGCTCAACCTCACATGGATGTGAATGAGAAACACTTATTTCTGATCATTGCACGGAATCACACATAATCAGGGGAGGAGTTAGACCTGTGTTCCTTCATTTAGAAAGGGAAGTTCACTTATTTGTAGTGCATCACTTATAAGAACTCATTATAGGGTGTTCAGAAGAACTCTTTTTTTTGTCTTACATTGAATACAGCATGATTTTTTTTAATGCTAGTGCGAGTGTGAAGATTTAAAAAAATCTACAACGCGTACGCCTGTGGCTTCACAGTATACAGCGTAAGAACGGTAGATTCTGTCTCTGACCTGCAGATGGAAAGTGGTGCTAGTGGCTCCTCATCAGATCTGGATTTGTGATTCTTTACAAGTTTATTTATTAAAGAAAGAGGTTTTTGTGTTGATATTCTGAAAGTCCACCGGCAAAGAAATGAGGTCGGTATTGCCAGACTTGCACTAGCATTAATATACATGTTGAATTGATGGATTTTTGAATGTCCTCTGCTCAGATCATCTTTCAGTCCAAATATTTAGAATATCAAATAATAATTGTTAAAATTAAAGGACATTAAAACATGGCTGTGAGTTTTTTCTTGATAGAACAGCAACTATAACCTGCGGAGATTCTTAAAATAACATTGTTTAGCGAATAGTTGAACATTTGGGAGAAATGTTGCAATAATGGAATAATAATGGAATAATAAATGGAATCATGTTTAAGTGTCTTGCTGCTGAGAGTTAGACAAGAGGTTTGACACCAAACAAGTTACAGCCAGCAGCTGGTTATCATAGCTTAGCATTAGCATTAATTAACATCATGCTAAGGAAATAGTCCCATACTTCAACACCTTCCTCAGAAAACATGTTTACAGATAGTATTTTTGGATGAAGAATATTTCCTACAATGGCTCAAACTCAATGTCCACATACTATCTTCCCCAGAGCTTTTAACTCAGCCTCTTCCAGCAGCAGTTGGAAACGTCCATGACAACTAAGCAAGCTCCCATCTGCTTTGAGGCAGAGCTTAAGATGACACGGGGTGGCTGAGCAGTAGAGGTCGTCCTCAAACCAGAGGGTCGGTGGTTCAATCCCAATCGTCCCCATCTGCATGCCGAGGGGTCCTCGGGCAAGGTGCTAAACCCCGAATGGCCCACATAGAAAAAGGTGCTGCCTATAGATGAATGGGTGAATGGCACACTAAAGTAAACAGCACTTTGAATGGTCATCAAGACCAGAAAAGCTCTACAGTTCAAATAAGTAAATACACACGAAGATGTGGTTAAAGCTCAAGTGATTCTGTTATACCACTCAGTTTGATATTTGGTCAATAAAAGAAGTCTTTCGGACAGTTTTTATATTTTTTTATTATTATAATTCCCTTAGTTAACATTGGAAAAAAATGAGGTACTGTGTCTATGTGACAAACAAAAATAAGTCTTAGATTCATAACAACAGATTAAGAAGGGAGGAAAAAAAAAAAAAAAACATTTTTGGTGCATGTTAACTAAAACAAGTAAAAGGACACAACAGCTTCTTCCATTTCCCAGTGGAGCATTATGCCGGGACAACCAGCTGCATTATTATGTTCACATGTGAGGAGTGTAGATGGTTTTCAAGAACAGAACCCTGACAGCAAGGAGTTCAGTCCCCCGAGCAACACGTGGCAACAGCTGATGCCACTGAGCTGCTGAGATACCTACGAGGTGCAGAACACTTTGAGGCTGTCGTGCTGAGACAGATAGATGAAAACAATGGTGTAGAAATGCAAACTAACTACACAAACTACCAGAAGATTCCACTGCATTGATTTCACCTAACAAAAGTCGCAAAGGATTAAAAAACGACATTTAGGAGCACCTGCACTAAACAGACTTTCAATGTTCCCATAAAGCAAAGCACGTTTTAAATATCCTTCATTCCACCGATGAACTTTAACCACCAGTGCTTCAATATTTCAGTCCTATGCTCATGAAATGTGTCGTATCAAATCAATTTGAGATTAAATAACTCAGTAGTGTTCAAACACAACGAAACAAGAGGAAACAGACACTCACATTTTTAACCAAGCAGGAAAGCTTTCAGCTCTGTGTACACGTTTTTCACCCTGACATGCTTTTTTTTGGAGGAAAGAAGGGACAACAATACAGAGGGTTTGATAAGCTACACATTTACACTAAAGACTACTTCATCCAAGGGACATAGGGGGAAATAAAAAGCCACACTTCTGTAACCATAGAATCGCTAATAAGCTTCGGCTTCACAGCTCTCAGGGTTGACCATTACTGTCAAAAATGCTCATGAAATGTGAGGACAGGGGAAACGTGTGAGGAAGTCCAGAGAGGAGGAGGAGGAGGAGGAGGAGGAGGAGGAGGAGGAGGGGGGTTGTGGCAAGGGCACTAGTGTTTGTGGGTGTGTGTATGAGGACAGAGCAGTGTGTGGTGATGTGGTTCTGGGCTTTTCTTTGATGATGGGTCCGAGTCCTCCACCTTATGCCTCCAGCTCGAAGCCCATGCCGACTTTGTGTCCACCGGCATTGAAGTTCTTCCCGTCGATCAGAGCGGAGAGGGTGACCTTCACGCCTGCAGGCACACGGGAAAGGAGTTAAAGCCTTCGAACACATACCGTCTGCCCACTCAGGTGTTAACTGGTTCCACCTCTACATAGAACTATGTGGGTGTCGACTAACTGGGTTTGACTGACTGCTCCACTCTCCTGATTTGAAGCCTGTTTTGAAGAGATTCCCTGTTATTTTGAGTTTTGTGAATTGTAATCAGCCCCAGTAATTATTAAAGAAAGTGAGTATTTAAACTGTTTTTAAAACCAACTGGAATCCAAATTAATACCCGTTTCACAGTCACACTGGTCGAAGTATGAAGAGTATGAAACCAGTTGCAAGAATTATTTACTTAGTCAGTTTTTTGACATTTATATCACATTTATTTCAGTGCTTCACTGCGGGACCTAATAACTATTTAAATAGTTTCATTAATAAAATGAACATGACCTGGACCCTTAAGAGACAGAAAAGAGGCTGGTGGATTTACAACATAGAAAAAAAGAAAGAAGAATCACTGTTATTATTTTCATTATCACACCCAGTCTGACAGAGTTTAAATATGATCCTCCAGGTCCCACCCCTCTCTCAATTCTCTCCCTTCTTTTGTATCAGCCTTTCCTCTCTTCCACATTTCTCTGCTCACTGGTCGAGCAAGAAGGACGCCCACATCGAGAGTGGTTTTACAGGTTGCCCCCGTTAAAGGGGACTTTTTTCTCTCCGCTCTCGCAATGTGCTGGCTCATTGTGGGAAATGTTGAGTTTCTCTTTAATATTATAAATTGCAAGATAATGTGTGTTGTGATTTGGCTGTGTACAAATAAAATTGAATTGAATAGAAAAAGCTATATTATTACAAATGGAGATAGTTAGAGGACGTGAATGTGACTTGCTCATAATCAGTCATCTGCTGCAGGAAGTGAACAACGTCACCTCAGCAGCAGCTCACCTACAATCACAATCTAGTGCACAATTTAATAATCACCAACCGCAGTTGTTAAGTATATAAAGCTGGTTATCGGTGCTATAGGGCTATGTCGAGCAACTATCCTAACATGCAGATGGTGTTTGTTGGAAGAGAAAAAAAATGTGTAAAATCTGTGGCACATGTGATTAAATTTGAATTATTTGGTCGTTGTCTGAGATGAGGAGTTCGTAGTTTCTGAGAAGTAGTTCCTCTCACCAGCAAAAAGGTCTTGAGAGGAAGGTCAGATGTGTAGTCATAAGCACTGACTCCAAACACAATATGTAGGGGGCTGACAACAGCTTGGTCAGTGATGGGGGAGCTTACCTGGCCGAAGGCTCTGGGTGTAGCCTACACCGATCAGACTGGCATTGTTCACTTTGGCCTGCAGGGTGAAAAACAAAAAGACATGAAACAAACGGAACTTTTTTTAGATTTAGCCTCCGAAACAGTGCTGTAAATGAGCTGCTGGTGGACTCACCGACAGAGAGGCGTCTTTGTCCAGCTTATATTTGGCAGCGATACCGAAGCGAGTGTTGTTACTGCCGGCGGTCCAGGCCAGAGTGACCGCTGTCTCCAGCTCGTCGTTCACCTTCTGGTAGATGGAGCCACCAAACTCGGTCCCGTCATTACTGAGAGAGAACAAACAGCAGTTCAGAGACGTTCATCCACACGATTCGAGGCTGGATAATTTCATTCCTTTAAATACGCTGGAAATTTACAACAATGGAGTAGAATATCTTATCCACCTGAAAGAGACTGGGTCCAAATCTGGTCTTAGTGATATATTTTATAGTGTTAAGTAATTACCACAAAGCGTTATTATTCCATCATGGAAGAACTGACTGATTTTCATCATACAAGTCAATCTGAGAGTTATTTTCTTTATATAACCGTTGGCCATTCATTGTATGAGAAGGAGAATATAGAGGGAAACCGTCCATCATATTGTTGTCTGATCAATAATGTCGCTTTCACTGTCATATAAACCAGGGAAACAAGCAAATGTTCACAATAAAGAAGGTGGTAACAATGATTTTTTTAAATGAAGCAAAAAGCATAATTATAAATAAAAATAAAATTGTCTGTCAATTGAATAATCAACCAATAGTTTGTACTGGTTTGTTTCTGAGTGACTGGGGGCATAATGGAACTTCAAGAACGTTAATCCAGCTAAAATGGAGATTTATTCAGTATGCTGCTCCACTGGTGTTGCACCTAATCCTGTAGACTCTACACAACAGGGGGTCGTTAGTGGACATTGCTTGGTTGAGGAGGGAAATACTTGAGCTGAGTAGGACATGTTATTTTGACCTGCACTTCCTTCATGTTTGGAGGACCAGAGACAGATTTAAAAAGAAGAAATTCTTAAAGAACCCAACACTGACCGACATATCCTGGCTTTTAGTTACTAGCATTAGATCACCTCCAAAAACACTGGATCCTACTTTTCTCACAAAAAGCCTTTTTTGTGCCTGGTTTATTGTCCACGCTCTCTTCAGATTCTTCCAGGGCCACAGGGGACATATTTCAGCTGCTGAACATTAATTTACTGAATAAATAATAATAATCAAAGTACTCACACATTGGTGTGCAGCTGGAAGTCTCCGGCCCTGTATCCCAGGGCGAAGTTGTTCTGGGCCAGTTTGGACTTGGCTGTGTCGAAGGCCATCTGGTAACCGGCCAGCCAGCCCTCGTAGCCCAGCACAGCGGTGGCGTGGATGATGGGACCCTCGAAGTCGACATCAGAGCCCATGTTGACGAAGTCACGCTTGTATGCCGTCTTCAGCTTCCCACTTTTCTTACTAAGAAACAGATTTATAAAGTTTAATTATTATCCTCTAATAATAAAGAATAAGTGGTGATGTGTAAATTTCCAAAAACTCATCAGTGGGCCTGTGTTGCATGTTTCCTCATCGCAAGAAAACAAACACTATAGTTCACATCTGACTCACACAGACACCCCTTGCTGTCACAAAATACCAAGACCAATTTAATTCACCAACACTTGCACTTTTTCCTCTTGTTAGTTTGCTACAAATAACATTCACCAGGAAGATTAGCTCGGAGCTGAGGCCACAAATGGAGGAGATCGAGTTGAGAGAGAAACATATAGAATGTGTATTTGATCTGATGCGTTTCCAATAAAACAAATAAAGACTCTTGTGACCCTCATCCTTTAATGGACAATTACAAAGAATTTGGTTCAGATCAGGTTGGACAAAATGATAGCAAAGAAAATAGAAATGAGGGAAAGAGGTTATTGAAAGAAGGGATTGATTGTCGCCACTGTGATTTTCCAGCGACCAGGGTTGACCCACAATTTATTCTCACAACACATAGTTCCACATGAACTCCCATGCTGCCCTCGTTAAAAACAAATAAATGTATTCTTACCCTGTGTTTGGTACAAAAGACGTTTCCAAGGCAACCTTCAGTCCTTCAGTCAGCTGTGGATAAAGTTTGTGTCATGTTACTTTTATTTAACCACGTACTAGTGCAAAGCAAAGCATAAACAATAAAATAAAAAATTCCACTTTAAAAACCCAGTTCTGAAGACTAAACACGTACCTGGTCCTCTACAGTCACTTCAGTAGCCAGTGTGTTGTCTGTGTTCCACTTCTGGTTGAAGCTCAGGCCCAGCTCCTTCATCTTGTATTTGGTCTCCAGGCTTCCTGCGGCCTTCCCTGTGTCTGTGTTACTGGAGCCAGATGTGTTGAACTCCTGTCAGGACGACGAGGACAACACAGGTTTAGTGCACCACAGTCGATCACATCCAGCAAAAACCAACTGTCTGACTTAAAGTGTGAAGCAATAAACTGTTGGATAAATAGAAAATACAAATACAAATGAGAGAGACGGGGGACAGAGGTGAGCATTGTGCTGAACAAAGTTATTTGTGAAATGTACAGGAATAAAATGAGGATTCTCAGAAGACAACAGTCAAAAAGAGCAGACAGAC
Organism: Pleuronectes platessa; assembly: GCF_947347685.1. Taxonomy (NCBI): domain Eukaryota; kingdom Metazoa; phylum Chordata; class Actinopteri; order Pleuronectiformes; family Pleuronectidae; genus Pleuronectes; species Pleuronectes platessa. Next base: position 3,124,639 of record NC_070644.1, on the reverse strand, counting down.
AACAGTGACGCCAGAACCACATGATGGACAGTAAGAACACAATGATGAATCTAATGAAGGTTAAAATTGTGATTTGATGTATGGAACAAATAAAGGGTCTTTATTTATAGAGCTTTTCTAGTCTTGACAACCACTCAATGCTCTTTAGAGCACAGTTTTTCCATTCACACACAAACATTCATACAGTGCATTTATGTGCAGCACTTTCTCGATCGTACATCGCTCACACACTGTCAGCACAGATGTTAGAAAACCCTTTGGCACGTAGAATGGCGGAGACTGGGATTAAACTGCTGACCTCCTGGTTAGTGGACGACCCGCTCTACCTCCTGAGCTACAGGCGCCCCTAAGGCACCATCTTAAATTTCACAACAAGAGCAGTTAACTTAGAGCATGAACCTTCACACTTCTTTTTTGTGGCTATAATTCATGGTGAAGCTTGACTGAAAAATGGACCAGGTTAATATCTGTTGATATCAGCTTCCAGATGCTGTATGTATACATCAGCCAATAAGAAGGAACAGAAACACCAACGATTTTCTGATTCATTTGCGGCTTCATTAAGCTTTACATCTGCAAGCAATGTTTCCAATCCAAGGTCATGTATGGGAGAATCCTGAGCTAATAAGTCTCATGAAGGGCGACTATTGCTTTTTTGTTTAACATTGGGCCGCCACATTAAAGAAAGAACAAAGGTGAAGGGATCTATAAACTATGACTGACTTTCTGCATTGTAAATCTATTTAATGTGACACACTATGCAATCTCATGAAATGTAAAGTTTCATATTCTGATGTGGGACAAATTAAAGGAAATGATTGTTTGTGATGTGATGTTTCACCACATGCCTCCTGAACATCTTCAGTGTCCCTTATCATAAATTCTTCAAGTGTATTGAACTCTAATGGAGGAATGAACAGTGTGTTTTCAAAGGACGTTCCCTCATTCAGTGTTTTGTTGATGGTGGTGGGTAACACTGTCTAACACGTCACCACAAAATGTCCCACTAAGATTAACTCTTATTATCCCGAAAGGGATAATAAACCTCTAAAAGACTTCGAAATCTCCGAGAGGATTTGCAAAACCTCCTAAATAACTACTAAAGCCTCCTAACAACCCTCTGAAATGTTGATAGGACCTAAGAACCTACTTAATGGCTACTAAAACCATACCATTAGAGTATCTGCAGCCAGGTATTTCCTCTAAATTGTCACATTTCAGTATAGTAAGATTTTGGGAGGATTTAGGAAACAGTGCTGGACATTTTCACTGTTTTAATAGAACAAATGATCAACTGATTATTAAAGACAATAATACGCAGATGAACTGATAAGGAAAATGTTGCAAATGACTATCAATGACTTACAAATAAGCTGGCACAACAACAAAGAAATGATAATCAAAGAAAAAGTTACATCTGACAGAGTGATGCGACAGAACATGATGTGACAATGATTATCACAGAGACAAAAAAACGACAACTTGTGTGAACAAGCAGATGATGATGTGAGCAAACATAACAGGACCAAACGGAGAAGATCTGTTTCCATATCATCGACAGATAGAGCCGGCGGGTCTGACACAATCTTACCATCTACATTAGAGCACGAGTGGTCCAGTACAGAGAGGGCAGCAGCATGGAGAAAGAGCAGGGGTTAGGAAAGGCAGGTAGAGACAGGCTACAGACATCACACACATCTGTGAGCCGGTCGTGTTTCTCCACAACAGAGCACAGATTAAGCCAAAGCACGTTTCTGCATCAGCCATTGGAACAACCTAGAAACCTTGAAGCTCCAGTTCAGAGCAGTTCAGTTCATTAATAGCAAGGTGGATTTGTATTGGTGTGCTGGGAGGTGAGAGTTAGAGATGGCAGAGTGAAAGCTGAGGGAAGGCCTGGGAGAGGGACTCTGCAGAAATGACAAGATAACAAAATAATGTCCTCACCACTCCACTTTGTGATTTGGTCTTGAGATCCAACTTCACGATACCAAAGCCTGGAGAATTTCAAAAGATCGATTCGAGAGTTAACCCTACATAACTACAAAATAAATCAAACATAGGACGATTTATGGGAACATTTTGATATTTAGGAAAAAAAGTGTATTTGCTTTCACAGCTAGAGTTTGATGAGGATTGACACCACTGATAGTTGTAAGGAATATAACAAATGAAATGGCAGTATGAGATCTTTAGAAGTGTGTTGAATTGTTTCTCTCCAAAATGGTGAATTGTTGCCTTAATTCAGATTATCTGCAACGGTTCGATTTGTTGTACAGACTTTATGGTTTGTTATTTCGGACAATGACTGAAGATCACTATGACGACACAGCTGCATGTCATCAGCTAATATGTGGGCTCAGTTTGTTATAGCCATATTTCCATATCAGCTTTTTCTAAAATGTTATGCCACACATCCATGTTCTTAGGTCGGGCCAAGTGATAATATACTGTAGACTATGAGACCAACTAAATTTGTCAGATATCTGCTTATACATTAGTATTTAGTTAATATTAATATGAGACTAATCTTTCCTAAAATTCAAAGTCACATCTTCAGATTATTAGCTTGTCTGAGATACAAGCAGCTGATTATCCCATTTAAGAAGCTGCAACAAAGTTATGTTTGAGATTTTAGCTTTTTTTTTACTTCAATAATTAACTGATAACCTATTAGCCAAATAGATGAATAGATACATTTTCTGATAATTGATTGTTACAGCTCTATTGCTATGCATTTGCTGTATCTTGGTATATTGGGCCCTTGTAGACAGATGCCAATCAATAAGAAAAACGTATTACCTCTAGTTAATTTACCCATTCATTATCACAGAATTGGTTTTAGTGTGCAGCAACATTTTTACGGATGGAACATTTTATCCACATCAATATGTATCTTTATTATTGTGAAGTTTCTAACAGCTGGTTTGATTGGAACAGAATTCCAACCAGTTAATAATTTACTCCTGGGACGAACTGTACTCACCATAGCCCTTGCTGAATATATCCTTGGCAGATTTGCCCAGGTCTGAGTATGAAGGAGGGACAGCCATTGTGCTGGAAAAGATAAAGACAACATTGTGATTATTTAGTAGCCACTGGAAAAATCAAACAGCAGACTGAACTGTGCATTCTTCACTTTTCTACACGCAGGTCTCTGCAGTACTTAACAAATACCAGCGAGAACGCATCTTTTTCTTGGTTAAACCAGTGCGGACTTCTGAATTGAATTGATGGATGATAGATTTACAAATTAAAAAGGATTTCTTTTGGTATATTTTTTGAGCTTTAAAGCTTAAACGACAAATCCTCCCCTTTTAAGTTTTTGAGCTTCCAGGCTTCATTATTATACAGTGTTGTGGTGGTGCTGATTTAAATTCCACAAAGAGGGACTCAAAATCCCTTTTGCATTGAAGCCAACCAGTTCACATCCATTTCTGTCCATATTCAAGAACATATGTGGTGATGACGGCAAAGGAATTTAATAAAGATGTATTAAGTGTATTTTGTCATTATAACCATATTAATTCATGAGTTTTAGTTAAAGCTAGTATGGTGTGAGGTCACAGTGACCTTGACCTTTTGACCACTAAATTCTAATTGGGTGATCCCTGAGTCCAAATTAACCTTTGCAGTGATTAAACACTTGGTTCCTGATCCATCGTGTTCATGAGAGTGGGACACGAAGAGGGATGGACAACCCAAAAAACGATGAAACATCATAATTCCTTCAGCTACAACGGTCCCGGGTGCTAATGCATAAAAGTAAAACTAATGTCAGAATTTGGAACAAGCAGATAACATATTTTATTCTTTTTAGAACATCCTTTGAGGCCTTTTGTTGAGGTAACTGACACAGAGGTATTCATGACTTTGAGGCCTGCACATGCCCTGTACACTGCTGCTGTAATGATTTAGCCCTAACACGTGTCATTATTGATGGTGATTATAGCAAATCTGATTCTGAATAAAGACAGTAGTTATGATAAATGAATCGTAAAGTCTGTGTGGTTTGTCCATTTGCCTGTGATACGATTGAGCATTGAGCTGCTGCAGAAGAGGACAAGCTGTTCCTTTAGGGGGCAGCTGGGAAGTTCACAACCAATGAGCTCTGCAGCTAATGGTGCATCTAAGAAGTCAAGAGATAAATGCATCCTAAAAATAGCCCGTGCATGTGCAAAGATGTGCACTTGGTATATGAAAACAACATGTTAGACGAGGCTGATGCTAATGCACCAGAAGAAAAGGCTTTGTTGGTCTCTTGTGGTCAAGATGTCTCATGGCTGTCAGAATGAAACGGGCCCAGCAGATAAATCTGGAGACAGGCCGGTGCTGCACAGACAAATCCACACTGTTGTTACAGATGCTTTTCAGCTGGAGACTAAAGAGCAAGAAGGTTTCGGCTGCTAGCTGCATCTCTCCCGGGGACAAAGGACACCAGATGGGCCAGTGAAAGAGGTGTGTGAGTACGGAGGGGGATGAAAGCCTGCTAGCTGCTGCTGCCTGAGCTAACTTAATGTTCATAGTAACAACGTCCCCCCCTCACAGACACACAGCTCGCCTCGAACCATGCAGAGTAAGTCGCTACATGCGTGACAAGCATTGACTCCACACTATCATGCACGGATTAAACTGTGAGTTACCAGGCTAAACGTCCTTACATAACACGGCTGCCGTCGGCTAAATCTCCCACCCTGCTCCTACCCTCCTGGTCGTGAGGCTAACCGTGAGCAGGAAAGTTACCGAAAGGCGTTTCAGGTGCATGAGCTTCTTCTTACCGGTGCGAAGGTGTTCACTGGGGGGGGTCTACACAGCCTGGAGCGTCCCTGACGTGATGCTGCTCCGCGGGTTGACAGCTAGCTTAGCTTAGTTTAGCGCTACTGTGACGGGGACACGATGAAGGAGACAAATGGCGCATGCGCGGTGTCGCTGGAAAAGGGCGATCAAAGAGTCGATGCGAAGACAAGAGAGTAGTCCTCCCAAGCACCAGATGCCTGCTAGCGTGGTGGTTCTACGATTTTGCTTCATTTGGGGCTTTAAACGGGCTACAATTTACATAAAGGGGCCGAATATATGCACAATATATGTCCAACACCCACACAGTCAGGAGTTGTTGTTGACTACTGACTTGGGGTACAGTCAGATTCAGTATGTTTTCAGTGTTACAGTGTTACAAATTGCTTTACAAAGAAGAAACAGCACCAGGCAGGCAGATAAAATGATAATTAACAATGGAACATGAGCAAAGCCAAATAAATAAATAGGATTAGTAGACCTTTAGACCATTTTATAAGCTCGCACAAAGAAGAAACGTTTTGAGAAAGGATTTAAAAGAACACAAGACATTCTTAGTTCCATAGGCTGTGGGTTTCATAATGTGGGGGCTCTGAGAGCAGGGGCTTGCTCACCCTTTGTTTACAGCTGTGACCCTTGGAGTGAACAGCAGGGTCCATCTGCTGATCTCAATGGCCAAGAGGGCACATCACAGGTCAAATAATTGGATAGATGTTTGTCTGAAAGGCCATTCAGGGCCTGAAACATGAGCAATAAAAATAAAATTCTAGTTGTGCTGTTTGTCTTTGCTCAGTGTTTATCTTTTTGCTTGGGTTGGGAGTATTTTGAATTTGTACGTGTTTTCCTGAGGTGCAGTGAGTTAAGCTCTCAGGTCTAAGTGTGTTTTATTACTATCAATAAGGCTTTGACTCCATCTGGCAGGACGGAAACGACAGAGGCATTGGCGGTAAATGTGCAGTTAAAACTGGGGACAAATAAACAGCCTTTTTTCTCTGGGTTGTGGGGTGGGGCAGGCGAGGAACCTCAGTGCAATCCTATTTAATTTATACATTGAAGGAATTTGCATATCAATCGGATCAATACACTGCATCTGTCCTCACTTTAAATGAGACAGAAATTAAGGGTCTCCATATGTGCAGATGACTAAGAGGTACGGTCACAAACCTGCTACATGAATTCTGTCAGACTTGCACGCCTACATTTAACCCCAAAACAACAAAACACAATATTTCAGAAGCAGCCTAGAAGTCAGGACAACAAACACATTGTCTATTTGAACATCCCTAAATTACAACATCCAAGAAAATAGAAACCCTCTGGCCTCAACATCATATGTTCGAGAAACCTCAACTTGGCCGTGAAAGATTTGAGATAACCAATCCCTCTTAGCCTTTGCAAGGTCAAATAGATAACCCTAGCATCCACGGGAAATGTAGCCTACGGTCAGTTAGTGTAACCTTTGTCTTTGAATTGTGGGAGGAAACCTGCGCATGCATGGGGACACGTACAACACTCTGCCATTAAAGCCGATTGAGGGTGAATCATGCAAATATACAGTTAGGTACAAAATTCCATTCAAATATGGAAAAGCAGATCCAGATCCAGAGTCATGTTACTCTGTTGTGACAGTGCTAACAGTCGCATCACTGTGCATCTTTAATCAAGTGAGGTTTGTCTTCACTCAGAAACATCTGCTCTGCAGCAATGTGTAGTCTTGGTCAGCCATGAGAAGAATCATCGACCCCTGTTCAAATATTTTTCCGGGATTTTGACCTCAATAAAACCTTTGCTAGTGCCGTCCCTGTCACAATCATGAAAAGCAGTGGAAGATAAAGTCCCTGCAGCAGAGTCGTTATCTAAGCTAGCTCCAGGAATCCTTATCTTTACAATGGTCATTTGCGTTGTGCTTGGATTCATCAGCTGATTCCTCGTGCTGGCATAATTTTATTGACAAACAGGATTATCAGGCTTGGAGTGAGCTTCACTAGGAAATATATACACTCCTGATCAAAATCTTAAGACCAGTTAAAAAATTGCATGAATTTGCATTTTGCACTGTTGAATCTTAGGAAGGTTCTAAGTAGAGTTTCAAAATGCAAAAAGAAGAAATGGGAACAAGAGCCCCAAAGTTGTGAGCAGGCAATTTATTGAAAACAACAATTTAACTGAAGTAGGCTGTTCATCAGCTGATCAAAAGTTTAAGACCACAGCTAAAAAAAAAAAGAAAAACTCCTAAAACAGAAATTAAAGTGTCAAAAACTGACTCAGTAATGATTAGCTCCACCATCATTGTTGATCACTTCAAAAATTCGTTTTGGCATGCTTGATGCAAGTATTTCCAAAAGGCTAGTGCGAATGTTGCGCCAAGTGGTGAAGATGGCTTCACGAAGGGCATCCACTGCCTGGAACTGAAATCCATCCACTGCCTGGAACTGAAATCCATTTTTGTAAACTTCCCTTGCCATCCATCCCCAAATGTTCTCAATTGGATTAAGATCAGGGGAACACGCAGGATGGTCCAAAAGAGTGATGTTATTCTCCTGGAAAAAAGTCTTGGTCAGACGGGCATTGTGAATTGGAGCGTTGTCCTGCTGAAAAACCCAGTCGTTACCACACAGACGAGGGCCCTCAGTCATGAGGGATGCCCACTGCAACATCTCCACATAGCCAGCTGCTGTTTGACGCCCCTGCACAACCTGGAGCTCCATTGTTCCATTGAAGGAAAAAGCACCCCAGATCATGATGGCGCCCCCTCCACTGTGCCGCGTAGAAAACATCTCAGGTGGCATCTCCTTGTCATGCCAGTAACGTTGGAAGCCATCAGGACCATCAAGGTTAAATTTGTTCTCGTCAGAGAATAAAACTTTCTTCCACCTTTGAATGTCCCATGTTTGGTGCTCCCTTGCAAAGTCTAAACGGGCAATTTTGTGGCGTTGAAGGTAGGGATGGGCGTTCGATTAAATTGTCTTCGTCGATCGTCGGGAGAGTTAATGACGAATTTGTAATTCATTTGTAATTAGCGAATTTCTCGATGAAAAAATTATTTCATCGACGAAATTCTTAATTATCAATTAATCGATCGTCGATTAATTATGCCCATCCCTAGCTGAAGGAGACGTGGCCTTTGAAGACGTTTCTTGTTTTTGAAGCCCTTCCTTCGCAGATGCCGTCTGATGGTTATTGGGCTGCAGTCAGCACCAGTAATGGCCTTAATTTGGGACAAGGATCGTCCCGTGTCTTGACGGACAACCATTCGGATCCTCCGGCTCAGCGGCGGTGAGATTTTTTTGGGTCTACCACTTGATTTTTTTGTTCCATAACCCTGAGGATCTTCTAAGAAATGCAAAATGACTGTCTTACTGCGTCCAACCTCAGCAGCGATGGCACGTTGTGAGAGGCCTTGTTTATGCAGTTCAACAATCCTACCACGTTCAAAGACGGTGAGCTTTTTTGCCTTTGCCATCAAGAGATCTTCACAGTGTGATTACTTTACAGGAAATGACATGGAATCCAAATTTTTGCACAGATTTTGGCTTTTAAAGGCTGTGGTCTTAAACTTTTGATCACCTGATGAACAGCCTATTTGAGTTAAATTGTTGTTTTCAATAAATTGCCTGCTCACAACTTTTGGGCTCTTGTTCCCATTTCTTCTTTTTGCATTTTGAAGCTCTACTTAGAACCTTCCTAAGATCCAACAGTGCAAAATGCAAATTCATGCAATTTTTTAACTGGTCTTAAGATTTTGATCAGGAGTGTATATGTATATAATGGTAACATAAGGATGCCCTAGAGCTTCAATGAGGGTGATTTTTTTTCTTGCAGCATTTGTTTGAAAACACTTGAAAAATCCTCATGCTCAGTGGTATAGTGTGAGTCTTTACCATATCATCAAGCCTGGTTATGGAGCCTGTTGCACAGTTCCCGGTTGAACAGGAGAAGCAAGTGATCATCAGGCTGACCCCATCTGCACAATATAACTAATTCATTCACTATCATATTTGCTCTGGGATTGGTAACTTTCAATAACATTATCTGACTGTGTGGATAGCGAGCAGTTATTAAAACAGTCAGTCGAGATTATGGATTTTGGGGGCTAGTATGTTTTTGTTTTGCACTCTACTGGTAAATACTCGTTTGGCAAAGAGATTAAGGAGGCCAAACGACAGTATTCAAAGAAACTGGAACAACAGTTTGCAGCCAACAACTCCTCGTCTGTCTGGAAGGGCCTTCGAGTGATCACCGGCTGCAAAACCAAATCCCCCTACTCTGTGGAAGACTTGAGACTTGCAAACGAACTGAATGACTTCTACTGTAGATTCGATAGACACTCTCAAACCCCCCCCCCCCCCCGCATTTATCACACCTCTTCTCCCCAGCCTGGACAAAGACAATAGCCCCCCCCCACAAAATGGCCCCAGACTGCCCCATCCCCTCCATCCCCCCCATCACACATCCATCCCCCCCATCACACCCCATCACACCTCTCTCAATTCAGGAGAGAGATGTAAATAAGCTCCGGAAGAGACTGAACCCCTGTAAGGCAGCTGGACCAGACGCTGTCTCCCCCTCAACACTGAGGCACTGTGCGGATCAGCTGTCTCCAGTATTCACGGACATCTTCAACACCTCACTGGCTGAATGTGTTGTACCCGCCTGTCTTAAAACATCCACCATCATCCCCGTTCCCAAGAAGCAGAGGATCACAGGCCTTAAGGCCAATGTATGCTTCTCCGTTTTGACGAACACGGACAGATAGGACCGCCCTCTCCAACGTGGAACGCCCTCTCCGTGCCTCTTGTGCAGCTCTCATTTTTCTAACTACACGTCGAAATGGCGGACAGCCCACGGATAGCACTTGGCTGTGATTGGTCAGCTAACGCCAGCATTTCGGGACATCATTATTTCCGGACCTCAAACTTCCTGTTTCATTCCCTAAATCACAATAAACCTAAATCACAACTACGACTCTATGATTAATCTGACAAGTGTGTTAAGCCAGCGGCGTTGTCCGGCTGACGGTGGCTGGTTAGAGCACTTCATGTGTGTACGGTCACATACGGTTATAACGAACTTTCATAACGGGGCTAGCGGGCTAGCCACCATGCTAACTGCGGTGGGAACAGCGCAAAAACCCGCTGACTTTAATCCCACGGCTCTCATGACACTGTTTCTCAAACACCGTCAGGTTAGAAGCAAACACTTGGTAGTAGCTAGTATCGGGTGTCCCTGCTGACTGTGTGTGGAAGCTGGGAGGAAGCTAGCTGCCTCCGTGTAGCTTCAAGCTGTTGCAGCTGTTGAATTAGCAACGCAGTTTGGAAACAAGACCGGGGAACCGCTGCGTTAAGACACGATAACAAAAGCATTTTGACCCGCTGGGTGTCACTTTATTTCAGCAAAACTGTCGCGTCATCAACATCCTTTTTCTGTTGTCATCGTTCACTGTGTGTGAGGAGCCGGGGGGACGTAAATAAACCAGCGTGGACTTCTTCTATATACCTCATGAGGTAGGCTTCTCTAAGCTCGACTTCCGTTACGCCATCTACTGTTCTGGCGGTGAATTGTTTTCGGAACAAAAAGGCTCGTAGAACTATAAATCAAAAAGGGTCCGTCCGCTCCGCCCGTCCGTTCTTCCGTAACGGACTCGGAGAAGCATACAGAGGCCTTAAATGACTACAGACCAGTCGCCCTGACCTCCGTAGTGAAGAAGACCTTTGAGCGCCTCGTGCTGAACCATCTCAAGACCATAACCAACCACCTCCTCGACCCGCTGCAGTTTGCCTACAGAGCCAACAGGTCCGTAGACGACGCAGTCAACATGGGACTCCACTTCATCCTCCAGCACCTCGACTCCCCTGGCACCACGCCAGGATCCTGTTTGTGGACTTCAGCTCCGCATTCAACACAATCTCCCCAGCTCTTCTCCAGGACAAGCTGACACAGCTGAGCGTGCCTGAGCCCACCTGCAGGTGGATCACTAACTTCCTGACCGACAGGAACCAGCGCGTGAGGCTGGGGAAGCTTGTCTCTGACACCCGGACCATCAGCACTGGAGCCCCACAGGGTTGTGTGCTCTCTCCTCTCCTCTTCTCCCTCTACACGAACAACTGCACCTCCAGCCATCCCTCTGTAAAACTTCTGAAGTTTGCTGACGACACAACCCTTATTGGATTAATTTCCAATGGGGACGAGGCCGCCTACAGAGAGGAAGTAAACAGCCTGGCTTCCTGGTGCAGCCAGAACCACCTGGAGCTGAACGCTTTAAAAACTGTAGAGATGGTAGCAGATTTCAGGAGGAGCCCCTCTCACCATGTGCAGCTCCCCAGTTAAAACAGTGGAGTCATTCAGATTCCTGGGGACGATCATCGCACAGGACCTGAGATGGGCGGAGAACATCACCTCCATCATCAAGAAGGCCCAGCAGAGGATGTTCTTCCTGCGGCAACTGAGGAAATTCAGCATGCCGCGGAAAGTGATGGTTGACTTCTACACAGCCATCATTGAGTCCATCCTCACCTCATCCATCACCGTCTGGTTCACTGCCTCCACTGCCAAGGACAAGGGCAGACTGCGGCGGATCATCCGGTCAGCTGAGAAGGTCATCGGCTGTGACCTGCCGGCTCTCATAGATCTGTTCCACTCCAGGACCAGTAAGAGAGCAGGCAAGATCATTGCTGATCCTTCCCATCCCGCTCACCACCTGTTCCAGAGACTCCCGTCCGGAAAAAGGTTCCGAGCCATCAGGACTAAAACCTCGCGTCACCTGAACAGTTTTTTCCCCATGGCAGTGGGGCTCACAAACAAGCCCCCTGCATCACACTGACTCCGCATTACACTGACTCTACTGACCCCCCCACCCCCCACCCACCCCTGCACATAATTTATAACTCTATATTACTGGCACTATTACCAATCTCTGCACCTTAAAACCGCACATAACTCTTTAACTGTATATACATTTTTTTTTAATTTGTTGTTTGTAAAGTGCACCAACCACACCAAGGCAATTTCCTGTATGTGCAAATATACATGGCAATAAAAAGAATTCTGATTCTGATTCTGATTCTGGTATCTGTGTGTCCCCATGTTTAGTGCTGCTCCTGTTTGGTCTGTGTTCCTGCCTGGGCTTGGTTTCTGGTTTTCAGTATCTCCCGCCAACACTGCTGCACAACTGCAATCAATCATTCAACCAGTTCAACCACCACTCTGCCAGAACGTCAATTGCTCTGGTGGTAGCAACGTTTCCCCCAGAATCTTTCAGAACCCTTCTAGCTTGTTTTTCTGAATCTGTTTGTTACATGTAAGTTCACTTGAACCTACTGTTCTTTGTTGATCACCTGCTTGCTTACGTCTACAAGCCGAACTCAGCCACACCACCTAGCAGCCCTGGTCAGCACTCTCAGTCCCTCACTTACATGCTCAGTCTGCTTTGCCTTACCCAGCACATCTTTTGATTGTTTAAGAGCCTATTTTGTTTTGTATAAGGACTATTTCTTTTCACCAACTTCTTGTCTCTTTGCTTGGTTTTCCCCACATATAGTCTAATCTCTTCTCAAACCTTCACAGTCCCACACTTTGTAATGATGTGATTTCGATTCTTGCCTCCTAATTGCTCATTATGGTCAACGCTATCACTTGTACATCACACTGTGAACAATTTATGTAAATTGAATGATAGCTGAAAAACAAAGCTTATTTTCTGTTGCCAGTAGTTGGCGCATCATTATTAATAGATACAGACTAATAGATCTGTTCAAGTAGGAGCTCCGATGTAGCGTGAGCAATTTTGTGTCAATTGGGCAATGTTACAACATCTTCATTTTCACACTGATCAGTAGGTCGTGCTATGAACCTTAGAAAATATTGACACAGAGCTGCTCAGGTTTGTACTCTGGTCATGAGACAGAAGTTTGGTGGTGAAAGGACAATGCACAGTGGAGTTAATACAACATCGTCTCCTTTGGCGAAGGATGATCCTTCAACATACCTAAATGTTTACACAGTTTGAGGAAATGTCACAATTCTGAGAGAGAGAAAGAGAGAGAGAGAGAGAGAGAGAGAGAGACGTCACTTTTGCAAAACAACAACGATTCCTTTGATCTATGACCAGTGACACCGCAGGAGTGGAGTTGTTTGTTGACATTCATCTCAAGTTGCCGTTGATCTGATGTAAGCCCCGGTACAAGTACCTCAAAGTAAAAATGTGGAATATGGCCAAAATGGCCACTAAATGCAAAATGGTGGTCTTCCTGTTGCGTTTCTCCAATTGCACCTCTAGACTTTTTGTTTGTATGGTCATAATACACTTGTGTCCTTTATCAACCAGGTGCTAAAAAACTAAAGGTTATCCTTTTTCATTCAACAATGAGGCCATTTTACCGATCATCTTCCTTTTTCAGAACTACCTTTTCAAAATAAAAGAATGACATTTCTCCTTCCTTCTACTACACCATTTCAAATTAAATGCATCACAAACCAATAGTGCAGTGGTTCTCAAATGGGGGTACGTGAAGGCACTCCAGTTGGTACGTGAGATTTTTTTTAAAATTTTTTTGTGAAGAAGTGTTCAATAATTAAGCTCAAGAGTTCAGTTTGAGAACATATCTCATTACTATGATCCCAAAAGAGGTCACTTTAAGTTCATTATTATTCCTTGTGCACAAATCTTTATTTATAATTGATAATTATATCTTTTTTAAGTCTTTAGTTATTTTTACATCTTTTTATTTCCAAATAGTTCAAGAGAGACCACTACAAATAAGCAATGTTATGGACATTGATGGAGTTTTAAATTCGAAAGTGTCCAGTTACAAATTTTAATAAATCAGACACTAATGTAACAGTACTGTGTATTTATTACATCTTTCTTTCAACCAAAAACGCTTTGTGCTGGCTAGGGGGTAATCGGCTGAATTTCTTTTTCATAGGGGGAACATCACTGAAAAAAGGTTGATAACCACTGCTATAGTGCATCTGTCTAGACTCTAGACAAATTAACACAGAATTCAGAATATATATCTCTAAAATACATTCTTATAAAGAAACTAATATGTAATAGGTAATTTATGTATAATGTCCTAATGGGATTAGTACTAAATTAACATGTGTATTTCCATCGCACATCACATATACAACTAGTCCAATATCCTCCAATGATAAAATATTGTACTGTTTACATGCTAGCTTTAGTTGTTTATTACATACATAATCATATTTTACATACAAAGTACATGGTTTGCTTATATCAGTACATTGATACTCCAGTACCACAGTTTCAAAGCATTGAATTCAAAAGCCATAGTAGACCTGCATCAGCAAAATGAGATGTTTTAAAATAAAAGTAAAAAGTGTCCTTCGATGTAGTTTAGATTAAAACCGATGCCTCAATGCCTCAGCAGCATTTTATGGTTGTAGCTCCTTTCAATTAATATCGATTCATTTATGTTTGAGTCCTACTGACCCCTTTGTATAGATGTAAATTGTATTTGATAAGTTTTTTTTTTAAACAATATTTTGAAAAGTAGTGATTTAATTGTAAAACAAATATGTAACAAGTACAATATTTATCTTCTGAAATGTGGTTGAGTAGTATCATTTGGAATACTCTGGTTAAGTATCTGGAAACTGCACTCAAGTACAGTGCTTAAATGAATGTACTTTGTTGCCTTTAACTACTGACATTAAATTATCGTGTTCTGTTTTAGAGACAGTAAATGACAATAGTTATAATGTTCCTAGATGCAACTCGACCACCTACAGCAATAAAATGCATCTCACAAGTAAATGCATCTGCAATACTGACACAAGCGATTAATCACTTCTTGAAATTGTTCTGGATTAATTCTGGATTTACAGATTCCATTATTAGTAATTTCAGTTCTAAATGTTGTGAATTGCAAGTATATTAAAACTACATCAATCAACATTCAACATAATTAATGAATCTATACAAACATCAAATTAACAAATAACGCCCTAACAGAATCAAATCTAAATAAAAAATACACCAATATGTTTTCATAAAAACATGGGTTTCAAGAGCAAAAGTATGATTTTCTTTCCTCACTCCCACACATCTTCAGACAAATCAACAAGTTTGTAAATGCAGTTTTATTACATTTGATCGTTCAGGGCGTAACATCCATAATACACAAACCAATATCTCTACATTCATAGAATTCTCAAGAAAAAAAGAGAAAAAAAGCCAAGTAATGTTCAATTCCGAACATAGTCTCAGAACAGGTTCTTGTATTTATTCTTCACTAATTTTGGTTGTTTCTTTCTATTCGTGTCACTACAGGAAACTGGTTTCTGAAGAGCTAAGATAGTTGTAGGTTGGGGATCTTTTAAATAAGCTGGCATCACATCTGATAAAAATCTATTTATGAAGTTGGAAAGAGCAGTCCAGCATCTAAAGCCCTGAATTCAGTCAGATACACACTGCGGTGTGTTTGTTTTTATTTTTGTGTAGGTTGTGTTTACGAAATGGTCTCAGCACAGGAGTCCCCAAAGTGAGCATGCAAGTGTCTGTCAAAGACTCTGTTTCAAGTGGTGGTTGGTCCTGTTACCACGTGGCGCAAGGCTGGCAACAGAAAGAGATCCACACACAGAGCTTTCAATCAAAAGTTATTTATTTTACTGAAAAAAAGGATCAAGGATCAGACTGCTGCAGCAGGTCCTGCTGAGAGAGAGAGAGAGAGCGAGAGCGAGAGCGAGAGCGAGACACTCCCAGAAGAGCAGCACTTTATGCTTTCTGGGAAGGCCCATCCAGGTGGGCAGGTAAGTGGCTGAAGCTCCACCCACCAGCACAGAGCAAGGAACACAGGCAGGTAGAATGAGAGGGTCGTCACACCCCCTCCCGTAAGATGGGGGTTCTCCCTTGGATCCCCAAAATGTTACGACAACTATCAAATACCTGTTGAATAACTAAAGCAACATATAATACTTCCGATTTTAATTAAACACAATTAGCTATATTAATGTTAACTCATGCAGGCATCCCACCCTTGAGCATCATGACTCCCCCCCTCAGCAACTTTGGTACCTAAGAAGCTATTTAAGAGAGGTGAAAACTCGAATGGACAGAAGGAGATCCTGCAGGGAGTAAAAACACAAGTTAACTTACAGTAATAGCCCGGCCGGGACATGGCATCGGCCACCGTATTTTCAGTTCCTTTTACATGTCGTATATTTAAATGATATGGCTGTAGGAAAAGACACCAACTCTGTTCGCTTTGGTTCAGGTAAATGATTCAATATTACATGATTGGAAAGCGACTCCGAATTTTTAAGACACCCTTTCAACATTCCATCATCTGGTGTATAACACTCTTCTTCCAATTCCCCCGTTGGATCAAGAGGTGGAGCGGAAGGACCCACTGGAACCGCGGCAGCAACAGATGAAAACGACAACCCAGGACCTATCACAGGGGAGCGAGCAAAGTAGGGTTTTTTTTTTTTTTTTTTACTTATTTTTTATTTGGTTTTCAACAAAACAATATGCATATCAAGACAGTTACTTTCTTTGTCCATTTTTCAACTGTATACAATACTGTTATACATGGTATTCAAGTATAGCGTGCAATGCATAGAAAAAACAACAAACATCAAACAGTGCTCACTCCAAGAGATAAAAAGGGGAGATAAGAATAGATGATTGATTACATACATTATATATTAAATTAAACAACGAAAGAAAAAAAAAACAAGTAAATGAAAATAAAACCAGGGATAAAGTAATAGTTATTGTCCACTCCAGAATTTAGTATCATAGGTGCTATTTATGCTTTTCCGAGAGGATGGTTTATGATGTACATAAGTAGGCAAAGGTGACAGATAGCCGCACGATCGGAGGCCTAGAGCGATATTAATTTGTAACCCTCATTGTATTAATAACGCAGAGACAGGACCCCATCGTTTAGTAAAGATAGACTTTTGGAGCCTTAATGAATATGTGATTTGCTCCATTTGGTAGATGTCCCATACTTTTTGGGTCCATATATTATATGTAGGTGGGTCTGGTTTTAACCATTTGATGGTTATACATTTCAATGCTGCTGTGAGTAGTATGTTTAGCAGATATTCTTTGGCCCTCCCATTCAGGCCTTCAGGCATCGCTCCCAGTAGTGCTATTGTGGGGTCTTGTGGGATGTCCTGTTGGAATATCTCTTTGAGGGCATCAAAGATTTCTCTCCAATATGTGTTTAACTTAGGGCAGAGCCAGAATATGTGTGTGTGATTGGCAGAACGTGTTCCACAGTTCCGCCAGCACAAGTTGGAATGTGTCCATTCCCATCTTGGCTACTATTTCTGGTGTTCTGAAGAATCTGGTAATTATTTTCCATTTAAATTCCCTCCAGGTGTTTGAATTTGTAGCTAGGTGTGCCTCTGTGCACATCCCCTGCCAGGTATTCTGTGGTATGACCATGTTTATTTCCGCCTCCCATCTCTGCTTTATCTGTAGGGAATTATGTAGATCCATAGATAGAAATATGTTATAGAGTTTACTTATGGTTTTCTTATCTTCGCTCCCCATCTGTATTTCTATTAAGAACTCCTCTAGAGGGGTACGTTTTAAAAGTTTTCCCCACTCTTTGTGTGATGTTAGAAAAGTTCTCAACTGCAGATATCTGAAGAAATCTGTTCTTGGGAGATCAAAATCCCTTTTCAGCTGCTCAAATGTCTTGAGGTTGTCCTCATTAAATAGTTGATGCAGGTAGACCAAACCCGTATCTGACCACTTTCTAAAGCCTGTGTCTAGATTGTTAGGTGTGAAGGTCTTCATAGATCCAATACTTTCTGTATTTTGTTCCAGATTTTAAGAGTGATCTTAGTCCACTCTGCTAGTTCTTTTATGGGTGTATCTAAAAATGGAAAGTTTTGAGAGGGCTCTGGGCATAGGTTTTTCTCGATATTAAGCCAGCGAGTGTACGTGCTATTCTGAATCCACGCTATCAGGGGTTTCATTTGTGCTGCCCAGAAGTAATATTTTAAGTTTGGAAGTTTAAGGCCTCCGTTTACCTTAGATAGTTGTAAGGTTTTAAGTCTAATTCTAGGGCGCTTTTTTTGCCAGATAAATTTGGAAATGATTTTATCTAGGTTATCAAATACTGATTTTGGAATTTCAATAGGTAGCATCTGAAATAAGTAGAGAATTCTGGGTAGAACATTCATACGAATACTTTCAACACGACCAAGCAGGGAAAAAGGGAGCGCAGACCATCGTTCCAGGTCACTATTAATGCATCGAATTATTTTACTATAATTGGCCTCGTACAAATTCTGTAAGGACGGGGGGATGTGTATGCCAAGGTATTGTATACCGTCTTTTGGCCACTTAAATCCACTTTGGAGTTTTACAGTTCTTGGGATGTTACCTTTGATATCCATAGCCTCTGTTTTTTCCACATTTACCTTGTATCCTGAGTAGTATCCATACTGTGAGATGAGCTCCTTTAGATGTGGTATAGTTGATGCAGGTTGCGTCAGATATAATAATACATCATCAGCGTAAAGGGATATTTTATGCTCTTCTTTTTGTATTACAGTTCCTTTTATTTTGTTATCATCTCGGATGAGCTGGGCCAGGGGTTCGATACTAATTGCAAACAGCAGGGGTGATAAAGGGCAGCCTTGTCTGCAGCCGCGTTCCAGCGTGAATCTTTGTGATCTATATCCATTAACTTTAACAGCTGCCTGTGGTGATGAATATAATGTTTGTATCCAATGGAGGAAGTTGGGGCCAAATTTTAATCGTTTTAGTGTTTGGAATAAATATTGCCATGATACTCTATCAAATGCTTTTTGAGCATCTAGGGACAAAATCATTGATTCTGATTGCTCTTCTTTTTGATTGGATATAATGTTTAATAAGCGTCTTAAGTTATCGCCATAGTATCTTCCAGTGATGAATCCTGTCTGATCTGGGTGGATAATTTCAGTGATAATATGATTGACTCTTCTTGCTAGGATTGCTGTTAGGATGCGCAGGTCCCCATTCAGCAGCGATATCGGTCTATAGGATTGGCACTCTGTGGGGTCCTTGCCTTCTTTATGAATTACCACTATAGTGGCTTCTTTCCAAGATGGTGCCATAGTTTTAGATTCTAATGCATGGTGGTATGCTTTTAGCAACAGTGGTGATAAAATATCCTTAAAGGATTTATAAAATTCATTAATATATCCGTCTGGCCCTGGGCTTTTATTATTTTTGAGCGTTGAGATCACTTGCTTGATCTCCCATTCCTCAATAGGCTCATCTAATTCCTTGGCTGCTGGTTCTGTAAGTACAGTTAATTTTATAGGTTTTAAGAACTCTGTAAGTTTTGCATCATCAGAGCAGGTATCTGTATTTTTGTATAAAGATTCATAGAACTCAGCAAAGGATTCTGCTATTTTATCTGGTTTTGTAACAAACGTTTCTTTTGATTTTATTTTCTGTACTGTATTAGATGATTGCTGTTTTCTTAATCTAAATGCTAATAATCTGCTTGCCTTGTTGCCGTGTTCATAGTATCTTTGATTTGTAAATCTTAAACTTCGCTCAATTTTGTCTGATAGTAGGGTGTTGAGTTCCCTCCGGGTTGTGTTTAAGTCATTTAGGAGACTGCTCGATGTTGATTGTTTATGTTTATTCTCCAAATCTTTTATTTTATCTTCCAATTCTCTCTGTTTAGCCTCCTTACCTCTTCTCCTAGCACATGTAAATGAAATAATACGGCCTCTGATGTATGCTTTGGCACAGTCCCACAATATAAGAGGATTCGTTTCAGCCGAAATATTATTATTCAAGTATTCCTTGAGTTCTGCTGTGACAAGTAAGACTTTTGCTGGTTCATGGACTTCCGGCAGCACCTTCAAGCCGGGGAATAAAAGTGATGTGCTCTGAGAGTGCAACTGGCGGGACAAAGCATCTGCATTGCGATTGGTTGGTCCTGGGCGGTACTTGATCTCGAAATCAAAACTGCCAACTCCGATGCCCACCTTTGCTCCACCGCCCCCAGTTTTGCTGACTGCAGGTAGCTGAGGGGGTTGTTATCAGTGAACACTATAAATTTCTGTCCCAGCAGATACTCTCGATATTTTTGGGTCACCGCCCATTTAAGGGCCAGGAATTCTAGCTTTCTAGAGCTGTAGTTGGACATGTTTCTTTCCGTGGGCCTAAGGCCTCTGCTTGCAAAAGCAATTGGTCGCCGTTTTCCCTCCTGGTCCTGGGATAACACAGCACCAAGTCCAGCATGGCTAGCATCGATTTCAAGGACAAATGGTTTGGTGAAGTCAGCATATCCCAGGACTGGCGCTGTCACAAGCAGTCTCTTGAGTGTTTGGAAAGCATTTTCACACTCCTGACCCCAACGGTCGCCTATAACAGCTTTCCCGAGGGTTCTGCGTTTCTTCTTGGTGCCATCCATTTCAGCCACCAACCGGTGGAGGGGAGCAGCAAACCTTGCAAAACCTTCCACAAAGCGGCGATAATAGGATGCGAATCCCAAGAATGATTGAAGCTCTGTACAAGTAGTGGGTTGTGCCCATTCAGCCACTGCACTAATCTTCGAAGGGTCAGTGGCAATGCCAGATGCTGAGATGACATGACCCAGGTATTTGACCTCAGATTGAAAAAAGGGTGACATTTACTTAGCTTCAATTTAAGATGGTGCTCTTTCAGACGAGATAGTACCAACTCGAGACGTTGGAGATGCTGGTCAAAAGTTTGTGAAAAAATAACAATATCGTCCAGATATAAAAGCAAGGACTGACAACTTTGGTCTCCAAAGATCCTCTCCATCAACCTTTGAAAAGTACTAGGGGCATTACATAACCCAAACGGCATCCGATTAAACTCAAAGAGTCCGAAAGGGGTGCAGAAAGCAGTTTTTGCTTTGTCCTTTTCTGCCATGGGTACTTGGGTGTACCCGCTTGCAAGATCCAATGTTGAAAACCACTGAGCGCCTGTGAGGGCATCCAAAGATTCGTCGATTCGGGGAAGCGGATAAGCATCCTTCCTTGTTTTGGCATTGAGCAACCTATAGTCCACACACATGCGAATTTCTCCAGTTTTTTTTAAAACGACCACGATCGGTGAGGAGTATGGGCTGCAGCTTGCACGTACAACCCCTCTGTCCAACAACTCCTGAATGTGAGTTTTGACTTGCTCATACTGTGACGGCGGGAGCCTGCGATAGCGTTGCCTAACTGGGGCATCATCCACTATAGGAATTTCATGCTCTACCAGCGTGGTACATCCCAGGTCTCCCTCCCCTTGACTAAAAACTGTGATATGCTTCTGCAAAAGCTCTGTGCATTGTTTCGTCTGCTCATAGGAAAGGTTAGGCCATGACAGCTTATGCAGCTCAATGGACGGGGGGCTTACTGCAGTCACCTCCTGAATAACTGCTAGCGTGTTCTGGTTGTCTATTTCCC
The DNA here is from genome assembly GCF_947347685.1 of Pleuronectes platessa. Classification (NCBI taxonomy): domain Eukaryota; kingdom Metazoa; phylum Chordata; class Actinopteri; order Pleuronectiformes; family Pleuronectidae; genus Pleuronectes; species Pleuronectes platessa. Next base: position 3,103,432 of record NC_070644.1, on the reverse strand, counting down.
GGATAAGGATAGAGCTCAAAATCATCTAAGTTCAGTCTATCTTCATGTAAAGGAACGACTCCAGCAGGCAGCAGAACAAAGGAACAGACTCTATCAGCCAAACGCAACTTCGGTTATCGCTCCTGGAACCCTGGTCTACAGGAAAAGTCACCACATAGGACGCCACAAAATTCAGGATGCTTGGGATCCAGCCATGTATGTGGTGGTGAAAAACATGGATAAAGAAGGAAGGGTATATAAGATATGCCCTAGAGATGGTGTTGGCCCAGAAAAGAACCTTAACAGGGCAGAACTTAGGGTTTTACCGACTGCCATCATCCATAGGCCCATGACCCAAAACCAACCAGTACCTGATCCAGGCCTTGTCGATGATTCACCGGATGTTATTGAAGACGACAAAGACAGTGACTCAGATGGGGTCTTAATCACCACGGAACCCGACTGGTGCAGAGTTCAGGCCCCCTCCCTCACTCCCCTTGAGCTAAATGGTCAAACCATGGGCACAGAATTACATAGCTCTGGCACCCCACTATCGACTTCAGATCACAGCCAAGAAAGTGGCCCAAGCAATGTTAATATAGTAGCAACAGGGCAGCCAAACTTATCACAAAGTAGGCCCAAAAGGAACGCAGCTGGGCATCACACTAACCCTTTTAACCTTCCAAGGTCAGTAAATGAAACCGTTGACATCTCAGTTAGAACCGTGCAGGTGAACCAGGCTGCAAATCATCACGTTGTTGAGACAGTGTTTAGACCCTGGTTGTAATTTGTCACCGGGTCGGTGACCTTTCAAAATTGGGGCCATTGTAGCGGGTCAGTTCTTAATAAAGTTTTATACTTTTAGCAGTGTCATTTCCCCCGCTCTGGATGTGTTAATTAACCTGACAGGACGGTAACTCCCCCCCCCCCCCCACATTTATCACACCTCTTCTCCCCAGCCTGGACAAAGACAATAGCCCCCCCCCACAAAATGGCCCCAGACTGCCCCATCCCCTCCATCCCCCCCATCACACATCCATCCCCCCCATCACACCCCATCACACCTCTCTCAATTCAGGAGAGAGATGTAAATAAGCTCCGGAAGAGACTGAACCCCTGTAAGGCAGCTGGACCAGACGCTGTCTCCCCCTCAACACTGAGGCACTGTGCGGATCAGCTGTCTCCAGTATTCACGGACATCTTCAACACCTCACTGGCTGAATGTGTTGTACCCGCCTGTCTTAAAACATCCACCATCATCCCCGTTCCCAAGAAGCAGAGGATCACAGGCCTTAAGGCCAATGTATGCTTCTCCGTTTTGACGAACACGGACAGATAGGACCGCCCTCTCCAACGTGGAACGCCCTCTCCGTGCCTCTTGTGCAGCTCTCATTTTTCTAACTACACGTCGAAATGGCGGACAGCCCACGGATAGCACTTGGCTGTGATTGGTCAGCTAACGCCAGCATTTCGGGACATCATTATTTCCGGACCTCAAACTTCCTGTTTCATTCCCTAAATCACAATAAACCTAAATCACAACTACGACTCTATGATTAATCTGACAAGTGTGTTAAGCCAGCGGCGTTGTCCGGCTGACGGTGGCTGGTTAGAGCACTTCATGTGTGTACGGTCACATACGGTTATAACGAACTTTCATAACGGGGCTAGCGGGCTAGCCACCATGCTAACTGCGGTGGGAACAGCGCAAAAACCCGCTGACTTTAATCCCACGGCTCTCATGACACTGTTTCTCAAACACCGTCAGGTTAGAAGCAAACACTTGGTAGTAGCTAGTATCGGGTGTCCCTGCTGACTGTGTGTGGAAGCTGGGAGGAAGCTAGCTGCCTCCGTGTAGCTTCAAGCTGTTGCAGCTGTTGAATTAGCAACGCAGTTTGGAAACAAGACCGGGGAACCGCTGCGTTAAGACACGATAACAAAAGCATTTTGACCCGCTGGGTGTCACTTTATTTCAGCAAAACTGTCGCGTCATCAACATCCTTTTTCTGTTGTCATCGTTCACTGTGTGTGAGGAGCCGGGGGGACGTAAATAAACCAGCGTGGACTTCTTCTATATACCTCATGAGGTAGGCTTCTCTAAGCTCGACTTCCGTTACGCCATCTACTGTTCTGGCGGTGAATTGTTTTCGGAACAAAAAGGCTCGTAGAACTATAAATCAAAAAGGGTCCGTCCGCTCCGCCCGTCCGTTCTTCCGTAACGGACTCGGAGAAGCATACAGAGGCCTTAAATGACTACAGACCAGTCGCCCTGACCTCCGTAGTGAAGAAGACCTTTGAGCGCCTCGTGCTGAACCATCTCAAGACCATAACCAACCACCTCCTCGACCCGCTGCAGTTTGCCTACAGAGCCAACAGGTCCGTAGACGACGCAGTCAACATGGGACTCCACTTCATCCTCCAGCACCTCGACTCCCCTGGCACCACGCCAGGATCCTGTTTGTGGACTTCAGCTCCGCATTCAACACAATCTCCCCAGCTCTTCTCCAGGACAAGCTGACACAGCTGAGCGTGCCTGAGCCCACCTGCAGGTGGATCACTAACTTCCTGACCGACAGGAACCAGCGCGTGAGGCTGGGGAAGCTTGTCTCTGACACCCGGACCATCAGCACTGGAGCCCCACAGGGTTGTGTGCTCTCTCCTCTCCTCTTCTCCCTCTACACGAACAACTGCACCTCCAGCCATCCCTCTGTAAAACTTCTGAAGTTTGCTGACGACACAACCCTTATTGGATTAATTTCCAATGGGGACGAGGCCGCCTACAGAGAGGAAGTAAACAGCCTGGCTTCCTGGTGCAGCCAGAACCACCTGGAGCTGAACGCTTTAAAAACTGTAGAGATGGTAGCAGATTTCAGGAGGAGCCCCTCTCACCATGTGCAGCTCCCCAGTTAAAACAGTGGAGTCATTCAGATTCCTGGGGACGATCATCGCACAGGACCTGAGATGGGCGGAGAACATCACCTCCATCATCAAGAAGGCCCAGCAGAGGATGTTCTTCCTGCGGCAACTGAGGAAATTCAGCATGCCGCGGAAAGTGATGGTTGACTTCTACACAGCCATCATTGAGTCCATCCTCACCTCATCCATCACCGTCTGGTTCACTGCCTCCACTGCCAAGGACAAGGGCAGACTGCGGCGGATCATCCGGTCAGCTGAGAAGGTCATCGGCTGTGACCTGCCGGCTCTCATAGATCTGTTCCACTCCAGGACCAGTAAGAGAGCAGGCAAGATCATTGCTGATCCTTCCCATCCCGCTCACCACCTGTTCCAGAGACTCCCGTCCGGAAAAAGGTTCCGAGCCATCAGGACTAAAACCTCGCGTCACCTGAACAGTTTTTTCCCCATGGCAGTGGGGCTCACAAACAAGCCCCCTGCATCACACTGACTCCGCATTACACTGACTCTGCTGACCCCCCCACCCCCCACCCACCCCTGCACATAATTTATAACTCTATATTACTGGCACTATTACCAATCTCTGCACCTTAAAACCGCACATAACTCTTTAACTGTATATACATTTTTTTTTTAATTTGTTGTTTGTAAAGTGCACCAACCACACCAAGGCAATTTCCTGTATGTGCAAATATACATGGCAATAAAAAGAATTCTGATTCTGATTCTGATTCTGGTATCTGTGTGTCCCCATGTTTAGTGCTGCTCCTGTTTGGTCTGTGTTCCTGCCTGGGCTTGGTTTCTGGTTTTCAGTATCTCCCGCCAACACTGCTGCACAACTGCAATCAATCATTCAACCAGTTCAACCACCACTCTGCCAGAACGTCAATTGCTCTGGTGGTAGCAACGTTTCCCCCAGAATCTTTCAGAACCCTTCTAGCTTGTTTTTCTGAATCTGTTTGTTACATGTAAGTTCACTTGAACCTACTGTTCTTTGTTGATCACCTGCTTGCTTACGTCTACAAGCCGAACTCAGCCACACCACCTAGCAGCCCTGGTCAGCACTCTCAGTCCCTCACTTACATGCTCAGTCTGCTTTGCCTTACCCAGCACATCTTTTGATTGTTTAAGAGCCTATTTTGTTTTGTATAAGGACTATTTCTTTTCACCAACTTCTTGTCTCTTTGCTTGGTTTTCCCCACATATAGTCTAATCTCTTCTCAAACCTTCACAGTCCCACACTTTGTAATGATGTGATTTCGATTCTTGCCTCCTAATTGCTCATTATGGTCAACGCTATCACTTGTACATCACACTGTGAACAATTTATGTAAATTGAATGATAGCTGAAAAACAAAGCTTATTTTCTGTTGCCAGTAGTTGGCGCATCATTATTAATAGATACAGACTAATAGATCTGTTCAAGTAGGAGCTCCGATGTAGCGTGAGCAATTTTGTGTCAATTGGGCAATGTTACAACATCTTCATTTTCACACTGATCAGTAGGTCGTGCTATGAACCTTAGAAAATATTGACACAGAGCTGCTCAGGTTTGTACTCTGGTCATGAGACAGAAGTTTGGTGGTGAAAGGACAATGCACAGTGGAGTTAATACAACATCGTCTCCTTTGGCGAAGGATGATCCTTCAACATACCTAAATGTTTACACAGTTTGAGGAAATGTCACAATTCTGAGAGAGAGAAAGAGAGAGAGAGAGAGAGAGAGAGAGAGACGTCACTTTTGCAAAACAACAACGATTCCTTTGATCTATGACCAGTGACACCGCAGGAGTGGAGTTGTTTGTTGACATTCATCTCAAGTTGCCGTTGATCTGATGTAAGCCCCGGTACAAGTACCTCAAAGTAAAAATGTGGAATATGGCCAAAATGGCCACTAAATGCAAAATGGTGGTCTTCCTGTTGCGTTTCTCCAATTGCACCTCTAGACTTTTTGTTTGTATGGTCATAATACACTTGTGTCCTTTATCAACCAGGTGCTAAAAAACTAAAGGTTATCCTTTTTCATTCAACAATGAGGCCATTTTACCGATCATCTTCCTTTTTCAGAACTACCTTTTCAAAATAAAAGAATGACATTTCTCCTTCCTTCTACTACACCATTTCAAATTAAATGCATCACAAACCAATAGTGCAGTGGTTCTCAAATGGGGGTACGTGAAGGCACTCCAGTTGGTACGTGAGATTTTTTTTAAAAATTTTTTGTGAAGAAGTGTTCAATAATTAAGCTCAAGAGTTCAGTTTGAGAACATATCTCATTACTATGATCCCAAAAGAGGTCACTTTAAGTTCATTATTATTCCTTGTGCACAAATCTTTATTTATAATTGATAATTATATCTTTTTTAAGTCTTTAGTTATTTTTACATCTTTTTATTTCCAAATAGTTCAAGAGAGACCACTACAAATAAGCAATGTTATGGACATTGATGGAGTTTTAAATTCGAAAGTGTCCAGTTACAAATTTTAATAAATCAGACACTAATGTAACAGTACTGTGTATTTATTACATCTTTCTTTCAACCAAAAACGCTTTGTGCTGGCTAGGGGGTAATCGGCTGAATTTCTTTTTCATAGGGGGAACATCACTGAAAAAAGGTTGATAACCACTGCTATAGTGCATCTGTCTAGACTCTAGACAAATTAACACAGAATTCAGAATATATATCTCTAAAATACATTCTTATAAAGAAACTAATATGTAATAGGTAATTTATGTATAATGTCCTAATGGGATTAGTACTAAATTAACATGTGTATTTCCATCGCACATCACATATACAACTAGTCCAATATCCTCCAATGATAAAATATTGTACTGTTTACATGCTAGCTTTAGTTGTTTATTACATACATAATCATATTTTACATACAAAGTACATGGTTTGCTTATATCAGTACATTGATACTCCAGTACCACAGTTTCAAAGCATTGAATTCAAAAGCCATAGTAGACCTGCATCAGCAAAATGAGATGTTTTAAAATAAAAGTAAAAAGTGTCCTTCGATGTAGTTTAGATTAAAACCGATGCCTCAATGCCTCAGCAGCATTTTATGGTTGTAGCTCCTTTCAATTAATATCGATTCATTTATGTTTGAGTCCTACTGACCCCTTTGTATAGATGTAAATTGTATTTGATAAGTTTTTTTTTTAAACAATATTTTGAAAAGTAGTGATTTAATTGTAAAACAAATATGTAACAAGTACAATATTTATCTTCTGAAATGTGGTTGAGTAGTATCATTTGGAATACTCTGGTTAAGTATCTGGAAACTGCACTCAAGTACAGTGCTTAAATGAATGTACTTTGTTGCCTTTAACTACTGACATTAAATTATCGTGTTCTGTTTTAGAGACAGTAAATGACAATAGTTATAATGTTCCTAGATGCAACTCGACCACCTACAGCAATAAAATGCATCTCACAAGTAAATGCATCTGCAATACTGACACAAGCGATTAATCACTTCTTGAAATTGTTCTGGATTAATTCTGGATTTACAGATTCCATTATTAGTAATTTCAGTTCTAAATGTTGTGAATTGCAAGTATATTAAAACTACATCAATCAACATTCAACATAATTAATGAATCTATACAAACATCAAATTAACAAATAACGCCCTAACAGAATCAAATCTAAATAAAAAATACACCAATATGTTTTCATAAAAACATGGGTTTCAAGAGCAAAAGTATGATTTTCTTTCCTCACTCCCACACATCTTCAGACAAATCAACAAGTTTGTAAATGCAGTTTTATTACATTTGATCGTTCAGGGCGTAACATCCATAATACACAAACCAATATCTCTACATTCATAGAATTCTCAAGAAAAAAAGAGAAAAAAAGCCAAGTAATGTTCAATTCCGAACATAGTCTCAGAACAGGTTCTTGTATTTATTCTTCACTAATTTTGGTTGTTTCTTTCTATTCGTGTCACTACAGGAAACTGGTTTCTGAAGAGCTAAGATAGTTGTAGGTTGGGGATCTTTTAAATAAGCTGGCATCACATCTGATAAAAATCTATTTATGAAGTTGGAAAGAGCAGTCCAGCATCTAAAGCCCTGAATTCAGTCAGATACACACTGCGGTGTGTTTGTTTTTATTTTTGTGTAGGTTGTGTTTACGAAATGGTCTCAGCACAGGAGTCCCCAAAGTGAGCATGCAAGTGTCTGTCAAAGACTCTGTTTCAAGTGGTGGTTGGTCCTGTTACCACGTGGCGCAAGGCTGGCAACAGAAAGAGATCCACACACAGAGCTTTCAATCAAAAGTTATTTATTTTACTGAAAAAAAGGATCAAGGATCAGACTGCTGCAGCAGGTCCTGCTGAGAGAGAGAGAGAGAGCGAGAGCGAGAGCGAGAGCGAGACACTCCCAGAAGAGCAGCACTTTATGCTTTCTGGGAAGGCCCATCCAGGTGGGCAGGTAAGTGGCTGAAGCTCCACCCACCAGCACAGAGCAAGGAACACAGGCAGGTAGAATGAGAGGGTCGTCACACCCCCTCCCGTAAGATGGGGGTTCTCCCTTGGATCCCCAAAATGTTACGACAACTATCAAATACCTGTTGAATAACTAAAGCAACATATAATACTTCCGATTTTAATTAAACACAATTAGCTATATTAATGTTAACTCATGCAGGCATCCCACCCTTGAGCATCATGACTCCCCCCCTCAGCAACTTTGGTACCTAAGAAGCTATTTAAGAGAGGTGAAAACTCGAATGGACAGAAGGAGATCCTGCAGGGAGTAAAAACACAAGTTAACTTACAGTAATAGCCCGGCCGGGACATGGCATCGGCCACCGTATTTTCAGTTCCTTTTACATGTCGTATATTTAAATGATATGGCTGTAGGAAAAGACACCAACTCTGTTCGCTTTGGTTCAGGTAAATGATTCAATATTACATGATTGGAAAGCGACTCCGAATTTTTAAGACACCCTTTCAACATTCCATCATCTGGTGTATAACACTCTTCTTCCAATTCCCCCGTTGGATCAAGAGGTGGAGCGGAAGGACCCACTGGAACCGCGGCAGCAACAGATGAAAACGACAACCCAGGACCTATCACAGGGGAGCGAGCAAAGTAGGGTTTTTTTTTTTTTTTTTTACTTATTTTTTATTTGGTTTTCAACAAAACAATATGCATATCAAGACAGTTACTTTCTTTGTCCATTTTTCAACTGTATACAATACTGTTATACATGGTATTCAAGTATAGCGTGCAATGCATAGAAAAAACAACAAACATCAAACAGTGCTCACTCCAAGAGATAAAAAGGGGAGATAAGAATAGATGATTGATTACATACATTATATATTAAATTAAACAACGAAAGAAAAAAAAAACAAGTAAATGAAAATAAAACCAGGGATAAAGTAATAGTTATTGTCCACTCCAGAATTTAGTATCATAGGTGCTATTTATGCTTTTCCGAGAGGATGGTTTATGATGTACATAAGTAGGCAAAGGTGACAGATAGCCGCACGATCGGAGGCCTAGAGCGATATTAATTTGTAACCCTCATTGTATTAATAACGCAGAGACAGGACCCCATCGTTTAGTAAAGATAGACTTTTGGAGCCTTAATGAATATGTGATTTGCTCCATTTGGTAGATGTCCCATACTTTTTGGGTCCATATATTATATGTAGGTGGGTCTGGTTTTAACCATTTGATGGTTATACATTTCAATGCTGCTGTGAGTAGTATGTTTAGCAGATATTCTTTGGCCCTCCCATTCAGGCCTTCAGGCATCGCTCCCAGTAGTGCTATTGTGGGGTCTTGTGGGATGTCCTGTTGGAATATCTCTTTGAGGGCATCAAAGATTTCTCTCCAATATGTGTTTAACTTAGGGCAGAGCCAGAATATGTGTGTGTGATTGGCAGAACGTGTTCCACAGTTCCGCCAGCACAAGTTGGAATGTGTCCATTCCCATCTTGGCTACTATTTCTGGTGTTCTGAAGAATCTGGTAATTATTTTCCATTTAAATTCCCTCCAGGTGTTTGAATTTGTAGCTAGGTGTGCCTCTGTGCACATCCCCTGCCAGGTATTCTGTGGTATGACCATGTTTATTTCCGCCTCCCATCTCTGCTTTATCTGTAGGGAATTATGTAGATCCATAGATAGAAATATGTTATAGAGTTTACTTATGGTTTTCTTATCTTCGCTCCCCATCTGTATTTCTATTAAGAACTCCTCTAGAGGGGTACGTTTTAAAAGTTTTCCCCACTCTTTGTGTGATGTTAGAAAAGTTCTCAACTGCAGATATCTGAAGAAATCTGTTCTTGGGAGATCAAAATCCCTTTTCAGCTGCTCAAATGTCTTGAGGTTGTCCTCATTAAATAGTTGATGCAGGTAGACCAAACCCGTATCTGACCACTTTCTAAAGCCTGTGTCTAGATTGTTAGGTGTGAAGGTCTTCATAGATCCAATACTTTCTGTATTTTGTTCCAGATTTTAAGAGTGATCTTAGTCCACTCTGCTAGTTCTTTTATGGGTGTATCTAAAAATGGAAAGTTTTGAGAGGGCTCTGGGCATAGGTTTTTCTCGATATTAAGCCAGCGAGTGTACGTGCTATTCTGAATCCACGCTATCAGGGGTTTCATTTGTGCTGCCCAGAAGTAATATTTTAAGTTTGGAAGTTTAAGGCCTCCGTTTACCTTAGATAGTTGTAAGGTTTTAAGTCTAATTCTAGGGCGCTTTTTTTGCCAGATAAATTTGGAAATGATTTTATCTAGGTTATCAAATACTGATTTTGGAATTTCAATAGGTAGCATCTGAAATAAGTAGAGAATTCTGGGTAGAACATTCATACGAATACTTTCAACACGACCAAGCAGGGAAAAAGGGAGCGCAGACCATCGTTCCAGGTCACTATTAATGCATCGAATTATTTTACTATAATTGGCCTCGTACAAATTCTGTAAGGACGGGGGGATGTGTATGCCAAGGTATTGTATACCGTCTTTTGGCCACTTAAATCCACTTTGGAGTTTTACAGTTCTTGGGATGTTACCTTTGATATCCATAGCCTCTGTTTTTTCCACATTTACCTTGTATCCTGAGTAGTATCCATACTGTGAGATGAGCTCCTTTAGATGTGGTATAGTTGATGCAGGTTGCGTCAGATATAATAATACATCATCAGCGTAAAGGGATATTTTATGCTCTTCTTTTTGTATTACAGTTCCTTTTATTTTGTTATCATCTCGGATGAGCTGGGCCAGGGGTTCGATACTAATTGCAAACAGCAGGGGTGATAAAGGGCAGCCTTGTCTGCAGCCGCGTTCCAGCGTGAATCTTTGTGATCTATATCCATTAACTTTAACAGCTGCCTGTGGTGATGAATATAATGTTTGTATCCAATGGAGGAAGTTGGGGCCAAATTTTAATCGTTTTAGTGTTTGGAATAAATATTGCCATGATACTCTATCAAATGCTTTTTGAGCATCTAGGGACAAAATCATTGATTCTGATTGCTCTTCTTTTTGATTGGATATAATGTTTAATAAGCGTCTTAAGTTATCGCCATAGTATCTTCCAGTGATGAATCCTGTCTGATCTGGGTGGATAATTTCAGTGATAATATGATTGACTCTTCTTGCTAGGATTGCTGTTAGGATGCGCAGGTCCCCATTCAGCAGCGATATCGGTCTATAGGATTGGCACTCTGTGGGGTCCTTGCCTTCTTTATGAATTACCACTATAGTGGCTTCTTTCCAAGATGGTGCCATAGTTTTAGATTCTAATGCATGGTGGTATGCTTTTAGCAACAGTGGTGATAAAATATCCTTAAAGGATTTATAAAATTCATTAATATATCCGTCTGGCCCTGGGCTTTTATTATTTTTGAGCGTTGAGATCACTTGCTTGATCTCCCATTCCTCAATAGGCTCATCTAATTCCTTGGCTGCTGGTTCTGTAAGTACAGTTAATTTTATAGGTTTTAAGAACTCTGTAAGTTTTGCATCATCAGAGCAGGTATCTGTATTTTTGTATAAAGATTCATAGAACTCAGCAAAGGATTCTGCTATTTTATCTGGTTTTGTAACAAACGTTTCTTTTGATTTTATTTTCTGTACTGTATTAGATGATTGCTGTTTTCTTAATCTAAATGCTAATAATCTGCTTGCCTTGTTGCCGTGTTCATAGTATCTTTGATTTGTAAATCTTAAACTTCGCTCAATTTTGTCTGATAGTAGGGTGTTGAGTTCCCTCCGGGTTGTGTTTAAGTCATTTAGGAGACTGCTCGATGTTGATTGTTTATGTTTATTCTCCAAATCTTTTATTTTATCTTCCAATTCTCTCTGTTTAGCCTCCTTACCTCTTCTCCTAGCACATGTAAATGAAATAATACGGCCTCTGATGTATGCTTTGGCACAGTCCCACAATATAAGAGGATTCGTTTCAGCCGAAATATTATTATTCAAGTATTCCTTGAGTTCTGCTGTGACAAAGGAGGTGAATTCTTTATCATTAAGGAGAGATGCATTACGTCTCCATTGTTTAGATGTTGGTATTTTGCCTATGTCCCATTTTAATGCCACAGGTGCGTGATCAGATATAGTTATTGGAAGGATCTCAATGTCTGCTATCCTATGTAGCTCTGCTTTAGTGGTAAAGAAGTAATCAATCCTTGAGTAGGATAAATGTCTGCTTGAATAGAAGGTGAAATCCCTGTTTCTCGGAAACCTGCTTCTCCATACATCTACTAGGCCTGCTTCAAGAGATTGGTATTTGAGCATTCTGCTCATTCTGGAGAGTGGAGCTTTAGAGGCAGGTTGTCGGTCGATTGTTTGTGACATTACGCAATTCAGGTCTCCTCCCATCAGTAGCAGTCCTGAACTATATTTTAAAATCTTATTGAACAATGTCCTGATAAAGCCGGGCTCGTCTTCATTAGGTGCATATACATTTATGAGGGATACTTCTATGCCATCAATTAAACCATTAACTATAATATATCTCCCCTCTGTATCTGTATGTACTAGTGTTTGTGTGAAATTAATTTGTCTGTGTATCAGTATTGATACTCCCTTTTTTCTCCCTGACCGGTGCGAAGAGTAATATATTTTATCTGCCCAGGATCTTTTCAACTTTTCATGTTCCGCATCAGATAAATGGGTTTCCTGTAGGAATGCAATGTGACAGTTGGCTTGTTTCATCTGATGTAGAATTTTCTTTCTCTTAACAGGGCTATGGAGACCTTTAACATTATAACTTATCACTTTAAGCGGGTCCATTACGTATTATGGGAAAGCAGCTATTGCTTGGCAGGTTGCAGCCATGGCGTGGGCACTCTCGAGTAAGACTTTTGCTGGTTCATGGACTTCCGGCAGCACCTTCAAGCCGGGGAATAAAAGTGATGTGCTCTGAGAGTGCAACTGGCGGGACAAAGCATCTGCATTGCGATTGGTTGGTCCTGGGCGGTACTTGATCTCGAAATCAAAACTGCCAACTCCGATGCCCACCTTTGCTCCACCGCCCCCAGTTTTGCTGACTGCAGGTAGCTGAGGGGGTTGTTATCAGTGAACACTATAAATTTCTGTCCCAGCAGATACTCTCGATATTTTTGGGTCACCGCCCATTTAAGGGCCAGGAATTCTAGCTTTCTAGAGCTGTAGTTGGACATGTTTCTTTCCGTGGGCCTAAGGCCTCTGCTTGCAAAAGCAATTGGTCGCCGTTTTCCCTCCTGGTCCTGGGATAACACAGCACCAAGTCCAGCATGGCTAGCATCGATTTCAAGGACAAATGGTTTGGTGAAGTCAGCATATCCCAGGACTGGCGCTGTCACAAGCAGTCTCTTGAGTGTTTGGAAAGCATTTTCACACTCCTGACCCCAACGGTCGCCTATAACAGCTTTCCCGAGGGTTCTGCGTTTCTTCTTGGTGCCATCCATTTCAGCCACCAACCGGTGGAGGGGAGCAGCAAACCTTGCAAAACCTTCCACAAAGCGGCGATAATAGGATGCGAATCCCAAGAATGATTGAAGCTCTGTACAAGTAGTGGGTTGTGCCCATTCAGCCACTGCACTAATCTTCGAAGGGTCAGTGGCAATGCCAGATGCTGAGATGACATGACCCAGGTATTTGACCTCAGATTGAAAAAAGGGTGACATTTACTTAGCTTCAATTTAAGATGGTGCTCTTTCAGACGAGATAGTACCAACTCGAGACGTTGGAGATGCTGGTCAAAAGTTTGTGAAAAAATAACAATATCGTCCAGATATAAAAGCAAGGACTGACAACTTTGGTCTCCAAAGATCCTCTCCATCAACCTTTGAAAAGTACTAGGGGCATTACATAACCCAAACGGCATCCGATTAAACTCAAAGAGTCCGAAAGGGGTGCAGAAAGCAGTTTTTGCTTTGTCCTTTTCTGCCATGGGTACTTGGGTGTACCCGCTTGCAAGATCCAATGTTGAAAACCACTGAGCGCCTGTGAGGGCATCCAAAGATTCGTCGATTCGGGGAAGCGGATAAGCATCCTTCCTTGTTTTGGCATTGAGCAACCTATAGTCCACACACATGCGAATTTCTCCAGTTTTTTTTAAAACGACCACGATCGGTGAGGAGTATGGGCTGCAGCTTGCACGTACAACCCCTCTGTCCAACAACTCCTGAATGTGAGTTTTGACTTGCTCATACTGTGACGGCGGGAGCCTGCGATAGCGTTGCCTAACTGGGGCATCATCCACTATAGGAATTTCATGCTCTACCAGCGTGGTACATCCCAGGTCTCCCTCCCCTTGACTAAAAACTGTGATATGCTTCTGCAAAAGCTCTGTGCATTGTTTCGTCTGCTCATAGGAAAGGTTAGGCCATGACAGCTTATGCAGCTCAATGGACGGGGGGCTTACTGCAGTCACCTCCTGAATAACTGCTAGCGTGTTCTGGTTGTCTATTTCCCGGATAAGGATAGAGCTCAAAATCATCTAAGTTCAGTCTATCTTCATGTAAAGGAACGACTCCAGCAGGCAGCAGAACAAAGGAACAGACTCTATCAGCCAAACGCAACTTCGGTTATCGCTCCTGGAACCCTGGTCTACAGGAAAAGTCACCACATAGGACGCCACAAAATTCAGGATGCTTGGGATCCAGCCATGTATGTGGTGGTGAAAAACATGGATAAAGAAGGAAGGGTATATAAGATATGCCCTAGAGATGGTGTTGGCCCAGAAAAGAACCTTAACAGGGCAGAACTTAGGGTTTTACCGACTGCCATCATCCATAGGCCCATGACCCAAAACCAACCAGTACCTGATCCAGGCCTTGTCGATGATTCACCGGATGTTATTGAAGACGACAAAGACAGTGACTCAGATGGGGTCTTAATCACCACGGAACCCGACTGGTGCAGAGTTCAGGCCCCCTCCCTCACTCCCCTTGAGCTAAATGGTCAAACCATGGGCACAGAATTACATAGCTCTGGCACCCCACTATCGACTTCAGATCACAGCCAAGAAAGTGGCCCAAGCAATGTTAATATAGTAGCAACAGGGCAGCCAAACTTATCACAAAGTAGGCCCAAAAGGAACGCAGCTGGGCATCACACTAACCCTTTTAACCTTCCAAGGTCAGTAAATGAAACCGTTGACATCTCAGTTAGAACCGTGCAGGTGAACCAGGCTGCAAATCATCACGTTGTTGAGACAGTGTTTAGACCCTGGTTGTAATTTGTCACCGGGTCGGTGACCTTTCAAAATTGGGGCCATTGTAGCGGGTCAGTTCTTAATAAAGTTTTATACTTTTAGCAGTGTCATTTCCCCCGCTCTGGATGTGTTAATTAACCTGACAGGACGGTAACTCCTATAGGCTGCAGGGAGGCGGAGGAGTTTATTTAGGGACACCTTAGCACTCTCCCTCGTCCTCTCTCCCTCTCTCTCTCCCCACTGCCGGTCCTGTGGGTGTGTGCGGAAGTTTAGCGTGAGCGCAGCACGTGTGGTCGCAATTGTTTGTCGCACTAAGTTGCTGGAAGTTATATAATCTTAATTATAATGTTATAAATGTTATCGGCGATCACAGAGAAAGTGTCCGCAAATTGTAACTGAAGTTTGTCCTTAGAGCCCAGCGTGAAGCTGTGTCTGTGTGCGACTGTGTCGGCGTCACCGTGGATGCACGCTGTCCCTGCTTTATTTTAATGAATTAAAGGTATGAGATAAGGATGTGTTTTTATGTTTGTAAATGTTTTTAAATATTATAAATGTGTTTAAATTGTGTGACCTAACTATAACATGTTTGTTTTATAGGGCTGCCTCCAGCTAAATAGTTACGTCACTGTTTTTTCCCACTTTAGATTTCATTTAGATTATTTGGTTTGATTATTTGTTTCTTTGTGTTTTGTTTTGTTCTATTGCAAGGTGCAATATATATGGTTGACTGGGACTGTGCAATTCAGTGGTAGTGACTTGAATGGTGGTGAATTATTGGCTCCATAAAGTAGAGGCCCTCTTTTGTCATTTTGTTGTTGTATATCGTTTGCAGTGATTTTCTTAAAGTGTGTTGTGTTTGGTTTTTAATGCATGATATTTTA
The DNA here is from genome assembly GCF_947347685.1 of Pleuronectes platessa. Classification (NCBI taxonomy): domain Eukaryota; kingdom Metazoa; phylum Chordata; class Actinopteri; order Pleuronectiformes; family Pleuronectidae; genus Pleuronectes; species Pleuronectes platessa. Next base: position 3,087,981 of record NC_070644.1, on the reverse strand, counting down.
GCATTGTACAATTGGGTCTGGAGCCTCTAATTTCTCTCTATTTTAAGCTGTCATTTATATCAAGTCCAGGCCAGCCTTTCCAACCTTTGCACATGTCACTTTACTGTTTGAGCAGTCTGTTTTAAATCATTTGCATCTATTAAATAAATTGTATTTTGTATTGATATTTCAGCCTCGCATCCCGTCTTATTCTGGATACTTGTTGAACCGACTTGACATTAACTGTCATCTCTGAACCATTTTAAATCACTACATCTAGACAGAATGTAATGTCCCCATTATATTTCAAATCCATTTGATCCTTTTATGTGTTCATTTTGCTTATAGAAGGGCATCCACTGCTTTAACTCAATCAGCATCGTATCTGCAAGTAAATCCCAATATGTTATGATCAATGTAATTTATAATGCACTCAAATTAAATTAAGGCAGTTGCTGGATATGACATGATCAACAATGCTCATGCAAAAAAAGAGTTTTGAAAACTACAAAAATAGTGGAGCAAAGATTTAGAGCACTGTAAGATACTCAGGGTCATGTTGTACAGGTTACAAACATCCTACATACACAACAACTATAAAAACACAACATAGATCGGTAATTCTGAATAAGTGGGTTTTGTTTAGTGATTTGAAAGTAGACAGTCCATTCTCTGATGTGTATGGGAGAGGGGGGTTTCAGAAAGAGGTATGGAGAAAGTTCTGTCACTCCAGGTTTGCTGCTTGGTGTGATTTGTGCAGCCTCTGAGGTGAGCATCAGGAGCAGAGGCGGCACGAGGGAGTGTGTAGCTGGAGCACAGTGATACAGCTTAAATTGAGAAGAACTGAAGGACACAAACAAACCATAGTGTTAGAATTATGAATCGTTGATGAAGTGCTTCGGGCTTGAAGGCTGTGACCGAGCCAGGATGTGTTAGGTGAGGGTGTTTTGGGTGAGCTAGAGGAAAGGGAGGTGGGAGGGAAAGGGGAAGAAGAGGGTGGTGTAGGTAGCAAACAGGTGGAGGAGAAGACAGGTGAAGAAAAGAGCTCTGAGCAGGATGGAGAGGACAGTGGAAGGAAAGGAGGAGAAGTAGGTGAGGGCAGGGTGGACTGGAGTGAACAGGTGCAGGAGGAGGAGATGGAGGAAGAAGAAATAAAATTTAAAAAAAACAGTCAAACGCAGGAGATCAAGCAGGAATATTTTAAATGAGGCAAAGAATAGTAAAGTAGAAATGGACAGTGATGTGAGTGAAAGTGAGTGTTTGTCTGACAGCAGCGACGTTCCGCTTTTTAACAACAGTCTAAAAATTGTCCGGACAATGGGACAAAAAAAGAAAATGCACACAGTAGACACATTTAAATCATTTTTACATCTCACAAAAAATCAACACTGTCTTAAAATTGAAGACCACTTCCCAGATCTAGGTCTTTTTATTTTCTCGGCCAGACTCCACATGAGCCAGAGGGAAGAGTCTGGCCTCACAGATCAGGAAGTTTTTAGAATCAAGAAACTGGTGCTCAAAGCAAAGAGACAACTGAGCAGTGATGGAAAGGACAGCAATGTGTGTTAATTAATTTATTGTTTTCTGTTTTTGTTTCTAACATTTTAAACAACATGGATGTTTTAAAGTTGGGGTTTTAAACGTGAACGGTGAAAGAGATCAAAGGAAAATAAAGTAATGTTTTTACAAGAAACGAACAGTGATTCTAATAATGAGTCTGACTGGAGGAGGGAGGCGGGAGGGGAGGCCATTTTAAGTCACAACACTTCTCTGAGTGGAGGAGTAGGCTTCCTCTTCTTCGCGGCTTTTAAACTGAACTCGCTGGAGGTCAAACATGTGATCCAGGGGAGGCTTCTTTTAGCCAAAGCTCAGTTCAACCATTTTACTGTTGTTTTTATAAACGTTTATGCTCCAACAACCGGTGCAGATAGGAAGCAGTTTTTACTGAAAATAATTGAGGTTCTTAATAGGGACGGGAATCGGCAGGTACCTCCCGATACGATACAATCACGATACTTAGGTGGCGATACGATATGCATTACGATTCTGTGGGTATTGCGATTCTGTAAGTATTGCGATTCTATATTACGCATTCAAAGTAGATTAAACCCTTATTCAGAAGGAGAGGAATGGCAATTTTAGAAAATGACTGAGTTCTCTTGACATTTGCAAAAAGTAAATATGATAGTTACATTTTTTGTGATCTACAGATGACCTGAAGAAGAGTAAGAGAAAGAAAACACAACATATAAAATGATTTTTTTTTATTTGAACACTGATCTTAGGAACCTGAAACCAGAGATAACACAGCGCTGGGAGGGAGAACAAAATGTAAAAGAGTCATTTGAGAGAAAGAAAAGCTGAGAGAGAAAGACAGACAGACAACGTGCCCTCTTTATTTCGGCCTCTGCCTCTATGACGACAGAAATGTTGATGTGGGGTACACAGTATAAGAACATGGATCAATGATGATTAGATTATACATCATGGACCAGAATTTATCTTTATTACAACACTACACAAGAGTTGAGCTGAAGCATCAGTTTCAAATTAGGCTCTTGATGCAGGAAGTGGTGAATCTGTCGGCATCTGTCTGGTTGAAGGACTCATAATGTCCCTTTAGCGATTTGCTGTCATGATAAACACGTGTCTCTCCAGGTAAGATTTCAAAATAAAATCACTTTGGCCTGTTTTATTGCAGCAGAAGCAGAAATCTCCCTCGTATCACCTCACATAGAATTGATTAACATGGTTGCAAAAACAAAATCCTTCACAGCGGGTGCTCATTAGATGTCAGACATCTTCATTGTCTCATTGATCCATTTGAGTTTTCTCTCTGTGAGATACGAGTACACTCCTGGCTTGTCTTTCCGGCCACATTCGATTCCGAAAGAAGTGAGTCCAACCAGCCTTCCGCTGCATATCAGTGGGCCTCCTGAATCCCCCTACAGAGAAAACCACAGTCACTGACAGGCAGTCCAGACACTGACAGGAGGGACGGCAGTTAAATCCCTGCAAACAAACATTCATGGTTACTTACCCTACAGGTGTCAGCTTCATTTTTCCCGTCTGAACCGGCACATATCATGCCACTGGTGATCACAGGTTTGTTGTTGTAATATTCAGCAGAGTTGCACTTCTCTCTATCGACCACAGTCACAGTGACGGACATCAAGACGTCGGACATTTTCTTAACATTGTTATTTGTAAAGCCCCATCCTGCCACCATGCATCTGGTCCCAGCTGCCGGATCTTGGATGGCATCACCCAACTTAAAACACTCCACCGTCTCGGTTACCTTCACTGATTTGTCAAGCTGAATTAAGTAAAGAACAAAATGTATTAATGCTGACTCTCTTCACATATATTGGCTGATTGTTCAATTTATTCGTTAACATTGATGCTGTAATGTTATTTTACCTTCAGCAACATGATGTCATTGACCCTTGTAGCTGCATTATAGCGGGGATGAGGAAAACACTTCTTAACCTTTATGACCTGCCTGGACTTGTCTTTTTTAGCCTTGATCGAGTGCACCCCCAACAACACAGTCTTAATGCTGCAAGAGCAAAAACACAGTATTTTGTTTGATTACAATTCACAGAACTGAACTGCACACTGATATTTAAAGTGGTTTTAGATAAGATAAGATAACATAATCCTTTCTTAGTCTCTCAACAAGGATGGCAGCAAAGAGGACAGTCAGAAATAGACACCAGTGAAGTGATGATAAGTAAACATGCAATACTTATAAGTGCAAGGAAACACAAATGAACTTGTATGTAAACAGAATATATACAGAGGGAGAGTATATGCCTCATTAGATTGATCATATTACAGTGATCATATGTGTCTAGTCATGTTAACACGTTATTTTATCCACATTTGCATCGGCAAATAAATACGAGAGAACATAATGCTGCATTTTCTATAACCAGGTAAAATGACTTAAATTTTAATTAATACACAATGTCTTTTACACTGTCTGTTGGAAATGAAGATTATTGATGGCTTATGTTCTGAAATGTTGTAACTATGGTAACGCACTTTTTACAGTGGGCAGCAGTCAGGACCCATGATTTATCGATCAGTATCCCTCCACAGAATTGTCTTTTTTTCTGAAGCAGAGCCATGTACGGCAGCGAGTGGGGCTTCACTTCTTTCCCATCGATAATCTCAGAGCCATCACCTAAAACCAAAATTCAGATGATACATTTAAAAAAAAAAGAATCAAAGTAGAAGCTGAAATATTTAAATCAGAAATGTTCTACTCACTTGAGACGACAATGAGGAGGACCATGCAGGAGAAGAGACCGGTGAAAGCCCCCAGGCAGGACATGTCTTCTTATCTCTCTCTTTGATCTGATGGTGAGATGCAATGAAGCCCCCCCCCCCGTCCTCACACTCGTCTTTATGTCCTGAAGTCAAAGGATGTGGTCTGACCATGGAAAATCATGAGTCAGCGTATTGGACGCAATCTTGACATGAGAACTGATGTGCACCATCTCCGTGCAGAATTCTGTGGTAACAGCTGTTATCATTTTCCGCTCATGTGGTCGGGTGGAGACTATAAGTGACGCTGGTCATGATCAGGGTGCAGACGTGTCAGTGAGGTTGGGCCCAAAACGCAACTGCTAAACGTGGAGGCTGGTGTCAACCTTGTCAGCTTCACTTTCCTTATGAGCGTCTTTTATCACGACTTAGAGGAAACCTAGACTGCTGGAGGAAAGTGAACGTGACACAAAGCTGGTGGGTCAAATGCAAAAAAATACAACTCTAAGAAAGGTTTATTTTCATTTATTGTTACCTTGAAAAAAATTTTTTTTTAATCAGTACAAAAATGTAAATGTCAAACAGGCACATAACACTAACGGTTTATAAAAGGTGGGATATCAACCAAATATGAAATACTAATCAGTGAGCATTAGGCATGGTTCCTATAGTCTTTATACTGGATACGATAATTAGCAGCTGACTGAAGCTCCACCTTTATTGTAAAGGTAAGAGAGTGGTAATACTTTCACTAACTCTGTGTCAGAAAGAAAATAATCATCATATTCTTTAATAATCTTTAAATGAACAGAACACATGAATCAAGTCATCAATCTTACTGCATTAGTTAATTCTTATTGACACAGTTTGCCACCACAGACACTAACTAATTGCTTTCTGATTACACAGTACCTACACATTGTCAGGTATGACTGGGGAAACAGCTTTTTAGTGTAAGTGTAGGTCTGAGACAGTGAATAAAACCCTGGTACAGTACATTTATACTTTAAAATATCCAAAATACACAACTGATATAAAACCAAACAAACCTAGAGGTGAAGGTGTGAGAAAGGCAATATTTGTGCAAGGAACATTTTCTCTGAAAAATATTTTTTACATTTCATTTAGCTGACGCTTTTATCCAAAGCGACATACATTATGTGCATTCAACCATGTGGGTACAAACCAAGAACAACAAGAATCAATAAAGTATTATTTTGTTCAAGAAAGCCCAACTACACAGTGCTATAAGTAAGTGCTACTAAATTGTTAGTTTAAACTTTCACTCAAGGTATAGTCGGAAGAGATGTGTTTTTAGTTTGCGCCGGAAGATGTATAAACTTTTTGCTGTCCTGATGTCATTTGGGAGCTCATTCCACCATTTAGGAGGCAGGACAGCAAACAGTCAAGACTTTGTTAAGTGTTTAGCTCGCAGTGAGGGAGCAACGAGCCGATTGGCAGATGCAGAGCGGAGTGAACGGGCTGGGGTGTAAGGTTTGACCATGTCCTTGATGTAGCCTGGACCCAATCCGTCCGCTGCACGGTACGCAAGTACTAATGTTTTGAAATGGATGCGGGCAGCCAGTGAAGGGAGCAGAAGAGCTGAGTAGTGTCGGTAAATTTAGGTTCGAGACCAGTCGAGCTGCTGCATTCTGGAGGAGCTGCAGACGTCGGATGGCACTCGCAGGTCGAGCTGCCAGGAGGGAGGTGCAGTAGTCTAGGTGTGAGACGACCAGAGCCTGGATCAGAACCTGCACCAACTTCTGAGTGAGAAGGGGACGTATTCTCCTGATGTTGTGCAGCATTCATCTACATGAACGAGTTGTTAGAGTAATTTTGGGATTAAGGGAGAGTTGACTGTCGAGATTAAAATAATGAGTTTCTCACACCGGAGTTGTCTTAGAGGTTTAATTATTAGCTCTGCAGAGGGTTACACAGTCAGCAACATGGCTCAGAGTGCAACCACAAGAAGTTAAAAAGGAAGGTTTTTATACAATGTGATAAACAGGAAACAAAACAGAAAGCAAACAGGAAATATCTGCTGTCTGGACTCACTGCTACAGAAAGATGAATCAAACCCAGCACACAGTTGCACAGATAAAGTTCAAAACAGTAGTGAGACATGATTGATGATGGAAATTTTCCATTACAGTTCCTAGAAGTCTGGGTGGGGGCTAACACAGAGTTGTCAAAGGTAATAGTCAGGTCAAAGGCAAAGTAGTTTAGTGTTGGGACATAGTTTTTGTGAAACCAAAGGCCTCCTCTTCGGCCTACATGGGAGTAAAAAGCCTGAAATCACATGTCCCTTTGTTCCGGAGAATACTAAGAGCCTCCCGAACTCAGTCTCCCAGGATACCTCATGATAAACTCCAGTTTAGATTTAAAAATAAAATCACTCTGGACTGTTTTATTGCAGCAGAAGCAGAAACTCCCTCGTATCACCTCACATAGAATTGATTAACATGGTTGCAATTACAAAATCCTTCACAGCGGGTGCTCATTAAATGTCAGACATCTTCATTGTCTCATTGATCCATTTGAGTTGTTCCTCTGTGAGATACGAGTACACTCCTGGCTTGTCTTTCCGGCCACACCTTCTTCCGAAAGAAGTGACTCCAACCAGCCCTCCGCTGCATATCAGTGGGCCTCCTGAATCCCCCTACAGAGAAAACCACAGTCACTGACAGGCAGTCCAGACACTGACAGGAGGGACGGCAGTTAAAAATCCCTGCAGATAAACATTCACCGTAACTTACCCCACAGGTGTCAGCTTCATTTTTCCCGTCTGAACCGGCACATATCATGCCACTGGTGATGACGTGATCTCTGTTGTAATATGCAGGAGAGTTGCACTTCTCTCTATTTACCACAGTCACATTGACGGACATCAAGACTTCGGACATTTCCATGGCATCCTCGCTTGTTTGACCCCATCCTGCCACCATGCAGCTGGGACCAGCTGCCAGATCTCTGATGGCATCATCCAACTTAAGATACTTCACCTTCTTGGTTTCATTCACAGATTCGTCAAGCTGAAATAAGAAAAGAACAAAATGTATTAATGCTGAATCTCTTCATATATATTGGCTGATTGTTCAATTTATTCGTTAACATTGATGCTGTAATGTTATTTTACCTTCAGCAACATGACCCTTGTATCTTTATGATAGCCGGGATGTGGAAAATGCTTCGGATCCTTTCTGACCTGCCTGGAATTCCCTTCATTTGCCTTGATGGAGTGCACCCCCAGCAACACGGTCTTAATATTGGAAGCCCTAAAACACAGTATTATGTTTGTTGTTATGTTGTTCTGCACGCTGATAATTAAAGTTATAGATAAGATAAGATAAGATAATCCTTACTAAGTCCCTCAACAAGGACGGCAGCAAAGAGGACATTCAGAAATAGACACCAGTGAAGTGATAAGTGAACATGCGATGATTATAAGTGCAAGGAAACACAAATTAACTAGTATGTAAACAGAATATATACAGTGGGAGCGTATATGCCTCATTAGATTGATTGTATTACAGTGATCATGTGCGTCCCACGACAATGAGGAGGACCATGCAGGAGAAGAGACCGGTGAAAGCCCCCAGGCAGGACATGTCTTCTTTTCTCTCTCTATGATGTGATGGTGAGATGCACTGAAGCCCCCCCCCTCATAGCTCACACTCGTCTTTATATCCTGAAGTCAAAGGATGTGGTCGGACCTTGAAAATTCAGCGTATTGGACACAATCTTGACATGAGATCTGATGTGCACCATCTCTGTGCAGAAGTCTGTGGTAACCGCTGTTATCATTTAGGATGGAGACTATAAGTGATGCAGTTTCTTTAATCAGTACAAAAATGTAATTGTTAAACAGGCACATAACACTAACAGCTAATAAACTTTTAGTGATAGCAACCAAATATGAAAAACTAATCAATGAGCATTATTCAAGATTCAAGATTTGTATTATCAAATGCACAACAATAACATTAAGCAGTCGCTGGCAGTGAAATGCTTGAGTCACAGGCTCTCTTCAAAGCTCAAGTAATTGCAACCTAAAAAATTTAATAGAAATAGAATATCAAAATACAAAATAAAGTATATATATCTAAACATATAATAAAACAGCTGAAGAGAAAATAAAACAATAGTGCAATGGTGCAAATATGTCACGGTGCTAGTTTGGTGGAGTTATTGCAGTTCAGAGGAGTTTAAAAGTATTATGGCCTGGGGGATGAAACAGTCTCTGAGCCTGGTGGTCTTTATACTGGAGAAGATGATAAGCAGCTGATTGTAGCTTCACCTTTCTCTGTCAGAAAGAAAATAAGCATCATGTTGCTCAATAATCTTCAAATGAACAGAACACATCAATCAAGTCATCAATCTTACTGCATTAGTTAAATCCTACTGACAGTTTGCCACCACTGACACTAACAAATTGCTTTCTGATTGCACCGTACCTACACATTGTCAGGTATGACTGGGGTAACAGCTTCATCTTACTTGAAACATCACCTGGTTAACACAGTTCTTGTTGGGGTTTGTAAATGTGAATATTACTTTAAACCTTTAATAAGAAAGGAGAGGAATGGCAATTTTTGAAAACTCCTCAGATCAATGATGTATCATTACCAGGGCCCATAGTTCCCAAGTTCAAACAAAACCTTGAATGTGAGCAAACTAGGGCTGGAATGTTCTTTACAAGTTATTTAATTGAATTATACGTTTGAGAAGGTTTGTGGGAACCATCTGAACTACAGATGACCTGAAGAAGAGTAAGAGAAAGAAAGATAACATAAAACATTATCTGTTTTTATTTGAACACTGATCTCACGACCCTGAAACCAGAGAAAACAAGTTTAATGAGAAACCAAAACGACCAGCAGGTGGCGATGCTGTTAGGCTTTCTCAGAGCAAGGACTCAATCGCAGACCAAGATGCCAAAAAATACTTATTTATTTCCAAAAATAGAAAAAACAAGGATCCAAAAAGGCAAAAAAACAGAGTCCAATTCAAAAACAGAATTAGGCAAAAAACAGAGAGTCCAATTCAAAAACAGAATTCCAAAAGGGAAAAAACACAGAGGATCAAAAATTTGAGTCTAATACCATACCAGGTAAACAAGGGCTCAAAAACAGCAGAATCTTTACGTAGCTTCTCACAAACAAACAATATCAATCCGACAGGGAACATCAGAAAGACTGGGTTTATATAGCAGGGGGAACAAAGACAAGAAACAGGTGAACTAATCAGGCAAACACTCAAGGTGACGATTGGGAACAGGTGAGGGAGAAAAAGAGCGGGAAGCAGCAGAGGGCGGAGTCTCCGGACAATAACAGAACACACATGGTCTGACAACATAAACACAAGAAGCAAATGACAACATAAATTAACAGGGGGAAACACATGACATAACAAAACACAAGCAGGAGGCATTAACAGATGCTAGAGAGGGAAATATCCCTTTTAAACTCAATTAGCTGCATCTTAATTAAAAAACAAAAAGTGCATCTTAAGGACACAAGGTAACACAACATACATAGCAACTCAGTATCTTCAGCAGTTTTAACAGACTCAACAGAGCTTTCATGCAAAAACATGAAATAAAAAGGTCCAACTGCTGAGAAGTAGTTTCTAAAAGACTCAAATTATGAAGCTTTAGCTGAGAAAACTTACTCACTGAATCTATGACAACCAACACTTCACTATGGACAAAAGTCAGTGTCTTGAGTTGCAGCTTTTATCCATAAACTCAAAATAAAAAGATTTGACCGAGCACAGACCCCTGAGGAACACTGTGGTTAACTTAGGTGCTCACAGATCAGATCTGAAAAATTGCCCATTGTTATTCACTCTCTCAAGCCAATAGCAAAGCCATCCGCTGTTTACCCATTTCATCACCAATCTCAATTAAAGGAGCGCATCATCATATTTTGAAATATGCTAACAGAGTATAATTGTCTAGCCAATTGACCAATCAGAGTAATGCTCTCCTCATATATTGTCTATTTTAGATTGGTGTGAAAGATAACCCACCCAGCATTAAGCTTTCATTAGACACCAACAATATTACACACACCCCTGTCTCCAAAATGTCTGTCAGTGCCTGTCAGTGCTCGGGCCCTAATGAATAATAATAATAAGACATAAAGATAATTCACTTGAACCACAACAGGTTTCCTGACTTCATCTTTGCAAATGAGCCATTGTTGTTTGTTATTTACACTCCAGCAGAAGACGAGGTTTAACTTTCTGCTAATATCTCAGTGCGGAAAAGTCAAACTTAAAGGTTCAGTGTGTAATGTTAAGGTGAACAGGATCTATTTTTCGGAAATGTAACTGAACAGGCCCGAGCCCTGAAAATTCCTCCAGAATACGTAAATTTTCACCACTTTTTAACTTTCTGCCAATTTTGGTAAGAATTTTAGCATGTTAAAGCCCTCAAAAAGCCAATTTATTTGCCTGAATAATAATAATAATAATAATAATAATAATCATTACAATTTCCATAGGGCCTCCCACTGTCAGTGCTCGGGCCCTAAATATCCACTTTTAGATTACAGTTTTTACAGAAGTATCTCGTATGTCCACAGGATGTTGTTAGGAGACAAGTGACAAGCAGCATCCTCAGGGGTTCAACTGGGCTGGTTTTAGACATGCCACTGTTCTTAATGGATTTTAAGCTTTTTAAACTGTATGGATTATCTCATTTTTATCATTTTTTTAGACATGGAACCTTTTTAAATGGAAAAGGCTGGAACCTACAAACTCTCTACACTGGCTTTTAGAAGAGCCGCTGATCAATGGAGCCATGCTGGATGTCAAGAGCATCTCCATACCAGGCCTCACCAGCATTCAATGCACCACCAGAGCAGTAACCCTGAGGACGATAGTAATTCATAAGGGAGATCTTACCATTGGACGGTTATATATATGTAGTGATTAAAAATGGTTCAGAGATGACAGTTAATGTCAATTCGGTTCAACAAGTATCCAGAATAAGACGGGACGCGAGGCTTAGATATCAATACAAAATACAATTTATTTAATAGATGCAAATGATTTAAAACAGACTGCTCAAACAGTAAAGTGACATGTGCAAAGGTTGGAACTTGATATAAATAAATGATAGCTTAAAATAGAGAGAAATTAGAGGCTCCAGACCCAATTGTACAATGCTAAAATATCATGCATTAAAAACCAAACACAACACACTTTAAAAAAATCACTGCAAACGATATACAACAACAAAATGACAAAAGAGGGCCTCTACTTTATGGAGCCAATAATTCGCCACCATTCAAGTCACTACCACTGAATTGCACAGTCCCAGTCAACCATATATATTGCACCTTGCAATAGAACAAAACAAAACACAAAGAAACAAATAATCAAACCAAATAATCTAAATGAAATCTAAAGTGGGAAAAAAACAGTGACCGTAACTATTTAGCTGGAGGCAGCCCTTTAATTCATTAAAATAAAGCAGGGACAGCGTGCATCCACGGTGACGCCGACACAGTCGCACACAGACACAGCTTCACGCTGGGCTTGCGACAAACAATTGCGACCACACGTGCTGCGCTCACGCTAAACTTCCGCACACACCCACAGGACCGGCAGTGGGGAGAGAGAGAGAGAGAGAGAGAGAGAGAGAGAGAGAGAGAGAGAGAGAGAGAGAGTGCTAAGGTGTCCCTAAATAAACTCCTCCGCCTCCCTGCAGCCTATAGGAGTTACCGTCCTGTCAGGTTAATTAACACATCCAGAGCGGGGAAAATGACACTGCTAAAAGTATAAAACTTTATTAAGAATTGACCCGCTACAATGGCCCCAATTTTGAAAGGTCACCGACCCGGTGACAAATTACAACCAGGGTCTAAACACTGTCTCAACAACGTGATGATTTGCAGCCTGGTTCACCTGCACGGTTCTAACTGAGATGTCAACGGTTTCATTTACTGACCTTGGAAGGTTAAAAGGGTTAGTGTGATGCCCAGCTGCGTTCCTTTTGGGCCTACTTTGTGATAAGTTTGGCTGCCCTGTTGCTACTATATTAACATTGCTTGGGCCACTTTCTTGGCTGTGATCTGAAGTGGATAGTGGGGTGCCAGAGCTATGTAATTCTGTGCCCATGGTTTGACCATTTAGCTCAAGGGGAGTGAGGGAGGGGGCCTGAACTCTGCACCAGTCGGGTTCCGTGGTGATTAAGACCCCATCTGAGTCACTGTCTTCGTCGTCTTCATTAACATCCGGTGAATCATCGACAAGGCCTGGATCAGGTACTGGTTGGTTTTGGGTCATGGGCCTATGGATGATGGCAGTCGGTAAAACCCTAAGTTCTGCCCTGTTAAGGTTCTTTTCTGGGCCAACACCATCTCTAGGGCATATCTTATATACCCTTCCTTCTTTATCCATGTTTTTCACCACCACATACACGGCTGGATCCCAAGCATCCTGAATTTTGTGGCCTCCTATGGGGTGACTTTTCCTGTAGACCAGGGTTCCAGGAGCGATAACCGAAGTTGCGTTTGGCTGATAGAGTCTGTTCCTTTGTTCTGCTGCCTGCTGGAGTCGTTCCTTTACATGAAGATAGACTGAACTTAGATGATTTTGATGTTCATCCATCCAATCCTCTGCCGACCTAGACGTGGGTTCCTCCTGTGATGCGCCCAATAGGAAATCCACAGGTAGTTGTGCCTTCTGGCCAAACATTAGCTCATATGGTGAATAACCAGTTGATTGGTGATCTGTGGTATTATAAGCATAGAGAACCTGAGGTAGATATTTTGGCCATTTTTTCTTCTTTTCCTGGGGGAGGGTGCGCAACAAGTCATGCAATGTTCGATTAAAGCGTTCACACTGTCCGTTGCCCTCGGGATGGTAGGGTGTGGTTCTACTTTTCTCAATTCCATACAGTTGACACAGTCTTTTCAAAAGGTCTCCTTCAAAACACTTTCCCTGATCACTGTGAATTCGTTTGGGCACGCCATAAATGTAGAACCACTTTTCAGTCAACACACGGGCTACTGTACTGGCCCGTTGGTCTGGTGTTGGGAATGCTTGGGAAAACTTTGAAATGACAACCAGCACATTCTCTCTTCCATCACTGGCCTTATCCAATACAGTGAAATCGATGGCAATGACTTCCAATGGTTTAGAGGCTAACAGGCTCCCCCTGAATGTACAGACTTTTGGTTGTACAACTTTTGCCAGTGTGCATCGGTTACACTCCCGACAGCATCTGTCAATGTCACCTCCAATAAAAGGCCAAAAACACCTCTGCCTCACCAGACTGTTGGTACGCTCTATTCCTTGGTGGCCCTGGTCATCGTGAAGACTTTTAAGGACCTCTCCCTGCAGGCATTGAGGCAGCAGGAGTTGGAACACCACTTGTCCTTCCCTTGGTAGCTGTATTTGACGGTATAGGACACCATCCTTTGACTTTATTTTGGACCACTGCTGCACCAGCTTCTTTACGCCCCTACCAGCATTGGCCATTTCTTGTTTAGTTGGAGGTGTGCCCCTCTTCCAATATTGTAGGAAAGTACCAATTACTGGATCTGTGGCCTGGAGAGCAATTAGGTCAGCTTTGGGCCGTAATGGGAAAGCAGCTATTGCTTGGCAGGTTACAGCCATGGCGTGGGCACTCTCGAGTAAGACTTTTGCTGGTTCATGGACTTCCGACGGCACCTTCAAGCCGGGGAATAAAAGTGATGTGCTCTGAGCGTGCAACTGGCGTGACAAAGCATCTGCATTGCGATTGGTTGGTCATGGGCGGTACTTGATCTCGAAATCAAAAACTGCCAACTCCGATGCCCACCTTTGCTCCACCGCCCCCAGTTTTGCTGACTGCAAGTAGCTGAGGGGGTTGTTATCAGTGAACACTATAAATTTCTGTCCCAGCAGATACTCTCGATATTTTTGGGTCACCGCCCATTTAAGGGCTAGGAATTCTAGCTTTCTAGAGCTGTAGTTGGACATGTTTCTTTCCGTGGGCCTAAGGCCTCTGCTTGCAAAAGCAATTGGTCGCCGTTTTCCCTCCTGGTCCTGGGATAACACAGCACCAAGTCCAGCATGGCTAGCATCGATTTCAAGGACAAACGGTTTGGTGAAGTGAGCATATCCCAGGACTGGCGCTGTCACAAGCAGTCTCTTGAGTGTTTGGAAAGCATTTTCACACTCCTGACCCCAACGGTCGCCTATAACGGCTTTCCCGAGGGTTCTGCGTTTCTTCTTGGTGCCATCCATTTCAGCCACCAACCGGTGGAGGGGAGCAGCAAACCTTGCAAAACCTTCCACAAAGCGGCGATAATAGGATGCGAATCCCAAGAATGATTGAAGCTCTGTACAAGTAGTGGGTTGTGCCCATTCAGCCACTGCACTAATCTTCGAAGGGTCAGTGGCAACGCCAGATGCTGAGATGACATGACCCAGGTATTTAACCTCAGATTGAAAAAAGGGTGACATTTACTTAGCTTCAATTTAAGATGTCAATTCAAGTCACTACCACTGAATTGCACAGTCCCAGTCAACCATATATATTGCACCTTGCAATAGAACAAAACAAAACACAAAGAAACAAATAATCAAACCAAATAATCTAAATGAAATCTAAAGTGGGAAAAAAACAGTGACCGTAACTATTTAGCTGGAGGCAGCCCTTTAATTCATTAAAATAAAGCAGGGACAGCGTGCATCCACGGTGACGCCGACACAGTCGCACACAGACACAGCTTCACGCTGGGCTTACGACAAACAATTGCGACCACACGTGCTGCGCTCACGCTAAACTTCCGCACACACCCACAGGACCGGCAGTGGGGAGAGAGAGAGAGAGAGAGAGAGTGCTAAGGTGTCCCTAAATAAACTCCTCCGCCTCCCTGCAGCCTATAGGAGTTGCCGTCCTGTCAGGTTAATTAACACATCCAGAGCGGGGAAAATGACACTGCTAAAAGTATAAAACTTTATTAAGAACTGACCCGCTACATATATATAATGGAAAAGGCCTGCATGACCAAAAGCCATTTAATAGTCATCTTAAGTTTAAATACCTAAGTATAACCAGCAAATTGTACCTGAAATATTAAAAGTTATGCACTAATTTAACAACAATCTTTTTTGAGTAATATTCAAGACCTGCTTTTATTAGAGCTAGCGTAAAGTACTTAGATTGTCGAATGGATAACCTAGATAGTGGGCCCCTCAACAGTATGCTGCATTTAAGCTCATAAATGTATTTTTTATGTAAAATTTCAATCTTAATTTAGTGACACTTAGTGGTGAAGTTGTATGTTGCAGCTAAATACCCATCATCTCACCCTCCCCCTCCAAACATCATTGGTAGCCTTCAGTTGTCATAAAAACTCAAAAGGTGTTTATTTTGTCCGGTCTGAGGTACTAAAAGAAAAACATGGCGGCCTCCGTATAAAGGACCCGCTCCCAAATATAAAGGGCCAATTCTAGTGTCAAGAAAACTAAAATGTGAACAATTTCGATGAAACACACTCGTGAAAACATCACTAGGATTTTTTGATATTTAATTTCTGCCGATAGATGCATAAATCTTACACACTGGACCTTTAATTTGTGAAATAACTATGGTTGACTACACATAATGGACCACATACTTGAGTCAGAAAGTAGCATGAAGTAAATGTACCTTTTTAATTGAATGTATACTTCCTATTAAAGTTACTTATAGGGGCTTGTCAGTGCAGTGGAGAGGGGACCCACAGCAAACGTGTTGCAGGAGTTTTTCGGCGACCAGAGCAGAGTTACCGGTCCTCCTTAAATTGGTGACAAACATGGCGCCCTCCATGTCGGGTTGGCGGAGGTGGGGGTGGGTCAGTGTCGCGCTGTGCTCCGCCCCGAATGAACACTGACTCGACGCTATCAGCCAGTGCGTGCGCGTGTGTTTGCACTGTGGTGATAACTGTCAAAAGTACACTCAACAACAGATCAGCGCTGAGAGTCCAATGGTCAGCGCCGCCTCTCTGCTCGCCCAGTGTCCGCTTCGAGGCGCCCGTAACCGGACTGCATGAGGAGCGCTTGAAGGCTGAGCGGCTCCTTGGACACCAAGCACATCCGTGTTGACAACAAAAGTTTGTCCAGCGTTTCGCAGTCATGTCGGGACAACCAGGCTTCGTGAGCCCGTTCCACAGACCCCGGTGTTTGGCGGCTGCAGCCCCGGCGAGCAACGCCAAGTTCACCCACCCTGGAAAAGCTATTATGGCAGGTAACAAAGTTTCTCTGCGCGTTTGTGTTGGTGTGTTTTCCTTGCAGGAGCAGCTGTTAATCTGTGTGTGTCCATGCGAAAGGCTGAACCTGTGTCTACAGATGTGACCACAGGCCTCAGCTGCAGCTCTGTGCCTCGGTGTCACTCTGATCTGAAAGGCATATGAGAGGAATGTGCCCCGCAGGCAGGAGAGAGACGTGTAGTTCACCATGATGTTTGAAAGGCAGGGCGTCTCCAGGGCTTTAAAGGTCCAGTGTGTAAGATTCAGGTGAAAAGGATCTATTGGCAGAAATTGAAAATATAAGAATCCTAGCGATGTTTCCACTAGTGTGTTTCATCTAAGTTATATGAATTGTTGTTTTCTTTACCCTAGAATGGGCCCTTTATATTCAAATACTTATATATTTATGGGAGCGGTTCCTCTCTACGGAGGCCGCCATGTTTTTAACAGTCGTCCAAACTGGACAAACTAAACATCACTTGACAGCTGAAGGCTGCCACAGGTTCTCTGTCCTGTAAGGAAGGGGATGGTGAGGTGAGGGGTATCCAGCGGCAACATGCACCTTCACCACTACATCTCACTATATTCTACACACTGAACCACTGACCTGTGTCCTCAAGAGAGACATCGATTTCAGTATCATTTTAAAAGCTTTTCTTTTCATTTAAAAAAGTTTAAACTATCTGCCACAAAAATCTGCAAAGTTACTCATAAAGTGTTTTTTGTATGTGTTTTTAGAACATTTAAACTCTTAAAAGGTCCAGTACCATGTGCCGATACCTGATGTTATGCACATTTATTAAATGTATCTTAAATTGATTAACTTTTTAATGGGCGATACTTACTTCCATTCTGCTATATATCCTGGTCCAGTTCATCTGTTAAATGATTATTTAATGTTGTCCTTTGGAATTATTGTTATTGTTATCTATATCTGGGCCAGAGTGAGCAAATGTTATATAAATAAACAAAGGAACTGGGTAAATAATTCTTAGTTTCCTCCGTAATGTATTTCACTCATATCTTGCATACTTTGGCGGGTATATCTGTGAGAAAGGGATTTAACTGCATTCTTTGAGTTTGACTAAGTTTAACTTGGTTAACAAAATCTATTTGCACCACAGAAAACCCTTTAATTTGATACTAGATTCATGAATGAACAACAAGTCTCTTCATCCATTAGTCCTGCTAAGCCTGCCAGGACAGATCATCTCAGTTTACTGCAGTAACATTTTGTTTTGGGACTGGAGGGCGGAGAGTCTTGTAGCTCCTGGAACTTGTAGACTTTAGCCCAGACCTCTTTCCAAAGAAGCCTGATAGAGATTAACTCTGATTGCCAGACGGTCTCATTAGTCAATCAGTGACAGAGCTCTGCATGTACTACAGGACAATCATTGGTGATAATATTGCATCACCATTAGAAAGAGAGAGAGAGAACCCTATGGCTGAATCTACTAGGTTTTCATCCTTGAACATAAAGAAATGTGTTAACTGTACTTTTACATATATATCACTGGGAGCAGTTTGTTTTTTATTGAACTCCTGCCCTCTCAGTGTGTGTGCTCAGAGGCCCGGGTCATGAATCCTGAGCCACGATGACAAAGCACATTGCTCTGTCAGCTCCTACACTCATTCACCTGGGTTACCACACGCCTTTGAAAAGCTCAGCTATGGAGCGTTTGTAGAGAGAGAAATTCAAGATGATTTCCCATGCTATCTCTAGTGTAATCATATGTGTGGTAAGCCTGAAATGCAAACCACAATCTTATGATTACATGACTACAGCTCTCTGTAGTCATGGTGTGGGCTAATAGGATGACAAGGCAGCTACGAGCAAGTCACAAGAGAGTAGCTGGATCACATGCCAAAGCTTAATGACACCACTAATCCCCACAGAATCATAGATATTATAGTGGGAGTCATTTTTATTTACAGTACGGGTTTCCTTTGTTTAACAGCTAGCCTGGCCCTGTCTGAAGCAAGGTAACGAGAATGTTTCCCAAAATGTCAAAGTGCTCCTTTAAAAAGTGCATCATGAGAAAAACTGCGTAAAATGAAGCTTGTGGGGAAATTACAGGCTTTATTTAGTGCATAGCAATTGCAAGCATAATTCCTCCCAATTTCACTTCACTTCTTTTTCATTTCAGGCCATAAATGAAAGGTTATTTCATGGCAGGCGTCTGTCCTGTTGTGATTGTTTGAAAGTTAAATACATGTTTGATAAAGCTGTGTCAAACACAGGTCTTTCTCATTGTAAACAATTGACGTGCAGTTATGGGGTGACAGGATAATTGTCAACTTTCAGACTTCAAAAGTTCATGCAAAGGCCTCTTCATGTCTGAAAGTAGCTTAAGTAAAATAAGGCCATATTTGAATTGTTATCAATCCTCTCATAGACAAAATACTACACAATCTCTTCAGTAGTGTCCATCTTGACTTCTCTCTCCCACTTGAGAGCACATGAGCTCAACAAAGTGGGACGAACGACTTCCCATCTCAGGAAATGCAAGAAACGTGAGCAGCATGTTAATACGCCATTACACTCGTCACCGCAGGAAAAGTGCATTGACATTAGACTGTGCATACGGCCATGTGTAATGTAGCTTTCCCTGAAGAAGTTCAACTTTGACCTACCTTTTGTGTTTCTCTTTAAAAAAAGACAGATAAAGTAGTAGATAAACACTGACAGTCAATCCGTCTTTCCACATTCCCTCTCAGAATACCTGTTTAAGTGTACCTACATGTCGGACTTGTTAAACTGGTTCCATATCTTTTTCCAGAACACGTGGCTGTAATGCAGGTACTGAATGGAGGAGTGTTTGCAGATAATGATTGTGTGGACTGTGTTTTTGATTCATGTTTAATTCGTAACCCCAGCTGTAAACCCGGTCTCTAACCGATCGAAAGCTGGAGTGTGTCATAACCAGCACTTCTAGAACCTCGGTCGAGGGGCCCAGCTTGTAACCTTGTGCTTGCACGTGCACGACCAGCCTGACCTGCATGTCCGAATGCGGGCTGCCACCAGGGGTGTGTTGGACTTCTCTGCATGACATTGTTTAGTGGACAGAGTGCATGTGAAAGACATCAACAGAGAGCCCTTTATAAAGTGCGTGAGAATGAATTCAAGCTTGCATAAATGTTAGAAACGTAATCATCTAAAGTCTTTAACACTTCTGCATAAATGTACGTTCTTATTACAACATGAACTTGTTAGTCAGGGCCTGGATAGCCAGGTTCATTGAGCACAGACGTCTTTTAGATGCATACTAATAGGACTACTCCCCATTCCCTCTGCAAACCAACCACTTGTCACACATCCGGGGGATCAGACCATCATCCGACCGGCTGCCATGTGTTGTTATAGGGTGATGTGGCGAACACTATGTTCTCTGGAGCCTACACACCCCCTTGAGGCGAGTCAGGGCCAAGGGGAGTTTCTGTGGGCAGAATCATGCTTCGATCAGCCGAGCCAATCAGCTGCAGGGATGAGAGTTCGCTGTTGAACGGCAGATGTGTGACAGCCAGGGTTTTAAGGTGGAGCTGGTGTGTTTGCGCTGCAGCTGCAACACTGTGGAGCAGACATGCATCAGTCATATTGTATTTATACATCCTCTGGTGGCTACTAATGTGCACCTCTGTGACAGCTTATAAAGTAAAATCTAAGCTCTAATCAACTTTAAAGGTTTATGTATAAAGTTAATTTAATAACGTTTTTAAAGATTTATTTCTTTCAACAGAAATGTTGTGTTGCGTCTTTTTATTATCGGATGTAAAACCTTAAAAACATTTCAGACAGTCAATTAGAAAATCATACTTTAACTTGGAAGAAAAATGTAAACATATATAATTGTATAACGGGAACACAGCAATTTAAACTGAATAAATAATAGTCTTAGTGGTTCAGTGTGTTGATGCAGTTTTCACATGAATGCTTGTGTGGGTTTGACAGTGTTTCTTAAGACGTTTGTTAAAACTGATATGTTGCTGAATGTTTTTTTTTTTGTCTTTTAAACGATCTATGCTGAATGATTTTTTCTTTTTCTTTTCTGTTATTTCAGGTGGGATTGCAGGAGGCATTGAGATCTGCATCACCTTTCCAACAGAGTACGTGAAAACACAGCTGCAGCTTGATGAAAAGGCAAATCCTCCCAAATATAAAGGCATAGGTGAGTTTGTTATTTATTTTCTGAAGTAGATTTCCTCACTATTATCGCATGTGATGGTAATATTGGTGATTTTATAATAGAGAAACATAGAAATAGAACAATACGGGAAACCACAGTACACTAGCAGAATGTGCTTATATCTTGTTAATATGGAGTTGTCATTCATGGGGACAATATGTCCTTAAAGGAACTGCCGGGAGAAAGTTAGTTTGTGCTGCCTTCAATGGGGGAATGCCCCCTTTCTGTGGTTTATACACAATCAGGGAATATTGGAGTTCAAGAGTATAATGGATAATACACGTTGCTAAATAAGTAATGACGTTACTCAACTGCTGGCTTGTGAGTCTGTGCCAAGCACAGTGTACAACTCCCCACATCGTAACTAAAAGCTCACACATTCTATTTGAAGGCAGCATTGGGCTAAAGACAAGAAGCAAGGAAACAGAGAGATACTAGCAGCATCTTTAATTTCTACCAAAAAAAGTAATAATAAAATGTTAATTTGCTGTTTTATGAGGCATCATGTTGTGGAATACTTCTTAGAAGGTGTAGTGAATGTGTGGAGTCTCTGCTGGAAATTTGGTGTCCTCATGGACCTCATAGACTGCACATGGCTTGCTGTTTCCACATGCTTCCAGCCTTTATGCTATGCTAAGCTCACCTCTAACAAACAGATCCCAGACGTGTATCAGTCTTCTCATCTACTCTCATCTATTTTCACTGTGTGGGCTTTTCTTGGCAGTAGTGTGGGAGTTTTTTGATATCCATACAGGAAATCCGGGTTTTTGTCTTTGTAGCTTGTCTCTTCTCTTTTTTTCCTCTTACCTGTTTCCTCTTTTGTTTATGTCCCGTCTCCCCTGTCCTCTCTTTCTCCGACAGGGGACTGTGTGAAGCAGACAGTGGACGGTCATGGGGTGAGGGGTCTGTACAGAGGTCTAAGCTCTCTGGTGTACGGCTCTATACCTAAAGCAGCTGTAAGGTACTGCAACCACACAACCTTACAAACATGTGCAGGCACAAACAAACACCTCATAAGGAGATCAGCCGTGCATCTTATAAATAATGTACTTCGATTATACCTCATTTTGACATCAGGTGTGGATGCTAGATATGTAATGCATCATTTCACTATTTGTACTTTTGCACACTTTGGAAATAATCATCCCAATTGAAACATTTTCAAGTTGTTGAGCAGAGATTGACAGAAAAATGTACCTTTTCAAATTTAATTTTCAGAACTGATTAATTGTTTTTACTGTTTTTCATTTTCTTGCTCGAGCTTCTCAAAGGAAAAGAACTGCTGCTTTTCTGTATTGTATCACCATATGTTTGCATTTTGGATTGTCACAGCTTTGACATTTTCTGTCCAATTTTCTACACAAAGATTTACTTAAAGAAAAAGACAGATTATTTGATGATTAAAAAAAGTTGGTAGTTGATACATTAATAAATGCTAATGCTTTCAGATATTTTATCCAGTCTGCAGTGGTATGTGTTAATTTCAAGTCACAGTCCAGCCAATTTTCACAACATGGTAACACAACTATAACACTCCGTAATGTCTTAAATCGGATCTAAAATTAAATGATTAAATGCTTTATTAAAACTACTACAAATTATAGATCCTTTATTAAGAATATGCTTCTAGAAGCTGGTACATGTTATTTTGTACTTTTGGTTTTGAATCATGTTTTTATTGTTTCTTATTTTCTACAGATTTGGGGTGTTTGAGTTCCTTAGTAATAAGATGCGTGATGAGAGCGGTAAACTAGACAGTAAGCGGGGATTCCTCTGTGGCCTTGGAGCTGGAGTTGCAGAAGCCGTGTTGGTTGTCTGTCCAATGGAGACAGTTAAGGTAAAAAAAAAATTACTTAACCATTTGATGTCCATGAAAACTAAATATATCTAATGTGGATTTTAACATTTCTAATACCATGTATATACAATGGCCAAGTTACAGGTTTTAAGAGCCATTTTTTGTTTTCTGCTCTGAATTTTTTCCCTTCAGAATGATTTAATAACTTTTGTGGTGTCATTTTAGGTCAAATTCATCCATGACCAGACATCAGCAAACCCAAAGTACAAGGGATTTTTCCATGGTGTGAGGGAGATTATTCGAACCGAAGGTGAGGAAGGCTTTTTAATTTTTATCAGTTGCATTATAGTGCCACCTACTGTTCCATCTCCACTACATTTTACAGAAATAAAGAAAATTACTTGTCAAGTTATTTTAGTCCTCAACTCCATTATTTAAAGAATAATGTTCTGTGCTTTTCATTAGTCTCATTACATATGAATAGTTCTTTAATTTAAGACCTCGTAACTGATTCTAAAAAATAGCTATGCATTTGATAGAGTACTGATGATACTGTTGTATGTACAGGACTGAGGGGGACTTATCAGGGCCTAACAGCCACTGTGCTGAAGCAAGGCTCCAACCAGGCCATCCGCTTCTATGTCATGACTTCACTGAGGAACTGGTACAAAGGTGCGTGAGTGAATCAATTGTTTCTTATCTTTATCAACACATATAACCAAATAATGTAATCAAAGAATAATCTTTTACTTTTCATTAACTCCAAAGGTGATGACCCCAACAAAGCCATTAACCCCTTGATAACTGGATCGTTTGGAGCTTTTGCCGGTGCCGCCAGTGTGTTTGGAAACACTCCTCTGGATGTTATCAAAACCAGAATGCAGGTTGGTGGAAGAACACGTTCAATTTCTATAATCTCATAGTTCTACCCTTGGCGTAGCGACTAACCTATGTATGTGCATCTATCAACAGGGTCTTGAGGCTCACAAGTACAAAAGCACAATGGACTGTGCCGTCAAGATCATGAAGCATGAGGGACCAAAGGCGTAAGTTAATATGGTTATCATTTATGGAGAAATACAGTCTGCATGTTGAATTTTGGTTCTGTAGTTGGAAGTGATTTTTTTCCGATGCCTCAGGAAGCTCCCTGATAATAATTAATTCAGTAATTTGGATTGACCTCATACTATAAACTTGAAAAGAACCCTCTTGGATGAGAGGTGAAACGTCTTCAAGAAACTCAACCTAGTCCAGTTGACCTGTTTTTAGCACTTGGATACTATAAAGTATTCACACTCTTTACACATTGATAATCCAGCAGTAAGTTGAACTCTGTGTATGGCAGGTAACTAGTGAACCAGAACGTAACTGCAATTATTCTGAAGAGTATAAATCAAAGGAATAATTCAGCCATTTTGGGAAATACACCGATTTGATCTCTTGCTGAGAGTTAGATGAGAAGCTCAGACAGAAATCCCAGCTCCAACTCCAGGAAGAATATGTATTTTAAAAACGTTTAATCACTTGTTAATGACTGAGCCTAAAAAGTGCTTATGACAGATATAGAGTGCAAATCTTTCCACATAGAGCTAAATCAATAAGTTGGCTCGGCCCAAATATCAACCAATAATGGCTCATAAAAGATATTTTAGAATTGTAAGACTATAAAATCTGCTGCTGCGTACCTATCTTATAAAAAAAAATCTAATTATTGACTATTTTTAACTTATATATACCTAGCAGTAAGTATATGCGTTAAGCTAATCAATATCAGAATCTGACAGTAGCAAGATACACAACAATGGGGTTATTGATTTTTCTCGCTAGTTGTTTTTACTGGAACAAAAGATGATGTTAAACATTAAAAAAAAACATTATATTGAGACTTATTTATCAAGTTGAGTATCAATTTAGTGCTTCTCCACCCTGACGAGAAGTCATCTTTTGGTTACCACTTTTTTGGAGTACCTCATGGTACTGTCCTGGGCCCACTTCTCCCTTCACTTGGCCATATAATGAATTTACCTTTTCTTTTAAATGTAATACATGGGTTTTGTTGTCATGACTCATTATGTCTGCCGTGAGGTTTTGCTACTATTTGGGATGTTTTCAAATGATAAGAATGTTTTTATTATTATAAGTAGTATTCGTATTAATAGTAGTGGTGGTTTTCCTGGAATGGTAGCAGGCTTTCTGTGATAATGCACTAATATATAAACTTTGGTAAGTTGCTAACCCATTGGATGTATTTACATTTAGTCAACATTTATTGAGTATTCACTCTCTCTGTGTGTATTCCATTCAGGTTCTACAAAGGCACTGTCCCTCGGCTTGGTCGGGTGTGTATGGATGTGGCCATAGTCTTCATAATCTATGAGGAAGTCGTAAAGGTCCTGAACAAAGTTTGGAAGACGGACTGAGACGTACGCCCTGCTACACAAGCAGAAGTGTTAGGACAGGCCATCCATATTATAAACCAGGCCAAGTCCCAAAACAATCTCCTATAACACTGCTTCTAGGTTCTAATCTCTACCTCCGAGTGATTTTCAGAAAGAAAGGGATGGTGTATTCTTGATTTTATTTATAACACAGTTAAGTGGAAGTATTATCTGCATGAAATATGCTCCAGATTGCAGAACCACCACTCCCACTTCCTCATTTATCTTAAATTCCAGAAGGGTAAAGTTCCTTACGAGCTCAGGGAAAGGAAAGGGGCATTTGTTTAGATCCGCTTGAATAGACAAAAAGGTTAATGGGAACAAAAAAGCGACCTGACATAATGTGATTCAGACACTATAGACAAGGAAATTTTGCTTGAAAATTAGAGATTCATATGCAAGTATTTAGATTTTTCCTATTTTCAAAAGGCTGTTCAAAACCACCATTAATTCAAAAGCTGATCTGAATAATTCATCTCCAGATATCACTGCTGCAGAGGCTAAGGTACTCAATGCCTTAAGTCACAGTTTTTAACATTGTAGGATCCAGAAAGATGTAGTTAACATTTAGAAATGCACGTTTCCACCAAACAGCCGTTAAGGTGATATAAAGATGTGTTTCACTTTGAAGTTGCAGAAATGTTTTAATCAATTAACTTACTAGATTGATACTATAACAAGTGCCTATGTATTGTATGATTCATGATCTTTTGAGATTAAGAATGATTAAATGTTGTATGTACTTAGTCACCAGAGATTTTTATGAATGTACTCAAGTGAAAACACTACACTAGGGCCAAATGTTTCATTCCAGGCAGCATCTGAGTCACAGTATGTCTGAGATGTTAATGTTATCTGCTGATATGAATTCCTGCTTCTAAATTCAAATAGCCTTTAATACATGATTTAATAGATGCCTGTTTGAGAAATTCTATTAATAGTGCCTTCCAAGATTTTTTAGACTTTCTTTTTTCTTTTTAAGATGAATTGCCTTTACCTTTTACCTTAACTGACAACCCAATGTGCCAACTGCTGGTCAGAAATTTAATGCCATTTTAAAGACTGGAGCTTGTGAGTCTGGCATGTTTACATGCAGTGCAATTAATTTAGTTTGCTCATAATACAGTCTTTATTTAGGATACACAATGTTTACTTTGAGCTACTTTTTCAGCTTCATGTTAGACCAGCCTTGCAGAAATGGAGCCTCTTGTATGTCACAGATGTTTAAACATCTTTGGAGTTTACATTATTTCCTGTAGTTAAACCCGGTCTTGTGCCTTCGGTCTAATGAATTCTGACATGTATGCTCACAAATAAACATTGTATCTGACTGTTGAATTTGTCGTGTTAATTTCAACAACAATACAGAAGTACACATTTTGTGGTAATTGTTCTTTATTTAATTATTTCCCCTTCATGCTGGTTTATACTTAACTACATTTCCAATGGTTGTTTTCGTTTTTACTACAATACCCCTTTTCTACTACTATAATAACTTGTTACTTGATTTGAGTTTTTGCATACAAGAATGGAAGAGAGACTATGATGCTGTGCAGATTATCAAACTTTTTATATACAATTAAACCGTATTCATTATTATTAATATTACTTAGTGTTAATTCTAATCTTTATGAAGTGACTTATTTACAGCTCAGTGTAAAAGTCAGTTTGAAGAGAAACTGTTAAGTGATCACATAAAGATGAATCTACCAAAGTTTATTCAGTTGTAAATTATATTGCTAGAATATTTATTAAAAAATATTTAAAGATTCATTGTATTTGGGTGAATGTTTGCCTAACACCTATTTCATTTAATACATTTACAATACTTATACGGATGAAAGATAGGAAACTGTTTGTATAGGTGTATCAGGGATATAATTATGTCCTCATTGACAATGTGGAGAATTTGCTGACACAGTGGCTTGTAGATCAATTGCAGACAAAGAGAAGAGATAAAACGGTTTAACTATCAAATGTTCAAATGAAAAAGAATGTATTCAAATAGAGCAAAAAGGTTATGACTATAGATTACTATTGACATACTAATAATGTCTGTAAATGATGTAACATAAGAGGAATAAATGAAAATAAAATAAAGGTTAATTCAGAAAATGCAAGACAATTTATAGATCATATCAAAAAACAATTTAGCTGTGTGAAACTGACACTTAATTTGACTTGTATCAGCTTGATCGATACTGTCTCTTTCATAAAGTGGCGGATTTGGGTACCGGCGAACCGGGCAGCCGCCCGGGGCGGCACCTTCTCAAGTCACGTGGCACGAGCACTTAAAAAAAAAAGTCATCCCGCCGAGCACATCATCGTGCGGTGCACATCATCCTTCTGCACGCATCATCTTGTGGCGCACATCATCTTGCGGCGCACATCATCCTGCCGTGCACTTCATCCTGCGGCACATCATCGTGTGGCGCACATCATCTTGCGGCGCACATCATCCTGCGGTGCACATCATCACTGCACATCATCGTGCGGTGCACATCATCCTTCTGCGCACATCATCCTTCTGCGCACATCATCTTGCGGCGTACATCATCCTGCGGCGCACATCATCCTGCGCCGCACATCATCACTGCACATCATCCTGCGGCGCACATCATCTTGTGGCGCACATCATCCGGCGCACATCATCACTGCACATCATCGTGCGGCGCATATCATCGTGCGGCGCACATCATCCTGCGGCGCACATCATCCGGCGCACATCATCACCGCACATTATCACCACACATCATCATGCGGCGCACTTCATCCTGCAGCGCACATCATCGTGTGGCGCGCATCATCTTGCCGTGCAAATCATCCTTCGGCGCACATCGACCTGCGGCGCACATCATCCTGCGGCACACATCATCGTGCGGCGCACATCATCCTGCGGCGCACATCATCGTGTGGCGCGCATCATCTTGCCGTGCAAATCATCCCTCGGCGCACATCAGCCTGCGGCGCACATCATCCTACGGCGCACATCATCACCGCACATCATCGTGCGGCACACATCATCATGCAGCGCACATCATCCTGCGGCGCACATCATCCGGCGCACATCATCCGGCGCACATCATCACTGCACATCATCTTGCGGCGCACATCATCCGGCGCACATCATCACCGCACATCATCACCACACATCATCGTGTGGCGCGTATCATCTTGCCGTGCAAATCATCCTTCGGCGCACATCGACCTGCGGCGCACATCATCACCGCACATCACGGACGTAATTTGGGGGGGGGAGACACAGGGGACATGTCCCCTGCGCTTTTTCAAAAGGCCGTTCTGGTCCCCTGCAGTTTTCACCGTCCGGAAACCATGTTACGCTATGGTAAACAGAGACTCGTCAGGCACTAGGACCAAGCGGAAACGGCCGCTCGAGCTGAAGCCAGTTTGCTTTCGTTTAGACCTGCCCACAAGCTCCTCCATTGGCTCTGCATTCCTTGTGTGATTGGCCGTCCCCGCTGTCACTCCATCAGGTTATAAACAGCACCAGGACGCACACCGGTCTGCCAGTTGGGGAGGAGGCCGTGTTAATCTTCCGCTGTAAGTTGGGCGTTTGTTTTGCCTGGGCCACGTCAGCTGGAAGGATTGTAATATCAGAGGTTTCATTTACATTAACGTTTGAATCGGTGTGTGTGTGTGTGTTTGGTAATTAGGCGCAGCCAGGATGTCTAAAAAAAGAAAAGTGGACATAAGAGACTTCTTTCAAAGTCAAAGTGTAAGTTACTCAAAGAAATGCGTTACACCATCCTGCGACACCTTCACTGGCTCCCAATAAAGCAGCACGTCCACTTCAAGATCCTCCTCACCAATTACAAAGCTCTCAGTAATCTTGTAAAGTGTATTTGAGTTTTATTGAAAGTGCTGATAAATAAAATGTATTGTTGTTAAAAAAAGGCGCGAAAATTTCTGGAGGAAAGCAGAGGTACCAGTTTCTATCAATCGCTCTAAAAACCCCATTTCCTAACTTTAGCCACATAAAATATATATGCAGACGTTCAGGAAGAGCTCAGGATGCTCACAGTGAAGCCGGTTTTATTAACTAACTACAGTTTGGCCAAAAATGCTTCGGTTTCAGTGGTTTGTCTCTCAGCGGTGTCAAATGTCACAGGAGCCGCTGCGGGTGACTGCTCTGCTCTGATTGGTGGGCTCCACCAGGCCCTGACAAAATTTCTTTAGAAATGTTCTAGTTGTTGTTATTATTATTATTATCATTATTATTATAACAGTAGAGCCTCAACAATGCAACGGATTTTAAAAAGCTTATATTTAATGCCAAAGAGATACACTTATTTTCATGTATTATTTTTTATGTTGAAAGGCAGCAACATGTTATGTTGTAAAACACTAACAATGAAAGATTTAGGGAAAAATACAATAAAACCTCGGATTACAAATGTGATTTTATACATCAATACTCATAATAATTGTGAAAAAAAAAGTTTTTTCCTCTATAACCGTATCACTAAAATTGATGATTGTTGCACCCCAAACTGTCCCACTGCTCATGTCATGCATCAATATATTTTTGTCAGGTGACGGATAGTAGAGATGCAGAAGGAGATCTAGGAGGAGAGGCTGGAGGAGGGAGAGCAGGAGAGGCTGGAGGAGATAGAGGAGAAGAGGCTGGAGGAGGGCGAGCAGGAGAGGCTGGAGGAGAAGAGGCTGGAGGAGGGAGAGCAGGAGAGGCTGGAGGAGAAGAGGCTGGAGGAGGGAGAGCAGGAGAGGCTGGAGGAGGTAGAGGAGAAGAGGCTGGAGGCTCACAGGTGAGGTTGAAAGAATAAACATGTTAGTTATGAGATTAAACATTGTGACAAATGTTAGGGTGATGATAATCTGTATCAGAGCTTTCAAAGTTCAAACATCAACAACAAAGTTCAACGTCATTATTGTAATTAATTAAATTATAAGTTGCTCATAGATATTCCACCTTTTGAAAAATATTTGTGTCCCCCCCACCTCTGAAATCAAAGTTTCGTCACTGCCGCACATCATCATGCAGCGCACATCATCCTGCGGCACACATCATCACCGCACATCATCGTGCGGCACACATCATCATGCAGCGCACATCATCCTGCGGCACACATCATCACCGCACATCATCGTGCGGCACACATCATCATGCAGCGCACATCATCCTGCGGCGCACATCATCCGGCGCACATCATCCGGCGCACATCATCACTGCACATCATCTTGCGGCGCACATCATCCGGCGCACATCATCACCGCACATCATCACCACACATCATCGTGTGGCGCGCATCATCTTGCCGTGCAAATCATCCTTCGGCGCACATCGACCTGCGGCGCACATCATCACCGCACATCATCATGCAGCGCACATCATCCTGCGGCGCACATCATCCTGCGGCACACATCATCCGGCGCACATCATCACCGCACATCATCACCACACATCATCGTGTGGCGCGCATCATCTTGCCGTGCAAATCATCCTTCGGCGCACATCATCCTGCAGCGCACATCATCACCGCACATCATCCTGCTGCGCACATCATCCTGCGGAGGGCGCACATCGGCGCACATCGTCTTACGGCGCACATCATCGTGCGGCGCACTTCGTCCTGCGGCGCACATCAGAGGAGGAAGGTTGGACCTAGAGACGGTGTTCAAAAACCAAGTTGAAAAGAAAGTACGATGAAGCCTGTCTTGCTCTTGGGTTCACAGTCAATGTGGTAGGACATGAGGAGAGACCAGTGTGTAATTTATGTCTGAAAACTCTATGAGAAACAACAAATTAAGAAGACTCTTAGAAACAAAAACAAATTAAGAACTTCCCTGACCTGCCATCGAAAACCTATAAATTATTCTTAATATTTTATATTATTGTATCCCTGCTCTTATTTGTATATTATTCTTAATATTTATATTATTGCATCTCTGCTCTTGTTAACTTTTTTCTATATCTGATTGTATATATTTTTGCCACTTATATGTTGTAACTTATACTGTGTTGTGCAGAATTGTGTGCATTGATAATTTTTTTCGAGGGGGGGGGGGGGGCGCTTGGTGGGGGGTCTCGCCCGGGGTGCAATTCCATGTAGAAACCGCCACTGCTATCATATTTATTTATTGTTCGGCATTATAGTGTTTTTGTTGTTCGCCTTTTTTGGTTCGTGACCTTGCTCGGCGCGGCTTGGACTCCTCGCTTGCCGTAGTTGTCAGTGCAGACTCCTTCTGGGGACGAATAAGAGGAGATGTGTGTGTTTGTGCTGCGGCTCTAAGGCTCCGTTGAACCATGTCTCTGGATGGAGGAGGAGGAGGAGGAAGAAGAGGATTTTACTTCAACACCGTCCTGTCCTTGGCTCGGTCTCTGGCGGCTCACCGGCAGGCACCGATAGACAAGGTAACAGTGCGAGTACAAGGAGACACAGCTAGCTACAGCAGCGGAGAGCTAATACCTGTCAGAGAGTCTGTGACACCGAGGCCCGGCTTTAACCGAGCTTTTCTACCTGTGTGCTCCTTGTCAGGGATCTGAACACACCGTCAACATGTCGCTCATCTCTGTGTGAATTACCTTTTGGTTTTTCAGTGTTTTAAACAGTGAGCTCGAGCCAGCGGCGTCTGACTTCAGAGCTGGCTAATGTCTGCTAGTGTTAGCTGTTTTGAACCTGCATCTAATCTTCCAGTAGGTGAAAGAGCTGATATATTAAAGGAAGGAGAGCTGCAACGTTATGTCCCATCTAGCCACTAATTCCACAAACATCTGTCTGCCTGTCCTTCGGTCTGTCTGTCTGTGGATCGCTTCCTTTGCGAACCGTTCACCCAATCGACTCCCCACTGAATTACAGAGGTTTTATTTTGAAAAGTTGTGTCTGGAGATCAGACCTCTGAAATAGCCTACATGTTATCTCTTGGGGAAAAAGCAATTGAGTAAATAAATCAAACTTGTATATAAGCCACTCAAGTCAACAATAATATAAACTCTTCATCGCAGATAAACAGGGTAGGATGGACACAGAGTTGTCTGACTTCATTCTGTGACATAGATGTTTATAAACAGCTCTGCACACAACTTCCAGCACACAAACAATGGGAAGTGACAGGATATGGTAGACATGTCTCACTAATGACAATACATGATTTGAAAGTTGCTATGTGGGGCATTGACACAGGACAAGGGAACAGCCCATTCCAAACAGGCAGGTTTAGAACAGACACTGCAGTGCTATTTTAAAATGAATGTATTTTCATTGACTGCTTATTTCCTTTTGGACTGCAGCCATTTATACAGGATGGCATCAGGTGGCTAATGGAAAACTGAGTTTGTGTCTGTTCATTTCCACAGATGCATGAGCTGGGGAGTGTTGTAGAATTGAATTAGTGTTGCTGAGACTTCATCCGTCAGAATAATGCTGTGGCTTGTTACGTTACTCACTCAGGTGGTTAGGATTTGTGGTCAGGGATTATGGGAGGCCACAGGGCAGGTTCTGAAAAGCCTCAGAAGAGTAGGCAGAAGTTGAACTGATTGGAGGAGACACACAATGAGACTGAACATGTAAAATAGGAAGTATGATGGTAGAGCTATGGTTGCAATAATACAGTGGGGAGGGAGCCCATTGTGTAATGTCTAAATGGATTATTTCCATGTTTGTTCAGACTACAACATTAGTGTTTCTTCTCTGTAATTAAGATGTTTTGAAATGTGTTTGCTTTGAAAAGCAGTATGACATACTATAAGACGTGTTGCTAGAAACCAACTTTCTCGACAAAATTGTCATCGTTGGTTACACTGTTGGTTATTCCTCTTCTTAATTCTTTGGTTATTTATTTTTTTAATTAATTGTCAGCAAAAACATATACTAATTGTCCATCATGGTCAAGTTGACTCAACACCTGACTAAAAAAGGAACATCATAACCTTCATAGAGGAAGGAGTTATTGCAGGACTATTGTTTTGGACTGTGAGTTGAAGCTGGGTGTACTTAACAAACTGTTTGTCATTGTGAATGTCAGAACAGGGAAACCACAAACCTTCATACAGTTTGTACAGTGGATGTCAGAACAGCCTTTGGTACTCAAGAAAACATTGTTAAATATTTACTTGTGTTGAAAACAGTGCTGTTTTGTTTTTTGGAAGTATTTTTTAGGTTTAATTTAATAGGCACTCCATGGCATTATCCTATTTTGTAATTTTACTGTTTGGCTTTGACAACCATATCAGATTTGACACTGTCTTGAATTCCTGTTGTTACTATTTTTCCACCGTAAATTTGACCAGAACACTAAACAAAATACCCTTAATTGCCGGTGACCTTCATTATCTGTTTAAAAGACTGTCTACATTTAGCGACAGAAGATACATGTTGGAACTTTGGCGTCATTCTGTTTTTAAATGTTTTTTTAATCCCTATTTGAGCTCAGCACATCTGGTCCTAGACCATTTGGCTTATTGATGCAATGCAGAATCAGGTTTTTGGCTCATTGATGCAATGCAAAATCAGGTTTTTGGCTCAATTCCTGAAGGCCATTTTATAATTGCTAATGGAAGTAGACATGAACGATGAGTCTCCTCAATCCTTTGGGTAATTCAATTCTTTAAAAGGAATCTATCATGTTATCCAAGTAGCTTACTGTTGGTTACTCTGTTGCTGCCACCACATCTTAGCAGTAAAACATGTGTTGTCCTCCCATAGGTCCAGAAGTTACAATGCATGTGCCCTGTGGACTTCAGGGGCGTATTCCAGCTGGACGAGAGGAGGAGAGATGCTGTCATTGCACTGGGCATTTTTCTTGTAGAGTCAGACCTGCAGGTAAACATTTCAGCTCCTCACTGCTTCACTTCATGGTGCTTCTGTGCAGACAGTGAATTCACAGTATGTTGATATTCTGTTGCAGCATAAAGATGCTATCGTCCCCTACCTTCTGGGGCTGCTTAAAGGGCTGCCTAAAGTTCAGTGGATTGAAGAAAGTTCTGAACGCAAAGGTAGAGGTAAAGTTACCCCTGTGATTTTATTTTGATGTTTCTAATGATATTTAAGTGCCCATGTTTAGTTTTTTAACGGTTCATCATTTTAATTTTGGGCTCAACTAGAAAAGATTTACATGTTTTGGTGTTCCAAAAAACATATTTTCTTTCATACCCACACTGCTGCTGCACCTATTTGAACCAAAATCTCTATTTAGGACTTGGCCAGTCTCCCATAAAGCCCAGTGTGCTATGATTGGTCAGCTGGATCATTCTTATGTGATTGGTCAACAGCTTGAAGTATCTATGTGTGGAAAATGTCAAGCCCTTTACCGGAATGCTTCCCGATCAGCTGTAAACACTGCTGTAGCCTCGGTAACAATGGCATCAATTCTGCTGTATCAGTTTGAGCCAATCTAGCCTTTAGGCATGCCACGTTACTTGGTGGCACTGTTAAGGAAAAAAAGCCAGGAATGCAACCAAGGCGCCTGAGGCTCTTCAGGAGCAGAGCTGTCTGTGATGGATGAGGGAAAGATTTCAGTCTTGTGACTTAGCAGAACCTTTACAGGCACAAAAAGCTATAACACGAAAATGGAAAGGGAGAAACCCGAAGAAACCCTAAACCAGGGGTGTCCAAACTTTTCATCCCGAGGGCCACATACATAAACAAATTGAAGGTCTGGGCCGCCACGCCCCCCTGCCCTGGAGCGGACTGTTGACAGTGCACCTCAATCGCGTCGCTTAGGGCGGGGGGGCGTGGCGGCGTTCTGAGGGTACAGCTGGCGGGTCAGGGGTGAGTTGGGTGCCACCTAGAGTCAAAACTGAGAAGTACAATACAGTGGGCCATAGTCTATTACATTACAATTCATTTAGCTGACGCTTTTATCCAAAGCGATTTACAATCAGTGCATTCAAGGGTAGGGGAGAGCGGGGTAATGTGAGTAAGTAAATTTTCTTGCTTTGAACTTAATCAACTGTTGTGTACAAAAAAATGTATCCAGGTAGAACAACTTTTATCATACATGTTGATGAACTTCGAACATATAAAACCATGTGATTGATGCTATCTGAAGATTAGCCTGAATTGCTAAGAGATGTTGTTTTTTCTAAAATGATGGCTGTGGGGTAAAGTGAGACAAATGCTCTGGGGTAAAGTGAGACATGTAGCACAAGTTAAGTTTAGCCTTAAACATATTCTAGTGTAATATTACATTACATATGTTTTATTTTTAATGCCATAAACATTGTATAAAAGCCATCATGCCAAGAAACTACACCAGGAAGACAACCTGGGGCCAAACACCCCTCGCAGAGATGGAGAGTGCAGCCGCTGAGGTCATGCAAGGAAAGAAGTCCTTAAGAAAAGCTGGATGGGATAGAAATATTGACAAGACAACCCTCAAAAGATTCATAAAGAAAAAAGAGAAAGGGAAAGTAAAATCAGTAGCCTGGGGTTCAGTAGCTGAGGCAAAGAGAATATTCACAGATGAGATGGAGGAGGAGCTGGCCAAACACTTGAAACAACTAGCTGACCAGTTCCATGGCCTTGCTCCAGTAAACTGGCATTTGAATACGCAGAGAAAAACAATATCCTTGTCCCTGCCAATTGGACAGAGAAACAATGTGCAGGTAAGCTAGGGTGTGCAAGAGATCACATGTATCAAAATAATCATAAATGTGCTTAATTGACCTATTACAACATGTGTTGTTAAAGTAGTTTTAAAGTGGAAAAAGTAAGTGGATCACTTTACCCCCTTGATTTCTCTGGTCTGTCTCCCTTTACCCCTAAGCTGGGGTAAAGTGAGAAACAAGACCACTTTTTAAAAAACAATCATATTTTAACTGCCATTTGTACATTCTGATCATTTCCATTGCTAAGAAACATCCTGAATTAATGGGAAATGTGTACATTTTACTGATATATAATTTTAGCTCACCTAGAGGGGAGCAAATGTAAAAAATGTCTCATATTACCCCGCTCTCCCCTACTTGAGGGTATAAACCCAGAACAACAAGAATCAAGAAAGTACAATTTCTTCAAAAATAGAGCAAAACTACAAAGTGCTATAAGTAAGTGCCATTTAAGTGCTACCAAATTGTTAGTTTAAAGAAAGTTAGTTAGTTTTTAGGCGGGCCAATTTAAAATAGATGGCGGGCCGCAGATGGCCCGCGGGCCGTAGTTTGGACACCCCTGCCCTAAACCCAGGCACATTAAATATATCATATAACGTTCAATCATATAACTGTCAGCTGTGCTGTGTGAGTATTAATGTCATTATGTCTGAGTATCGTTTATGGTTGTTTTTAATAATATTAGATAAACTTGCTCTTTTACAGAAACCCTGCCTGTTGCAGAGAACTTCACCTTCGGTCTTGTGACACTTCTCTCAGATGTCGCTCAGCGGGATGAGAGCTTACGAGGGCAGGTGTGTGTTTGTCCTAAAGTGTGATGAATAGAAATATCTGTCTAGTTTGAGATGAGCCGAGCCTGCACAGAATCGAGCACGAGGGATCACTGTACTTCATGGCATGCTACTAAAATGTCTCTCAGACTTGATCTGTGCATGCTATGACATGTTGAGATCAGTAACCTCAGAACTCTTTCCTATATTATTGAAGTGTGATGGTTTTAATTTTCGTTCGACCTATCGGACTGTAAATCTTTACTCTGTGGACAGAATAAATGCTGTGACTTAGATAAACGAGATACAATCACAAAACCGTGCCAGTGTTTTTGATGGTAGATATTAATTGAGACAAACAGTCGTTCATAACTGGGACATGAGGATTAATCACTGAACAGTTTTGCAGACTAATGTTACGCCCAGGCATTGTATTATGTCTGACACATCACTCAAATATGTATTCTTACGTTTTCTCTCAAAGGTTATATGTGACCGTGGGACATTTAACTTTCATTTGATATTGTGAATTTCTTGATTGTAGGATCTGAAAGTTGGAGTTGGAAAGGGTCACTACATAAAACAATGAAAACACTTTATACTGAGGTGCACTTATTTACATGTATTTTAGGAACATATTTACCATTTATTTGTTAATGCTCTACTCTGCATTATAATCATCTACAACCATGAGGCCAATAACGCACACTTTTCCCCTCTTTTGGATAGTAATTGTCCATTATAGGCATAATAATGTACTAGAATCACATGGAGAGTCATTCTAAGTCTAACTGAGAATATGCTCCTCATTCTAAAGTGAGGTCTTGTTCGTAACTAATTCACCAGTGGCTTTGCACTTAATAACCCAAGCAGCTTCCTACCTCCTCTTCAAACTTAATAAATCCTCTCTAATAAAAACTCTGCAAGTAACAAAGTAAAAAGACTAGACCTACTTAGATGCACAGGTTCGTTTTCCATTCAGTGGTAGCAGAACAAGTCAGCACAAGTAGAATTATCTTCGTTATAGATAGAGCAGATTTCCCTTCAGATGATAACCTTTCTCTTATCCTCTTGTTTTCAGTTCTTTACCTTATTAGGCTCATATTGAGCAAAGCACATAAGTATTATAATCTTACTACCAATAAGCAGTAATGAGGTAAAAAATGTTTATTGTATAATATGATTATGCAGAATACAACATTGATAATGACTTAAGAATTTGCGATTTGCTCCTAATATGATGATAAACAACTAGTTAATGTTGAGTAAGTGTATATTAATACAAAGTATCACCAAAGCAATTAATAAAATAAGAAAGCTAAAGTCAGGATTGTCAGAGATAGAGTATATCCTGGAAATACTTTTCCACTTAGGAACAGTTCATCTTAAAAGAGCCATGTAACATCTTGCTGATATGTTGATGTGATGATTTAACATCTTTGTCAGATCCTGGAGACTGTCATGGACATCATGCAGTTGCTGCTTGACGTCTGCAAGTATCCAGAGGCTCACGATAAAGGTATCAACATAACAAAGACTCATGCTTCCATATGTATATTACTCATCGGTTCTATGTATTGAAGTTTCCTTGCTTCCTGCTACTGCTTTTCCGCTCAGAATACCTGTGCAGGTACACAGTGCCCACCCTGCTCGGCTTAGCCCGAGCATTTGGCCGATACAGCAACACTGACGAACCTTTGCTGTCCAAGCTGTTCCCTCGACCAGTTGGTCCTGTGCTGCCTACGGGCGACGAAACTGACGCTGCTCACCGTAGGTCCTTCAACGACTTCCGTTCCATCCTGCCAAGCTCTTTGCTCACGGCCTGCCAGTCAGACACTCTGAAACGTAAAGGCTCATCGAATGCATCACAACAGGTATTAATAGTAAAGACATATAAGAGGCAAGATGACGAACTTTATGACCTGTGTCCAGCCATTTTTTACATTTTTCTTAATTTCTTTTTCAGGCAAGTCCAGAGAGAGCAGGCCTGAGCCCCAGCTCACCCGCTGATCCCTCTGTGCAGTACTTTGAAGGTAAGTGCCTTAGCAAAAGCAGCTGAACCAGCAGACACTCCCAGGAAACATTAATAACTGGCATAAGGTCATGGCTTCAAATAATTCTTTCCTTCCCTCCTCAGGCTCGTACCTCCCCGATGGCAGTGCAGTGGACCCTGATTACTACTTCTCCACCATCAGCTCCAGCTTCTCTGTCTCGCCTCTTTTCACTGGAAGCAGCTCTGGAGAATTTCAGGTCCCTCTGGATATGCTCAGACAGCTCCTTCATATGGTCAGAACTTACTGCAGTTACAGAAATAATATATTAAAAGGAACATTAGACCACACACAATGCATATGCGGTGAAACTTCGTTTAACTGTTTTTCTTCAATAGGTTGAACAAATTGTCTCTGAGTCGTTTTTAAAAGCACTGGATGATACCTTGGCAGAATTTAAAGAGGTATTACATTTAATTCACAGCAGATGTTTGTTTGTTGTTTTTTATACTACTGGTTCATTGATTCATTTCTGTTACTTCATTGGCAGTTGAATCCTGGTATCCATCTCTACTACAAAACCTTCAGTGATCCTCTTTATGTAGCCACCTTTAAAATGCTGAGAGACACCCTGTACAATTTGAAAGGTAAAGTTTTTTTCAGAAAACCACACTTTTTTTTCAAAATCTGATGATAGAAATGACGATTCATTTTCTGTGTTCCCCAGATCTGCAGACAGATTATGTAAAGGAGGTCCATGATTTTGTGCTGGAGCAGTTCAGCAGCAGCCAGTCGGAGCTGCAGAGGATCCTGCATGATGTTGAATACCTCCAAAGTGAATTGAGTCCACTCAAACTGCGCTGTCAGGCCAACGCTGCCTGTGTGGACCTCATGGTGTGGGCTGTTACCGAGGAGCAGGGTGAGACTGTGGCTCATTCACACAGGAGGGTATGTGAAATTGCCTCTGCAAAGTTTCTCTTCTTAATCTCTGAATTCTCCTGATTCACCAGGAGCTGAGAACCTTTGCACCAAACTATCAGAGAAGCTGCAGTCTAAGACATCCAGTAAGGTCATCATCGCTCACATGCCCCTCCTCATTTGCTGCTTACAGGTAACTGTTTTATGCTGGTCTTTGTTTTATCTTTTCTTACCACTTAACCATTTAAGAACCACAAGAAAGGATGGGAAAGAAACATGTGCATAAAAACTCGTAACTGTTTGCACAGATAGATTATTTGTGCAGGTGCGAGTGCATCCAAGGTGCATTGAAGATGCATTTGCGATGTGATCATTTAGAAAACATTCAGAGGTGGTCTAGGAGAGATGTAGCCACATTCTTTTATCAATGTGATCTCAAATGTGTTTCCACACCTACTCTCACACTGATTCAGCTGACATCCACTGTGTAATGAAAGTACATATTCTGCTCATTTAGTTGGTTCTCAATTTCTGTAAATTGACTTTGTTCACAACATCTTCAATTCAGAAAAGCAGGTAGAGATATATGACGAGTACACCTAACAATTTGGGTGATTTTTGTTTGCCTGGATCACATCACGGAATAGACAGTCTGCAATTTTTGAAGGTGATGTAGTGTGCATAGCTGGTGAAATTAAGACCAGCGCTGAAAGGCTCTTATGTTTAAAAGACCGAAGGGCCCCACAGCAATCATTGACACCATCATGCCAATAGATGTAAAATCGTCTGGCAAAACAGTCTGCGTCCTAATGGAAATTGTGCGAGGCAGCGGTCAACGCAGCCAAATTGGTCTGCCAGAAGTGCCCAGATGGAAACAGCAAACTTCCAGCCCGAGGAACGAATACTGCTGACTCTGATTTTACAAGCTTTTCTGATGGTTCATAGAACAACCAAGACTTTGAAAGTGCGACCGAAGTAGCGTTAACTGCTCCGCTGTCTGTTCCTTGGAATCAAGATAGGCTAAAACACGCTTGCCATTTACTTGGATTGGTGCTATTGCCGCCTCAACACATTTGGTGAAGGTGCAAGTGACAGCCCGAACGGCAGCACCAGGTTTCCGTAAGCCATGCCTCCTGAGAAAAACCTGAGAAACTGATCCAGGTGTATCATTACATGGAAGTAAGCGTCTGTGAGATAGATTGTTGCAAACCAATCCCCAGGCTAACCACGGTCAGCAGCTGTCTGAGTGGTAGCATCTCGAACTTATATGTTCTGATATATTTGTTCAACACTCGCAGGTCCAGAATAGGCTGCAGGGCTTCATGCTGGTCCTTGTAATGCAGGGAGAAGCTGCACCCCTGAGGACAGGGGCGAACAGAAGACTTCTTTAGGCTGGTTGCCTCCATTGGCAGCCACACTTTCCACTGATGGCTAACACCAACAAGAGCAGTTAAGCTCACTTCGAGCTGGCAGTAGCCTGAAAAACTGAGCTAACTAGCAGTAGTTGGCCCGAAGTGAGGTGTACTTAGCAAGGTGAAGAGCGTAAGATCTGAAGAATGACGATGCTTCAGTCCGGACACGCAAGGGGGTGTGTCCCATTTATTATGTGTTGTACTGAGGGAAGTGGCTAAAAGGGAACATTACATCTAATCTTAGAAATGACAAATGTTTTTATATTCATATTGAGTAGGGAAGTGAGATCACGAGGATTCATGCATCTGTTTGTTTTGTG
Source organism: Pleuronectes platessa (assembly GCF_947347685.1). Classification (NCBI taxonomy): domain Eukaryota; kingdom Metazoa; phylum Chordata; class Actinopteri; order Pleuronectiformes; family Pleuronectidae; genus Pleuronectes; species Pleuronectes platessa. Next base: position 3,047,084 of record NC_070644.1, on the reverse strand, counting down.
TTTATGTTCAGGGCTTGGGTCGTTTGTGTGAGCGCTTCCCTGTGGTGGCTCATTCTGTCACCATGTCACTGAGAGACTTTTTGGTGGTGCCCTCTCCTGTTTTGGTGAAGCTGTACAAGTACCACAGCCAGTACACGCCAGGTAACAGAACACCCAGCACACCAAGCACCATCACTGAATTGCAGTTTTTCTCTTACAAATTTTGTTTTTTTCAAAGGGGGTGGCGACATAAAGATCCATGTGACGAACGAACACTCCCAGTCAACCCTCAGCACCAATGCTAGCAAGAAGAGCCAGCCCTCTATGTACGAGCAGCTACGGGACATCTCCATAGATAACATATGCAGGTGAACAGACCCACCCACACCTTCTACAGTATATGCACACACTCAAAAAACCACACTAGTGTCAAAATTGGTTACATCTGGACTCATACATTACATTTTTAGAACAACATTTTAAAAGTAACACACAAATGTCTATTTTTTTGGAATAATCTCTGTCCATTCTAACACACATTTAAGCACATTTAACTCATATGACCATTCACGTACGCTGATCACGGGCATGCCAGTGTGAACAGGGAGAAGATTCTTTTCTCTGCAGTTAGTTGCTTAGTAGCAGAAAATACCAAAAACCAGGAAAAGCAATGGTGGACAGTGATGTCAAGGATTTTCATTCTAGAACTAATGAAGAGACGAAACTTTTACTGAAAGTAAGTGTTAGCAATGTTTCGGTTGTCAAGATGTTACTGATGAGACCCAATCAGGAAAGGGAAGGCAGTTGAATGTGTCATTGATTCCAAAGGTCTTAGATTCTGCCCACCCAGACTAAAACATTTAGCGAGTTTTAATTAAATGGTGTCAGCAGATTCTCCAGAAGTGTCTGTTTTTATGGATTGAAAACTCTTTGAGTTTTGTGCACAGCTGGTGTAGACATAGCAATGATGTGTTTTAAAACTAAAATGCAGTGGCGTTAATGTAGCCTTAGCCTTTTCCCTACAATATCTCCCTCTGTACTCAGGTGCCTGAAAGCAGGACAGACAATGGACAATGTCATCGTTGAAGCTTTCCTCGCCAGCCTGTCTAACCGTCTCTACATCTCTCAGGAAAATGACAAGTAAGTCAAGCGTCCTGTTTTTCTGACTTCGATGACAATGAAAAGTCCTAATTTGACTGAAGTATTAACACCCTCAACCCTCTCTCTCCCAGGGAGGCCCACTTGATCCCCGACCACACCATCAGGGCTTTGGGACACATTTCCGTGGCCTTGCGGGACACCCCCAGGGTTATGGAGCCCATCCTTCAGATCCTACAGCAGAAGTTCTGTCAGCCCCCCTCCCAGCTCGATGTGCTTATCATAGACCAGCTTGGCTGCATGGTCATCACAGGCAATGTAAATATGTATATCTCTGTCAGATGCAGCTGATTTAATCCCCAGTTTTAAAACACAAATAACATGTTCTCCCTTATTTTCTTCTTAGCAATACATCTACCAGGAGGTGTGGAATTTGTTCCAGCAGATCAGTGTAAAGGCCAGTTCCATGGTGTATTCTAACAAAGACTACAAGGACCATGGATACAGGTGACTACAACACTTACATTTCTTTAGTGTTGTTGAGAAAGTGCCACATAAATATAATATATTTTATTTAATATATAATATATAACATCATGTTCGTGCTCATAGGCCACAGATCAATTCACTATTTGTCCTGAACATGTAATAAATGAAATGTTCCCTCATGCCGATATAGACACTGTTCCTTGGCTGTGATAAATGCTCTGGGTAACATAGCAGCGAACGTTCAGGCTGAACAGATGGTCGACGACCTGCTCGTCAACCTCCTGGAGCTTTTTGTACAACTGGGCCTAGAGGGGAAGAGGGCCAGCGAGAGAGCGTCAGACAAAGGTCCAGCTCTGAAGGTATGACACACACACGCACACACACTAACGCAAACACACACACACACACACGCACACTAACGCAAACACACACACACACACACGCACACACACTAACGCAAACACACACACACACACACACACACACACACACACACACACACACACACACACACACACACACACACACACTCACACTCACACTCACACAGGTTTTCTGTATTTTCAAGTACGAAATGTCATGTGCTCATTTAACCTCCTGATCTCGTGTCTAGATCTTATCAATTGTTTGATAACATATGAACATAATATGATCTTGTATTGACTTCTGAAAGATCACCTCTTCCTGTGATGAAGACGAGGGACAGTTTACTGAAAAATTTTGCGGTGACAGTTTTTTTGATAGTTTGGTTCTATTTATCTTCATTTTATTGACTTAACACAGGTTTTATCCTACAAAAAGCAGTTTGAGTAATATTGCTGTAAATATGTGTGATAATGAGTGTAAAGTAATTTTACGTCTTTTCTACATTCTGAATTATTATGTTTTCTCTGATAGTGTGATATTACATCCCATGTCTATTTCAAATGTTCTTGACTCCTTCGTCTCTCCAGGCATCGAGCAGTGCTGGCAATCTTGGTGTCCTGGTTCCAGTTATTGCAGTCGTAAGTGGTTTGGATATTTACAGCATTTTTATCTTACATCACCGTGGCTTCTTTACCTTTATTCGCAATCAGATTTTGTCAGGTAATGTATAGTTTTTATCCGCCACCGTATGGACTTCTACCTTAATATTTGTCTGTCATGAAGATGGATCTTCTTTTACTCAGAGATCTATTATCTCTCTTCTTCTGGTGTTAGCTGACTAAGAGGTTGCCACCGATTATGGAAGCAAAGCCACGTCTGCAGAAGCTCTTCAGGGACTTCTGGCTCTACTCTGTTGTCATGGGATTTGCAGTGGAGGGTTCAGGTACAAAGAGCTTTCTCACTGATATTTGTGTTCATCTGTTTCCACAGCAATATTAAGTTAACATGTGTTAGAAAATCCTAACACATCCTTTGCTCCTTTTGGAATCGTCAGGTCTGTGGCCAGAGGAGTGGTACGAAGGAGTTTGTGAGATTGCGACCAAATCACCATTGCTCACGTTTCCCAGTGGAGAACCTTTGCGCTCAGAGCTGCAGTACAACTCAGCACTGAAGAATGACACCGTCACCGCAGTATGAGAACACACTTGCATGCATGTCCAAACACACTCACAGTGCATCTTCTGACTCTAGTTTATGGTCCCCTGTTGAACTTTAGGCGGAGCTGAATGATTTGCGAAGTACCATCATCAACCTTCTGGATCCTCCTCCTGAGGTGGCTGCACTCATCAACAAATTGGACTTTGCCATGTCGACATATTTGCTGTCAGTTTACAGACTGGAGTACATGAGGTAAATAAACATGATGTCTATTAGTACACATTACCTTTTGTGACTGTTCAGTGATTGTGAGTTTAACCGTTATGCTGTCGTGTTTCTAAATTGTCAGGATGCTGCATTCTCCGGACTCTGATCGTTTTCAGGTTATGTTTCGATACTTTGAAGACAGAGCAATACAGAAGGATAAATCTGGTAAGCAGAAGCCAAAAATAAATGAAACTCCTGTTGTTAATTGTTTATTAATATGAATTAAATCCCTTTCAGGCATGATGCAGTGTGTGATTGCTGTTAGTGACAAGGTTTTCGAGGTCTTCCTGCATATGATGGCTGATAAGGTAAGAGAGATGTTTTCACTTGTGTAAAACTCCCATCCAATCAAGATCACATATATGACCCTGTGTTTCATAACAATGTGGAGCTTAATGAATGTGTCATATTCTCAGGCAAAGACCAAAGCCCATGAGGAGGAGCTTGAACGCCACGCTCAGTTTCTCTTGGTCAACTTCAACCACATCCACAAGAGGATCCGCAGAGTGGCTGACAAATATTTGTCCGGCCTGGCTGAAACGTGAGAGTGCACCGACGCTAGGTCTTGGCGATATGGCCTCATGCATATTTCACAATATTTTTAGGCTATATTTTGATACATGATATAAATCTCGATATTTAGAAATCACCTCTAAATCACTGTACAAATGTTATATTCATAAAGGTACACATGTAGGCTTAAAACACGGTGTAAATGACCTTGTTTCGAGTCCAATATAAATGTCGGGGCTTGCCTTCTGATCATTGAGCAGCTGTGGATCATAAGGGAAACTCTGTTTGTTTCCACTGTTCTTAAACAAACTCACTGATCGGCTACTTCATGTGAACAAGCATCACATCACTGTGAAGCGGAGTGAGTGGGGGCAGAGTCCCGGGGCCTATGTTAGTGTGTATGTGTAAACGATGTGAACACAGAGTCATTCACACATCATTTGTAAACTGATTAGTTCGGTTTAGTGTTCACAAAGAACATGAACAAACTGTCAATACCTGTCTCTGAACTCTTGTCATCTCGCTGGGACTCTTCACTTTCTTTCTCTCCATGCTCTCTTCCCTCCTTTCCTGAGAATACGCATTTGCGTAGGAAAGTTTTCTGGTTGGGCATGGGAGTGAGAAGTTTACTGTAAGAGGGGAATGAGAAGAGACAAGCGAATTTCCTGCTGACTGCTCAAAACATCCATGTGACAATTTATACCTAATTGGCTCGATAACCGTTCTATACATCTATACAACAAGCCGCGATACATCGAGTATCTTCCATATATCGCCCTTAACTGACGCACAAGCCTACTTACTGAGAATAATACAGACTCTTTTATGAATAGTTTAAAATGCAGGTTCATACACAGTCATGTCAACAGTGTGTTCTCTTTCCTCAGTTTCCCCCACTTGTTATGGAGTGGCAGAGTGCTGAAGACCATGTTGGACATCCTGCAGACACTTTCTCTCTCGCTCAGTGCAGTAAGTAATCCTTGCTGAGAGTATACTATAAAATGATTATTTTTCCCTTTCTTTATATTTGTAATAATGTATGTGTATACAGTAGAGTCTGACAGATTTATCAGTTGGCTCTGTAAAACCTTTCTGATATGAGCCTTTTACAGACATATCGGTATCAGAGTTTTCCCCCGATATTTGAATATGTGAAAACTTTTAGTTTACAGAATGAATTGTTTGCATTTGTTTTTTTTTATTTTTTTTATTTTCAATGTTGATATATTTCTCTGGCTCTGTCAAACAGTGACATTATTACTTAATAGTTAGTAATTGTTTATGCTGCATTACAGGACATTCACAAAGATCAACCCTATTACGACATTCCAGACACGCCTTACAGAATCACTGTCCCAGATACGTATGAAGCCAGAGAGGTAATGCTATTTAATACAGAATTAGTCATTACAGTTTCAATCACGTGTCTCTTTTATCACACTTATATAACGTATGGTATGTTTACCTGCAGAGCATAGTGAAGGATTTCGCTGCTCGCTGTGGGGAGATCCTTAAAGAAGCTATGAAGTGGGCTCCTTCTGTGACCAAATCTCATCTACAGGTATCGTTTATGTGGAAACGTGTTTTTGTAAAATACAAAACCTTCACAGATTCCATAACCTTTTAAAAAGTTAGTTTTTAACCTGCTGTACTTTGCGTGGTGTCTTTCAGGAGTATCTGAACAAATATCAGAACTGGGTGTCGGGTCTCTCCCAGCACACAGGCCTGGCAATGGCCACTGAGAGCATCTTGCACTTTGCCGGTTATAACCGATACAGCACAACACTGGGGGTGGGTCATGATCCCGATTTAATGCTTGCATTTGTTTGTAGTTGTAAAACCTGATAATCAGACTGAAAAGTAATTTAGTTTGAATAAATGTCACTTCATTGTTGGAATATATTTCTAATCGCTAACTTAAATCTGATATTGTTGGAGAATACTGGGCCAGATTCTAAGTCTAGACTTATTTTCCAACACGTATACTCTATGTCTACCTGAATCTTCAATTGTTAACTGGAGATGGTCAAAGTTAATCCAGTAGATTTTATTCTTTTACAATTGATAAACCCGAGCTGGCTCTGAAACCCAACTGAAGACTGAGCTTCAAACCTTCTGGTTATGAGCTAATCCCTGTCTCTGCTGTGGCCTGTTCAACCAATCAGGAGATGGCTTACCCCAACTCCTTTCTAGTTCAAAGCTTCTGATTCGTCCCGGATCTAATGGTGTCATATTTCCTTTAGTGAAGTTTGGCATTAGGTCACAGGTTTTTATTGGTTTAATAAATCACTGGTTATCAGTCCAACTCTGACACCATTATCCATCTCAGTCATCGGAGGCTTTTGATCTGAGCAAAGAAGAATTTTCTACAACAATATGAGACTCAGAGTTGTGGGTCAAGAAAAACACAGGCTCAATAACAGAGATAATTTCTGCCAGAATACATCAGCAAACATTTTATGTAATTGAGTTTTTACCAGTGTAGGTTTCAGACAATGTAACAAACTTCATTTAATTCTTCCCTTTTACCTCTAGTCCACACAGCTGACTGAGAGGCCAGCCTGTGTGAAGAAGGACTACTCGAACTTCATGGCCTCCCTCAACCTCAGGAACAGATACGCTGGAGAGGTAGAACCACTTAAACATACCAGTTGTTATGGCTGATGATGACTGGGTCTCGCAGCATCACATTACAGCTCCCTCACCTCTATGTCATCATCTATACTGGGCCCTGTTACAGCCAAATTCTTTCATCTGTTGTATGGCCTCTGAGCTAGTATGAAACAGTGATTTGATTGTGGCTGGTCATTGCCGACCAAGCCAATATTTCACAATATTGTTTTGTATGTTTGACAGAGTAACATAGTACAGTTATTACAGAAACAGTGATGTGCCAAATTGACATTTAAAATAAGTGAGCATAGAGAAGGTAGAAACAACAAAATGGTACAGCCTTATAGCCTTATCATCTAACTGAGCTGCAGATGTGTATTCTAGAACTGTGGCTTCCAAAGAACAGCTGTGTTGTCTCGGACAATTGTCGAGTGGACAAACTTGTTGTCATAATGTCGGATTTTCTGCTTGATAGATAATAAATAAAAAATGTTATGCATTCTTTCTCTTGCAGGTATCAGGTATGATACACTTCATCCAGGCAGTTAAGGGAAAGTCCGATCTGAGCCGGCTGATGATCAAGCAGATGGGAGAGGCTCTGGACTCTGCACAGCCTGAGGCCTTCACGGAGGCCATGTTCAAACTGGCTGCATTACTCATCAGCAGCAATGGTCTCACCCTTTTTCCTCTGTGGTTGTCTTAACTGCTCGCACACATGAGATTATAACATTCAGGGCTTTCTCTTAGATATCCTCTGAATTTACTATCTGTTTTCCTTTTTAATGTTTGGTCCATAGAGTGTGATCCTCTGCTCCTGCACCACCTCTGTTGGTCCCCTCTCAAGATGTTTACGGAGCATGGCATGGAAACAGCTATTGCTTGCTGGGAGTGGCTGCTGGCTGCACGTGTTGGAGTGGAAGTACCGGTTCGTAGCAGTGATTTATGTTTAGGTTTATTTTGTGTGTGTGTATTCGCATTGTAAACATACTATCGATGTCCTCTCCAGTTTATGCGAGAAATGGCGGGAGCGTGGCAGATGACAGTGGAGCTGAAGATGGGATTGTTTTCAGATGCGCAGGTGGAGGCTGATCCCCTGGCTGCATCAGAGGAGAGTCAGCCTGTCCCCTGCCCTCCAGACGTTACCCCTCACAACCTATGGATCGAGGTCGGACAAAAGTCCTTGTGTTTTGGGTTATTTTCCTCTTCGGTTTCTCCACTTTTACTTACTCTTTTATCTGCCTCTTGTCCTCTAGTTTCTAGTGCAGAGGTTTGAGATAGCTAAATATTCCAGCGCAGATCAAGTGGAGATATTCTGCAGTTTACTTCAGCGCTCACTGTCTCTCAACGTAGGCGGGGCTAAGAGTAGCCTCAACCGCCATGTAGCTGCTATTGGACCCCGTTTCAGGTATGCATAGTTGTAAAAAATCATATATTCTCTTCTTGATTACAGTACTTAATCTCCTGGAAGCTCGGTGTCATTTAATGTCAGTTGAAACGTGCTTTTGTTGAAAAAAAAGTGTGTATGTGTGTTTATTGTGATAAACTCATATTCCATATATTCCTCATTATTCAGGCTGCTGACTCTGGGTCTGGCTATGCTTCACTCTGACATTGTTACCAACGCAACCGTAAGAAATGTGCTTCGAGAGAAGATCTACTCCACAGCCTTCGATTACTTCAGGTACTTCCACACTCAACGATTTTAAATTTACATGCATCATTAATTCGTCTTCTATTTTGTTATCGGTGAGACGAATACAATTCTAGTCACGTCAAAAACAAAAAACTGCCTGCGACTTATCTGTCGCAGGAGGGGATTTCTTCATATTCCGTATTTTGTCCAAAACAACAGACCAAACCTAAAGAGCTTGAATTCACAATAGTAGAAAATAAAAGACCCTCACATTTAAAGAAACTGGAAGCAGCAAATGGGAGGTGTTTTTGCTTGATAGAGTAGGCAAATCATTGTTGTAGATTCGAAAAATATAATTTAAGATAAATGTCATAACTGTCGCTCCATTTTCTGTCTCTCCAGCGTGTCTCCTAAGTTTCCCACCCAAGGTGACAAGCGTCTCCGCGAGGATATCAGTATCATCATCCGTTTCTACGCCAGCATCTTGTCCGACAAGAAGTACCTGGCAGCGTGCCACTTGGTCCCACCCGGTGAGCTTGGCACTACCCCAGCCCCAAGTACGCTCTCTGCCGGGATATTTGGATCGCTTATCGTGTCCAGCACTTCTCCGATATCTCTATTAAGTAAGCCTAAAGCGTTGGAGTAAGGACTGCGCCGCAGCAGGGGAATGCTTTGACGGGTGTCAGATTTGACGCTTTTTATCCTCATTATGCTGCTGATAGATCCTGGTATCTATCTGATATACGGACCTAGATCTTGTTTTGTTTTTTTCCCAGCTCTCCTCTATTTTCTCACTCTTACAATTTCTCATTCCTTTTCTTATAAGAATCAATGTGTTATTTTTTACCCTTAAATGTTTAGCAGCTCTGAGGAAAAAAGCCCAAATTTGTCAACTGCGTTAAAATGCATGATTATTCATCATGTCCGCCCACCCGTCTGCCCCTCTCCTCGACTGACCAATTTGGCCTCAAAAGAAGAAACTACAGGGTGAAAAAAATGTTTTCTTCCACCCCAGAAAATCCACTCCTCTTCATACCCGACGACCCCGAGAAAAGACACAGTCTCATTCTCATATACATCGAACTGCTTCAGGTAGACGAGTGCTCTAATCACAGATCCTGGATCAGATTAATCAACTGCTTGTCCCCCATCACCTTCGTATTAAGAAGATAAAATAAAATCTGACCCAGTATCAGTGTTTCAAGGCAACTTCTATCTACCATGTAAATTCTCCGTTATTTCCCTGCTAATGCATGACCATCACAACAGCAGGGGACTAACTGATACAGCTCATCTCTTCAGAATCTCCATCATCATCGATCATATCATTATCTGCTTTTTCATAATATGGATTAAGGATGATTTCATGATTGTAAGAATTGTGTATGATTTTACAAATGTATTTGAGAGAGAGAGCGAGAGAGAGAGATGTGCTTGTGTTGTGTCCATACTGAAGGTATTTGTGTGTAAACAGATAATCAGGATCCGTCCTTGAACAGTCTGTCGGTGATGAACGCCGCTGACCTCAGGAGCAGCGTGGACTCCAGCTCTCGCTCGCAGCAGAGCAGCCAGGGATGGATCAACACCTACCCGTTGTCCAGTGGCATGTCCACCGCATCCAAGAAATCAGGTACCACTTAGATTCAGAATATTAACCAGAGCAGTCAGACAACAGGGCTTTGCCAGTACAGTGTTAGCTAAATTCATATTTTCATTCTTGGGAGTTTCATATTTAGAAAGTTGATCTTGGAGGCCCAAACTGCTCCATACTAAGACATTGTTCAGTTTGCTACTGGTACGACAGAGTTGTGTTTTTCACATAGCAGATTAATGGGTGATTAACAGTAAATCATCTCAGCTGCTACAATAAATATTTGTATTGGGAAATATTACTCCACCCTGGATTTCTCATCATCTCAACAAAAGTCATTATTTCTTTTTTTAAAAGAGTCTTAACACTCAAATCAGTGTCACTTCCAACTGCAGCAGCTAACCTGTTAAGGCTCCATTAAACAATGAGCCTTAACTTAAGCTTAGATAAACTGTGAAAAATATTATATTTAGACACTGACAGTGACTCTGTATTTATCCTGCAAAAGCGAGGTGTAACAATTTTAGAATATAAGACTCACCAATATAAGAATATAATGGTGAAATTGACAGATCAGTGCTACTGGTAAATTACTTAAGGGCTGTTGAGATAAAACTGCTATCTATACTTGTCATGCTAGCTCTCTGAAAACGTCTAAGCAGATTTGATTTAGTTTGATTAATCCCAAAAAATTCTAAATCATAATATTTAATGACTATGCTCAGTAGTCACAATATCACAATTGTGGTTGTGATCCTGGTTCATTAGCACCATCGGCTGGTTACTCGTCTCCACTCAGTTTAGAGGCCAGAATAACAGGCAGAGCAAGTCCTCTATTGATAAACTTCCAAGAGAACGCAGCCACAGAAAGGAATGCATATGTGATGATCCCAGTCGTAGAACAAAGTGTTGCATAGATTCATGCATCTTTGCAACACTTTGCATAGAAATTTGATGATTCACTGTATGAATGTGTCTGTGAATGGGTAAAATTACGATATAAATTTACCATTTAACTCTTCTCCACTTAGGCCAGTCCAAGAAGACTAACAGAGGGACACAACTTCACAAGTACTACATGAAACGCAGGACCCTGCTGCTGGCCTTACTGGTGAGTGCAAATTACCATTATCTTGAATGGACTCCACATATCATCACCCATTCTTCACACTCTGTTCCCTCAACCTCTCCGTCTTTGTTGCCCTGTCTTTCCAGGCCAGTGAGATCGAGCGGTTGACGACATGGTACAACCCGCTCTCCACTCAAGAACTGGCCATTGCCACAGAGCAGTCAGTGGAGACCAGCATCGCCAACTGGAGATCTAAATACATCAGTCTCACTGAGAAACAGTGGAAGGACAACGTCAACCTGGCCTGGAATATCGCACCTTACCTGGCTATGCAGTTACCAACAAGGTTAACACTCTCTCAGTTTCCATGTTACCTTTCCCAAAAAGAGACTGGATGTGAGAGGCATAGACATGGGGGATATTGTGATCATTATTATTTTACGGAGCTTAATTCAAAACCAAGTTTTTCATGAAACTACACAATATCATTAATCAGGGTTACAGAACAAACAAATATTCTGTAGTTGCAAGGCATTGATTTTGACTTATTGAAATTGCGAGTAGGTTTTGCAGTAACAGTATTATTTGATCTTCTGCCTTTATTTGATGATGGCGAGAGACGGGATTCTTAGTGAGAGAAGTGTGACTGAGTGGAGGGGCATACAGTAAATTGTCCGGCCAGCATCTTTGTATTCAATACTGGATGCATTGAGTTTCAAGAAGCTGACATAAAAATATTCAAAAAAAGGAACCTATACCCTGTGATCTGTTAAACAGTCACTGGCCTTTATGCTTCTTTCCAACCATGTTCCAGCAATGTGAAAGCAGTGCTTCACTGATCAACAGGAGGCAGCGATGCACCACACTGCTTCTATATTTTGGTGTTTAAGTAAATTACACAGGGCAGATTGAATATATACTGTACTGTCTAACGAGTTATTTCAAAATATACTTTAGGTGCAGAAATAATCTCCACAGAGAAAAATTGTTTCTCCTTCTCATCTCACACTGTAGATTATTTACTAAGCTTGTTTTGAATGTCTTGATTTTGCCAGGTTTAAGAATGACGCCATTGTTGCTGAAGTGACCAGGCTGGTGAGACTGGACCCTGGAGCTGTCAGTGATGTACCTGAGGCTGTCAAGGTGAGAGCCCTCGGTCTTATTAGGCTCTAAATGCCTCCAAATGCTGTAAATTTGTGAATAAATATGGTTTTATTGTGTGTATTTGATCAGTTCCTGGTGACGTGGCACACCATCGATGCTGACTCTCCTGAGCTGAGCCATATCCTATGTTGGGCCCCAGCGGACCCGCCCACCGGCCTGTCCTACTTCAGCAGCATGTACCCTCCTCATCCTCTAACTGCTCAGTATGGGGTTAAGGTGCTGCGCTCCTTTCCTCCAGTAAGTCACACACTCACTCACTCTGGCATCTTGGCATCAGTTTAGAGAGATTCATTTTTTTCCTGTGTGATGGAGCAACAGCAGCATTGCCAGGACGATGTTTTATACATTTGTTTGTCTCCTTTTAGGATGCCATCTTGTTCTACATTCCTCAAATTGTACAGGCTCTCCGTTATGATAAGGTAAACATACTCATCACAAAGATGACAATATTCTGCCCTTTTCGCGTTACTGCTTTAATAAACTAGATATTGATAAGAAACGGTAAATCACCTCTGCTTGTGCTCAGATGGGTTACGTGAGGGAGTACATCTTGTGGGCGGCTCAGACGTCTCAGCTTCTTGCCCACCAGTTCATCTGGAACATGAAGACCAACATTTTCTTGGATGAAGAGGCCCACCACAAAGATCGTGAGTAGATGCTTGAGAATCGATGGAGCTCCTCAGGCTTCAATAGTTGGTGAGACTAGCTGTGGTAGACAACCTGGTTCCAGGATGCAACTGTGGTTGAATACTGGGAATAAAGATCCTAGTGTCCTGGGAATGCTGTCCACAATCTACCAGCCAAAATTAGCCCAAAAAGTACAAGTAAATGTTAAACTGCAGAGCAATTGTATTGTAAAATACTTTTGATCCAAAACCTATAATGACAACTACAGATGGTTTCAACGTGCAGGTTTGTGTCCCTAAATCTAAATAGAGAAAGATTTTCAACAATGTAAGCATTGAGTGACTATGCAAAGCTTTCTTCCTTTTTAACTAATGCAGTAAGGATCTGAGCTCAACATATCATAAAGATCATTCATTTTACACAACTCGCAGAAATCGATTGAGGTTGTTTTCTGCAAGAGTTATTCATTCATTCAGATATGCTTTATTATCAACTGTCTTCCTCCCAGCAGTGTACTTCTGGCTCTTTTTATTATTCATGTGTAATTAGATTGTTCTGCCTCATTACAACTTAATGAAATCGTATTAGGGTGAAGTTGTCACACTGACTTGCTCATTAACGTGTCTGTGTAGCCGACATCGGGGAGCTGTTGGAGCAGATGGTGGAGGAGATCACAGGTTCTCTGTCGGGTCCGGCCAAAGACTTCTACCAGAGAGAGTTTGACTTCTTCAACAAGATCACCAATGTGTCCGCCATTATCAAGTTAGTACATTCTGTGCCATCTCTCTGAAGGAGACGTTTCACTCGACTGTTAACACTGATGAATTTGTATTTTTACAGGCCGGTTCCAAAGGGAGAGGAGAGAAAGCGAGCTTGTCTCAAAGCACTGTCAGCTATCAAAGTCCAAGCAGGTAACATGCTGGTCTATTGTACGTCTGGATAGATGATTTAAAACAAATGTGAGCTCTTTTTACATAATACAACATTAAAAAATACAATTAAAAAAAAAACGTAATATTTTATTACAAGCCACAGAAAAGCCTTTAGTCGACTTCCACTGTATGTGAACAAAAAAGACAATACTCTCTTTTATCCCTTAACTAAAACCTAAAATCCTCTCATTAGACGATGCATCACAATTTTGGTTAATTTTGGTTTTGTAAAATGTTGCTAGTTTTGCTTTGGACATTATTCACCCTGCCAATTTTCCAGTTAAAGCTGTTACTGACCGGCCATACTACTCTGCTTTAGCAAACCTTGGTGGTGTGATACATTTATCCACAAATAGAACAACTTGTGGGAATCTGATAGAGTACCTGCACTGCTCTTTAGCTTTAATATCTTTTCAGTATTATTCCTCCTCAGTTGGATTAATATGTTCTTCAGTTTCCTCAAATTAATGATTTACAGCAGTGGTCTTCAACAGGGGGTCAAAATCTCTCCCCCCCCCCCCCCCCCCCCCCAAAATTCATGTCTTCAGAGCCAGAATTGTATATATTGTCTTTAGATACACATTGACATGAATCCAACATATTGTAGCAAACGGATAAATTGAGGCAGAAGACGTTATCTTTCAGTCAGCAATGCACACATTCAGCTACACACAGGAGCTCTCTCAAGCTGGGCACCAGTTCACAGCACCTTTCATGCAAATACGACAGCACAGGCACTAGCCAATCAGATCGCGTTTATGCTCACGTCTAAAGAGTGCGAAGCTCAAAAATAACAGATGGCGGACAAAACTCTGTAGATGGTCGTATTTGTTCCCAAAAGTCGTTTTTACTTGACCTTTTTTTGCTTAGATTTTTTTTTAATTTACTGAGAAATAGACGCTGTATAATGTAAAAAAAAAATATTACTGTAACTGAAAAATAAGTCTGAGAGGATTTGCGAGGTGTCTGAGCCACCTTTCTAATGTTAGCATGCTACTACTCGCAAGGGTAGTATTGAATGCACAATAACAGGGTAGCTATGTTTATACATGGCACTAGGCCCAGAATAATATAACACTATTTTATGCAATTTATATATTAGGGGGTCCCTGCTCCCATCAGTTTGGGGGACCTTGGCCTGAAAAACGTTGAAGACCCCTGATTTACAGTGAATAAATGTATCGAGATTATACATAACTCATTTTCCTTCTACTTATCTGATAGAAAATAGTTTTTCCTTGTATATTTTGAAGTTATTCCACATGGAAAGGATATTTTGACGTTCTCAAAACTTCTGTCTGCCCTGCTCTATTCATCAGTTATTGAAGTTTGAATGTGTAAGTATTTTCTGCTATGAAACAAAAAATACAGCAGAATGTCTGCTTCTATTGCTGTTTTTTCTAGGCTGTTACCTTCCCAGTAACCCTGAAGCTATAGTGCTAGACATTGACTACAAATCCGGAACACCCATGCAGAGGTAATAACACACTTTAAGTCATGGGATTTTGCTAATATAAGTGGGTCAGTATCTATTCATGCCCAGTACCCTCTGTCTCATGTGAGTGTGTTTTCCATCACCACAGCGCTGCCAAGGCGCCCTACCTGGCCAAGTTCAAGGTGAAACGGTGCGGGGTGACTGAACTGGAGAAGGAGGGTCTCCGCTGCCCCGCAGACTCTCTGGACGACGGAGAGGAAAATCCAGATGGGGCCCGCAAGATTATCTGGCAAGCTGCCATCTTTAAAGTGGGAGATGACTGCAGACAGGTACCACACTTCTTTCTTTTACGCCTTTTGTTAAGGGAGGAAACTCTTGATTTCTCCTGTGACTCTGCTGTGTTTCTCTCCTCTCTTTAGGATATGCTCGCTCTGCAGATCATTGGGCTTTTTAAGAATATCTTCCAGCTGGTGGGCCTAGATCTGTTTGTCTTCCCATACAGAGTAGTGGCTACTGCACCAGGGGTAGGACTTCCTATGCCATTGCTCTGTACCTCTTTTCTCCCCTTGCATTATCTTATTCCAGTTCCAATGATAAGATACTGTATGGGAACATGGGAACAAAATGCCAAGAACTACATCTACAACACAGGCGTCAATTTAAAGGGTTTTCAATAAATGTTATAAACTGGGATCATGTTTAGAACTTGTCTGATCGCTCCGGCCGTTTTGTCAGTTTACTCCCTGTTGTTACATCTCCATTTCTCAACAAGATCGCTAGTTTGTGTTTCATGACTGAAAAAGAAAATTAGGATGTCAAGTTTGAATTCAGTTGATCTTTTCCTCAGTGTGGCGTGATTGAGTGCATCCCAGACTGTAAGTCTCGTGACCAACTTGGCCGACAGACGGACTTCGGGATGTATGATTACTTCCGCAACCAGTACGGAGATGAATCCACACTCGCCTTCCAGAAGGTTTGGAGCTTTTAACAATGTCCTCTCTTTTATTCACTCTTTGTAACTGTTTCTCAAGTGTTAAGATCGGGTGCGCATTTGTAGAATGTGTTTTCAGAGTTGAAAAAGGACAGTTTTTCATATAAAAGTGTCGGTTTTGATAAACGGAATTTAAAAAGAGGACTGGAAGGCGTGAGCTGATTCAATAACAGATCTGTTACTTGATGTGACACGTCCTTCCTCAAACAAAACCATGCTACTGAGTTACTACGTGTTGTTATCACTGCTATCACAAGAAAAAGTGTAACATTTGACTAGTTCACATTTAAAGCTTCTATTTTAGAGCTTATGTTAAAGTTATGTCCATTAGTTTATAGGTGATGATGTCAGCAACTCGTGTACCAAACGTTTTTACCTAGACTTTCTGAGTTGTTATTCTGACTTGAGGTGGCATCCATGTGAATTTGATGTCTCGATCAAATTTCTGATTATTGTGACTCCACATGAGTACATAGGCCTTCAGATAGTATAGTGTCAACGAGCACAAGCAGAAGGTCAGTCAGCTGTGTCCTCTTCCTCTTTCTACAGGCTCGCTATAACTTTATCCGCAGTATGGCCGCCTACAGTCTTCTGCTGTTCCTGCTGCAAATCAAAGACAGACACAATGGCAACATCATGCTGGACAGCAAGGGCCACCTCATCCACATAGGTACAGTATGATATGCACCGTATTTACAGCTATACAGTATAAAGAATGCATTGTTTGTCTGTGGTTTACACTGGTCCCATCATATTTCTACGTCTTCTAGATTTAGCTGACTTTCTGTTGTGAATATGAATTCCGTATTCATTCTTGCGAGACAGTTATCCGCCCTTGCTCAGTGTGGAAGAGATTTTCACTCAGTGTTTACCTTGATTGCTCCAGACTTTGGCTTCATGTTCGAGAGCTCACCGGGTGGGAACCTGGGCTGGGAGCCAGACATCAAGCTGACGGATGAGATGGTGATGATCATGGGAGGGAAGATGGAGGCCACTCCGTTCAAATGGTTCATGGAGATGTGTGTAAGAGGATATTTGGCTGTACGGTAAGTAACCGCAAACCTAAAGGTCCTGGGCCATGGTCTTTGTTGGTAGTGTAGAGTTTGAAGTCCATGTATAGTCCTTATAGTTATGTTGTTGAACTGTTTGCTCTGTGAACATTTGAACAAACAGACCCTACATGGATGCAGTGGTTTCTTTAGTCACCCTCATGCTGGACACTGGACTACCATGCTTCAGAGGACAAACCATTAAGCTCCTCAAGTAAGTTCGAAAGCAGGTTGTGTGTTTTTCTGTCTTCTGAACATTTTCTCAACCCATCAATTGGGACTGCTTGTACAATTGAAAACAAATGTTGTGAATCAGCTTGCTGCCCCCGTGTGGCCAGAAAATAGATGCATGCATCTTTAAATATTAAATGTGTGCATATCCTTTTTATTTTGTTTCAATCAGAGGACGGTTTAATCCACAAATGAGTGAGAAAGAAGCAGCAGCGTTCATCATCAAAATCATCCAAAGCTGTTTCCTCAGTAGCAGGTGAGAAAAAGACTGAGTCCCACTTCTCTGCAGCTGATTTGTTAATCGCACATTAACACTGTGCAAAACGTCAACACAGTTAAGACCTATAACACAGACATGAGCTTCTCACTCACAGACTTTCATGAACTTGTTTTCCACAGGAGCAAAACGTACGACATGCTGCAGTTTTACCAGAACCAAATTCCTTACTGAGGACCTTCAACCGGACCTCCACTGTGCGTGCAACACAAACGTCCCTACACAAGCAATGCAAACCGAGGTCATGTGCATACCACTCTGCTCAGTTCTGAATAGGAGCAGAAACAATAACGTGACACTTTGGTCCGTGTTCTTCGATTTTATTGTCTGATTCTGTAATGTACATCTGGGTTTTAAACAGTTCTTTATTTAACTTGAGAGTAGAGAGCAATGTACAACTTTAACCAAAAGAGGTATTTGAATCACCCTTTAAGTATTTTCTTCCTGATGCTGTCATTTGTTACTTGTCAAACATGAACCTAACTACCATGCGAGAGGAAGATGGCCATATCAGGAGCCATGTTTATAGTCTATACAGCTGTCACATTCATTGTTATCATTTTGTTGTTACTATGCTGTTATCCACTTTTATGCACTTTGATTAGAGGTGATTAGAGCATTTACTGTAGAAGATCAATGCTGTTTCCTCCGTGATTTACTTGGAACTTGTATAATCAAATGGTAAGAACATATTACTATTTAAAAAATTCTTTTAACTGTTTTGCTTTGATGCTTTCCCTCGAAAATCATTTCAAACCTCCTCATTTCAGCTTTTAGGTAGAATCTGTTGTATAAAGGCATGGTGTCACACAAGGAACTTGGCAACCCAGAACTTTAACTTTTAAGAGCCAGTAGGATTTTGATGTTAACAGGTTCTGCCTTGCTTTCCACTGTGTGTTCAAACTGGAACATTTTAGATACAGCACTGAGAAGGAGACTCCAGGAAAAACCCTGTGGTGTTTTTGTACTGTAGGGTAGGTGGGTGTACATGTGGGACAGACAACAATGGAACAGGTTATGTTATGCTAATGTCCCTGTAGCCTGCAGCAGAGATGAAAAGGAATCTTAAATAGTTTGTATTATTTTATATATAGAGCACTTAGCGCCTAAGTCTTGTTCTGTGTGAAGGCTTCATAGACACGGTTTTAACTACTATAAGTGTCTTTTTTTCAATCAATCAATCAAATGTTATTTGTATAGCCCATAGTCACAAATCACAATTTGTCTCATAGGTCTTTTTAAATCTTTTAATTCGTCTTTGAATTAATGTTTTACCCCAGATGTTCAGGATCGCATTGAACTTGTTACACTGGTTCCCTCTCACCACAGCCCCCTGTGCTCTTTTATATAGGGCTGTTCTTTCTGAATCGACGTCAAAATTGGGGGTGCTCCCCTTTAAATAATTGCAATTTTGCAAAAACAGAAAAAAAAGAATTTGCATTCCTTCCCTATTGACTTCCAGGGTTGAGGGAATAATGGAAATAAAACCAGAAGCTGTAACAATGGCTGCAAGTTAAGTTCCGGGTCGTTAAGTTCCTGCAGTAGAAAAGGCCAGATGGAAGGGTTTGATAAAGAAGCACAAAGGGTAGACAGGGGCTCTACACCACAGCCTGCATATTTCAGATACAGAGTGGGATTTACAATATTCAGTCCTGTGCCAGAATACATGTGTTGTATGTGTCTGCACACCCTTTACAGTATGTGTAACCCTGTCTGGGAACATTCCTCTGTGAGTGTGAGACTTTGATCGAACCTTTTGGGTTCAGGTTTTTGTTGAATGATCTTGATGCCGTTGATGAATATGCCTAAAAGCCATTTCTCCTACCCTTGGTAGAAACTATAGTAATACTTGACAAAAGATAACTATATGCAATATAATCGTGTATTTTGATGCTGTATTTGTGTTTTATGTTCATCAAATGAAATTGCTGTAATTGCACCATCCTGATCATTGTGTATGAAGTGTTTTATGTTGCAGCTATAACTGACTGTCATTATGTACCTTAGGGGTTAACCCAACATATTTGAATATACTAAAGTGTATTGTTTTAATGCCTCATATACACACACTTTTTGTTATTGTTCTGACCAATTATTGACAGCCATTTCATTAATGGGATTTATTTTTACTGTTGCTGTTATTTTAAATGTTTTCGTCATCCTTAAATGTCCACTGTTACACAGACTAAGAGTGTGTGTGTGTTTGAGTGTGTGCGTCCGTGTGTGTGTATGCTCAGTTTGTGGCGACATCATTGCCAGTACAGACGAATTTCACAGCTTTGATTCTGTGAAAAGTCATGATATCAAGATTAAATGTATCATTTCATCAGTTAAAGGCAACCTGTGTGTTTTCTTTCTTAATACAACAACAGGACCTTATTAAGCAGACCACAGTGAATTGTATTTTATGTTTAAATGTGTTATACTTTCATTAATTTATTAAGTGTTATCAAAAGAAGGCCTGCAATTAAAGACACAATTTATAACAGTAACACAAAAGACAAGATGGTAGTGGGAGTGAAACTTTGAATTTTTGTTCCTCTCTTCTTTGGAGTCTCGATTCCTGGTGGGGTGGTGCAGTCTGAGCTTATGTTAAACAGTAAAATGTGGCCATATCTGGTCAATTGATGTCTATGGGATCAATTAGCATCATCATAGTTACATAACTGAGCTCAACGAGACAGGTAAAAGTGAAGTGGGGTGGGGGGGGGATGTTAGTGTTGTATTCCACACAGTGGCGGTTCTACATGGAATTGCGCCCCGGGATCCTCCGAGCGCGGTCTCTCCTCATGTCCTACCACATTGACTGTGAACCCAAGAGCAAGACAGGCTGCATCATACTTTCTTTTCAACTTGGTTTTTGAACACCGTCTCTTGTTTACCCCTGACCGGCTGCTTCACGTGAACGAGCTCTGATCTCACTGTGTGTGCAGTCAGGCTCCTCTATTGCCACAGGTAACATCATATCAGTCAGTGTATGAGCTGAAACTGAGTGATTGGACATATTCTAGTATTTTGTGATTGATTATTTTGTTGTGTGTGTGGTTGAGACACCTCAAAAAGCAACCAAGGTCATTGTTGAATCAAATGTTTTGCAGTGTAATGTCGGTGTAATACAGCATAATCAATCAATTCTTTATGATTTCAAATAGTGTACTGCACACACACACACACACATTCGTTTCTAAAGATTTTATTTTGTATCACTTGTTATTTAATTTGTTTCAAATAAGTAATAATAATAAGTATCAATTAACTATTAGTAATGAATCTGATTACTTAGCAATTAATTATTAATATTTAATGACTATTAAAAGAGTTTCAGTTTGTTTTATATCTCTATATGTATTTATGTATGATTAGTCTATCTGGCTGTCCGTCTGTCGGTCTGTCTACATGAATCTACATATTAAGAGTTTGTATAGATTTTACCTTCTGTATCAGTGGTTTTCCATATGATGAACAGAGACACAGTCAGAAGTGCTGTTTCCTCTTCACACCATAGACTATATATATATATATATATAAATATATCCCATATACAGTATAGATATTTAAGTACATGATATTTTCCAGAGTGTTCTTGTCTCAGGTAAGCTGCGCCTGTGTCCGGGTGACGTCAGAGGGATGGGCAGGTCACGTGGTGTTCTGCGGGGGGAACCTGCGGTGTAACGTTACTGGAATGGGAACGAGGAAGACGAGGAGCAGGAGAAGAACAAGGTAGGAGACCCGCACGCCGCCCGCACATCCCGGGTTAGCTGAGCCGAGCCTTCAGCCTCACTTCCAGCCGCAGAGAAGTTTTTCGAATTTAACTGAGAGCGTTTCGTGTCTAGTTGTGTCCGGAGCGAACGAGTCTTCAGGAGACTTTGTTCCCCTCGAGGGAACTTTGGCTCCGCAGCCGCCGCCGTGACTCCACCGGTGGGAAACAACAGGAGAGGACATGTTAGGACGCTGCACACACACAGAGAGAGGGAACAGCAGCAGGTTGGTTCAGCAGACGGACGGAGAACAAGGTGGAGGGTGGACTTTCTCCTCTGTCTGTGAGCCAGCTGCTGTGCTCCGCTGCTGAGGCCCACGGCTGGAAGTTACTCACTTTACCGCTACACATGTTTATTATGCTCATCGGCAGATAGCTTCCAACACGGACTTCCCGTTTTAACCAACCCTCAGAACGAGTACTTCATTTGTATTGCGCACACTCCTCCTCTCAGAGTTGAGCTCTTATTACATTACTGAGTTACAGAGAGAAACCCGACGGTGTCTCTGTCGAAAAGATGTTGTGTTTAGAGAGAAGTAGATTAGAACTGATGTTTGTATTCAGATTGTGTTTAGAATGAGAATAAGAGCTAGACTGTTAGTCAGAAGTAAGTTTACACATTCAAGGAATCAGGTTTCGTGTGTTTATGCAAGCATGACTATTAAAATAGGAAACCATGTAAAAAAAACATAGTATTAAAACTAGATATGTGCTATATGAACCATAGATAGTTACAATGTACAGCATCAAGTAATACTGATGATAAAGCCCATACTTACTAGTATTATTAGAACAATAGATGAGTAGTAGTGGCAGAAGGATTAGAGCCACTTAAGTGCTGTCAAGAGCCCAAAACAAATCCCAGGCTCAGACGTTACAAGGAACTTTTGTTTAACGAATAATCATGAACCCGAAAGACAACAGCCGCTGTGACATCTTACATGTACAAAGACCCAATTTACACTGTTAAGAAAGAGTAACAAGTAAGAATAATATGTTGGTTATCTGAAGATAGAAGGACTTCTATCAGGATATGGGAGTGTGATCTCCCATATATATTCTGCAATATTTGTATATTGCAGAATATAATTATTTCTGTGTACGTTTTCGCTATAGTTAAAATATAATAGTGATCTACTAGTGTGTGTGAAGTCTTTCAGTTGCATTATGTCATTTTGGATGTGAGATCAAGTGTTGAGCTACATGTCTGTAATTCTTACAAGATTCAACTCAGTGTGGTGGATTGTGAGTTTACAGGTACTTCAAATTTTGGTTTCAGTGGGAACAAAAGTGTGTGGAATTACCTGGTTGCCCAGGTAACATGCCCTGATCTGTGGGGCTCATCTAAACTTGTGTTGTGTGATGACTGCTGTTTCCTGTTTAAAATAACAAGCATGGCGGTGTATCCCTGTAATAACTTGATAACAAGCCAATATTGAACTTGTCTGTTGTTGGTTCTTGTGACTGCACATCGCTGTCTTGTCTTTGTGAGCTTAATACGTTTGAACCATGACTTTCAGTATTTGCTCTGCGGAGCTGATCAAATCTAAGGTGTGTGAGATGAACTGGTCCACAGGACGGCTCACATATTTAAATGTGAGGATTTGCTGCCTCTTCGGTTTTTATATTGTTAGCAATTAAATATTTTTGGGCAGATTTTTTCCCTATTTTCTGACATTTTCTGCAGAAGGTAGTTATTAATCTACTGAACATATAAGTTAGTATTTATTGAAAGTTCTCCCTAGCCCTGTATTTGAGAATGCAAATGTTCGATTGAGGGGCTCTGTGGTAGTTTCTCTGGCCAGCTCACTAGCAATAACTCAACAGAATGTCCAAATGAGCCGATGTGAGAAAACAGCAACAGATCCGATGGAGGATTCACTGCGAGTTAATAACGTTTCTAACATGCAACATAACAAATTAATCAAATATCTCAGAGAAAACGTGGTGCCATACACGTAAACCCATCAGCTGATTTAGTAAGTTCAGGTCGAGGTGAATCGGGTTTTCTTTTTTTTTTTATTCTACAGACTTTATGTCAATGTAGGCCTGACATGTTTAAATTCACATCTTGACAACTCTGACAGAACAAGCGGTTGAACATCATCATGTTTAGAATATCCAGCCTTCACATCTAAAACCTTTTTTTGTCTTTACAGGTGATTCCTCAGCAAAATCTCTGTTCATACCAGGTTTGCATTCTGACCTGTGGGCCAATGTAAGTCGTGTTGAGTGACTGCGTGTGAAAGGTATTCAAGCACAGTTCATATCATTTTTTACCTCTCAAGATAAAATCCACTTTACGCAAATGGGATCTAAGGGTTGGTTGGAAGTTGGGAATGTATTTTTGTGCTGTCTGCAACAAGCCCTGTTAAAGTTGTGTTGTCCTGGATACAATACATGAGCAGCAGTTATCACACAACAGGGGGAATCAGATTCAGTCCGACCTGTTGCTTAATTTAGTTCCAGCATAAATATGCATTCTTAACTCAGCTTGCATGGAGGATGGTGGGATAACATCTTTACTCGCTAGATCTCTGGCTGAAGGGTTTTTTCTCTGGTGACCTCAAGTTCCAGGGTTAGTTTTCTTTAGTTTGATTTCAGCGGGTGTGGCGTAAAATTATTTATCGAATTCAATTCTCCTGGACATAATTTTTTCCAAATCTTTTGGCTTCTTCCTTTTTGTATTTCCTGTTTGCCTACTCTGTTCTCTCAGTGATTTGAATTGATGATAATATGAGCTGAGGCTAATAATCAGATGGTGGCCTGCCTGCTTCTCTTTTTCCTCTGGGATTGTAAATTGTATATATCTGTTTGTGAAGTCCACACTTCGAGAAATGTGGCTGCAACAAAAAGTTAGTTGATCTGCAAAAAAATCTCGGCCAGCTACTCTGATGATCCAGTCTTGGTTTCTGGTTGTTGACTTTTTATAGCAAAAACCTTAAATATTCCTTTCAACTTCTCAAGTTTGAAAATGTTTTATATTTCAGATGATGGAACATCCTTGAGTTTTTGCTGTTGGGCCAAACAAAACAAGAGATTTGAAGGCACACCGTGGCTCTGAAAAAACACAATCAGAGTTTGTTTTTCACATTTCATGGAGCAACTGGTTGTTCAAGGAAATAACTTTACTGCCCAACATGTCTTCAGGTTGCTTCTTTTGACAAGCCAACAGTTCAAAACCCAAATTCTTACATCTGAGAAGATGGAACAGCAAATGTTTCGCATATCTTCTGGATAAGGATTTAAACGGTTAACTATGTAAACAATTCCCAACATTTTTTAAGCGGATCAACTAAATTTAAAAAAAATTTTTATTATAACAGCGAGTTGCAGCTGTTCTTTAATTATTGAATCTAGTAGATTGAAACACACTTAAACAATACTGAATAAATGCATGTGTCTGCCCTTGTGCATTCTCAGGGACCATCAGTATCCTCATGTCCTATGGAGGAGGCTTTCAGGGACGACCTGAGCGAGTCCGCCAGGCGCCCCTCTATGACCAGGTACCACACGGCTCCTTACCCCGAGAAGACTCCTTCGATCTGCAGCCACTGAGAGGGCAGAGAGCCCCTCATCTCGCTAAGAGCGCCGACCCCCTCCCGGCCCCACCTCTGCCAGAGCAGCCTCCTGTGGGGCTCGAGTTCGATCCCAGCGGCAGCGAGGACAACAGTCACCCAGACCTCGACCCCGCCATCGACATCAAGCCAGTCCACCGCTTCGTCCCAGACTCCTGGAAGAACTTCTTCAGAGGAAGCAACGTGGGCAGTGACAAGTGGTCCATGCCTGAATCCTCGGTTAACAATAACAATAGCACCACTGGAGGGCAGCGCTGCTCACCCCCTCAGTCCCCCTCTGTTCCTGGGTCATACAGGGATCCCTATGGGGGCTCAGGTAGCTACAACTCCAGAAAGGAGCTTCTGGAAGTACCGGATCCTCAGGAGTCTGTGTCAGGGCGCACCTACCGCACGGGTCTGACCTACAGTGAGCGAGTGGAGGAGTACCATCAGCGCTACGACTACATGAAGTCCTGGGCAGGCCTGCTGAGGATTCTAGGATGTATTGAGCTCCTGCTAGGAGCTGCTGTGTTTGCCTGCGTCTGTGCCTACATCCATAAAGACAATGAATGGTTCAACATGTATGGATACTCCTCTCCTGGGGGAGGATACGGAGGAGGTTACAGTGGAGCCATCACAGGGGGGTCCTACTACTCAGGCCCCAAAACCCCTTTTGTGTTGGTGGTGGCAGGGCTGGCCTGGTTGATGACTGTGATTCTATTAGTGCTGGGGATGACCATGTACTACCGCACCATTCTGCTGGACTCCTCATGGTGGCCCGTGACTGAGTTTATCTTGAACCTGGCTCTGGCAGTGCTCTACATGGCAGCAGGTGGGTAACAGAGCTGTACACCCAAATCACACAAACATTTTCCTAGAGACGCAGCTAATCATTACTTTTTAATAATGTGGTGATTATATGTATTATTTATTAAGTATATTATGTAAAATTGAGATTATATAAGAGACATCCTGAAATGTCTTGTGATGAATGACCAATATTCCAAAATCCAAAGATATTCAGTCAACTGTGGGTCTCACATAGCTTGAGAACCTTCATCTTATCAGCTTCACACTTGGTATGTGTATTGTTAATGGCCTGTTGAATTTAGTGCGATTTGGATACACGATACTTTAAATAAATGGTTTGAATAAAATTGAGTGAATGAGTTTCGCTCTCACTCGCAACAGCTTGTGAGTGACAGGTACACAGATGAGGGAAAGTTCTCCCGTGTGATAATTGTTTATTGCTTTGACCACCACACGCAAAATTACCTAACCTCCATTTTATTGAGGTGGCAACATAAAAGTAAGAATAAATTTATCTTAGTTGAACGATCGTTGAAAGAGATTTTCTTAAACACTTAAACTGTTTCTTTTGTTTTTTTCCCCTCTTTTTTTCACCCAGCCATTATCTATGTACGTGACACAACTCGTGGAGGGCTCTGCTCCTACCCAGTCTTCAACAATGGCATCAATGGTGCGTTCTGCAGAACAGAGGCTGGCCAGACTGCTGCCATCATCTTTCTGTTTGTCACAATGGTTATTTATCTGATTGGAGCCATCGTGTGTCTCAAGCTGTGGAGACATGAGGCTGCACGCAGGTACCGGGAGCTGAACGGCCTGGAGGTAAGGTCTCAGCCAGCTTTATTTGTGTTTGGTTTGTTTTAAAGGTTTTGGTCTTGGGATCTTCTGCTTCTGCTTAATCTTTAAGGACTAGCCCAACGCTATCTGGGATTTTGCATACTTAAAAAACAGGCTGTTGCTACAATCATCTTCTTACTCAGACTACAGTGCAACAGGCCAGCAGCTGTTATGTTAAAAGTCATCGGAACAAAATCTTATTCAACTGATATCACAGGGGGGGAAATGCCTGTTATCTCTAGATTAAGTAATTCGGCCACAGCCCATTCAATGCACTCTACCTGGTCGCCTCATTAGCCTACAGAAATTCTAAATAAACATAAAAAACTGTATTTGCAGCATATTAAATCATTGTGGCCAAACATATTAAATCATGCTAATTCTGATGTTTTCACATGATGCCTAAGATACATTTATTGTGCCACACACATGACATGCAAGGGGGGAAATTTGTTTTCTGCTATGACCCATCTGGTGTACACAGGAGGACACACAGAGCAGTGGGCAGCCATGCACGGCGCCCCGGGGAGCAGGTGTTAGGGGAGTAAGGTGCCTGGCTCAGGGGCACTTAGACAGTGGGGTGGGGTAGGCACTTTGACAGTGTGGAACAGATCCAGGTGTTGTCCGTCCAGGTATGTTGTTTTTTTGTTGTCACTCCGTTCGGTCTCTGGATTCGAACCAGAGCCCACAATCCAACTTTCTGCCAATAGTCCACCGCCTCTAGTGCCTAAAAGTGCTGATGGCGTCCTAACCCAGACAAGCATGTCCGCTGCTTAAAATGATGCAACATGTTGGTTGGTTGAGTGTGAAGCTTTACCTTAACTCTTTGATCATAGACGACTTATTTGATATCAATCAATATTGATCTCCTCATCTCAGTGAAGTCAACTGAGCCAAGACAGTTAATGTTTATAATAGTTTATGTATAATAATAGAATATTGGTCAAGCTATTCTTTAAACAGTAAATTGTAATTATAAGTTATGTATTGACCAGAAAGTGTTTTTGTCTGTTTGTCCTGCACAGATGCTGCCCTCTGAGATGCGAGCTGCTCGCTCATTGGTTGCTCCAGGTCCAGCTCATGTACTCAAAACTCCCGAACAGGCCCAGGAGTCATCAGTCGTTCCCATCCAGGCTGCTCGAAAGGTTGGGCCAGCGCAGATTCTACAGGGAGCTATACCATCAGGACACATTCCAAAACCGGTTATTGTGCCTGACTATATTGCGTAAGTGATGCTGAAAAAAAGAAGCACACAGTAGGTCAGCAACTGAGGATTATTTTCATTTTAAACGAGACTGGTCCGAGGATTCTTTTCACAGTATGTAGTAGCCAGTAAGTATAATTTATGATCATATGTATAAGAAAGACATGTGTTTCTGTGCCTCCCCCCTGCAGTAAGTACAAAACCGTACGGACAGACGAGGAGCGGGACCAGTACCGAGCTGTGTTCAACGACCAGTACGCCGAGTACAAAGAGCTCCACGCAGATGTGCAGGCCACCCAAAAGAAGTTTGATGAGATGGACGCCATGATGCGTGGCCTGCCCCAGAACCCAACCAGCCAGATGGTAACTGGTTTCACATTTCTTATCTTTTGAGAAGACTCCTTTCACTCTCTTTACGCGTGTCTGCATATGATTTATTGATCCGCCAGAATGTGATCTCAGTTAAGGTGTAGATGAAGTCCTGGGCTTTATACTTGTAATTGCCTAGAACAAAAACAATTTGTTTCAACTCCATTTCAATAATCATAACAATAATAATAGCCAAAAAATAAATGTCTTCATAGCTTTGAAAAGGATTGCCATGAAACTTTCTGTAGACGATGTGTCCTGATGACTTAAGTGATCTTGGGACTTTGCTCTGGTGCCACCAAGAGGTTGTTGTTGCGTTGAGTGTCACATCAAGGCTGCATGCTCGACTTAACACAATACAGGCTGCTTAGACATTTTATCCGACTTTTTTCAGCGCTGCAGTACGTCAGCAAGTCACATGACCTTAAAAATGTGCATGAGCCAGGCAGCTGCAGAATAGAACAGACCATTGCCCTGATTTGCTGAAGGCTTCACTGACATTCTAGGAAGTTCACTCTATTCTAGGAAGCTTAGATCTATTATTTCCTCTTTATTTCTTTCCAAAGAGGATGAGATGTATTTGATCTGAAGTTCAGGAGTTTGTTGTTGTCACATAAACCCCACCCCGCTTCTTTTTTTACAGCATTCTCAAGTCTTTGATTCTCAAGGAAACAGAAATTAATAGAAACTGGTCTCTCCCTAAAGCCGTTTTCAGACATTACGTATTCACAACAGCATCAAATCCTCAGCATTACTTAGGCAAGAAGGTGACAGAGACAGGAAGTGATGTATTAACTCCACTGCAGAGTTCACATGATCATGTTTAATGCACCCTGCCACCATTGTCGGCTGTTATCACCACAAACACTCTTTGACATCAACGCCGCGTATTCACTGGGATATATCTGAAATACGGCTACTCTAAACCAGTGAGCTTCGACAAAAAGTAGAATGAGAAACTTTAAAAGTGTGTTCACGTCCCGCCTCCTTTAATCAAAGTAGATCAGATCGTGGTTTTAATGTGTGTGCTCCAGACAGTTCTGTTCCACCAACTGCACAGATACTTTGATTGCCACACACTGAGCTGTGCTGTACTCTTGCCCTTTTGGTCTGATTGCGTGTGTCATCGAGCACAAAACTGCACCCAGTCTTTTTGTCGTTCCAGTGCACCTCATTTCCCTATCCTGTAATTTCCTGTTTGCACTTCCTGTCTCCTCTGTACTTCCCCTCCACCCTTAATTTCCTCCTCTGCTCCATCCAGAGGTGGCAGATTTTTACTTTTGTACTGGGTGATGGCTCTTAATTTTCATAAATCTTAAACATCCGTTTGACCTAGATGTAATAAAGTCTGTTCTCTTTTTATAGGAGGTGGATCGTATTTCCAGGATCCTTCAGGAATACCGAAGGAAGAAAAATGTGAGACCATTTTCATGTCCATGTTTTGACTGATGTGCTGTTTTCCCACGTTCATTATTATTCCTTCAAACTTCGACAGCAGTAGATTAATCCTGTATCAGAATACATATCACCCCCACAGAATCATAATACTGTAAAATAATCTAAATATTTGTGTTTTATGTAATGTGTTATTCTGTCGTTCTTGTTATCTATAGTATTTGTGTGCCCTTGCCATTCTTTTGAACACGGGGGCACAAGAATGATACATTAAACAAACTTCCTATTCACACCACAGGTAGTAAGTTAATAGTGGGTGCTCTGATTACTTTTCCGTCTTTTTCAAATCTGGAGAAATCTTTCATTTTAATCAAGATAAAAGTGCATTTAATTTAGTCGCCTGTCAGTGGTAACATTCCCTTTATGCATGTGTCAGTGTTGAGTTTGTCTGACAGAAGTATCTAAATTGATTTAAATTTTCCAGTTTTATATATATTTAAATATTAGGGCTGTGAAATGATTAAAAATTTTTAATCAAATTAATCACAGGTTTCTATGGATTAATCATGATTAATCACATTACCGATTTTTTCGGAATATTTTTGTGAAAACAAGATTTATGACATTTAACTTTTCTTTTGTGCTGCAACTCAGCAGTTCTTCAGCAGTTATCATTGCTTTTCCATATGGAACATTAATATAATCTTCATCCTAAACAGAATTCGGGTTCCTTAGCCATTGTGTGGTTGAATAAAACTTTTTTTTTTTAATTAAACAGAAATTATTTGAGCTTCTTAGCCATAGGATGGTTGACATTTTTTATATTTTTTGTCGCACAACCATTAACCACACCATGATACAATCTAATGCCTCTAAAGGCCCTCTTAGCTACTCGGTCTTTAGCCAGTTGGTGAGGCAAACTAACTTGTTCAAATTCTCTGACAGTAAAGCTAACCGCTTCTTTTGCACAATGTGTCCGGCGAGTGAGTCTGGTTTGGCGCATTCCACTTGAACGCCCCTCGCCGACCAACACATGCTTCACGTTGCGGTGGTTAGGCGGGTATTGCTACGGTGAAACGATAACGTCTTCTCGCAGAGTGTGCATATCACCTTGGTTTTACTGAATGTTCGATCTTTGTTTTTTTGGAACACGATCTTCCCGTCCAGAAGGTCCTCAGGTTCATCAGAATTATCCATGTTGTTTGTTTGTTTGAATGGCAGCTGCCGTCTGACTGCATTAGAGCGGCAACTAGTGCAGAGGCGGCGGAATTGGAAGGTCCTTCTGCGCATGCGTTAAATGCGTTAAAAAAAAAACGAATTAATCCTGTAATTTAATCATAACGCATTAACGCGTTATTTTTCACAGCTCTATTAAATATATATTTGGATTTGAGTCGTTGGACCTCTTACCCTGAAGTTATCGGAGCAAACTCAAGGGAGTTCATTCGTTGAGTATCACCAGTGTTATCCCTATTGTATTGTGGAAGTCACATAAGTAACTTCTCCTAAACAGTGGAAATGAAATGAAAGCTGAATTAGATTTGAATTCCTGTGTGTGTTTCTGCTCCATCATCTCAGGACCCAACGTTCCTGGAGAAGAAGGAGCGTTGCGAATACCTGAAGAGCAAACTGTCTCACATCAAGCAGAAGATCCAAGAATACGATAAAGTCATGGAGTGGAACGATGGATACGACTAGAACTCTGAGGCGTCTCTACAAGAGAACACCACTGAGCACAAACAGAACTTCCGCTGACGGTTAAGCAGGTACCAGTGGTGAAACCCAGTCATGAACCCAGGAGCACCAGTGGGATTTCACCCTCCTTTGTGTTTTCAAATCTTTATAGCAGCTGTCCCTGACAAACGTTTATCAACAGCTTTTGTGTCTGAGTTTATTAAGGCCCACGTGTAGAACACATGTCATTTTATGCTAAAGGGATAGTTCTACATGTTGGGAAGAGGTTTAATGAGACGACTTAACCTAACACAAAGACCACATGCACGTCCAAGCTCAAAACTAACAAGTCATATCTTTTTATTGTGCAAAAATGACAATTTGCTGTTTTACAGAAAGTTAAGTGCAGGATTATTTTCTTGGAAGTAAAAATAGTCTTGCACAGGATCCTCTGTAAAACACTGACCTGTCATATTTACACCTTAAGTGATTTGAACTAACAAGTTATAGTGTGACGGTGAGCTTTAAATGTGCTTGTATGCATTTCTTGTTATAGCTGGACAGAGGCTAGCTGTACACCCTGGTTTCCAGTCTCTATGCTAAGTTAGCATATAAATGAAGCAGTCCCCTGGCTGTAGCTTTATAAATAATAGACTGATATGAGAGTGGGATTGATCTTCCAATGCTCCACCTGAAAGCAAATAGACATACAGTATGTCCCAACATGTCAAATTACGCCTTTAAACTGGGCGGTTCTTACTTTGTGTGTGTGTGTGTGTGCGTGCGTGTGCGTGTGTGTGTGTGTGAGAGATACTGTGACTATAATTGTATCAAATGCTAACCACTTAATATGTGAATGTTTGTACTTAGTGGGAAATGCTAGAGGAGGCAGAAGAAGAAAAAATATATAACATTTTCTGCATTATTGCTGTCCAGGTTTACTTCCTCTGCACGTCCGTTGTCCTCTCTGTCAGTCTTCATGTTTGTCACCTGTCCATATTGATTTCACAACTTCCCAGCCAGAAATGAAAAACCACTGCTTGTCTGGACAAATCCCTTGTTGTTTTCTTCAACTACTGTGATGATAGTTAGGATTGTTTGAACTGCACACTCTTTTAAATTTTTTATATGCAACTGACAAATGTCTGACGTGGGAAATGTGTATGTCCTAAAGCGTGTCTTTGTCCTTCCATTTCATAGATTAAACATTTTGTAGTTTATTTTTACTTAAAAATCCTGAGTGCATAAATACTGTGTCTCCCTCCATTTGTCCCCTTGATGCCACTGTACACGCTGAACCTCTTGAGTGAATGGAAATGCTGTTGAAAGAAACCCATTTGTTATGTGTTTGCAAGTGTAACTGTAAATATTTTGCTGTAAATGTCCATATTCTTTCATAATTTAAAGGCTTGGTGCTTCCTGTCCTCAGAATACACTTGAGTCTGTGGTCTTTGACTTTTCATACCATTTGTCTTTTTGACTGTAAATAATAGGTGCTATGTTAAGTTAAGCAAAGTAAAGATGAAAGGAGTTGATTAATTTGTATTGATTGACAAAAAAAAAATTAGAAATAACTTTGGATAATCTTGTATTTCCAAGCAAAAATACTGGAAAATGATTTGTTAGCCTCCCAAATGTTAGTTTGCTGCTGTTATTTGTCTCAATCTGATTATCTTTGAGTTTGTGACAAACAAGCAACGTTGGCATTTTTCACTGCTTATATTTGTATTAATCAAGAAAATAAGTCTGATTAATTGGTGAAGAAAATATTCATGATTTGTGGCTCTAAACTCAACAATTAGCCAAGATACAAATAATAACATATAACCTCAGATGACCTTAGAAGGGATTGATAAGATTGGTTTTGAAAGGTGCTAAGCTAAGTTGAATATTCTTTTTTTATTATCGTCATAAGCACTCTAATATTTATCTAATTTTCCCTAATTTTTTATTTATTTAATCTAGGGATTGGTCTTAAAAGCTAAAAATATATATATATATTCTGTTCACTCCTATTTGATAATACTACTAAGAATATTCAAAACAAATATTCTTTATTGTCCACAAGGGGAAGTTTTGCTTGGGCCAAAGTGCTACAGCAGCTGCACTGCACAACAGTACATTGTGTAACAAACAAAAAGAAAAACTGTTCACACGAACATATCGTATAAAACCCAGAATAATAATGCAGAATAAAAGTGACTTGAATGTTGCACCTGGACCAAAAACCCTTTAAATGATGGAACACTAGAAGGAGATAACGCATTAAAGATTAAAAACAAGAACTGGCTTTTACACCAGAGTGTAAAATGTGCCGGACAAAGTGCAAAACGCTCATTGAGATACATGGCTGAAGCGAGATGCTTCCTGTTGGGATGAATAAGAGCTGGAGGCGGTTGGTCTTACACCTTTGTCTCAGTCTATATCAGGATTGGATCAGATGTTAACCAGGACTGAATGACTGATTCTTCACTTTAACAAAAAATAAAATGTCCATGTCCTTCCGTATTAGCAGGTGTTTTGGACGAAGCCTGACTCAGGTACTTCCTGTCAGGGGATCCTCCGGTAAGGTGACACCATAGACTGTATATGGGTGACACCTGTGCGGCGGGGGGGTGATCTGGGTGTGACTGTTTTTGTTCGCTGCTGCAGTTTCAGTCGACACAGCCCAGGTGAGACGCACCGAGCAACAGGTAAGTGACGAGCACGAGCGTCTTTTACTTCACTTTAAAATAAATCTCCGTGAACCAGTCCCCTGTGGCTGAACCGAGCGAACCCAGGTGTGTTGTTGGATACTGCTTGTAGATCAGTGATCTGCAGAGTGAACAGCGTCTCAGCGCCAACCCGCTGCAGGTGGCCGCACGCACGGAAACATGTAGTTTCGTAGTCTTGACTCCTAAAAAAACAAGAAGTAAAGTGGTGTTTCACTTCCATGTTGGCTGCCAGGTGTGGTAGTGCCCTTCATCCTTTAATTTCGCTCATTTTGCTGTTCTTGTTTTCTAATTTCGACAAAAAAATCTGAGTTTTGATTCGATTCCAAACGCATCTTTATTTCGAGCTTCTTCAAGGTGGTAATGTGTTCCCTTATCTTGGTTTGATGTCTTCAGGTGATTGCGACTATTTCCTAAATGTGTACAGACCAATCTAGAGAATTGTTATTGTACATAAAAGTACATTTCTAATAACAGGACTCTTTTTGCAGATTCTTTTATAAGGGCAGCACCCACTAGATCCAGCAGCAATGTCCTCGGGGCCCCATGGGAGTCCCCCTCCCTACGAGGAAGATGGATAGTAAGTCTTCTGTTGTTGAAAAGTGGATTTGCAATGATAATCATTTGTCAAAACTTTGTTGACGAAGTCGCTGACACAATGTGATCTGATCCATCCAGAGTCTGATTATTACATTTAGACATAATTGATGGCCTGGCTGTTCAGGTAGAACGTTTTTCCTTCTTGAATTTTTGCTCCCTCAAAGATGTTCAGCAACTTAAAAAAAAATGGAATATTATAGTTTTATGATTTGAATTTAAAAAAATCATAATTTTGAAATTATCTCCTAGAAAGGCAGAGTTTAGTTTGTCCACTCTGAGCTTCTGTAGAGACATGGAGGAAGAGGCCCGCTCTTGAAGTAGATATATAGACTCATTTTACAGTAATGAAAGTGATTCTTAGTTTAGCTGATTATACACAAATGAAAACATCATTATGAAATGTATACTCCTTTTCGGCCTTTAAATAAGTCCTACACACTGGACCTTTTAATTGATATAGAGTCAGTAGTGTGTTGTGTAGTATTCCACCATTGTTTATTTGTTTGCTTTTCTTTGCTTCACTCCAGCTGATGTGATTCATTAACCACCACACTCAGATAATAACTTTTAATGTTTTTTTTCTGAATTGACAGCACCGCCGCTCCGCAGACGGCCTACTCTTACTATCCAGATGATGAGTTCCAGCATTTCTACCGCTGGACGTCTCCACCAGGCATCCTCAAAATCATGGGCATCATAGTCATCGTGATGTGCGTCGGCATATTTGCTTGTGTAGCCTCCACTCTGGCCTGGGACAGCCAGGGAGCCATGGGTGGCTTCGGGGGTGTAGGGGGAGGTTATGGCGGCGGCGGTTATGGCGGCGGCGGTTATGGCGGCGGCGGATTTGGTGGTGGCGGTTATGGTGGCTCCTATGGAGGCGGCGGATATGGAGCTGGAAACAACTATGGCTACGGTAGCCTGGGAGGGAACTACAATGATCCCCGAGCAGGCAAAGGGTTTATCATTGCCATGGCAGCCATCACCTTCATTGCCTGCCTGGCCATCTTCATCATCATTGTGTCCCATCAAAGCCTATCAGAGAGCAGGAAGTTCTACCTAGCAGTGATGATCATCTGTGCCATCCTAGCACTGCTAATGCTAATTGCGGCCATAGTTTACTTGGTGGCAGTGAACCCCACGGCGCAGTCCTCTGGGTCCATCCAGTCTATGCAGATTGCTGGCCTGTGTGCTCAGTACCAACAACCACAGACTGCAGGAGTCTTCGTCAACCAGTATCTCTACCACTACTGTGTGGTGGAACCACAAGAGGTGAACAAAACCCATTTGACTTCCTCCTCTCAGGCCTGTAGCTGCACCTGAGCATTTGGTTCTAACCCGGAGTGTCACCTCTCGTTTCAGGCCATCGCCGTGGTGTTTGGCTTCCTGGTCGCCGTCGCTCTGATCGTCATGCTCGTCTTTGCTCTGAAGACTCGCCAGAAAATCATAAACTTTGGCAAGAGCAACGTTCTGTGGAAGAAAGTGAAGATCATCGACGAGATGGCGCCACCTCAGGATGTGGAGGCATGGGTGTGTGACCTTAAATGTTTAACCTCAAGAAAATCTGTTAATTTCAGCTTTTAAGTTATATTATTTCAAGCAGAATTTTTTAGGATTTTGGACTGTTGAAACAAAACAAGATTATTTATGACTGCACCTTGAATTGTGTCTTACGATTTTAAGCAATTTTAAAGACAATTTTATAAGATTGATACATTTTATGATGGGTTAATCTGCAGATTTTTTTATTGACCATTTGACCAAGAACTGTCATCCTGACATCCCCTTAAGTCCAAGGCATTAGCTTGTAGCCCGACCAGAGTCCAAAGCCCAAAGATATTCAGGTTATAATGATGTTAAAAAGATCGCTACTTCTCGTTTTGGTGACGTAGGATTTTTTTATAGAAAGTCTGATGTGTTTTAACTTTCAATTTAAAATCTTGTGTTTGAGATTTAGACTGAAAAAAAGAAGTATTAAATGAAATCTTAACAATTATGAAGCTGTTACTCAGGCAGATTTCACATCTCTGCTTCATAATTGAATCAAACCTTTTACAGAGCTGCGACAATTATTCAGTTGAGTAATTAGAAGTTTGTCAGCTACAATTCTTATAATTGATAATAGGAAAAAATGCTAAACATGGATTGAGTTTTCTAAACTATGACGGGGAACTCAGCGTCTTTGGGTTTCAGACGGATGGCTCAAACAAAAAAAACATTTGAAGATGTCATTTCAGAGAGAAAAAATATGTATCGGTGGTTTAAAAGAAAAAACAATAATGACGACTAACAGTTTAGTTATTCTCAAAATAGCTGCCATTTGATGTATTGCTATCAGATTTATCAAGGTAGGTCAAATCTAAAGAAGCTATCTTTGCTGGTCCTAATTGCTTGTTTCATGTGAGTGACTGTTTGTGTTTGGGTTAGGTTTCAAGTTGTACAACCTGTTTGTCAGCGGGGGAAGGGGAACTATTTAGCAGCAAGCTCCTACTTTATAGCCCGCTTGGTTTCAGGGTGTGGCGTCTGCACGACGAGCAGTTTCAATCGTATGTCACCCTGTCATAAAGCACGAAGAGCTGGAGCAATAACACCCTGCACCTAATAATGTCGCAATATTCGAGCATTTTATAATCCGAATGCAATTTTGTTTCATGACTCATGGTTTCTGAAGCTATTCACATAAGTGCTTTGCAACAACTCTCACATTTAACCCAGTAAGTAGTGATGAGCAGGTGAGTCACTCTGTAAAAGGTGGATTTCGTGATGACATTCAGCTCAGCCATGTCCTCAGAGCAGTGAAGAGGAAGAGCAGGTCCGACTGGTCCTCTGCGCCTCAAAGCCCACCAGCCAGCAGAAACCCAGGGCCACAGCGGCAACATGTCACTGGGAACGGGCTGCGTGGACTTCCCTGTAGCTTGTGGGAACAGGTCTGAAAGTGCTGAGGCTACACGTATGTAGACATGCATGTAGCTGCCGGGTGCTACACCCACACAGTTGTTTTGGAGGCGTGCAGCAGGGTGTAGCTCTGTGTGTGTGTCCCGTATTTTTCAGAGGACAAGTCCATGCAGGCAGATCATACCAGACATGGTTGAGGGGAAGCAGGTTTGTTCCAGGCAGCCACTCGTCAAATGGCCATTATTGTCATTGTCACTGAAGCAACTGTGTGAGGATCAAGATTGTTTTCACTGTTACTCGTCAATAATCGGTTATCATTTTTTCAGCGTCCAGGTTGGCGGTGTCACGTGATTTGTCTCAGCAACAGTCATCAACAACAATAACTCGTATTTTTGATATTTTTTGATCGTCCCAGATTGTCCGTTTGTGACTTTAAAACAGAATATGATCTAGGTACTTGTTTTCTTCATTAAACAAATTCTGTCTATGTTACTTATGCATGTCCGGTTTATTCTTCTGCAGGTGAACAATGTGTCCGTTGCCCCTGAAGCGCTCCCGATGGCAGATTACCCTGAGAAGCTGAGAGGCTCCAGGAGCCACCTGGATGACGAGAGCACCAACTACGACAAACCTCCCTACAGCTACTCACCACAGTGAGTACACAGACAGAGAGTGTGCAGTTCAACAGGGGCATGTCTGAGGATGCACTGTGTTCAGAACAAGAAACTTGCGGGAGCTTGTCCTTATGTTATAATGTGGATCAGGCTTTATTCTCGTTTTTTTTCTTTTCACTTTTCGTGCTGGGAAATTCTGAAAATACATTAAATTGACACTAGAGCTGTGCCACAAATCCAAAGGAGGCACACACATCAGTTTAAGCAGTTAAACCATAAAACTACCAACGTTGGTGTGTAAATTAAACTGCAACTTGTGTTTGGATGTATATATGTATATCTACAAGTTATTTAAACCAATTACTTTCATGCATTGAGAAAGCAAAGTGTGAAAGTATCTACTGATACTCAGCCTAGAACCCATGTGTAATGTGGCTCTGTGACATGCTGCAGAAACCTGGTTCAGTAGAAAGAGCCTCCCCGCTAATCTGAGGCAGAGCTGCATCTAATGATTATTTTGGATTAATCTCACAGTTTAGTCTGTACAACATTAGAACATATAGAAAATTACAATGGGTTCAGAATAGCAGTCAATCAACTAATGGTTTCAGCTGTCAACGAAACAATGTGTTTGAAATGCATCACATCTTCCTGTAACACCGAAACTATGTGAAACATGAGAGAGCGATGCAGTCATGAAGGAAACAGGACGTCACTGTTGACATGTTTACTAGATCAACAATTCCTGTCACATAGTCAGTCAGGCTGCCCTTTGCTTCATCCTACGGGAAAGAGACTGGAAGGTAGTGAAGTTTGACACTGTTTTACCTTCACGCTCGAGTACTCCCCTATGATCGGATCACTGGACACAGACCCCAGGTCTGAACAAGGCCAAAGAACAACACTTGCGTCTGGAATAATCTGAAGAATCAACAGTTTTCTTCTGCTGAGAACCTGTGGGTTTTACTTGAGGATTGTTTTTTTGTTAAAGCTCGTTTCAACAACCATGTTAAAAAAAAAACATTGTTTTTCTTCTAAATTAAAAAAAAACAGATTATCCCGTTAGCTGCTAAATTTTTTACCACTGATGTTAGATCCCTGTGATGTCGTGTATATGCAAGTCTCAGCTGGGCGTCTGAAATGTTTGATTTGTCACTGGCTACAAGGCGGTCTGTGTCATCCTACGTTTGGGTCCTTGTGAGTCGTGTTTGTTTGTTCCATGTTCAGGTTTACTGCTCCTTCTGCCTGGAGTGAACTTCAGAAGGATTTCAAATGCGAATGAGGAAAAAACTATGAAATTAAAGGGATGATAGTTTGCAGATGACAGGAGTCTATCATCTTTCTAATTATTCTTTACTTCAGCATAGTTATTTAACTCAGTGGTTGCTTTTTTAATGTGATCATATTCAGTATTGTCTGCAACTATGTGTTGTAGATGCTGGTCTTGTAAATGAGACAAGTCAACTCAACGGGACCATACCTGATTGAATTAAGGAACCTGCAAATTGAATAGAAAATACTGTGATTGTGTTTGTCCTGCAGGCCTCTTGTGGAAAACCACGCGCTGCTGCAGAACGGGGCTCCCTACAGCAGTAGCTCCGAGGTGGCCAGCTCGGCCGGACGGCAAAAGAAGAGGCGTGCAGGTCGCCCTCGCCGCGCCGATGGACAGGACTATGAAACCGACTATAACTCCTCAGGAGATGAGCTGGACGACAATGACTTTGACAGGTACGAGGATATAAAAGGTTTAAATCTCAGCTCCTGATATGGAGCCGTATTCAGATTTTTATTTCGTGGTTAACTCTGGGGAACAAACCAACTGATCAGGCAGCGGTTGACCTGCAGCTCCGGTGTTGTGAGAGAAATCCCTTTTTTTGTCTGGTGTTGAGCAGAGCCCAACTACAGTTGTTTTAACAAAAATTATGTAACTCTTTAACATAGCTGTCTCTGTAGGACCCCAAGCCTTATTGTTGTCAGACATTTATAAATTATAAATTAGTGCACGGACACGTTTTATTACAATGCTGAATTTTTTTTCTGGCTGCAACTCAAAAATTGACCAATTGAACACATGTCAATTACATTCAAAGATGTGGGGAAATAAGTCTCAGGTTTTCCCTTAAAAAAAAAAAATACAAATGTGTGAAAATACACTAATACAAGTCCTGTGTCCCTGTGTAATCTGCATTTTAATTATGCCTTTGCAAAGTACAGCTGATTTCAAATATTTTATATGATGATCATTTTGCACTGCAAAATAGCAGATTCATTATTCAGTCTTTACTGCAAATTGTATTTTCATCGATTTAACTCGCAGAACAAAACTTGTTTTTAGAAATTTGTGTGATAACTTGCTATCAGAAAATATGACTTTAGGACTCAATACATGACACAGATTCCATTGTAAGATATGTTTGCACAATTCAAAATGTTCTTGGAGTATTGATAATTTTATCAGATGCATGTAGTGAGGTAAAAAGTACTATTTAACGCTGAACTCACATGGAGTTGTACTTAACTGAGTGAATTATCAAATTTTCGGTGAACTATCCCTTTAACTCTAAAACCTCGTCAAGCTGAAGTAACAAGTAACACAAAACATGAAATAAACAAGTAAAGTACAAGTAATTCACAATTTTATTTCGTTTTTTTCCACCACTGCCAACTCCAAGCATGGTCTTCATTAATTGCTTTGACATATTGTTTTACCTTTGGCAATTTATTTTCCTTTTTCATCCCTTCGCCCCCCCCCCTCCCCCCCTCTCTCTTTCCACTTGTTCTCTGCTTCAGTGAAGTTTCTCCGATAACAAACGAGAAGGAGCGCAACGACTGCAAGCGTGAATTCGACCGCGAACACCAGGAGTACAAGGACCTGCAGTCGGAGCTGGACATCATCAACAAGAATCTGTCCGAGGTGGACAGAGAGCTGGACGAGCTGGAGGAGGGGAGCCCACAGTACCTGGTGAGAGCTTAAAGGAAGCAAGCTGTCCCTTTTTTAAAGCTTGTGTATCTATGTATCTGAACAAGACATCATGTGGGTTGGTGTCATTTTTCATTGTCTTGTCATTTGCACTCTAACAGGATGTCTTGGATGAGTACAACAGGATAAAGAGCATCAAAAAGGTACATTTGGTCCTAAAAAGGACGTAAACAGATTTAACATGGCAGTGTCATCACAAGACAGTCCAATAATACTCTTATTGGTGTTATTTGTTTTTTTCTAACGCACCCCTCTATCACCCCCCCACAGTCTGCAGATTATCAGGTGAAGAAGCGCAGGTGTAAGTATCTGAAGTCCAAACTGAACCACCTCAAGAAGATGGTCAGTGATTATGACCGCAGGGCCTGAACAAAATCTGTGGGGACAACCCTCCCCTCTGAGACGTGACCGATTGTTGAGTTTTGGAACAGTAGCA
The DNA here is from genome assembly GCF_947347685.1 of Pleuronectes platessa. Taxonomy (NCBI): domain Eukaryota; kingdom Metazoa; phylum Chordata; class Actinopteri; order Pleuronectiformes; family Pleuronectidae; genus Pleuronectes; species Pleuronectes platessa. Next base: position 3,005,769 of record NC_070644.1, on the reverse strand, counting down.
GACTGCAGAGGACGGAGCTGCTGCATCAAACGAAGCTTCTTAAGTGTGTTTGAGCTGATTGCTGTTGAAACTGCAATGGTTTTTTCTTTACTTTGGAAGGACAGAGCTTTATCCTGTCTGGTATTATGCCACTGTTTGTATTATGATCATCTCGTGACATAGGTACTGTTTTCTGTATTTATTTTACTCATTGTGATCTTAACATAGGAGTCTAGTAGAGGAGTGATATATGCAGATCCCTGCTTGATTTTTAATGAGCTCTTTATTTTTAATCCACTCGGTTTTTTTTCGGCAACATAAAGATGTAAATATTTGGGAAACACTTGTGTTTTTAATGATTTTTGCCGTTTATGGAAGTAAGTTCACATGTGTTCAATGTGTTTCAGACACATGGTGATATTGCAGGTTTGATGCATACTGATGTACTTGGACAATCATTTGTGATGTTTTTTACTAGAATAAATTCATTTAACAAACCCACTTTGTTGCTGTTGTTACACATCTGTACTTCTGCTCTCCTCAAATACTGACCACAATCTTTGTGACATCACATGCTCGTGATGCAGTTGATGCGTGTGTGTGTGGGGGGGGGGGGGGGGGAGATTAAGCAAATTACTTCATAATCTAAAACATCTTTTTGATTTAAAGCCATGATGCGTAGATGCCTTTGTACATTTTCCAACTGTTCTAATGGCTGAAACATGAAAAATATCATTGTAAATATATTATTTTCTTTTTGAATACTTCCACATTGTGACAAGGCTGCATATTTTTTAATTCTCCACAAAGCTGCATTTGAAAATAATTTTATATCAAAGTTTTTTTTTTATATTACTATGGCACACTGTTATGAATTGGTGCCCATTGCTTTTGTTGTCGTACACATAGTAGAACCGGTGACGATACACATTTACGCTACGCCTCTGATCAAGAGATGGCAACGAGAAAAAAGCAGTGAAGAAGAAGACTCAGCAAATGAGGAGGCTAGCAAGGCATGTTTCAAACTTGCATTTGTAAAACATAAATAGAATAAATCAGCTGTGCAAATATTTCAGCAGTATGAAAATATACGCGTCAGGATTTTGGCGAGCAACACTGACTGGAAACGCCACAGGGTTAACAAAATCCACACCTAGCTCTGAACTGTAGTTGAAGTTTAAAACTCCCTTTTTTAAACAACATGTACAACTTCAATGAATCAAGATCCATGAATTATTCTCTGAGAAATCAGGGCAAATGTTGAACATCTCACAATGTTACAGAAAGCGAATGACTCACCTGAGCCTTTCTGCATCCTTTCACTTAGATTCATGGAGATTGTTTTTGTGTAATCTTGCTTACAAACAAGCAACATAGAGAAAAAAACGGACCGTGGTGACAGCTAAATTTCCTTTACAAACGTAATTAGTGCTCATGTTAGTCTATGTTTTAGCTGTTTGCTAGATAGTTCAAAATAAAAATGTTTTAACTTTATAACGTGTATTCAGCCTTTTCTTCTGCCCCCTAGTGGCCAAAATATATTTATGCATCTTTAAGGAAGAGTTACATATATGCTGAAGCTACACGTACACTCACAACACACACTGTAGCCGTAGTTGATTGTTTTGTTCTTCCTCTTTGTATTTCCCTACAGGGACGACATCACATGATTTGAACACATTTCACATTAAAACACAAGGATTAGCTTTTTTTCCCTTTCAGCTGAATTTCATGCTGTGGTTTTGAACTGTTCGGACTGCATTGAATGTCTCCTCAATAGCATCCTCCTGGTCAGCTCTTTGGGGTGGCCCGGAGGAGCAGAGGGAAGGATGTTTTTTAGGTCAGACTCTTTCTCAGCCAGACCCCCTCCAGCTCCGGATCCAAAGTTGCAAACATTGAGAACAGGAGCGTTGGTGGAGTTGAGGGTCAAAGGGGGCAGAGACCTCGGCCTGGCCTGAGAACTGTGGTCCAACAAGAGGGCAGCGGACCCTCTGCGCTCATACCCGGACAGCACTCTCCTGCTTGGACCCAAGGCCAGCAATGACTCCCTGGAGCAACGTAAGGGGGCCAGCTTCTTGGCGTCTGTTGGGAGATTTTGGACGTCTACAGAAAGCTGAGGGTCAGAGCTGTAGATGTCTGCACCCAGCTTGCGCCTCTGGATGATGCTATGAAGGCTTGAGGAGGCCATGTTGTGAAGTGCAGTACGATGGTTTTTACCAGCAGACAGGCAAGAGGAGGAGGCTGAATCTGTTCCAAGGTTCTCCGAGTGGAGGTTAGGATGGGAGGCCGAGTGGGGTGAAAGGAGACCTGGTAAAGAGATCTTCTGTCTGGCATGCTTGGCATAGTCTATCTTGTTTTCACCTTCTACTCTTTTATCCCTTTCCAATATGGGAACTCTAACAGAGAAGTTGTCGGTTTGGTTGAAGTCCTGGCCATTTTTTGAAGACGAGGCTGCAAGAGACTGTTGAGTGAGCACAGAAGCTGGGATCTTTAGCCAGGGCTCAGAGTTCAACCTCAGGAGGGGCTGCTGCAGTCTGTTTGCCGCCACTTGGCCGAATCCTCGAGACCGTGACGGGGAACATGGATGGGAGCTCACACCCCAGGAATGGGCTTCTTTAAAAGAGAATAAAGTCTTTGGGGGACATAAGGATGTGGAGGTGCACTGAGGGGAGGTGATGATCTGTATTTCAGACGGAGATGCAGGAGCTGCAGATGCCATTTTGTCTGTCTGATCGAGAGGACCAATGGGAGGCATGGTGAGGTACTGCTTTGCCTGCAGTTGACCACAGGGGAATTTGTCAGTGGCAATGATGATCACCTCCTTCCCTTTGGCCTTGCAAGTGTCAAGCAACAGCTTCAGAACCTTCCAGTCTCCAGCCATGACTGCGTGGACCAACGCTGACATCCCGGATTGATCCTCCAAGCTAATGTCGGCTTCACTGGCCAGGAGCAGAGACACCACCTCAGGGCCGGCCTGCTCGCGGCAGGCGTGCATCAGGGCAGAGTGACCCTCCTTGTCCTGGATGTTGGGGTCTGCTCCTTTCTCCAGAAGAAACTGGACCAGTTTGACCCGACTGGCGCTCTGGGCATCTGCATGCTGGGTCCTGCAGGCCACCATCAGGGGTGTCTGGCCTTGGCTGTCGCTCTCATTGATGTAAGCCCCCCCCTCCAGGAGCAGCCGTGTGAGTCGCAGACGACGGAGGAAAACGGCTCTTAGTAAAGGGTTACCTGAGTCCATCGCTCCACCAGAACTACAGGCTTCTCCTTCCATCCCTCCTGGTCCCAGCGAGTTGCTTTGTAAATGTAGAAAGACAGGTTTCTGTGGAAAATAACAAAAAGTATGAAAGAAATTATGTGAAAGTGTGCACGTACAGTATTATTTTCATAGACAGCAACTTTTGAAACCTGAGGTAAACATGTTACACATCTGCAACGCACATCTACATGCAGAGACACTAAATGGTGTCCTGAACCCTACATGTAAACAAACCACCATCCACATGAATTTCTACACAACTCCCCTTTGCCTGATCCTCTTTTCAAGTAGTTTCAACAAAAAGCTTGTCTCATGCTCAGGTCAGGTTAATCCCCTGTTATTTTGTCAGCATTTTAAAATATAAACATGTGAAACAATTAGTTAGTGGTTTGAAAAGGCAGAACATTTTCTCATTGCAGATTGGATCTGCAGCACCAGCAGAGGCGGCCACTTTCTGTCAGTCTTTTTCTGCTGTTTGTCCTTGGATCCAAGAGCAGATGAAGTGGGTTACCAACGTCTGCGACAGGAGCGTAACATTTTTCTGCATGAGTCACAAACTGTGAAACTGAAAAACAGCAACAATTTACATCATGAAACAGACATTTACATAAAACAGAAATGATTGTGATTATTATAGCATTTTAGTTGGTATGCAAAGTGGCAACAGTCATTTGGTGTGTTTGTGTGTGTGCGTGTGTGTGTGTGTGTGTGTGTGTGTGTGTGTGTGTGTGTGTGTGTGTGTGTGTGTGTGTGTGTGTGTGTGTTTCGCTGATATTTTATACTTTTTTTGTTCAAGACCTAGAATAAATTAGTCAATCAAATAAGCATCATGTGGAGTCTGAAACCTGATATATCATATTTGTCTGAACCATAGAGTTCCATTGTTTCCAAAACCCACTAAACCTATTTAGAGGGCTTCATTATAGAAGGGGTTTGGGGAAATGACGGCGACACGATTTTTTTTTTATCTATCAAGAAAGAGATGGAGCAAAAAGCAACATTCCCTTATATGTTCATTCCATTATGGGACAGGATCCCATGATGCAGCTCAACATTGTATCTCATTAGACAATGGAACCTTTGAAACTCCACGTCCTCAGTTTGTAATGAAGGTGAGTAAATATCAAGAGAACTTCTAGTCAACCAATACACAGTAAGGATGAAAACAATCATCTTTTTCCACAACATTGTGACAACATGAGGTGCTTCAACTAAACAAAAGAAATAAAAATAACATGACAGTCGTGCCAAGATTAGACGAAAAGTGCAGAAATAAGCAGTGGAAACATGAAACAAAAACAGTGCAGACTAGTTAAATGACCTGTAAATGCTCACAGCCATACCATCAACACATCTGAACCTCGAATCCAAGCAGGGGGGAGTCTGGTCAGTAACTGGATGGGAGATCGCCTGGCAAATCCAGGTTCTTTAAGCTTTTTCACCCCATTTTAAATCTGCAGAGGGCGCTGGAGCTTCTGAGGTTGAGGAGACAGGACTTGTAACATGTGAGGGGCCGACTTCATCTTACTGTGTTTTGTATTTTACAGTGACCATAGAGGCGTGTGGCTCATTGATGCCTTTTCTAATCAATGATTGACAGAAATGGACGTCTAACTTATAACACAGAGTAACGTGCTTTATCAGACACTGGGTCCAGTCCTAAATTAAAATTGGTTATTCCTTGGGCCATATCCCAGCCCTCCGCAAAAATGTCCTAGCAGTGGTAACAGTCGTAATCCTGCTTACTGGCAGACATAAATTACAACATCACCTCATTGGCAGAGATGATGAGACAAAGACAGGAAGAGGACGACAAAAAGCAGCAAAGATATTTGTGAAAACAGCAGAAGGACATCAGGGTTATTTTTCTTTGACTTTACAAAGCTCCACACAAAAGGTGTAAAATCTGTGTAATACCACTTTACATTTGGTGAATCCATATCATTCCACTGTGTGGCTGTGAAAGCTCCCAGACGTCTTGGACATGTTCTTATGGAATCCTTATTTTGCCATGTTTCATGTCGTCTGCCTCATCCTGCTGCTGCCGTCTGCAGTCACGTCATCACTGAAAACAACTGAGCTCCTTCTGCTGGCAGCCATGCACGTCAGGAACAAAACACCACCTGCACCTTGAACACGTGAGGTGGGGGTGGTTTTTATTTCATTAATTCATTTTTCATTTTATAATCAAACCTTTTATCCTCCTATATCGCTGTTGCACATTGAGTCATTAAAACATTATTCTTCTCATGGTGGTAGTTTTTAGTTCTACAAATGGCAATCAGCTCGAAACTGAGGTCCACATTGAAATATCTCAACAACTATTGATCCCCAGAGGATGAGCCCTGGTGTCCCCTGATTTCTTTTTTCTTTTCTGTAGCATAACTAGGATGTTGAAATTTGGGGGGGGGGGGGGGTATGGAGGAATTGCGATGAAATTTGTGTGAGTTGTTTATCTGTCCGACACAGCACAAAAAAAACAAGTACTTTGTGTTTGGTGCTAATCGCCGCATGTTAGCGCTTTAACACACCAAAACAAGACAGTGGCCATGGCTGTGGCAACCTCAATAACTGTGTCGGTCAGGTTCAGCCTCACAGAGCTGCTAGCATGGCTGCACACCCATTGTTCACACATCTGGATCTACACCCTGGTGTAAAGGGGGTTCGAGTCGCCTTTGCAAGAACTGTTCATTCTGTGACCTACAGGGTCAAACACAATTTCTAAACTCACCAGTGCATTCTACTACAGTAGTAATACTACCACAAAAATACTCCCTTACAAACAAAACTCCACTTGAAGAAAGTACATTGACAACAGCAATATTTCCTTAAAGTAGTCACAGTTCTAGAAAAATTACCTGAATAAAGTCAGGGTTATATTATTATATAACTATTGGATAATAGTTACTGGTGGAGTGTAGATGTTTAGTTGAGGTGGTCTAATAAAAAGAATAACAGTAAATAAATCCAATGCAGATAAAGGTACAACATTTAATGATATTAAATTATGCAAGAACAGTACGTGTATCTCAGATATAGGTGCAGCATTAGCTTACTTTCTACTTCTGATTTCATCACTCGATCCTTGAGCTCTGTAGAATTCACTCTGATTTGATCCCACTGGTGTTGAAACCAGGAATCAGCTCTAGACCTTTCTATTGTAGCTATTTTGTGCCTTAAGTCATGATGACACAAAATTATTCTTCTCCTAGAATCATTAGAGCAGCTCATACTTGGGTCAGTATCCTACAAACAGGGCACATATCCAGATGTGCAGGTAAACACCCTCAAACTGCACATTCACAGTTTCCCGTCAAACCATTGTCCTAATACTTAGAAGCTGCACTCTGTGTTCCTCACATGCGTTTATTGTGCAGTGCATTGCAGCGTTTTGTTTCCAACATACCTGCAGACCGCAGAGCGAGGATATTCTCCTCCTCACAAAACAGGCTCCTCTCAGCACTCATCCTTCAAAAGAGCCCACTAACAATCGCAGTGTGTGTGTGTGTGTGTGTACTATCATTGCCAATCTGTGTTCATGGTGTACATGTTTGATGCACACGATGAGCACGTCAAGAAGAGACACATTATAGGAAATAACTGAACATCATCCATACATTCAGTTGCCTTCAGACTTATCAACCACTTTCTTTCTCTCTTAAATTGCAAACTTTGTGAAGAACGGCTGATGATAATCGTTCTGCTGTATTTCTATATTACTCACCAGCCAGTCGCTCAGGATTAATCCTCTTGTGCAGACATTTGTGATCCTGTGGCAGAACTGCAACTGACGTCCTCTGTGTACAGGCAGTCCAGAGTTGGAGTGTGTGTGTGAGTGTGTGTGTGTGTGTGTGTGAGTGTGTGTGTGTGTGACAGCAAGCCAGAGGAAACTGGAGCTGCAGCACCCAAGGTTTCTCAGATAGTGTTTGCTCGTTGGACAAGGTACATGGTGAGAGAGAGGGACGCAGGCTTGTTGTCAGGCACGTCTAAGAAATGGTTAACGCTGCTGTAACAGCAGCAGCAGCAGCAGCAGAGCTCAGGAGAGTTAGTGAAAAGGCGACCAGAAACCAAGCACTAGAGCAACCCGGTGCCACAGCATGTCTGCTTTATCTTTTCACTAATTAAAGGGGGTTTGATTCAGCAGCAGCACATTAATGGTGAATTTGCCTCGTGGCACTTTCTTTAGTAATGTGCAGAAAGGAAAATTGTTTTGTCCACCTTATCAATGACATCTCCATGACAACCATCGAGGAGGCCGAATGACGGCACACGTTGTAATTGTGCTAGAGGAACTGTTCTTTGTTGTCTGTGTGGGAGTGTGCACGCACCTGTGCAGGGATAAGAGTCTGTGCATATACTTTGCATGCACAAGATATAGCTTTGTATTGTAACGTATAAGAGAACGAGAAAAAGCCTCTTTAACTGACTGATTTATCATGACTGCGACTTCATGTATGGAAACTTTAAATAATGTAACCATAGACAATATAATAGGAGAAGAAAAAGAAACAGTGATTCGAGCTTGATGTTCTGAGCCTAACAAATATGAACCTATGTTAATGTATGAACATGAAATGTGAATTTTAAAGAGTCCTTATTAAACTGCCCAGCCCCTCACTTACCCAGCTGTTACTAACACAGGGTTTCTACCACTGCTGTAGCCATAGAAACACCTGTGATTTCACAACGCAGGTCATAACTTCCCCACAAGAGGTCAGCATCTGACAATATGGCTCTTCGCACTTGATCATCTTGTTGTCTGAAGGTGGGTATTTTATTACAAGCCCATACATTAGCATTATGATTGATTACTGATGAGCACTGCATTAAAGATCTAACCAAAGAAAAAACAAGGAGGGGCCTGATACAGTAGGAAAAATCGAACTTGATATGTATGTAACCACGTGTTCTTTCAGTGTAGTTATTCCTGGTTATTCTAGCTTTGGACTCATGGAAAATAGGTTAAATAAAAATAAAATGGACATTTAATAGATATACAGTTTTGGTTGAAGAGCCCAGATCTGAGGTAGTCCAGTCCACAAATGCAGATCCTTCTGATTTGAGAAATACATGGTTGAATTCAGACAGCGGACTCATAACCAGGTGACCACTTTGGTCCACACTAATATCTTACTATGGACAAATTACAACAATTTTAGTGATACATCAATGTCAATTAGACTTTTTCCAATATTTATATGTTTTGTGTTCAGACAAGCAAAACTGTGTGTTTAGTGGTCATTAGTAAATGCTAGCATGCTAATATGCTAAACTAAGTACTTCATAGAATTTTAGGGGGTTCCCACAAAATTGTCATTGTCCTGGATAAAGTAATAAATAACATTAAATCTAACTAAATGTCAATTATTTTAACATTGTAACAACCAGTGTGACAGAGCTTTAATATGATAGTTGTGTAATTTTCATATTAAAGCTCTGTCCTGTTCTGATGGAAATCACCACAGTGAAGTACTCTCAGCTGGAAACAAGAGACACCCACAGGACTGTATGTTTAGCCATAATGACTAACCAGGCACCTGCTGAACTGCCCTCTTAGGGAAAGCACACATTTTTGATTTTATTAGTTGGAGAGATTTTCTTTTTATACATAACTACCATACAGTGCAGTGAATCGCAGGTCTCAAAACCGCCACTGCCTATTGTGATACTGCAGAAAAACCGGAGTGACTGAAGATTATTTACAGATGTGTCTCCTCACATAGTTACACCACTCGGCATTCAGCACTCCCACTTCATCTCCACACTTACAGAGCCACATTAAAATGTATTTAGAGTCATGTTTGTGTTGATGCGATGAATACGGTTAGGGCTAGGGAAGTTTTCCCTCTCTTTAAACTCTTAATTTGGCCTCCACCACCTCCCGAGGTCTATTTATTCAAGGCAATTCAATGTTAGTATTTTAAATAGTCTACAAAGCTGACATGATAATTCTCTGTGGCTTTCTCACAATAAGTGACACATTACAACTATAAGTCGTCACGTGATTTGTTGTCATATCAAAATACAGATTGTAGCACCTTTAATGACAACAGTAGTGACACACGTAAATATGTTTGAATGTGGATTTGGCCTCAGCAATATATTTCTGTTATGTGGCACTGGAACAGTCTATAATTAATCACAACCATATTTACAGACTACTACACTGAAGCACTGCAGTGATGTGGAGGAGTTGAGGGTCTCCTCTCACATTAGCTTGGTTCCACGTCGGTGCTCTCCCAAACAACACAACTAAGCATCAGTTCAACATCACATGGAACAGATGCAGAAGCAGCTGTGCATTTCTTACAGATTGGGAATGGATGCACTGTGTTGCATCAGATTGCCAAATGAAAATGTAAGGATCTTAACTGTGCACAATACCAGAGAATCAGACTTATGTAAAGTTGTCATATAGTGTAGAGAAGGGTAGATCATGATCAGAGTTTGGTGATTTATGTGTGGCACGGTAATAGTAATCCTCTGTAATCCTGTGCTGGCTATATCTACAGATGAGAGTGCTGTTATTAAAGAGCCTTATGTCTCCACCCAGGACCACCCACTACGCACGCTTGTCTATTCATGATTACACTGTTCAAACCTGAATGTGAAGAAAGTAACGTCCTAAATTGAAATTTTCTTTACAAAAGCAATATTGCTACTTTCTAATCAGGCAATGTAGCTAAGGGGCTATATAGACTGTACCTAATGGTTTTAATTGTTTGTTTATTAATGGTTAATAGGTAATTTACATCCTTACAAATCAGTTTAAGTGTTAAAAAAGAACAACGTTGGACTCACTGACATATGAATGGTAAATCTGTATTTATAGAGCACTTCTAGCCTTGATGACCACTCGTACCATTCATACATTCCCATACCCACTATGAACAGCACAGGGACAACTTGGGGTTCAGTATCTTTCCCATGGACACTTCAGTAAGCGGAATGGGGAAGAGGGGATTAAACTACCAACCTTTTGGTTAGAGGACGACCCGCTCTACCCCAAACAGCATGGCCCTTTTTCTGGTCAGGAACAAGCACAAACTGGCAGCCCAAAAGTTATTAACCAAAACGCTAGTAAATGATGCATTACTAAAGCCATAAACAGCAGCATAATAACCTATGACTTATTACCCAAACAATAGGGAGGAGAGTAATGTAAAAAATACAGTTTCAAAAGTAAACGTATGGAGTTAAGATAAAACGTGCTGTTTCCACATAATCGTGCACCCCGGCAATGAACCTCTGCACTGCATGGTACAGCTTTAGGACAGCTGGTGGAATGATTGTGCTGTTGTTAGTGTACAGCTTCTCAAACTGAGCTCCAGTCTGTTGAAACTGAGCAGCATGAGACTGATGCCCGGCTGTGATGCAACGTGTGTGTGTCCTTGCCCTCTCCTTTAACCTCAGAGGGATTGTTTTCTCTCTGTGCTCCCTCGCCCCATGTAGCTCAACTCTGGATATTAAGCTGCGATGAGACTTTTTCCTTTGTCAGCAATGCCACCGTTTGCCTATAGACTCTGGGGTCTGGTGTGGCCTTTAATGCTTCTGGGCTGATAAGATGCGAAAGGATGAGATTATTCTAGACCAGTTGTTAATGGGTTGGCTCACCAAGACCATTAACAACTGGTCTTACAAACCCCTAAATATATGTCTAGTACCAACGTTTTTGTATTTTTTTTACATTTAATGCCAACGATTGTTTGCCAGTGTTCTCTTTGGTTAAGATGTGGTTATCCGTTTAAGTTAAGAGGAGGATAGTGGTTCATTTAAGTAAAAACATGAATTGCAGGTTTGTGACTGTAGGCTACCTCCTGAATGAACTCGCTCACCCATATCTTGGCCTCACCACATATAGGGCTGACTCGTATTTAACTAGCAAGGGATGTTGTGAGCTGCAATATAAAATGACACTGGATTCTGCTGTTCCATGTTCCACTTCCCAGAACAAGGCAAATTGGTGCAATGTGCCATTTAATAAGCGTTAGTCAAGTGGTGCTTTAAACATCTGCCTTCAACTGTTTTTAATTTATTACTATTGCAGTGCCTGTTCTAAACCTGCTTGTATGAAATGGGCTGTTTGCCTGGCCTGTGGTTCTACTTTAAAATGTATATCTTGTCATTAGTTCTACAATATACTGTCACTTTTGATTGTTTGTGTGCTGGACGTTGTGTGCAGAGCATTTTATAAACAGTCAATGTTGCAAAGTGAAGTTAGAAATTTTTTTTTATCTTCTTCCTACCTAGACCATGTTCTGTATAAAATCACCCTGAATTGGCTTTAACTACTGTTCACATGTGTGACTTATAGCTAAGTTTTAATGATTTACTGAACTTCTTTAATTCAGCTCAATGTCTGTGTTGTGAAATGATATTGTGAAATCAAAATAATTACTGTATGAAAATGACCCGGACATTGGGTGCTGTAATTTATCTGAAAATGTAGAAGAAGACATTTTCAACTCAGTCCAAAGACTGAAGGCACACTGCTCGTCCCAATGACTGCTACAGGGTGCAGGTCGCCTGTTAATATTGAACGTATCGCGTGTTCAGATGGAACCAAATTCAACACTGTGCTTCCTCGGTTCTTTAAGAACACACATGGAGTGTGAGGTCAATAGGATGACCGCTGCTGTGCGTAGTGTTTAATGCTAAATAGCACGTGTAAGCAAAGTAAGATGATGGATAGATGTTATCCTTGATTAACAACCATGTAAGCATTGTTTATGTAAACAGAGTATGTGCTTCAATCTGTTCCATGACCAATACACAGAAATGCACTGTCAACTGTTTTTATTTGATTATTCCAATCAAATAAGCATTAGTTTGTCTAGCAAGACAAAATACCAAATATTAACTGCTTCTAAAGCATTATAATTTGGTCCTTTCTCAATTTTCAATGACTGTTTATTGAATATTTTGGGGTTTTGGACCATTTGTTGGACAAACTGACCCATTTGACAGTGTTAGTTTGGGCAATGACAAATTGTGATTGTCCTTCTTCACATTATTTTGGACATTTTCTTGCGTAAACAAGTAATAGAGTACTGGAGAAAAATTCACGAAAATCAAATTCTCATTTAAAATTGCATTTTATAACATGTGTTCTGTTCGTAGTGCCAGCTCTTTCTCTTGTGTGTGCATCTGAAGTTGTGTTTGTACATGTTTCTGTGCAGAGGAATTCTTTGGATCAAGGTGGGACACAAGTTTACCCCTAGTTCCCTACCAGGCGGTCGTGTGGTATCTTCCCAGTGGGCATAGATCTGCACCAGCGTGGGTTTTAATATTCTCCATCAGCCGTGCTGATGTGGGTGGTGGCGAATCTGCTGCAGAGGGAAAGGTGCACTGTGGCTTGAACGTTGTGCTTTATTTTGTGTGTGTATATGTGTGTGTTTTTTTATAGAACATCGTGTGTCACATCATCACACTATATAAAATTAAATCTCAACAGGTCACTGCACAGTAGAGCAGGGTTAGACTTCATCACAGTAAACTGATACTAAGCCGCCTAACAGATTAGACTGGCACCGTCTGCGTGTTACATTGTGTCTTTTGATGCTGTTCGTCGGTGTGGAAGTGAGAGTGAAGCTATTAAAGGGTTGCATGTTTCTGACCATGACCACAAGCAGACCTTGACCTGACCCTATGACTGTAGGGTGGAGGGAGAGGTGGAGGTCTCTCAAGATTTAATACTCCTCCCTCCCCACTCCACAACGTCAATCAACCACAGCATTTTGTACATAAGTGAAAGGCAAAGTCTGTGGCAGCTTAACCCAACACACACACACACACACAGACACACACACACACACACACACACACAGACACACTCAGCCTACTAAAGCTCTGCAACATCTGTTTGTGCTTTCAGGCCAAACGAGGGTTTCATAACAAACACCCATCTCCTGATGCATATCCCCAATTTACATAACTAGAAACTTCTGCTTTTGTCCACCTCCTAAGTGTGTGCGTGTGTGTGAGAAAGAGACACAAAAACAGGGGTCTCAGAAACATTTTTACATGTAACGCCATCCTTTGTCTAAAAACAAAGTGAGACAATTTTTGCTTATGCTATTTCAATATCACAGCTGTTTTTTATTAACTTTAAACAGAATTTAAATTCTACTGTATTGTGGAAGATTAAGTTAATAAATTTGATGGGACATAAATTCTACTTTTGCCTGCTACAGACTAGAGGATTTCTACATATAAACTGAAAGGTGGGAGATCACAATCATAAGGACAGATGTAAATGTTTTTCAATCTCTTAATCGTACGCAGACACTAGATGATCCAGTCGAGACACACAACCACACACTTTCTGAGTGGCGATGCCAGACATTTGGAATCTCAGAAACTTGCTTGATCAAATGTAACTTCTACCCATACAAACTCCACAAACGTCTGTCTGTCTGCATGTGAAACGCATATCTCACAAACTGTTCACCCGGCTTCACACTTGAATTGTGTATAAGCAGTGTGGAATTTGTCTGTATATAAATATTGCCTATAAAATCTTCTGCAGATAATAAAATGTATCTGCAAATAAACCAGGTGAACAGACTATTTATGAAAACCAGCGCACAAACAATAAAAACTGACAGTGTATTGTGGAACTGTTTGAGGAGGACTCATTAAGGAATACTTCTTCATAGTTAGCTGAATGCAACTGTGCCTGTGATTGTTTGCACCGAAAAACATGATAAAAGAAAAAAGTAGCACTCATTCAGTTTCCACAAAAACATTCTGTCCTCCTTTACCTGGTGCAGGAGTCAAAAGCCTTATTAACACTGTAGGCAGCATGTTTACATTCTAAACACATGTACTCAACATCTGGTTGGTGAGGCTTCCAAGTTAGCTTTCTCTCATTGGCTAATGGGGATTTCTACTCACGTGTCCAATCGCTGTTCCTTTCATACACCATCGGTTACCGTCGGTAACATTAAGATTATGTCGGTAAACCCTTCACATTACAGGATCATTTGGCCAGATAATCTGTTCTTTTCTTTAGTGATTTAGATCCAAATTTAATCCTGGGTACACACTGTGCTTTTATTAAGCTGGTATGTTGTGTTAACTCACATGCTCCGATCCTCTGTTTCTGCAGAAACTGTGGCCTTTTATCCTCAAAACATATGGATCAGCTGAGTGACCATGACATGGAGCATGTTCTGAACATTAACATGGAACCCCATTCTCAATTATTTCAAAAAAATATCTGAAAAATTCACAAAAGCCTGCCTTACTTCTGCTGCAACCTTCTGTTTAACCCTAACCCACAACATCTCAAATAAAAAATATCTTTAAACACTGGGCATGAGGGACATAAGACCAACCACTGTACAAAGTTCCTGACCTGCCAGAAAACCATTGAAATTGATTGTCTTAGAGTCCCATTGTTGATCGTTCAACCCTGCGTGATCTGACATGAAATTCTGTCGGTTTCTAAAATTAGCTGAGGTTAAAGAATGTAATGAGCCAGACTTAGTTGGGGTCAAACTCCAGACAAATCGTGTATACGTTTCTCCAGGGTTATAGACGTTTTAGTAAAGGTTCACTGTTTGTGTTTTGACAGAGAACGTTTGTTGACTGGGCCATGGGGACAGAACGCCAACAGGATATGTTGCACTTAAAGACACTCACTTTGTTTGTCTAACCCAGACCTGCTGAGGCCTCCCACACTCTGGAATACATTCTGCCACAGAATGAAGACTTTACCCACATTACTTACAATACTGTGCAAAAGTTCTAAGTAATGTTTTGGAATTTCTTGTAACAAAGTCATCAGAGATTTATTCTGCAGCAGGACAATGAGACATAAAGATCAACGACGGGTCCTGTTTTATGAAAGACATAAAACATCATAAGATATTCAGGCTAAATACATGGTGTGAGTGACACTGTTTTTAATCTGAATATGAATGCCGTGGTTCTGGACACTTGGATGAAACCACAGGAGCAGTATGGAGGCATGTTGTGTTTTTCATGTTTTTCTCTTTTTTTTACGTCTGAAGAGTCGGTGTGAGTGATCCCCTCCCTCACGGGGGTGTTGGCTCCTTCGAGTGCTCCTGTGTGCACGTGCACGCCAAGGGGGGCGTTTCTGGGCTCGTGCGGCGCGACGCGGCGCAACGAAGCGCGGCGGGCCATAGCAGCGCGCGGCGGCGGGTCTGCAGCGACCTGTCTCTTTAAGTCGGTGTCAAAGCCGATTAGCGCTGATCTCCGCCGCGATTCTGTTTTCACCGTCTGTTCCCTCCGTCTATTTTGGTGTCGCGGTGCCGTCGCTTGGAGACGCTTTCTCCTTTCCCTTGTTTATTTGATCTAATTTAGCAGAGACACTCGTTGGCTCGAGCCAACTCCGCATCAAAGTTTGCAGCCCGCAGTGAAGTGCGTTGGTTTCCCGGCGGCTCCACTCGGCGGGACAGTCAAATTCCCAAATGTGATGAGAGGGATGTGACACTCAAACTTTTCCTACCATGGTAAGCCTGGATTACCTTTCCCCGCACAGCGTTTTCTCTTTGGTATCCCTCCGCTGAAGAGACGGACAGTGAGAGCAGACCTGGGGACGGGATGCGATGTGACTGTGTGAAGTTGGCACCGAGATAAGAACACAACCCCGGGGGAACGTAAAATGCAGAAGAGCGTGCGGTACAATGAGGGCCACGCTCTGTATCTGTCGGTGGTTGCGCGTAAAGAGGGCTCCAGGCGCGGCTTCCTGAGCAAGAAGACCACGGAGAACAGCCGCTGGACAGAGAAGTACTTTGCCCTGTACCAGAACGTGCTCTTCTACTTCGACAACGAGCAGAGCGCGAGGCCCTCCGGTATTTACCTGCTGGAGGGATGCACGTGCGAGCGCGCACCGGCGCCCAAGGTCTCCGCCATCAGCAAAGAGCCCATGGAGAAACAGCAGGTGCGTCCCGCCTCACTCAAGTTCATGTATTGGCAGTGCACAGCATATAGTACAAGTACACGTCCTGCATCCCCATTCAAGTTAAATAAGTACTTAAGAGGTTATTATGTGAAAAATGTACTTACGGTAGACACACACGTTTGTACAACTATCTCAGTGAGGGCACTCATTGATAATTATGTCAGGTATCCAGCACCTTACCCTAACCTTAACCATCAAATGAAATGTCTTACCCTATCAATCTTAGAATAAGCCTAATTCTAACCCTTAACCAAGTCTTAACCCTCAAACAGCCCATTCAAAGTTGGTCTGAAAGTTGGGATCGGCCAAAATGTCCTCCTCACTTTCACAAACGGTCCTCACTCTGCATGTTGTAGGCTCAAACTGGTCTTCATAAAGATATCTGTAAATACACACACACGGCCAACTGAGGACATCATATAGTTTACATTGATTTCTTTACCCTCACCTCAACTATTTTCCAAACTCTTACCCTTACCACCCAACCCTTCACATAAACAGTTAACAGACAACACACATGTATCAATGAATATACACAGGTTGGCAACAATTCATTGGCTTCAAAAATAAGTTTGGATGTTTTCAGTAAATATATGAAAATCTTAGCCAAGGTCTGAAATGAACCAGATTTATGAACTGAACCCAAATAGTTCATAAGTTTGAATATAACATTTTTTATCTGCAAAGAAACTAGTATAATAAACAGAAAACAACCAAAAGTGCAGTAAAAGGTCTAATATTTCCCACTGAAATGAAGTGAAATAACTTTACTATGTATCAAGCTACTATTTGATATTTGAGTATTTATGTTCCGTTTTCTGTATGTGTGACCAAACCATCTCATGTAGGGCTGCAACTCATGATTTATTTTATTGTCATTAGTCTTCCGATTATTTTCTTAATGAATGAATGAATAAATCAGGTCTCTTAAATTACACAATCTAGAGAAAAATGACATCGCAAGTTAGACCCCTAGTTTACATCTTCAATGTAGATCAACAAATATTTATAAATACCAAGTAACTTTCAGTCCAGTGCTTATTCAACCAAAATGTTCAGTTTTGAGCAGCTTCTCAGTCTTCACCGTTCATCCTCCTGCATGTTTTTGTCCTTTCTGTCCTCCCCTCCTACATGTGAAACTACTGTAGAACTGAAACAATAAGTTGACCTATTGATTAGTCCATTGAAAGAATATGAACAGACAGCTATCTTAATAGTTTCATCCTGATCCTAAAAGTGACTTTTTTAACACAAGAGGATTTTCAGTATTGGATTTTGTTAATTTTTTTTATGTTGTGCTTTGGAAACGTTTGAAGTTTTTACAAGAAGAAAAAAAAACCTATTTATTTGCATCTACGAGTGAATGAGCACTGACTTTGTTTCACTTTGCTGAGAAACTTCACCTTCTATTATAAACGTCCATGTTTTACAGTAGAAGATGAGTTTCTTCTCTGCCGTCTGTTTGTGTGGAAATTAACACAAGCTCCCAGAGAACGTGATGAGCTCGGCATAAAAAGCCTGGAACTAGTTATAACTTCACTGTATACAGATTTCGTGCTAATGGAAATAGTTGTTCTGCAGGAGCTATAGAATCATAATGCTAATTTTAAATGACCCATATTTGTGTTATTGCTGCTGCTGCTGGATATGAAGATGTGTCTCTTCCCATCAGCAGCTGGCAGAATGCAGATTCTTATTAAATAAGCTTGTGTTCTCTGAGGGTAAAAAACCTAATTTCCTTCCACTCAAGTGACTCCATGGTTCTGTTCAGATGCAGTTTGTTTCAATTATTTATTATTTTTAGATAAGAGCTGGATTACATGAGTCAAATCTAATCTGATCATTACAAAGGTAATCTGTCACGCCTTGTTAGATACATGCTGCCTGTGACATTCTGACCCAGTCGTGACTTCACATGCTGCGTTGATGGGGCAAAATGAGCAGACATGCTTTAGTGGGGTGGAAATCTACTGAGCCGCCCTTATGATGGCTGTGGTTCAGGATGGAAGCTCAGGTGGACACTTCACATGTTCATGGTTTACATCTTTCTCTCTGATATCACCAAGCACTTTTATATTATTCTTTTCCTTGTGAAATGTATCCAGATCTGACTACTAAACAGTTATCATTATTATTATTTACTGGTGCTGCTAATTACATAATTACATGATTCACTGCTATTTGAAACCAGCACAAAACCAATCCACCCATCTCCTGTTGCCACGTTCTCTTTCTACCCCTTGTTCTGCTGTTTGCTCACCACATTAATGCATAGACAGAGTTTAATGAACCTGTTGTATAGTTATCCCTATGATCCCCATGTGATTTATCTTGTTAACCCAATGCATATAGTGTATAACTGAAATCAAGACAAAAGAAAGACTTTAAGTCGTATGCAAAAAAACTTTTATCAAGCCCCTGCAAATAATGAGTAAATCAAATGTTCAGAGGATCAAAGAATAAAAGCAGCTTAGGATCTGTAATAGATGCAGGTGTTGTCAGTGGAGAGGGAACAGAGGAAATCAGTTGATCTATTTCCAGATCTTGCTGCAGTATAAAGCCAGAGGTTTAAAAAGTACTGAAATATTGTACTCAAGTAAAATTTTACTTAAGTACAAGTAAAAGTACTCATTTAAAAATCTTCTCAAGTTAAAGTAAAAAGTAGTTCATTTAAATTGTACTTTAAGTACAAGTTACTTAGTTACTTCCAACAACTTGATGGGGGCCGCTCCTATTCAGTGCAAAAAAGGACAAAGGGTCATAGATCCAATCCAAAAACAGTTATTTTAAATTAAAGGAGAATCTTTACAAATATAAGTGCAATGACATTAAACATGTCAAACATTAAACATTTAACATGTAAACACAACATTTAACTTTTTGGGAGGTTCATGTCTTGACATGACTAAAGCTAAAATAAAATGTTAAAATGCTGCCGTCCCACTTTATATTTAAACTTTTGGTTCAACTTTGGTCCACCTTTAGAGCACTAGTCTACAAACTTCTTGTTGAGTTTGAGCATTATATAGCTGTTGCCTCTTTTGCGTTTGAAGGCAAACTGCTTGCTGAGATGTGTCCGCAATATCATCCTTCTCTAGCTCTCGTGACTCGGCACTGGCGGCTTGCATCGACTCCATCATCCACTGTATGCAGCATCTACCACCAGTGTTGTGCAAGTTCACACCTCTCATGAACTAGTTCAAAGTTCAGTTCATACAAGTAAACATGAATAGTTCACGTTCATAGTTCACCATTTAAATTCTGAACTAATTCATAGTTCAGTTCATTTCATAGTTTTAAGGTGGAAAGTGAGAATGAAAGATTTAACTTGTTTTGACGAGTGTCGGGCCCTTCTCGCGGATCACCTCAGAGAGCGGATCACCTCGGAGGGGGTCCCCCACGCGACGGAGGGTTCCCCCAGCGGGCGCCTCGGCTGGCGCCTAGCATCTGACTTAGAACTGGTGCGGACCCGGGGAATCCGACGGTTTAATTAAAACAAAGCATCGCGAAGGCCCACGGTGGATGTTGACGCAATGTGATTTCTGCCCAGTGCTCTGAATGTCAAAGTGAAGAAATTCAATGAAGCGCGGGTAAACGACGGGAGTAACTGTTGGCACTGAGAACAGGTCAATCTGAGGAGGGCTGTCTTAGACAGGGTAAAAAGGTGCTGTTTTAAATTTTCCTTGTGGTATTTGACCAAAATATGTTGCAGACATTTCATTAAGACCCCAAGGAACCATATCGACTTGTGGTAAAATGGGCATTATATGTCTCCGTTAAATAAAGTTTAGTTAAATCAAAGATTGTTTCATAAATCTGATTCAATTTGTGCTCATTAAAAGATAAGAGTAATAAAGGGCTGAAATAATTTAAAATGGTGCTTTTTAATACATTTAGAAACTATATTACTAATTTTATGTATTATATGTACTGTGATAGGCCATAGAGTGTCATTTTGTTACATTTTGGTTGGTGGTGTGCCCCAGTATTTTGTAAATGTAAAAAATGTGCCGCGGCTCAAAAAAGGTTGAAAATCACTGCCTTAAAGGACCCATCGTATGCCCATTTTACCACAGTTGATATGGTTCCTTGGGGTCTTAATGAAATGTCTGTAACGTATTTTGGTCAAAATACCACAAGGATCATTTAAAACAGTACTCTTTTTACCCTGTCTAAAACAGCCCTCCTCAGATTGACCTGTTTTGAGTGCCCCGCCCCCCTCTCAGCAGCATCCTTCCACACTGTTGAGTCAACGTTCAGAGGTGTCCCGGGGTCTCCGCCTCGACGATCAGCACGTTTATGCATTTAAAAAATGGGTGATTTAAAAAAAGCTAGCTGTTAGCTACTAAGCAGCTAACAGCTAGCTTTTTTACATTAACATAAATGCAAAGTGGTTATTATATTCAAATCAATGAAATAGAGTTTCGTCATATACTAGAGATCACTCTACCATGTTGTGTTGTGTGAATCCTGTTGAACACATGTGTTGCATGCAGACAGGACATACATCTTTCATTCACATTTAAACAGAACTGTTTATGGATGCCGTCCTCTAGAGCAGTGGTTCTCAACCTTTTTTCAGTGACATACCCCCTTTGAAAAAAAAATTCTGCCGAGTACCCCTAACCAGCGCAAAGCATTTTTGGTTGAAAGAAAGATGTAATGTGATTTATTAATCCTTGTAACAAGACACATTCAAATTTAAAACTCCATCAATGTCCATAACATTGCTCATTTGTAGTGGTCTCTCTTGAACTATTTGGAAATAAAAATATATAAAAATAACTAAAGACTTTTATTATTATCTCAATATAAATAAAGATTTGTGCACATCAAAATAATTATCAACTTAAAGTGACCTCTTTTGGGATCATAATAAAGATATGTTCTCAAGCTGAACTCATGAACTTAATTATAGCTAAACACTTCTTCCCAAAAAATAAATCATTAACTTAGTTTTAAATAAAAGATTAGCTCAAACATATTTTTTAAATATTTATCATCTTAAAATATCTTCTTTAAGGATCGAAAATAATACTGACAGGTAGCTTGTTTCCGTTTGCTTCTGGGAGGCTTTTCGCATCGCGTCTTGAGATGACTGAATTCAGAAAGTTTCCTCTTAAAAAACTCAGGTGGCTTAGCAACATGACTTTCATGTTTTGTCTGGAGATACCGCTGAAGATGTGGTGGCTTAATGCCACTGTTGGCTAATCTCTCCCCACAGAAAGAAAAAAAAGTGTAAATAACCCAATCTATGTTATTGTTAATATTGTTGTTAAGTGTCTTTCTGTTATTTTATCGTGAAATATTTGCTCGCTTTAAGGTCAAACAATTTCATTTCTGTTTTTGTATTACATGCTTTTATTTTGAAAGGGTACCGGTAGAGACGCGGACTTCTTCTTATGAATCATTAACTTCACAACGGAAAACTTTTACGTTTTAGCGACCCTCCGAAGAGGCACAAGCTCTCACGGTGTTGTTTAGGGAAGGCTCTCTGCTCTGGTTTCGCCTTCTTTGGCGCTTGTCCCTCCGTGTTTCAGCAGCATTGCTGCTGCACTTCAACTCGACTCCATTGTTGAAGTTTTCAAGGCGGCAGTGATGACAGGTGATGACAGGTGGCGTGTGCCAGGTTGGGTCAAACCATCGGTATGGGGGAGACTCTGGACACTGGAGGATAATGAAATTGAAAAGCCTACTGAATATAAAATTTAGTTCATGAACTTACAATTATATTTTATTGAATATTTGTTAAATAACAATTTTTCAAGGATTTTTTAATGGATGCTAATTTTAAATATATCTATATATAAAAAAATCTCAAGTACCCCCTGGAGTACCTTCAAGTACCCCCAGAGGTACGCGTACCCTCATTTGAGAACCACTGGTCTAGAGGTTTAAAGAAATAATCTAAAATGACATTTGGAGAGTGTGCTTTCCAGCCTTTTTCACCATAATACCAGATACAGAGAATGTATCATGGACTTTTAGAAGTGAGTTCTTGTACCTTTCCTTTGTTTAGTTATCAGCAATTATAACTAATGAATCATCCTTTCATGCTCTCGAGTCATCTCTGTCTCTCTTACAGTTGTAAGAACTGTCTTAAAACAAGGGAAATATAGTTTGCCAATAAAAGTAACTGTTTTGAAAAGAAAAAACTTTGAGAAATGACTGTAGCCTTAAGGAAAGAAGGTGAATGAAGCTGTAGTAGAGTCAAATCCCATTCAACTGTAAAAAATAAGTTGATATCCTAAACAGATGCCGTTATAATACACCTTTTTCACAGCGGCCATTTTGATAGCCTTGATTAATGTTTCATACACCATCGGTTACACCAGTGTTAATAGAAACATTAATCAAGTCTCTATCTAAATTAGGGATGGGCATAATTAATCGACGATCGATTAATTGATCATTAAGAATTTCGTCGATGACATTATTTTTTTATCGATGAAAACTATTGCATGTTCCCTATGTGGCAGGAGGTCGGAATATCCGAGTTGCCCTGAACGCTGGAGGAAGCAGCCCGGAGCTAGCTCCGCTACTCGGCTTCATGTCCGCACACGGTCCATCAGTCCACGCGGAGGGGAACCCGGACAGACCCGGGTCTGGGTGAGGGGTTCCGGGAGTGAAAGCATGACAACAACCGGACTGAGAGGTCGAAAACCGTCAAATCGAGCTAGCTCTCAGCGGCTAGCTGCTCTCTCATCAGGGATTAAGAGTACAGCAGCGCATATTTTCAAGTGTAACCATTGAACTGATCCCATTTAACTGCCGAAAGAGTTGTTCATCTTGTAATAAAGACCTCAATGAGGAAACACGCTGTGTTTTTCCTATTTGCACTGCATTTTAATATAGCCTAGGGGTGTCCAAACTACGGCCCGCGGGCCATCTGCGGCCCGCCATCCATTTTAAATTGGCCCGCCTCAAAAAATAAATAAAATAAAATTTTAAAATTTTAAAAAAATAAATAAAAAAATAATAATATATATATTTTTTAAACTAACAATTTAGTAGCACTGAAATGGCAGTTACTTATAGCACTATGTAGTTTTGCTCTATTTTCGAAGAAATTGTACTTTCTTGATTCTTGTTGTTCTGGGTTTTTACCCTCGAGTAGGGGAGAGCGGGGTAATATGAGACATTTTTTACATTTGCTCCCCTCTAGGCAAGCTAAAATCATATATCAGTAAAATTTACACTTTTCCTATTAATTCAGGATGTTTCCTAGCAATGGAAATGATCAGAATGTCTTCAGGACAAAGGGCAGTGAAAATATGATTGTTTGTAAAAAAGTGGTCTTGTGTCTCACTTTACCCCAGCTTAGGGGTAAAGTGAGACAGACCAGAGAAATCAAGGGGGTAAAGTGATCCACTTACCTTTTCCACTTTAAAACTACCATAACAACACATGTTGTAATAGGTCAATTAAGCACATTTATGATTATTATGATTCATGTGATCTCTTGCATACCCTAGCTTGCCTGCACATTGTTTCTCTGTCCAATTGGCAGGTAGAGGGATATTGTTTTTCTCTGTGTATTCAAATGCCAGTTCACGGCACTTAACTGGAGTAAGGCCATGGAACTGGTCAGCTAGTTGTTTCAAGTGTTTGGCCAGCTCCTCCATCTCATCTGTGAATATTCTCTTTGCCTCAGCTACTGCACCCCAGGCTACTGATTTTACTTTCCCTTTCTCTTTTTTCTTTATGAATCTTTTGAGGGTTGTCTTATCAATATTTCTATCCCTTCCAGTTTTTCTTAAGGACTTCTTTCCTTGCATGACCTCAGCGGCTGCACTCTCAATCTCTGGGAGGGGTGTTTGGCCCCAGGTTGTCTTCCTGGTGTAGTTTCTTTGCATGATGGCTTTTCTACAATGTTTAAGGCATTAAAAATAAAACATGTTTAATGTAATATTACACTAAAATATGGTTAAGACTAAACTTAACTTGTGCTACATGTCTCACTTTACCCCACAGCCAACATTTTAGAAAAAACATCTCTTAGCAATTCAGGCTAATCTTCAGCTAGCATCAATCACATGGTTTTATATGTTGGAAGTTCACCAACATGTATGATATAAGTTTTTCTACCTGAATCAATTTGTTTTGACACAACAGTTGATGCAAGAAAATTTATTTCATTTTTGTGAAAAAACATTCTAACCACAGCATCAGCACCAACTTCTCCTTCATGGCAAGGGTGGAATGGGAGGGGCTTGAAAACATAATGATCACATGACCACAAATGTGTTCCGTTGCCTAGATACAGGGGGTGTCTCACATTACCCCACTCTCTCCTTCCCTTGAATGCACTGATTGCAAATCGCTTTGGATAAAAGCGTCAGCTAAATTAATTGTAATGTAATGGACTAAGGCCCACTGTATTGTACTTCTCAGTTTTGACACTAGGTGGCGCCACGCCCCCCGCCCTAAGCTACGCGATTGAGGCGCACTGTCAACAGTGCAGGGCAGGGGGGCCCTGGAGCAGAAAAAAGTTTGGACACCCCTGGCCTATAAATAGTGGATTTTAATATAAAAATATTCATGATTAATCGAAAATCGATCGTTAATTCTACGACGATCGATTTAAGACAATTTAATTGAATGCCCATCCCTAATCTATATAGAGCACAACTTTAAGTTTTGTTTGTTTTATTGAAGGAATATGATGAATGACGTGGTCAGTAATGATTATTTTCATTATCGATTATTCTGACTATTGAAATGAATCATTTCAGCTTATTGAGCTAAAAAACTTCATATAGTGTTGAAAAGTTACTTTCCAAGAGCATAAGGGAGGTTCACAGGTTGTTGGATTTCTCCAACCAATAATCCCCTAAATACTGCACCTCATGATACTTGTTTTTATCAGCTAAGCTGTTAATTACTTCCCTTATTTATCTGTCCATTAGGTCAGAGAGCGATGAAAAATAGCATCACTCTTTTCGAGAGCTGGAGTTGACATCAACACTTATTCTTCAAATCGACAATTCAAAACCCAAAGATACTCAGTTACCACTACGACCAAGAAAAGCAACACATTATTCCAGAATCTGATTATTTAGAAGCTGAAATTGGCATTTGTTACTGAAATGCTTGAATTAGTATTTTGCCTGCACTTCCATGTGACACTTTTAAAGTATAGTTTAAGTAAACAAAATAGTAACTTCCTCCACAGTTCAAATTAGATGGGCGTTTTGTCAAGTGCATGTGTCTGCCAAAGCTAACACACTACCTTGCAAGGTTGAAGAAAGTGAAAGATAATTCCAGGATCCACCTCATCCAGGGTAAAGCAGTTTCTGAATAATCCTGTTCACAGACAAACATTCGACATGAAAAGTCCCCATTGCGGGACTAATAAAGGACCTCTTAATCTTAATCTTTTTAATGTAATATCGTTGGCCAAGGTAATAATCACAATTAGTAGTTTGAACATCTGTCTCGTGGTTCTTGATGTATGAAGAAGCAGTGGTCTGTCACTGTGCAGCTGAGAGAAAGCACATGAAACAGCCAGGCTAAAGGTGACAAGGTTCACAACACAAACAGTTGTTGTTTGATCTCAACCTAATGAGGCTACTCTGTGGTTGTTGTCTACAGGTTAGATCTAAGGCTGAGCTTCAATGGAGCAACATTAAAGTCGGACTGATGTAGCAGCAGTCTGTTGTCTCCATGACTGAGTCTGGTCATGATAATCTGGTTAATTAACATGACTCTGATCAGTAGGTTGATCTCTATATGCTAAATGTGCCCTTATGTTTTGTGTTCCTGTCAGAAAATGTAATGATGAAAAAACAGCTCATGTTCTTAAATTAGATTTGATCATTTTATGTGCACCAACACCTCTTCAATACTTCAAAAACTGGTCATGGCAGCAAATATTAACCAAATAATTTAAACATAAAGAATGTTCCTCTTCAAGGTTAACAAATTCGGTGCATCTCTACATCTTGAGTATTACATTCTCCCAAATCTACAATTCAGTAACTCACATTTAATCTAAATATCAAGTAATTTCTTTTTGGTAAAAATATGGTGACTATTTTAATACAATATGGCTTAGACTGCTATGCCAGAGGTTTTCAAACTCAGGGTTCTTCTCACCAAGGGTGTGAAGATGTGAGGCAACGATACACGTGCTACACGCTAAGCTAGACTATACAAGTTTTGAAAAAATGTAAGCAGGTTTCGGCTGTAGCAGTTTTTTGAAACATTTAATTTTGTTATCACTATTTTTGGAGTTATCAATGTGATTAGGGAGATTGAAGATACTAAGTGAATGTGTTGTGTAGTTGAGATACTTCTGGTTGTAGAATTGTGAAAACCATGGAGTTGAATTTTAGGAAGGATTTGTAGACCTTGGGAAAAGACACAATGTTTCTTTTGCATTGTAATATTTCATGTAAGAAGTACATTTCACCACTGCACTGGTTATTTTAATGTCTTATTTGTTAATATGGGCTCTGAATCACATACACACATTTGTCATAGTAATGCACAGGTCGTTACTTACACAGACATTTATGTGGTGTTGTTACCTGGTGAGCACAATGTTGGTACCCTGAATTGGATTAGTCTAAGATGGAGGGAATTGGCTGAAATGTGAAATTACAGCAGACTTCCCTGGTGTGATTACTGTCTAATGACCTGGAAACATGGTGAACCAGACTAAATGCTGATCTCATTGAAGATCAGGCCTGAGATTATTGTTTTTCTGCACCAGTCTGTAACTCTCTGGTTGTTTCAGAAAACAAAAACTCATTGTTAAACATTGTTAAATCTCACTATTCCAGTGTGATGATATGGCAGTGATGTTGAGGGTAAAGACACTGCCACTACATTGTTGTTTAGATCTGCACAAGACGGAATATTTCCGGAAAAACAACTTCTATTCAGACTACTGAAAATTCACTTTTCACCTGCCTAAATACATTGTCTTCAAGTGGTCTGGATCCCTGCTGCTGGACTGTCCAGGTCCCACAGGTCTTCTCATGTCACACCCATCTTAGCATCCTTACACTGGTTTCCTGTCCCATTCAGGATTATTCTTATGATATTTGTTTTCACATATAGAGCACTGCATGATCAGACGGCTGCTTACAATGCTAACCTGCTCCATCCATCCAGCCCAAGTAGGTCACTGAGGCCGTCTGACCAGGGATTACAGGTCATTGAAGCTACAAACACTTTAATCCACAATTGGAATCCATGTGTTTTTGTTGCATACATTTATTGTGTATACTACTTTTGCTGTTATTTAATTTATATAACAACTGAATGATCCTTTAAAAGCTTGTGGATACGATAACTGGACTTTTGTGAAAAAAGGTTACACGCTGAACAGCGACACTGCAGGTAGTCAGGATAAGAAATACTCTGGATTATGTGAGAAACTCCGAAAATCTTCAACAATCACCACAGTCCGGTGTTTTTTTCCAACCCAGAAGCACACTTAAGGCTGGTCTGCACTACTACAAATATCTACACGTACACCCCCCTCTTTCTAAGAATCTTCTCAGACACTTTTCTGCAAGGTTAAACTTCACAGAAACACAGTTATGAAATATTTTCAGTAGTAATTTATTGACCCATTTGAATATGAATTCCCATTAAGATGACTCATATGTCTGTAAGTTGTGTAAATGTCACACCTTAACAAGCAGTTATTGACTTTAGACACCGCTGAGCCACAGAACAACTATGAAACATGTTTTAATATTTGTTAGCAAACAGATACCTGTTTAAACATCCAGCTGACAGAGAACAACATGAGCATCAAAGTCCTGTTTCAGGCAATGAAAGAATTAATATTGACTCTTGCTTTCACACTGCTGTGAAAACACGTCACATTCTTCCTGAACTGTCTTCTGAATGCTCCCCTTCGTTCCCCAGTTACACACTGGTTTAGTCTTTCTGCTGATGTCAATTAAACGGTAAACGCTAAATGCTCTGTATTTATATAGAGCTTTCCTAGTCTTTATGACCACTCGAAGCGCTAAAATTTCTTGCCATTTGTTGTTAAGCAGGTGGACCCAAGATGCAGAGGTAGAGTTTTAAAGAAAAAGTGTCCTTTAAATGGGAAAATGTCTAACAGAGAAAACAACAAACTGAGAGATCTCAAAAAGTCCCAACTGAAAAAACCAAGAGCACACAGGGGAAAACACCAGGAACTTACTAGAGACGGATATGAAGCAGAGGATGACAGGCACAGGAGACGGGGCATTTAACGGCAACGACCCGACTAGGGGAAGCACAGAGATTTATATACACAAGGAAGGCAGGGGCAATTGAATACAGGTGGAACACATGAGGACTGGTGCAGACAATCACAAAGACAGAAAGTGAAGAAAGAAACACACAAGGAGCAGAAATTACAAAATAAAACAGGAAACAGAACATAGGCAATGGGAAAACATGAGACACAGAAACAACTCATATACAAACATAAACACAGGGATAATCATGAACCACAAGGAGGTAATGATCAAACTGAAACACTCTTCATATAGAGGCGAAATAAACAGTCAGATGACAAAACCATGAGAGGTTTTCTTTCAGCAAAACTAAAAAAATGTATCTACTATGATGATAAAATAAACTAATGGGGTTATGGAAGTTTCCTGGAAGTTGGTGAAAGGAGAGCTCAGGCAGCAGCTGATGTCTTATGCAGAAGATTTTAATTTAGACTTGATGCATCAAGCAAACCAGAGGGTGGAACAATATACAAACGCTAACAGAGTAACATGAGCAATTGTCAGCCCCAAGTCTGAAGATGTCTCCCACAGCATCCCAGTATATCTTCCTCTACTTGCGTCACCCATTTTAACAGCACATCAATGTGGGCTAAAGCTGCTGTCACTCTCTATGTTACATGTACGTGTTCACATCCATTGGATTGTTAAGCCTAAAGTATGCATTCCTAAATCACACTGTTTCCTACTGATATAATGCAGAAAAGAGTTGTTTCCTCTCTGTCTTGGGCATCTGAATAAGATAGTCCATGAGTGTAGACAGTGACACTACAATGTACTGCTTGTTGGCCCTTTGTCTATAACCTGACCTTGGGTACTGCTGTGAGAGAAGGGAGAATCTGTGGAATCAGACAGACTGAAGCGAAACTGTCAATTCCTCACTATATTATTCGTACATGCAACATTAATTTTACACACACTCATCTGATTGTTGTTGATTCAGAATAAATGAATCTCAGCTGGTATATTTGTTTTAAAGGGTCAGATCAAACGTGGTGATTTTCCCCTCTGCCCACCGCTGCTTTATGCTGCTCACCCATGCACCACCTGACTGAAGTGTTTTCATAGTGATGATGCTTGATTAGTTGAAGTGGTTTATGTCCTGTGACACATTCAGCAAGTTGCACTTGGTAGAAACACAGAGATGTGAAGTAAAGGGAGACATTTGAAAGTGTTAGTAAATGTAGAAACAGTAGAAACAGTCAGTGATGAAGATGAGGAAGACTGTGGTGGTGGTTATCAGATTTAAGATTGATAATACAAAGCAGAAACAAATGTGGACAGTTTTTCAGTAACAGTTGCAATCAGAAATATTCAACCCCCTCACCTAAAAAGACATTATAGTGATATGGATGACAGATAATGACAAAAAAACTCATTAAACAACAATGATATTTATTGATACATATTTGAGTTAATTTGACAACAGAAGATGACTTAACTTTGAAGTTCAAATGAAAAATGTAACTCTTTTAACACATGGGCATGTTCTTTTAACACATGGGCATCTAACAAACGTTTTCGGTAAGTGCGGACAAGCTTCTTAAGGCCGAATTATAGTCGGGTTGTACGCACGCACGCATGCATGCAAGACACGCAACACGCCCCTTTCGTGCCTTCTGGCGGCTTGCGTGCGTCCGCCAATTTTTCTAACTATACGACAAAGCGACGCGAGCCTCACGCAGCCCGCAAGGCTTGTGATTGGTCGGCTAATTACATCCCGTCCGGAGTCTAGTTTCCGGTTTCATGCCCCACAATACACAGAAATCACAGAAGATTTAGAAGAATGAATATGGACCAAATAGAAGAGCACTTGGCAGAAGAGATCCGAAAGTATGACCACTTGTATAACCCGTCACTGACTGGCCGACTTGTCCGCCAGAAATAGGCTATGAGGAGCCGAAGTGGCGATCTAAATAAACAGTCGACGAAGAAGAAGACGTCTCTTCTTTGTGTGTTTTGTCTTCGACAAACAACGTTACTCCGCCTAGTGTTCTGGCGGTGAATTGCGTTGCAACACGCGCAACACGCTAGTGAAGCATAAACCAAAACGAGTCCGTCGATGCAACTGCGTGGCCTTCCGTGGTTGCAGTCGCAGGACTATAATTCGGCCTTAACACCTCTCGATCAGAATCTTTGCCCGTTTTTCACGTCCAAAAGCCTGTAGCTCAGTGATGTTTGATGACTTCTGTGCTGCAACTGCCTTCTTTAAATCCCAAGATTTTCAATCAGATTTAAATCTGGTGACTGTGAATGCCACTCCAGGACGTGCAAGGATATTTTTCTCAACCAAGCTTTGCTTGACTTGGAGGTTTTGCTTTGGATCATTGTCTTTCTGGAAAGTCCAATGATCGCCAAGGTTTAATTTGTCAACAAAAGGCTTCACATTCCTCTTTAAAATGGCCTGGTATTTCTGAGAATCCATGATGCCAGGTACACGATCAAGATTGCCAGTTCCTGTCGCAGAAAAACAGCCCAACATCATCAATGACCCACCATCAGGCTTGACCTTCGGGATGGTATTCTTATGGTCATAAGCTGCCCTTTCACATGCCAGACATACCGCTGGTCTATATGTCCAAATAGTTCCAGTTTGGTTTCATCAGTCCATAGAACTGTCACCTAAAACTCAGTCGTCATATCCAAATTCCTCGTGGCATATTCTAGTCGACTTTGGTTGTTCCTTGTGGTCAAGAGCTGAGTGTGTCTTGGAGTCCAGCCATGAAGTCCTTGTTTATTCAGTGCATGTCTTATAGTTGCCACTGAAGCACTTGTACCAGCCTTCATCAGGTCATCCTGTAGGTGTCTTGTAGTCACACAGGGGTTTCTCTGAGTTGTTCTGACTAAGCTGCTGAGGGCCCTTGATGAAATATTTGGCTTTCTTCCAAGGCCAGGCAGGTTTGAAGCTGCTCCATAAGTTTTAAACTTCCTTATAATGCTCCCAATGGTGTCTCTTGGAATATACATTTTTGGGAAATCTTCTTCTACCCAAGGCCTTTCAGGTGTGATGAAATAATCTCCTCTCTCAGCTTTTGTGGCAGCTCATTTGTCTTTCCCATGATTGCAAATCACCTTGAATACATTCAAGGGTGGGATTTATATATGCATCACAGCTGAGGCAAATGAAGGATCATTATAGAGTTCCCAAAGGCTTAGTTATGTTTCAACTCTACTTTAGGCCATAAAAACTGTCAGAC
Source organism: Pleuronectes platessa (assembly GCF_947347685.1). NCBI lineage: Eukaryota > Metazoa > Chordata > Actinopteri > Pleuronectiformes > Pleuronectidae > Pleuronectes > Pleuronectes platessa. The sequence goes on along the minus strand of NC_070644.1, from coordinate 2,974,161 downwards.
AGTTTTTTTAAAACAACAATATTATATAGGGGTTGAATAATTGTGACATGGCTATCTTAACAACATTTACTGTTACACACAAAAATACTATATCATGCATTTTCTGTGTTGATTTTATGTTTCACTCAACTCATAAATAAGTCATCCGCAGAAGAATCTTGCTCTTTGAAAAAGCTGTAATTGATAAATTCTTAAAATCTTTGGGGGGTTGAATATTTCTGATTGCAACTGTATATGTGGTCGTATGCACAAGTGTCTGTGTTTTGCTCTCACGGTAGAGATACGAGAATGAGTTGTGTTGCATTTAACACATGTAAATCCAGAAGAAGAATGTGTGAAGGTCGAGGCAGGAATCTGTTATTGACTGTGAACATGTGACTGTGTTTGTGTTCGTGAGTTTGTATCTAACATGTGGCTGTGCTCCGGGAAGCTTCTGCACTGGACTAAGAATAGCATCCTTGCTGGTCCTTTTGCCTGCAGTCACTGTCTGAACATCAAGTCAACACAACTGCACTTCACACACACAAACTAATACACACTGCTGGTACCTGTGCTATTTCTAGCCCACCTTGTATACTGGAATGAATCCATCTTTCTCTTTGTGCAATACATGTGGACAACTCATCAGTTTTACTTTTGTCTAAGCTGTGTCCTGAAGGAAGTGGTTGTAGTTGTTGGGACCAAATGATGATGTCCATAAGTCAAAAACAATTACAAACAGCATTTATAGCCATAAGTGTAACAAAAGACAAAACATAATAGTTAAAAATAAAATATAACTATTCAAATAATCTACAATAATCAACAATCTTCAGATTTTCTTCCCTTTAGATTATCAACAGCATAATTTGCAGCAGGTGAAGTTACAGAATTACAGCAAACATTACGACGTAAACATGACTCAAATTAACATTAACTACACTACTACTATATTTGTTGCAAAATAACGGAGCAAATCGAAACAAAATTCATATATTTCCTGATCACAACCAAACAAAAAAAGTTTTTATTTTTGGATATTTAGCCTTACCTCTGAGTTTAAAACCCACATTAAAAATGCACATCAAAAACAGAGAGATGGAAACTAAATGACAATTTAAATTTGGAGAAAAATTTGTGCCAGCTCAAGAGGTAAAAAAAATATACCTTCAGTGTGGTTAAACATATATTTGTTGCATATTTTATCAGTCGTACAACTGAGCGAGTCCATGTTGTCTGAGAGAGTTCCATCCCAGGACATCAGATCTTGTCCTCTGTGCTCTCTTTACGTGAAGAGGAGGTGAAGCGTGTAATTCAAACACAGTACCGTCGTCCTGATTATACTCAGCATCACATTTTGTGTGAGGCTGAGTCTTCCCCAGTGAGAGCTGGTCTGTGCACGCCAGACAAATGAACTGATTTGTGACACTGGACATAGTGATGACTTGTGCAGGCCAGGGCAAGGCTTAAAGCTCCCTCTGTCTGTCTCCCTCTCATTGTTATGTTATCCTCTAGCTTAAATCAGGCCTGTGGCTGGGGAAGCCGCATTAGCAATGCAAGGAGCTGTACAAGCCTTGATGGTTATGTAAACCCTCCCTCCCTTCCCCCCACCGCACAAACACACGCACACAAACACACACACACACACACACACACACACATGCACATGCACAAACAAGCCCTTAAGCTTCTCTCTGGTCCATAGCTGGCACACGCTAGGAAGTCTCTCTTACCCGCTTACCGTTACATCATTACTATACAGGCCTAGATTTCTCCATGTGGCAGTGTCACAGCAAAGTGAGTCGTCAGATGTTATAATATCATTGAAAAAAAACATATGCAGCACTCTGACGATTTTGGTTTTGACAGAAAGATGGACACAGACAGTTCTCCTGTGCAAACTCTCTGGCAACTTTTAAAAAGAGGCATATTTACATTGTATGTGTGTCATATGCAACCCCCACCCCCCCCCCCCCCCCCACACACACACACCCCCCCCCACACACACCCCTTTAAGTAAATGTAATATTTGGATCAATGTTTATCCTCCGTACTTGTCAGTCTGCAGTGGACTGGGTCTGCTCTGTTTTTTTCAAATATGTTTCTAGCATTGTTATATCATTACTTACGCTCTTAATTCATAATTAGGCTTATTTAGATAATTAGACAAGATGTCAAATATATGAGATTAATGCTGCAACTTTAATGATTATTATTTGATTATTATCTTTAATATGCACTGATTGATTTTCTCCATCTATGTCCAAGGTGTTGACTACAGATGTAGTTTTCTTTGTTCAAACACAAATATATTCACTTAGCTATCATATATGACACAAAAAAGTATCAAGTCTTCATATCTAAGAAGCTTTAATGGAAAATGTATTACTTTTTAAATTTCAAAATAGTTATTTTATTGTTGATCTATTAATAGACCAGTCATTGCAGCTCTAGTACATTATATACACTGTTTTATTTATATTTAAAGCTGCTACATGTAGGTTTTGGCTTCCCAGCTAATGTTAACATTAACAGCTGTTTACATAATGATCTATCAGTAAGGATCTGGCTGAATTCCAGTATCAAACCATGTTTCTTTATTCACCAAGTTCACTTTCTGATAGTGAGTCACTGTAGCTCAGAGCACATATTAGAATGATTAATTATTAGACTCTGTATCCTGACAAGAAACCATATTTAATAAAAAAAAATATTTTCTAGACCAGGCAAAAATAATTAAAGACAACAACGTTGTTCTTCCTGATTCAGATATATATATCAAGACATATATGAACAGATAAAATATGTTTGCTTTACGTTTTTGTTATATTTTCAATATCTCAGTTGTATGTATGTCTTTAGATTCTGGTGATGTTACACCTTATTTCCATTAGCATTAGTTCAGCTCTAAATTATGTCAAATATGTGGCTTAATGGTACAGAGTCATAAAACATTTTCTAAAGGGTAATGGTGTCATACATAAACTACATTAATAACTTATATCTATCATATTGAAAAAGAAAGTAGCCTCCAAACACTATGTATAATATGCTATGTTAAATTGTATGTCATGCAGCAGTCATAGTTAATGTTTTATGAAATAAACAATACACAGTTCTCCTGAAATCGCTTGAATACACAATTACATGAAACATTTTGTTTTGCCACCGCCTTTGGAATGTGTTCATGCATAAACACATGGAAATCCAAAGTCTGCATGTTCAGGTTTACATAAACACACATGTACTTTCTAAATTATGTATACGCTGATGTAAGAAAAACTGGAGGTTCACATCTTGTGCATATTTAACTATTACCACACGTCTACGTACAACATACATACGACATGTTGTGAAATATACTCACATCCTCACACAGATCCTTGCTGGTGCTGTGTGGAAAGGTTCATTGATCAGTGGTCGCATATAGAGGCCTAAGTTACAAATCTCTTTGTTGAGTTAAACACTTCTGACTATGTCGTTACGGTTTCCTTAGGTAAATACATTCAACAGTAAATGATTGCATCATCATTTACACTGCTGCAATGTCTGCAGACTGTTTTAATGTCAGTGGTGTGTTCAGTCTGGTGAAGAGGTTCAGTACAAAACCAGGCCTGTGCTGTTTGTATTGTCAGTAAAGTTCATAAATAAACATGCCCACCCATGGGACACTCGGGCCGTGGCTGCATTACTTCAGGTGCTCTGCATTGTGCATTGTCCCATCAAGAGGAGTTTGGAGTTAATGTCGATGATGCAGATGTTGATGAGATAAAAGCGACAGATGTGTTTTTACTGAGTGTCTGAGATGTAAAGTGCATTCAAAATGTACGACTGATTAATAACATTCTATATGAAGTGGTGTGTGTTTCCGCTGTTTCATTGTTGTATCGATACATGAATCGTCACCAGCTGTGTTTTGGGTTGTCCCAAACTTTTGCATTGATATCATTTCAAAATTATTAACTGTCAGCATAATCTCTCAGTCATCACCTGTGCTCTTAAACTAGTTATTTTTCTTTAACAACTAGTTAAAGTAAACTGACAAAGAAAAGATCTTAATTACTGAAGCAGATATTTGTCTGAATAATATTTTTTTCAAAGTCAGGGTTGACCTCAGAGCATGTTTATGTAAATCAAAAATATACAAGTAATGAAAATATCACAAATGTGGGGAAATAAAAGACAGATTATAGGGTCAATTACTCAACATAAAGTGTGCATCACTGTAGATTAACTGCGTATAGACCTGCTCCAGCTCTATCAACTCCGACAGTTAAAATCCACATACATATTAATGCATCAGTTATGTAATAATAGAACTGTTATGGCCATTTTGAGTGCTTTTGCTTTTTGCTGAAAACAGTTGAGGACCTTTCTTTAGTAAAATATGGAATGTACTTTATCTCCTGCAGCACTACTTCCTGGTCATCTTCGGCCACGATGGACAGAAACCTTTGGAGCTGCGGACAGAGGAAGAGTCGGACTGCAATGAGTGGGTGGAGTGCATCCAGCAGGCCAGGTAGATTCTGTTTACCTGGCAGTGCAGTACTTTCACTCAAGTACTGCGATACTTCTCAGTATTCCACAGAGCTACATTTGTCAGGCATATTTGATTTGCAGACTTTATATTAAAAATGACATGATAAGATTCTAAAGCAGATTGAGATTCCTCCAGTGAATCTCAAACTACTCAGACTATTTGGAGACACTCCAAGGTTCATTCACATTCATGGTTCAATAGTTTTAATTATCAATAATCATACACAAAATGTTTTTTAGGCCTCTGCGCCGGCAACCGTTGCGACTATGGCTTCATGTTTTCAGGGGCTGTTACTTTCATGCTCGTGTCCTACATGTTAAACATACACACATTTTTATACTTGTTTGGTTGTTAAGTAACTTGCTGGAGACTCAAACTAGTCGTTCTGCTTTTTGTGCTTTTGACACATCTGCGGTGTATGTGTATGTTTGTGTATATGTGTGTGTGCATGTGTGTGTTTGTGTGTTTGTGTACACATGGACGTGTTCTGCTCGCAGCGGTTCACATTTAGGTCACACTGGTGCTGTATTGCTACACTGATTACATCACACAGACTTGATCTCGCCACTCGACCTCCATTTCTCTCCACTCTCCTCTCTGGGGCTGTTTCCTATTTTTATCTTAAAATTCAGTAGAAAACATCATGCACCTCAAACCGCCGGCCTGTTTTTGCAAGATGACATGTTTCTGTGTGCACATACACTTTTTTTGTACTCCTGTCCAGATGAACTACCCTGTATTCTCAGATTAGTCGAGCATGTTATATTATACTGAATGCTTCACCCACATGTCATGAATCGCTGTGCCTTTCTTTTTCCCCATGTAACCTTCAGTTACTCTGACATCATCATTGAGCGTGAGATTCTCATGCAGAAGTACATCCACCTGGTCCAGATCATGGAGACTGAGAAGATCTCAGCCAATCAGCTTCGCACTCAGCTGGAGGACCAGGACACTGAGATAGAGAGGCTTAAAGCTGAGGTATGCATGACCGCATCCGCATCTGCATGCGCATGCGTACATAAATACACCTACTGCCGTGCAAATGTGCATGTGCACGTGCACTTAGAGTGCATGCAAATGCATCTGGCATGATGGGAGAACACTTGAGTTTAGAGTACATGTTTCTCTTAAATGAAAGCACAGCAGGGCACCATTACTTCCTTATCATGCAATGAGATATTTGTTGTTTTGAACCTCTAAAGTGCTGTCATGAATATTTGATCCCTTGTGCCGGTAAATTCACATGGAGACTGTTATGCCAGATTGTAGTGTTGAACAAAACCAAGGAAAGGATTCGGCCTTACCAGAACAACCAAGAGGAGGAAGACCCCGATATTAAAAAGATCAAAAAGGTAAAGTTGTTGATAGTCGCACATTAACAAGTAGAGAATCAAGAACAGTGAGAGACACCTTGTTGTTCTGTGGCTGTCCAGGTGCAAAGTTTCATGCGTGGCTGGTTGTGCCGGAGAAAGTGGAAGATCATTGTCCAGGACTACATCTGCTCCCCTCACGCCGAGAGCATGAGGAAGAGGAACCAGATTGTCTTCAACATGGTGGAGGCAGAGACAGAGTACGTCCACCAGCTGTCCATCCTGGTGAACTGCTTCCTCAGGCCACTCCGCATGGCTGCCAGCTCCAAGAAACCTCCCATCAATCATGACAACGTCAGCACCATCTTTCTCAACAGGTGCAGCCATCTTCTTTTTATTTTGTTTACCAGTCAAGTATTTTAACTTTCAGGTTGAGGCCAAACAGAATCATACTCAGAGTGATTGAAGACTGTTTCTCCTTCTCTAGTGAGACCATCATGTTTCTGCATGAAATCTTCCACCAAGGTCTAAATGCTCGGATTGCCAACTGGCCAACGCTAGTTTTGGGTGAGTAGCTTCATGGAACTTAAAGTTAGGTCTCTTTATATAGGGGGTTTGTTTTAGCCCATTAATTACAATTTGCTTGTGCGTTACATCAGTCCAAAACGATTTTAGATTGATCTCCTGCCTGAATTTCCTCCTGAAATTCACCCCATCTACTCAGTCAGCAATATATACCATCATGCATTGTGCTTGTGGCGGAGAGAAGAGAGGAGCAAGAACATCAGGAACGGCCCCACCTGTTGTTTAAATGTAAATAGAAGCAGAGAAGTGCATCACAGGCTAAGGGTTAAATGAAACGTTACACATGAACTGAGACCAAACGCCTTGTGGAAGGAGGGAAATCAGTGTAAAACCTGTGGGAAACATCACTCAGTGATTTGAGTGTTGTCTTTTCTGTTTCACACGCAGCCGACCTGTTTGACATCCTGCTGCCCATGCTGAACATTTACCAGGAGTTTGTGCGTAACCACCAGTACAGTCTGCAGGTGTTGGCCAACTGTAAGCAGAACAGAGACTTTGACAAGCTGCTCAAACAGTACGAGTCCAACGCTGCCTGCGAGGGCCGCATGCTGGAGACGTTCCTCACTTACCCCATGTTCCAGGTAGTGCTCACTGTTTACCTCAGACATTGTCAATGTAGACCTCCAAAACTTCTTCTACAGTGGTGTAATAGCACCTGAGTGGAGAGTTAAAGTCGCCTGCTGTTTATCTCAATGAACCCTAATAATTGTAACAGTGATCGATGGAAAGTATACTAGTGTCATACTAGAGTCATGTTAAAAAAAGTCTAGTGTTGAAAAGACATTGCTCATTGGTGAGCTAACGTGAATTAGGTTGGATGTTTGGTGCCTGTATTTGTGCATGTCTGTGTATGATAATGTGTTTTGATTCGACATATTAGATTCCACGCTACATCATCACCCTCCATGAGCTGCTGGCACACACACCTCATGAGCACGTGGAGCGCAAGAGCCTGGAGTTTGCCAAATCCAAACTGGAGGAGCTGTCAAAGTAAGTGTGTGCACTTTCCATAGATATGAAGGGATATATTGATGATGATGATGATGATGATGATTGGTCGTGCTGTCAGGATGATGCACGATGAAGTGAGCGACACAGAGAACATCAGGAAGAATCTGGCGATAGAGAGGATGATTGTCGAGGGCTGTGACATCCTGTTAGACACAAGCCAGACCTTCGTCAGACAAGGTGAGCCGCCTCACCTACGACACCATCTCTCTCGCTGTCTGACGTTACTCAGCCACCAAATCCTTTATTACCATTCTCCATCTCTTTTAACTCACTCTCTCTGGGGCCAGGCTCTCTCATCCAGTTGCCGTCCAGCAGTGAGCGAGGCATGCTCAGCAAAGTGCGCCTGGGCTCCCTCTCGCTGAGGAAGGAGGGAGAGAGGCAGTGCTTTCTGTTTACCAAGCACTTCCTCATCTGCACCCGAACATCTGGAGGAAAGCTTCACTTGCTCAAGGTCAGCCTCACCTGTCCGCAGATGTTTATTCTGCTGCACTGGAAATAAGCGTCTCAATGAGTTCTGCAGATTTTTGTTTCATTTATGTAAATTCAAAATGTCTGTTTCGCCTTTCTTCAACACCGGTTGCTAATTTTCATAGCCTAATAGGATATTGAATGTAAATTCAAATGAATGCGTGTGTCACTGCACACACACACACACACACACATCTGATATGGGCAAACTTCAATCTAACCTAGAAGAGTCAGATGCATCCTCCAGCCAATTTTAACTTTCAACAGACACATTCAAATATACATGAAATCGGAGTCCATACACAAAATGATGTTACATGCAATACTTACAAAAATGAATTTTTGATCGGAGCTAAATTTTTTAACATGAATACATAAGAAGGTTGGAGGTTTTCCTTTAGCATCACGCTAACATTAGTGGATGCAATTGATGTTCATATCACTGCCTTTCTTCAACACTACTTCATTCATTGATTAATATTTATAATATATGAGATTTTATAGGCAGCGTTTATATTTATTTCTAATGATATATGTAAAATACATTTTGAAGAGCCCTCATAAAATATTGTCTTTGTTACAAAGTACAAATTTGTCCATACATTATTATCATATTTTAAATATATTATTTATATTAGTATCGGTATAGGCCTACAAAAATCAATCAAAGTCAGTATTTCAGAAACACGTGGTTTCTACGTGATCATTGACATGTAATGCACTGAATGCCGGAAAAAGATGCCACAAACATTTTTTTTAATTTTTATTCAACCATCTTACAGACATACAAAACATATTTTTCTTATACCAGTTGAAAACGTTTTTTATCGAATTGTTGCAATGATTAGTCGACTGACAGAAAGATAAATTGACAGCTGTTATGATGGTACGATTATTCCTTAAAGTAAAGTTCTCAACATTTTATTTATATGTCTAAATCACAGAATCACTATAAAGTAAATCTGTTCTTGTTTTTCCATCACCAACAGCAAGGAGGAACATTGTCTCTGATCGAGTGTACTCTCATTGAAGAACTGGAAGCCAGTGATGAGGACTGTGAGTAGCTGTATTCCAAATCCTACCTGAGCCTGACGATTATTCCCAGTCCAGTGTCGGTTAACTGAGCTGCGGGCCTGTGTGTTTATTTTGTAGACAACGCAGCAGGTCAGGGCTTCAGCCATCTGGAGTTTAAAGTTGTGGTGGAACCTCCTGACGGTCAGTGCTTCTCTGTTGTCCTCCTGGCTCCTTCTCGCCAAGAAAAGGCTGCGTGGACCAGCGACATCAGCCAGGTACGATGAGATTGTGTGTCTCAAAGCTGGTGGATCAGCAGTACACAAGGCAAATGGATTTTTAATGATGAGAAGAAGTCAAGTAACCGAGACTTCTGATCCCAGATGTGGGATTTAAGAGAACTGACTGAGTCTCGTGTTTCTCTGCTCTCTGTCTCAGTGCATTGATAATATCCGATGTAACGGCTTGATGACCAGTGTGTTTGAGGAGAACTCCAAAGTTTCTGTGCCACACATGATCAAGTAAGAAAAGAGGATTTTCTGATATTTTAATATAGAGGAAGATTTCAAACTGTAACAGCGGAGATTATTTCGTCCGATAATCTCGATATTTCTATATTGTAATCAGGTTTTGTTGTCCTGAAAGTATTTTGACTTTACTGTGTGATACACATTAGACTTATTGTAACTGAATTCTGAGAGAAATGTTGCAACACACAAACAAAACAATTTTTTATTAAAAATGCATATTTTTGATTAAAAATAGACATGAATACAGGTAAGACATCAGTTATTTATTTCATTCATTAAATAATCAATAATTTCAATTGTCTGTCAGTCTTTTTCATACAGCAATAATGAATGTATCCCAGCACTCTCCATGTACTAAAGCCTGATGTAACTTTGCCCTCTGGGCCATAGAGCTCCTTTGTTTCCACAAACACTCACCACAGCACAAAATGTGGATTAATCCACTGCTGAAAATAGTCCTCAAAAACTGCACTGTTTCCACATGAGTAGCGTTTGCTAAAAACTACAGTGAGTAGCTGCAGAGCAGGAAATCACTGCGCAGTAGTTTAGCGTAATCCTGTTAAATAGCAAACAAACAAACAGACGAAAACACAACCTCAGTGGCAGAGGTGACGAACACACCAGAAGACAAAGACACATGTAACTATAGATTTGTGATTAGATTTTTGTTTTTAAACATGACTTGCTTTCATTAGGCTTGAAGCTGAACGCCTGTGAGAGAAGGACGAACGTGGGTTCTGTTAAAAAGGAGAAAAGAGTAGAACATCGTTAGTTTTTAACATGGAGAATAGTAACGACCGTGGTGTTTTTCTCCCCAAGGTCTGATGCTCGCCTGCATAAAGACGACATTGACATCTGCTTCAGCAAGACCCTCAACTCCTGCAAGGTTCCACAGATCCGATATGCCAGCGTGGAGCGTCTTCTGGAACGACTGACAGATCTGCGCTTCCTCTCCATAGATTTCCTCAACACCTTCCTCCACACTTACAGGATCTTCACCACGGCTGCCGTGGTCATCGACAAGCTGGCCGTCATTTACAGGAAGCCCTTTACCTCCATACCTGTCAGGTACGACAGACCACTGATTCTGTTAATGTCACATTTATCCATTGTCATTCCTCCTCCTCTCATTGAACAGACTCATGCATGGCAGCCCACAATACATCTTATCGTTCACTCCATCTTTCCATTTCAATATTTTCTACTCCTCCTTTCTTCATCTGTCACCCTGCCATACACCACCACCTCCTCCTCCTCCTCCTCCTCCTCCTCCTCCTCCTACTCATCCTGTCACTGTCTCAGGATCGAGCAACATTCATGTGATCGTCTGTCCATCATGTCCCTCTGTCCTGACTACAGTCTGAAGATCACGCAGCTTGCATTGGACCAGACCAAGTAAACACCCTGAGTAGGACTGGTGACTGACTTGTACCAACTTTTGTGAAAGATGTAGCGACAACTATCAGCTCTTTCTCTGTCCCTCAGGTCTCTGGAGCTCTTCTTCGCGACCAACCAGGGCACGTGGGGAGCGGACAACTTGAACAACAAATCCCCGAGGCTCTGCCGCAAGTTCTCCTCTCCCCCTCCCCTCTGCATCCCCTCTCGCACCTCCTCCCCCGTCCACTGCCGTAAGCTGTCCCTCAACTCCCAGATCAGTGCGAAAGTGGGAGCCTTGGACTTGTCTCCTACCCCCTCGTCCTCTGCAGCCAGCTCCCCCACCTCCAGTCACAGCCCCTCCATCTCCTCTCCTCCTCCAAGCTCAACCCGGCCCCCTTCCGGCTTTTCCTCCCCTCCTCCCACCTCGACACGCTCTCCCAGCTTCCCCCTGACCTCTGGGATGTCGTCGCCGCCCCCCATCTCCACCAAGGCCCCACTGGACCTCAGCCGTGGTCCCAGCCCCAGCTTCCCAGAGCTGAGCCCAGCTGCAGGGGAGGACATCAGCGGAGAGCTGCCTCGCATCGACGCCTTCTGTGGGAAGCTGAGGCGAAGCATCCGCAGAGGTGTGTAGCCGCGACAGAGAAGCATGTGATTCACACTCAGTCAATACCATGTGAATATCAGATACTGTGGTTCTGTTATGACGTTGTGTTTTAGAAACAGGTAAATGCATAAAGTTTAGCTCATCTTTCTTCTTACAATATTATACTTGAATCGGACACATCACAGATACAGTCTGTCAGCAGAAAAAACGACTCATGAACGAGAGACATAAATGGGTCACCATTACCCTACAAAGGAATAATAGAGCTCTTAGATCACCATCTGGCTGCAGTGTGTTCACTATGACAACAGCGGCAGATCAGGTTGTAGAGGAACGGAAAATAAAGAGATAAATAAAATAAATAAAAATAAAATTACGTCTTGGATGGGTGAACTGAGGCGGCTCCAATAACAAAATACAGCAGGTCCTGATTCAGTATTTCCAAGATACACATGTGCAACATACGTAATGATACTCTGTCATGGACAATGACGTATGCATTGTATCAAACATTTTGTAATTATCTGTATCCTTTTTGTCCATATAGTATTGGAATTGGTGGGTTTGTCCTTAACAGACAATAAAGTCTGTAGATTACAGAACTGATCATATCATCACATAGTCACTACAGATGTTGTGTCAATTCTTTTTTTTTTCCAACAGCTGTCTTGGAGACAGTATCTCTGGACAAGTTTCTTCCCGAAATGCCTGCTAGCAGCGAGCCTGGCGACATGTCTCCCTGTCGATCACCTTCGACGCCGAGGCACCTCCGCTTCCGACAGCCAGGAGGTGCAACATGGACCCACACATCTCATTCTACACACGCAGAGCAGGCAATGTGCCGCTGTGTCTCTGACTGGTGTTTTATACTGTTTCTAATGTCTTGCAGTCTCACCAGGAGAGAACTCTCGCTGTACAATGTCGCCAGCTTCTGCGTTTGCCATCGCCACCGCTGCTGCTGGGCACAGCAGCTCTCAGGGTGAGCACGGCAAGAGAAGGTCAAAGAGACCTCCAGCTGGGGCAAAGAAATGCTGTTTTGTTGGAACTTGAGCTCCAATGTTTGCCAGTAATCACAGTTAGTCAGCTGTTAAATTGTGTGGAATCGTTAGCCTGATCTTTTCATATTATTTCTCCTAGGTTTCAATAATTCTGAAAAAACCTGTGACAAAGAATTCATCATCCGCAGAGCTGCAACCAACAGAGTTCTCAATGTGCTGAGACATTGGGTTTCCAAGCACTCCCAGGTGAGTCCACACAGCGTGTACAGATTCTGAGAGAGGTCATCAGTGAGACCGGGTACATACAAATACATTTTAAGTTTAAAAGGGTACAAGATAAATGTGCTTTAAATGGCAAAAAAGGCTAAAGTAATGAGTTAAAACAGGTTTGTTATACCATGAAGAGACCTGGCTGTTAGCTGCTGTTAGACCAGAACAGACAATACTATAGTCCTCTTAGATTTTTATGTTGCCTGATGTTGCCATAGGTTTTCCTACATACGCATTCACTTGGTTCTTGTTGAAATGTCCAACACTGCACCACAAGATGTCAGTAGATCCTCCAGGCTGGTCCTGTGCAGCAGCAAACAACTGTCTACTGGCGGTGCATCCCCTCCGGTAGCCCTACCACTGCCACTAGCTGATGCGACTTTTTGGTTGACAGATGTCTGTCAGTGGTTTAGTGTGGTCTCATACAAATTCACACTTTATTGTATTTTCACAAGTTTCCAGCAGCTGTTTATTTTGTGTGTGAAAATGTTGTAGATAAGCTTGATGATGAATGTGAAAATGTTTTCTACCCTAACGCCCTGCGCCTGTCCTCGACTGTTTGTTTACAATACCACTTTACTATTAACCCTGTTTCTTCACAGCTCTGTAAAGAAGCTTGTGTCTACTTCTCTGTCCATGAGATGACTTAGAGTTCACCTGAAAGAGTCTGTTGTGACCTGTTTTCATTGCCATCATTGCCATCAGCAATCAGCATCTCCTGTTACTATTCCCTGGTGGGGGTGCTCTTTGCGCTGCGTGTCTTTTCTCCCGCCCAGGAAGCATGCAGAAAGGTCAGCCTCGTCCCTAGGGACGCTACAGGACAATCATTTTCATTCCAGATTATATAAGATTCTATTTCTGTACCTGGATTTTGTGTGAAAAGTGAACATTTTGTATTTGTTCCGATTGATTGAAAACTTGGCTCTGGCTCCATGTGGGAGACGTCACAGGTTTGTTGGCAGTGATGAGTTCTGAAGATCTTAGATTGTACAAAAATGTATTCAAACTTGACTTTACTTGTACTTTACTTACTTACTAAGTTTAATTGATTAATACGAGCACAATGGTTCATATTAATGTACCAGAGTTAGCCTTTAAAACATTATTTTATCTGCAGTCCCATGGTAGTTTGATGTTGAAAATAAAATCAGCTAACAGTAAACAAATGAACAAACAAGCAGACAACAAACTTAAAGCTAAAACTTAGACATGCATAAAAAACAATAAGCACATATCCAGACACAAAGCACAGCCAGTTCATAGAATGACAGTCTATATTGTAGCATATACACAGAGAAAAACGCATAGGCACATGGACAATACAAATATCCGAAGGATTATAAAACGTTAAGTTAACACAGTTAGTAAAAATTAGACAATGAAAAGGAGGAAAAGAATTCAAATAAGAATGAATACGAATTAAAATGACGATGACAAAGCTTTTCCAGTAACCATCGTTTTACAGAACTGGAGAATTAGTTAATAGTTGTGATTTTCTAGTTATTCCTATGAGTACAGTGTTCCAGGTATGTGCTGCTCGATGTTAATAGTCTGATTGTAAAAGAAAGTTCTACAGTCTCCTCTTACAGCTCTTGTGGTTGATGTGCTTTGATTCAGTTTGATGAGCTCAAGTGCAAATGTGCAAACATGTGGTATAACTGTAACTCAGTTACATTATGTGTATAAATGTGTTTGTCCATCAGGACTTTGACATGAACAGTGAACTGAAGATGGGGGTGATCAGTCTCCTGGAGGAGGTGCAGCGGGATCCAGACCTGCTGCCGCAAGAGAGGAAAGCTACAACCAACATATTAAGGTGCAGAGTCCCCGCACTAGAAACTGCATTTTAAACTGATTAGGTTTCTGGGGACATTATTTGCATATTTTTTTTGTTAATTGTCCCTCGTTCCACAACTTAAGTATTTAATAATTAATGTATTATGTTTTTCTGCTGTTATATCAGTTATTTTGATATCATTTACAGTTTTTCACTATTGTTAACACACGTTTTTCCAAACAATAACGGCTTTCTCAAAGCTGCACACAGAAAACTGAAAACCTCACACACAAAATGCTAAACCTGACACTCCCTTTGCAAGATGACTCTTTGCCATCAAATCTCTTAACTGTTCACAAAATGGAACTCATGTTTTAATTTGGTACACACAGCCATATTTTTAAAAGGCACACACATACAGTGCCTTGCATAAGTATTCACCCCCCTTGGACTTTTTCCCATTATGTACTGTTACTAACTGGAATTCAAATAGACTTAAATAAACTTTTTCCCATTTGATCAACAAAACATGCATAGTACTTTGGAGGTGCAAAATAAATTTTATTGTGACACAAACAATAATGAGAACAAAAAAGTTGACATCTGTTGGGTGCATAAGTATTCACCCCCCTGTGTCAATACTTGGTAGAACCCCCTTTCGCTGCAATTACAGCTGCAAGTCTTTTGGGGTATGTCTCTACCAGCTTTGCACATCTAGAGATGGAAAGGTTTGTCCATTCTTCTTGGCAAAAAAGATGAAGCTCAGTCAGATTGGATGGAGACCGTCTTGCCATAGATTCTCTATTGGATTGAGGTCTGGGCTTTGACTGGGCCATTTTAAGACATTAACATTCTTTAATCCAAACCATTCCTTTGTAGCTCTGGCTGTATGTTTAGGGTCATTGTCCTGCTGGAAGATGAACCTCCGCCCCAGTCTCAAGTCTTTTGCAGACTGCATCAGATTTTCTTCAAGGATTTCCCTGTATTTGGCTCCATCCATCTTTCCCTCTATTCTGACCAGTTTCCCTGTACCTGCTGAAGAGAAGCATCCCCACAGCATGATGCTACCACCACCATGTTTCACTGTTGGGATGGTGTGCTCAAGGTGATGGGCAGTGTTGGGTTTTCGCCACACACAGCGTTTTGCATTGAGGCCAAAAAGTTCAATTTTGGTCTCATCTGACCAGAGCACCTTCTTCCACATGTTTGCTGTGTCTCCCACATGGCTTCTGGCAAACTCCAAACGGGATTTTTTATGGATCCCTTTCAACAATGGCTTTCTTCTTGCCACTCTTCCATAAAGGCCAGATTTGTGGAGTAGACGACTAATAGTTGTCCTGTGGACAGATTCTCCCACCTCAGCTGTGGATCTCTGCAACTCCTCCAGAGTAACCATGGGCCTCCTGGTTGCTTCTCTGATTCATTTTCTCCTTGTCCGACTCTTCAGTTTGGGTGGACGGCCTCCTCTTGGTAGGTTTGCGGTTGTGCCATATTCTTTCCATTTTCTTATGATGGATTTTATGGTGCTCAGAGAGATGTTCAAAGCTCTGGATATTTTGTTATAACCTAACCCTGCTTCATATTTCTCCACAACTTTATCCCTGACCTGTTTGGTGAGCTCCTTGGTCTTCATGATGCTGTTTGTTCAGTAATGATCTCCAACAAACTCTGAGTCCGTCACAGAACAGGTGTATTTATACTGAGATTAAATTGCAGACAGGTGGACCCTATTTACTAATTATGTGACTTGCAAATGTGACTTGTGAATGCAATTGGTCGCACCAGATCTTTGTTAGGGGTTTCACAGTAAAGGGGGTGAATACATATGCACTCAACACTTTTCAGATTTTTATTTGTAAATAATTGTGAAATCCATGTAATATTTCCCCCCACTTCCAAATGATGCACTATTTTGTGTTGGTCCATTACATAAACTCACGATGAAATAAATTTTAATCTGTGGTTATAGCATGACAAAATGTAGAAAAGTCCAAAGGGGGTGAATACTTATGCAAGGCACTGTACCATTCATTGAGTAAACACAACTAAGCATTTGCCGCACACTACCAAGCATTTACAGCACACTGAAGTGCAAAATTGAAAACACTATCATCGAAATGGAACACACACCATATGAATGACAATGACTCTGGAAAATGAGCCATTTCTCCTTTTGTAAAATGTCTCAGTGTAGACCTACTTTTTTCATAGTCAAACATAAAACAGCACACAAATATGCAGCAAAAAAAGTTTTATTTCGGTACACACAAATAACAGTACAGTACTGTAAACCGGCCCTGGCGCATGAAGCCCTGACAGGCCTCGACACTCAGGTCGCCACAAGCCTCCTAAATGGCCTGGAGCCGGCCTTGTTGGTTCCATTCATATACCTTCCACCTCCAAGCTAAAAATAATTCCTCAATGGGATTCAGGAAAGGAGAATAAGGTGGAAGGTATAGAACGAAAAAATTTGGGTGGTCCTGGAACCACTCACGCACTTGAGCAGCCCGGTGGAAGCTCACAGTGTCCCAGATGACAACGTGATCGATCCGCTCTGGGTCATCTATCTGGTCAGGTGGTACCAGCAGGTCATGCAGGCCATCCAGGAAGATGAGGAGACGGGCAGCATTATAGGCCCCTAGGTGGGCATGACGGTGCAAGTTCCCATGGTGATTCATTGCAGCACACATTGTGATGTTCCCACCACGCTGGCCGGGGACCTCAACAATGGCCCGCTGGCCAATGACGTTTCTGCCCCGTCGCCTCCTCTTCACCAGGTTGAATCCCACCTCATCAATAAAGATGTACTGGTACAACACATGAGCTGTGTCATGCTCCTGGATCCACTGACAGCAGTATAATGCAAGTTACAATATGGACACAGAGAGGTCAACACAGTGGCCTACAGTGAGACACTTCTCTGGTTGTCGATATCTTCCAAGTTGTCCATTGTTCATCAAACAAAACAGAGGCTCAAGGCACTTTTATGCTTCAATCCTGATTGCAAATAGCTCAACAGACCTAAATGTTTAGAGATTTGAGTATTTGTGTGTTGTAGGTTGATGCTTTGAGATTTTACTTGAGAAGTGTGTGCAACAACTGAACATTGTGTGTAGTGTTTTGACAACAAGGTGATGTGTAATTGACATCAGAGTGTAAAGAAGGAAAGTCAGAGTCTAATGCAGATAAGGGAGTGTGAAGTAGTGCCAAATTGGGTCGAGCGATTGGTACATGAAGTGAAGGTTTTGCAAATTGTGCCGAATTTTCCCCTTTTGTGTGTTAACAACTGAGAAAAACTGTAATAACATGACACCATTGAATTTTCTGAAAACAAATTTCAGTAAACAGATGATTTTTAAAAGTTGGTTAAAATCAAAACATCTTATGCAAATTAAGCTTAAACAAATATTTAGTGCACCCCTGTTTTTTCTCAGACATAAATTATTAGTATGAATGTCTACTGCAGTTCACTCTCTCTCTCTATCTCTCTCTCTCTTTCTCTCTCTCTATATATATATATATTAAAACTGTCGACAGTAGGATAAGACCTAATGTGGGACAGGAGACTGTTCCATAGCTCGCGTGCATCAACAGCAAGCAGCATTTAAATGTAATATAACTTGTCTCTTAACAAAGATTAAATAAAATGATGAAATATGGATTAATTAGTGTATAGAAATTGCATAGTAAACCTGAAGACGTACATAGTGCAGTGTATGTGGTGTGCAAATGTGCATATTCATAGCCATTTTGCTTATTTCGTCCTTGTAACTCTGGTTTTGAAAGGCACTATAGAAATAAAGTTGACATAGTTCCTCTGCTTTGCTCTTCAGTGCCCTTTCTCAAGAAGACCAAGACGATGCTCAGCTGAAGATAGAGGACATATTACAAATGGTCAGTATTTCCACCTGTTATGACATCACAGTAGGGCTTTAGTAATATATAGTAGCTTTTACTAAATAAAGCTCTGAGCAACTGTTTAAATCATTTGTCTCTTGATCATGGAACAGAAAAGCTGTCCTCTGCTACACTTCATCGCGGTAAGAATCATGTTGCTCCCTCAGGGAAAAGCTCCAGTTGTAGTTACTGTGAACTGTGTCACAACCCCGCAACACTGATAGCTGGTTTCCCAGTACACAAAGTTAGCTTTGTGTTTGTGTGGTACCGTAGTTCTTTAAAATATATGATAATATCATTCTGTAATTCTGTAAACATTCAAATACATATTGTACAAATATGTTATTATCTGCTGGGGTTTTTGTGTGTGTGTCTTTAGGCGGAGAGTCCTAAAGCTGAGTGTTTTGAGTCTCTGTCGGCGATGGAAATGGCCGAACAGATCACACTGCTGGATCACATTGTGTTCAGGAGTATTCCCTATGAGTAAGTGCATTCACTACATCACACAAAGTGGTTTGAAACAGCAAAGTGAACAAAACAAAATACTCAGTGTAGAGAGAAACACATCTTGGTCACTCATCATTATAGAGGTCTGTATAATAGTGAAAATCCACACTTCATGATAGACTTAATGATGAATCTTAAAAATTCTGCAATCTTTAAAACTTTAGTTGAAATGTTCGATTGCCATTAGCAGGACCCAGAAGCAGGCACGGTGCAAGAGATTTGGTGAATTTAACTAACACAAAGCAGCAGTACAGACATACTGTGCATCACATGCTCCTCAAATGTTTATTGCAGCAGTAGAACAGCTTAGTGTTTGATGTCTAGGCTCCGACTTAATCACTGCCTCAGATATGATCACATAGATAAGATGGGAGTGATGAGCAAATACCTATAACCCCCGGTGAAGCCTACAAGTGGTGGAGGGGCTGAAGCAACTGGCAGCATTACTGACGCAGCAGCGGAGACAAGCAAAGGGACTGATGGGACATTTTCTCTGCCTAAACAGAAATCCTAATAAGGTGGATGTGTATTATAGATGATTGAGGCGAGTGAGTTTTGTCACATGATGTATGTCACATGATTGCTCGCAGGCTTTGCTTAATGTGTGAAGTTTTTCTTCTGTTGACTTCGGTGTGTTCATGTGCTGTTAAGTTTGAATGTGGAAAAACATGGACATTGTAAAACGTGTTATATTTATGTGTTCAGAGCATTTAAACAATCCATCTTCAAATTTTTATATAATAATTTGCAAGGAGCAGGTGTGACATGCTTATGAACAATTTTAAATGTGCACTTTAATCATGTATTTGTGAAGAAGTTGTGTTAGGCAACATTTGACACGTTCACATTAAAAGCTACTATTTGGAGGTGATTGTAAGATTATCTTTACTATTTTTTTCACAGATTTGTGCGTTCAAGAAAATAAGTCACAAAGTAAAACAGCAACTTATTAACAAAATACAAATAACTGAGATTTAAATCCAAGTCTAAAAATCTTACACAAGGAAAATAACAAGTCTAATCCTAAACTCCAAACCTAATAACAAAAGGTCCACCGAGTCTATAGATACAACAAGTCCAACAAAAGATTCACAAGACAAATCAAGTCCGTCCAAAGTTCCAGACAGAGGCCGAATCATGACATGTGATCACAGCAGTTTGGGTGAAGTAGCCATCATGCAGTGATAGCGGAGTGTGTGTACGATGCTGAAGGTTTCCTGTCCTGCAGGGAGTTCCTCGGTCAGGGCTGGATGAAGATCGACAAAACTGAGAGGACTCCGTACATCATGAAGACCAGCCAGCACTTTAATGATGTAAGACTTTGTGTTGCTCCCACTGAGTGTAACCTGGTAATGATATTATATTCATTAGACACAAAAGCTGTCATAAGCTTTTGCAGGTTCGTTTATGAAACTGAGATATATATTCACATATTCCCACGGGGGACATTTAGCTTTGACGTCACATTAAGCATTTGAAGTGTCCCTCTCTGTACAGATGAGCAACCTGGTGGCGTCTCAGATCATGACCCACACTGACGTGGGCTCCAGGGCCAGCTCCATAGAAAAATGGCTGGCGGTGGCTGATATCTGTCGCTGCCTCAACAACTACAACGGCGTGCTGGAGATCACCTCAGCTCTCAACCGCAGTGCCATCTACAGGCTGAAGAAAACCTGGGCAAAAGTCTGCAAGCAGGTTGATATCCCCTCATTAAATAGCTGTTATCCATCCACATGATGTTTCCTTGTGTAATTTTGTCATTTGTCAATTTGTGCTTTCTAGACGAAGGCGCTGATGGACAGGCTCCAGAAGACGGTGTCATCCGAGGGGAGGTTCAAGAATCTCAGAGAGACTCTAAAAAAGTAAATCCAGCAAATTTTCACAGGCAGATTTTTACTTTGGTAAATCAAGTCTAAAGTTTGCATGTGTTTGTGTGTGTGTGTTTGTAGCTGTAACCCGCCATGTGTGCCGTACCTGGGCATGTACCTGACTGACCTGGCTTTCATTGAGGAAGGAACACCCAACTTCACTGAGGAGGGCCTGGTCAACTTCTCCAAGATGAGGATGGTAACAATATAGTCTTCTACACATGTTGAAGCAGTGAGCACAGCACACGGTGTTTGAAAAAGAAAAGCTTTAATCCATTTCTTTGCTTGGTGTTACTGTGTTCAGAGAGAGTTTGACTGTGAAACGTTTAGGATCGGCTTAGAACCCTCTCATTCTAAAGCTTTGTCTTGACCCTATGACTGAAAGCTGCCTCTGCTCTCTCAGATTTCTCATATCATCCGGGAGATTCGTCAGTTCCAGCAAGCACCTTACAGGATAGAGCACCAACCCAAGGTGCGTCCAAAACATACATTTGAAACAGCTGCCCTTTAACTTTACAATCTTCTTTTTTTGGAATGAATGATTGTATTGTAACTGTCTCCTCTGTCCTACCCCCCCCCCCCCCCCAGGTGACTCAGTTCCTCCTGGATAAGACGCTAGTGATGGATGAAGATACCCTCTATGAGCTGTCACTGAAGATTGAACCCCGGGTACCACCTGGCTAGTTGGATCTTTAAATACACCCAAACAACCGTGTTTTCCAGCATAAACACAGGCCAACAATTTTAGAAAAGGCAGGAAACACTGCAAGTTATTGTGCTTAGGGAACTCAGGAGAAAATGTGCCTTGTTGTATGAATATCTGATGTGTATATTACAGTCAACAGAATGGACTGTGAAACATACACAATTCTGCCATACAATCGTACAGTAATGACTGTAGAAACAACATGTTAGCTACTGAAAGTGGCACTAGAAAGTTACCAGTTGCTGCTACCACACTGTACATACCAAACAAACTGCCTCTGTAGTCTTGCACATAAACACTGTCCGATGAGTTTTGTATTGTTCATATGATCATGGCCAGATTAACCTGCTTGAGGGACCAAGTGAGCTGCTGGGCCCGTATGAACCGTCCCTGTATGACGTGTACAATGTCTGTATGCTGGTTTATTGCGAGGCCCCACTTTGCGGTGTGGCTGCTGCCGAATTAATTTACCAAGACGCACCATGGAAGCTCAGCAGCTACACGGGATGTAAACGTTTGTTGCGGTCATTTCTTTTGTTTTCTATGTGACAACAAAACACATGACACCAGCCTCTTTTCTGTAGTGGACTGTGTTCCAGTCGTATCCTCTAGAATTTTCCTAAAGAATATCTTACATAAAAAACTTTATTTTCAGGCAAATTCTTACTGAGGAAATTTTTGTGGTTGACACCATGCAAACATTTTCCCCACATAGAGAAATAATAATGGTCTTGACACCCAAATGTCCTTGGCTGAGATGGCCTCTTGTTAATCCAGCCTGTTGTGTGAAGGATTTGTATGTGTAAAAATACACTGGGTTACCTAAACAGCTGTACAGAGTACAATTTAAATATTTACTCTACCTGAATTTGCACCGACTCGTATGTCTGTTGGTGTTGTTGAATCTCACGGTAACAGGAGATCTTGGCTTGAGCTTCATTTCAACATTTTTATATCTGCATTCATTTGATAACACCATTTTTTGTGTTGTTCCAGTTTATACTCTGTTGTATGCTACAGCAAAAATAGCTTGAAAACATTCCAAAACTGAAAATGTGCTTTTCACAGATAGAAGACATTTTTATTCATCTTGACAATCAAAAACACATCAATGGCTTCCAATCACGTATGTTCTTCTTATATTAGTCATTTTGTACAGAAAGGTTTCTGACTTTATATCTTCATGTCTGCTCTTTTTTAAAGAATCGGCCGAAAGGTTTCTGACATTCAACTAAACCCAGCAACTCAAGTGGTTTTCTATGTATCACTACTATTATTAGTTCCTTGTCAAGTGATCATTTAATCATATTTTAAACTTTGTTGTCTTATAAGTAAAATAGTCATGTCTAACTATTGATTTTGAATGAAAGTCTATAGACTCTAAACTTGTTTCTAGCATAGATATAGCATGTTCTCCCCTCTTTCCTCCAGATTACTTTGATCCTGGTAGGAGACTGTTACGGAGTTTTATTAGGTTTATTCATTCTTTTCTCCCGTTCCTGATGTCAGGAATCTTTAAAGCCCTGTAATGTACAAGACCCTTGATTTCTTATACTACTGTATTCTTTGAAATTGTACTTCTGCTGTTTTATTTTCCCATGTATTTCTCTGTGTAATGTACAGATATTTACACTCAAAATAAAGCGACATTTTAATTTTGATACAGTTGCAAGTTGTCATAATGAAATTAGTGGAGAGACCAAGTTTTAAACAAAGAATATGTGCTTCACAACCAAACACAGACAAAACTACATAACAGAGAAAACACACCCAAACAAGAAAAGGCAACAAAACACTGAAAACAAACAAATAACAAAATTGACTGGGCTAAACGGGGCAAACGCAAACAAATACAAAAAAAAACTAAATACGCCTAGAACCAAAAACGTAAAACACCAAATGCAGAAACCCAACCACACACAGGAAATACAACACAGCCAAATACGGAAAAACAACCTGCTGTTTTTTTTGGCTGGCATCCACACATTCAGAACACTGACTTGGAGGCACAAGGTTTTCAAGTGTTCAACCTAAAACCTGTAAAGGGGACTGAATGAATTAGCAGAATGGATGTGTTCAGAGTCCAGGGCTCCAGCATGTGATGATGTCCAACCAGTCCAGAGCAGGTGGAGGAGCGGGCCGGTGTTCCAACACAAGAGCTCAGCAACAGTCTGCAATGAGGCTGTTATTGTCAGGCAGGAAGATGATCCGATATAGGCACAGGTGAAATAGACTTACCCTTTAACCAGCATAGACCTTCATTAAACTGTATTTGTATAGTCCTTATTCACAAATAGCAGTTAGCCTTATAGGGCTTAACAAGGTGCGACAGCCTGCGCTGTTAACCCTCAGCAAGAGTAAGGGAGAACTAACGTATTAAGAGCTTAAACCTCACAGAGACTCACATGTGAGGAATCCCTCTACCAGGACGGACAAGAGTGTAATTTACAGATGAGTTTATATAAATGAACATGTCTGACAGAGATGAAGGGAGCAGTAATAACCAGTGTAATGATAGTCATCCAATAATAGTCAAATATGTGAGTAAGCATTTTATATATAAGCAATCTAGTTTACCTTGTCTTATTTATATGTGTTTTCTGAGGTTGCTTTGTGTGTGGAGGTGTCAGGGTCACCAGGGTGATCAGGGGGTGGAAGAAGCAGAGTAGTAGGAGGGAGGTTATGTGTATGTGTGAGCGGCTTCAGCTGATATTTTCAAGGTCAAACTGGAGAGTGATATCGGACCCTCAGTGGTCATAGCTCAACGTGAGCAGCCTGTGCTGCTGCAGCTCATCACTGTGGCCCTCTATTGGTTTATAACTGCGTGCTTCTGAACTTATGATTGGCCTCCAGTTTTTAATCCCGCTTGAGGGGGTGGAGCCCCCAGTGAGAGGAGTGTGAAAAGCTCTTTAACAAGAGACCTTCAGCAAGAAGTCAGAGCCGCTTTTCCACAGGTACCGTACCTTCTTTTCTTCTTTCTCTCGCTGAAACTCTTCATTAGCTTCCTGTACTTACAAGTACATCTCAGATTGTCTGTGAAATTGTTTATAGATTATGCATTAAAGAAGATAAGGGTTATATTTTATATTATTTTATACATTTATGCTTTTGATGTTACTAGTTAATCTAAAAGGGATCACCGGTGTGTGCATTTTTTCGAGAATCAATATGTTTAAGATGTTAAAGGTGGATAGAGGCATGTTATGATGACTTGATATGTAGCTGTAATTACATAGCGTAATAAGAAGCAAGAAAAAAAAGGTTTATATATGTATATACCTTTTTTACATATATATTTATATACCTTTTTTATATATATATATGTACGTATATACCTCTTTTTTTTTCTTTCACATTTACTATGAAAATCTTTTCCTTTCGTCTTTGAATCCTAATCATTTTAAATATTGGAGGCAGTGTTAACTCATCCGTGACCTTCGGAGAGGACAAGGCTGGTCTTACGTCCCGTCTGTAAACCCCCCCACCCCACCTCCCCATCTCCCCGGGAGTTAAAAGGTCATACTGATCAAGGGGAAGAGAGTCTGAGTCTGAGGCCGATTTGTTGTAATCCTGACCATAAGACCACGTGATCCATAGTGTCAGTTAGCAGTCGAGGCTTTACCACCAGAGGACACTTGTATCATGCAGCCAGGGATGATGTTTCCTGTTGCAACTTAAATAACGATAGCGACAGATAAATAAATGAAGATAATTCTCTTTATCCTATTATTTTTTTAATTACCATCTCGGCTGTTCCATGTTCTTTTCCGTCCTCCTTCCCTGTTTCCATCCCTCTGTCCAGCTGACTTGGCCTCATTAGGGTCCAGTCTTGTGACCAGGTCTGAATGTCACAGAGTCCTGAGCCAGAGACAGTTTGGGTTTTGGCAGTGGATCCTTGCAGCACAACTGCCTGTCCAGTGATCTATAAATAATATTATCATTCACCCAAAGAGGCCAGAGTCCTTCACCTCCACAGACTGAGGCAGGAAAAAGAGACAGGGATAAAGAGTCAGTAAATAAAATAATCAGACGAATTACTGGGTGAATGTGTTCCACCCCAGTTAGCAGTGCAGGGGACTGATTGGCCAAGACTCACCTCTGACCTGGATTAACAGGAGTAATGACGTCTTCACAGCTTCCCTTTATATTAAGACACAGCAGCATGGTCCCTGTGAAGGACGGGCTGGAAAATGACCTACAAGAACACAAGTTTCATGAAACCATTCAAATGTAACATTTTGGATCAGTTTTGACGGACTTAAACTGCAGATTGTGGTCTTATATCCAGCCGGGCCTGAGAGCTGCTTCCTCTTTCCTCCATCACTGACAGTTCTTGGGTATTAGTAATGACTGAAGCCTAAGTGGTCATATGAAACCTGCCATTCTCTGGTACTGTGAGTCTGTGATAATGCCAAGAGGCTAAGAGCATCTGCCACGTTCCTGTCCTCTAATCTTGTTAATGTATCGGGGGGGTCGTCTCAGCAGCAGTTAGTTGGCGATATTGTCTTGAGATAGAAGTCGTGAGCTCATGGTTACGACCTGGGAAGTAAGTGTATAATGACAGTCAAAATTACAAAGATAACATTTTACTAAAGTAACAAAAAATGACATACTAAAATAATTAGTCCTGCTGTGACATAGTGAAAATATAATGGCGGTGCTGTACACCTTCACGAATATGATTTGACGTGGCCAGGTAGCCATGCAGATGTGACCCTGTGACTCTGAAGCATAAATGAAAAGGCTTCAGTCAATCCCTCTGATCTTAAGTACTGTTACGTGAACTTCCACATTGTTTTCCTTGCTCTTTATATGCATCACATTTGAAGAGTTTAACAATACACTGACTCTCTTTCTCCACAGCTCTTTTGCTACTGACAGAGTCTGAACAGAACAAGCAGAGAGATGGCGAACTCTTTCACACGAATGATCTCTGGCCGCAACACGGCCGCGCTGTTGGCCAGCTTGGGCGCGGGAACGTTGGCGACTGGCTTCCTGTTGAGTGAAAACAGTTCTCTTGCTGCCGAGGCGAAGAAGATGCTGTATCCTCCCAGGTAAGACAGGCCAACATGAAGGCCACAGATGCAGTTCGAAGGAGGCAGAGTCAGGGGCGGATTGTTTCTACTGGAATGATGTAACAGGAAACGAGGACTGCATCAGTTTGCATCCTCTTCTCAGACCACTGACCCTTTGCTTCAAATGCAGACTGAGAGAGAGAGATTCCTGGGCACGTACCACAGCTCAACATACTCTACCTATTAATATAAAAATGAAGATACATTAAACATTAACCCATTTGTCAGTTAACACAATCTTCTAACAATGTTTGAACTGATCTAACAAAACCATAGAGAATAAATAAATTTACACAGGTATGAGAAATCCATACTTCCCCATCCTCTTGTGGGCAAATGGAACATCCCACCTGAGAGTATACCGAGTCGGTCAATGTATAGGAGCTTAAAGTTGGCTGGAATATCAAACCACAACATTACACACAGCTGTTTGCAGGATGCATAGCGATGAGGTAATGTAATGTTATTCTCATTCTGATCTCATCCATCTTGTTTGTAAGAGACCTGGAGTCTCAGTGTAGTAAATCGTTGTTCCTCACCGACCACAGACGTTAAGTATAGTTTGTAGAAAAAGTCAATTGGTCTCCCTGATAGTCTAAGTTTCTATTGTAGGTCATAGGTAGCAATGTTAAAATAAGTCTGTTCCATAACCAATTCAAATCTCCATGTAGGGCATTTACATTGTTTTAATTTTCTAAGCTTTTTTGATGAAGAATATTTTGTTGCTGGACATAAAAATAAGTTGTTGCCACTTTATGGCCCCTGACTTATGAAAAATCCAAGATCCGCCACTGGGCAGAGAACAGAAAAAGGCTTAATTCTCTGGGTTTTTCTCAAATTCCAGTGGATGGACGGCCTTGATGAGTCATCGAGTAGTCCCAGCTCTGTTATTATCTGACCTGACGACACAGACACTGACTACGTGCTTCACATCACTTGCACATTTCAGACGAGTGACTCACTGCTTTATTTTTCCGCCAGAGAAGCAACTGAGGTGACATCAGTAGAAATACTTCATGAGCTCATTTGTATGTTTTTCAAAAGTGATACTGTACAGAATCAACAGATGTGGCTTTGAGGCCCGCTGTGACACTGTGGTTCATGTCAGCACATTTCCAGTGAGTATGAAGAGGTCACAGCAGCCACGTTGGCACCGTCCTGTGGTATCACCAACGCTCTCAGGTTTCCTCTGCGTTACCTTTAACACTCTCCCTCCCTCACTCTCTCTCTCTCTCTCTCTCTCTCTCTCTCTCTCTCTCTCTCTCTCTCTCTCGCACACCCACAGCCTCTCTCTCCCCCAAAAAACAAGGTTAAATCCACATCATCCAGGTCTACACACTTGCCTGATATTTGCACCAGTAAATAGTAGAACATCAGCTTTGACTGTTCTTCTGTCCACCAGGTTGTGGCCCTGGTGTTAAGACTGTGTCAGAGCAGAGATTTTTGAGCATTTGAATTTGTGAACATGCAGAAAACACCTAACGTTACATTTTATCCAAAGCGACTTACAATAAGTGCATTCAACCATGAGGGTACAAACCCAGAACAACTACTGTTACAAGTACTGTAAGGCTGCTTACAATCATTATTTTGTATTTTCAATAGGGCGTCTGGTCAATACAATGTCAGATATGAGTGTCCATCATTAGTCCCTTAAGACCAAGTTGATTTTGTTGCCTTTGTTATCTGATTCGCTTACTATCACCCAACCTTTTTTTATTTTAATTTTGCGCTCACTGAAAACTATGAAAAGTAACAGTCGACTCATCGATTAATAAACTATTATTTTCAAAATGGGAACACTGGCTGGTTTCCGTTTGTCTGGTGTCTGACATGTAAAGTCCTGGGGTCTCCTTCTCATTGAAGTCAGAATTCAGTTTTCATGACAGTGACATTTTGAGAGCGCCTTACCGTCCTACTGTGAATTTCCTTTTGAAACTGGGTGCCAGGATGGGATCGGAGGAAATGATTTTAGCATGTGATGTTTGATGGACTGGGTGTAGAAACTCTTTAAAAGTTGAACTGAATTGAAAGCACGAAATCTTGTCTATACTTCCTCCCCTGTAGCTCTGATTACCCTGACCTGAGGAAACACAACAACTGCATGGCCGCCGCTCTGACTCCGGCCATTTATGCCAGACTGAGGGACAAGGTCACCCCCAACAACTGGACCCTGGACCAGTCCATCCAAACTGGAGTGGACAACCCCGGGCACCCTTTCATCAAGACGGTGGGGTGTGTGGCTGGTGACGAGGAGAGCTACGAGGTAAGAGAGGTCGAAGGTCACAGTTTGTTCTCAATCAATCTATCAATCAATGAATGACTCCAAAATTGAGTGTATAGCTTAAAAGTTCCTTTAATCTTGAAAATACCTTTTTTCAAAGATACTTTGACTTTATTTAAAATAAACTCATTCCTTCTACACAAACACACACACACACACACACACACACACACACACACACACACACACACACACACACAAACACAAACACACACACACACACTTTTGAATCCAGACCTACACACTTGACCTGTGAACTGTTCCCTGCAGGTGTTTGCTGAGCTCTTTGACCCCATCATTAAAGACAGGCACAACGGCTATGACCCCAGGACCATGATACACCCGACTGATCTGGAAGCCTCCAAGGTGTTTCCATCATAACACCCCCACCACTCCCTTACCCCTCCATCCATACATTTCCTGAACCTATCAAATATTTTCTTCAACATCAACTTTTTTTCCTCCTTTCCAGATAACCAACGGCGTGTTTGATGAGAAATACGTCCTCTCGTCCCGTGTCAGGACCGGACGCAGTATCCGCGGGCTGAGCCTCCCCCCGGCCTGTTCGAGGGCCGAGCGCCGCGAGGTGGAGCGAGTGGTTGTCACGGCCCTGGCCGGCCTGAAGGAAGACCTGGCTGGACATTATTACAGCCTGGGGGACATGACGGATAAGCAGCAGCAGCAGCTCATTGACGTGAGTTTCAGCTTGGCTTATTCAAAGGAGCAAGAAAATTGTTTCCCTTGTCCCTGATATCTCGCACCACTCATGTTTAATGTGAAAGAGCAACTCACTTAAAATCTTATTGGGAACTCGGATATTTTAGTGCTTAATAACATTGATTTCAGCAACAAAGTCTCAGTGTTTACATTGAGTGCGATGGAGAAGCTTTTTGGTTTAATTTTAAATGTAAAAAAAACTTCAAATTGATGTGAACTGTGACAGGTCGATGGTTCTCACCCTTTTGGGCTTGTAATCCCTTAAAGTGACGCATGTAAGTGAAGAGCGTTACAGCTTGTTCATACGTCATCAGGTTCATTTGTCTCATATCCCCTGGTCTTTAGATCCCTGTGGAAACTGCAGGAACTTTTTACTTACTTGAAAAACGTTCCTGGGACTAAAACTTCAACGTATTTTTTCATCTAAAGTCTGACCACTCATCACATGTTACTTAGCCTCTCAAACCAGCCTGGAGGGTAGAAAGTATTGTTTCTGTCTCATAATTTCAGGTTATATATCAGAGTGGTATAAATCGACTCATCTCTACTACTCGTCTCTGCAGGGAACCTAATGAGGGTATTTCAAAAGTTTTTCAACTATTGCTTTGAGTCTGACAAGATCTCCCTGATAATGTCAGAGTGATCCAGCCTGAACTAGGAGGCTTCACATTTATACAAAGGCTGCATTACAAAGCTTTAGAGCATGAGTTACAGGGACCCAAAGTCACAATATAAATTACATAAGCCTTTTTCAAATTATTAGTCAATTTGTCTTATATATCTGCTGTATCATTTCTTACCATTCCTTTTCCCCCTGCTCAAATCACATTATTGACAGCTTGCATTATAAATGCACATAGTCCAGGAGGTAATGCAGCTTCAGTTTAATTGACCTGTCTGCTCTGACCGTTTCACGCTGCGCCACATAAGGATCACTTCCTGTTTGACAAGCCTGTGTCTCCATTACTCACCTCGGCCTTCATGGCCCGGGACTGGCCTGACGCGAGGGGGATCTGGTAAGGCTGATGTTGTTCTGTGATATCCACAGTGAATAAAGGAAATGCAGTTCAAAGCATTCCCACCCTGAACTTGACCCACATGCCCTTTTCCTGTACTAGAGTTCCTGTTCTGTGACGTGCACTCATTCACTCAGTTCCCCTGCTCTCCACTGTAGGTGGTGGAGGAAGAAGCATTCAGACTTTTCACTCGAGGAAAATTAGCAGTGCTTTGCTGTAAAATTACTTTCAAGTAAAACATTCAAAGTTCTACATGACTGAGAATTTAAAAACGTGTGTAACCATGCCAACCTGCAGATAAATACTGAAGACACAAGTACCAAAATCAGAACTGAATCACCAGTGAGTACAGTGGTCAAAATAAAGCACATTTAGTCAATTACTGTCCCTTATTTGAGGTACGTGTACTTTACTTCACTATTTCCATTTTATGGTAGGTACTCGTTACTTTTAAGATGAAGTTCTGATGTTATGGATAATATAACAAGCTTTTAAACTACAACACACTGAAGATGAAAGAGGAAATCAGTGTCTCCAACCATTGTGCATCCTGACGTCTTCCAAAGAGCGTGGGTGGTCGGCCTAAGATTGGAGAAAAAGTCCCCCAAAAAAACAGATTGTAAAACAGAACCATTGTTTTTTCTTTTTCCTCTGCAATAAATAACAGGATGACTCCTCAGATTTATCTGGATTCCCTGTGTATAAAACAATACATAAGTCTGGAGGGCAAACCAGCTCCTCCTGCAGCAGATACAACACTAACAGTTAACAGTTCACTCTTAAAAATATTTTCATCATGTTTTGATTGATATTGACTTTTGACAATGATCAGTTGGTTAGGCAACCTTAGCACGGCTAACAAAAACAGGCTGTTTGACTTTGTCAAAAGATTATTGGCACCAATTTGAATGATCTCTGCCATGTTTACCAAGTTAGAGCCACTAGAGGTCAAAGGTCATCCTACCAGACCCTCAACACCCTCCTCGTGCAGAATTTCCACCTCTGCCATCAGTAATGAGTTACACATACCATGGGAGGGCCAAATCAAAAATACATTTGAGATCATTTGTCCCCTCAGTTATATAACTAGGTACACACTATGATGTGTATGAGTTGTGTGTTGGTTGTGTGACCACTGTTTGCAAACCAAATTGCCCCTCATGGACAATAAAGACTTCCCTTAACCTTAACCCTTAACATACTGCTCACTCAGTATTGACCCTTTAATCATGCCATGTATAATAATACATTCGTCAGAGGGACCAAACCACCACTCGGATTTTCACATCTTTCTGCTTACGTAGTTTTACTTGTAGTTTTTTATGCAGGACTTTTACTTGTAAGTTTGTATTTTTTACACATAATTTATATAATTATACTTTTGCTTAGGTAACGTATTTGAGTACTTCTTCCACCACTGCTGAGTTACTTTCCACCAATGCTGTCTTCACAAAACTATAAAACAATCGTTCTACTCCTCTTCAACATTCCCTCCCTGTGTTTTCTCCTCCAACCTGCCTCCCTGTACCCCTCCCACCTTCAGGATCACTTCCTGTTTGACAAGCCTGTCTCTCCACTGTTGACCTGTGCCTTTATGGGCAGAGACTGGCCAGACGCCAGGGGCATCTGGTAGGGTCTGTTAGTCTCTCCTGTCTGCATGTCTGCTGTGTCACCATTTACACTCTAACCTCCAAATGCTGACTCATGACAGCAGGAGTGTATGAAGGGACTTTGGGGGCCCTAGGCGAAAGGGATCCTGGGGCTCCCCTCTTAGTTTGGGGCCCCAGGCAATTGCCTGCTTTACCTACCCTCTTGCAATGCCCCTGCGTGCCAGTGATGTGTTAAACTTCTTAAATATCTTCCTACATCATGTGAAGCTCAGTAGTAGCATGTGTGTGTGTATGTTTCCAAGTAGCATGTATATATGAATGACTATAAGAAAGTTAGCTCCTTGATGACCTACGTGTGTCCTCTCTGGAAATGAAAGCAGCTATTTTCCCAGAGAGCTCTTTATTGAGTTCCTGTAGCTTGATTTCTAAAGGCACAACAATGAGAAGACCTTCCTGATCTGGGTGAACGAGGAGGACCACACCAGAGTCATCTCCATGGAGAAGGGAGGCAACATGAAGAGAGTGTTTGAGAGATTCTGCAGAGGACTCAAACAGGTAGAGAGGAACATACAAAAACACAAACAAAAAAACACAGAGACAGAATAATAGATGTGGACTTTGTGTAAAACTATGATATCTTAACAACTATTGGAGGGGTTACCAGGAGGTTTTGTGTATATGGACATTCATGTTCCTCACAGGATGAATTTTCATTACTTCAGTTGTCATAAAAGCTCAAAATATGTTAAGTGTGTCCAGTTTGATCGACTGTAAAAAACATGGAGAACATTTTAATTAAAGTATTTAAATATAAAGTATTTAAACATAAAGGGCTCATTCTAGGGTAAAGCCAAAGACAATTTGTAGGTGAAACACACTGTTGACATCATTACCAGGTTTATTTTATATAAAGTCTCTGGCAATAGATCCCTTTCACCTAAATCTTACACACTGGACCTTTAATGTTACAACAAATTGTATAAAGTATATGTCAATCATATTTCAAGTTTTTTCTCTTAGCAATACTGTAAAATAAGATCTTGGCGCATTTGTAATTACAACAAATTAAATGGGCCAAATTTGGAAATATAAGTGACTGATCAACTCTGTGCATGTCATATCCCATATAGGTGGAGCATCTGATCCAGGAGAGAGGCTGGGAGTTCATGTGGAACGAGCATCTGGGCTACATCCTCACATGTCCCTCCAACCTGGGCACCGGCCTGAGGGCGGGCGTGCACGTACGCTTGCCAAAACTCAGCCAGGTAATACATGCACACTTTCAGACGACTCAGCAGCTTCGTAACAGTCACAACTCTGTAGGAACACACACAGACACAATTTTAACAAAGTTAACAAGAATAGTCTCTCTGGTTAATTTCATCGTCTGCAGCAATGGAGTTTGTGCACTTCTCATGGAGCTGTAGATGAGTTCTATATTTCTGAGAAATTTGTAAAACATTTTGTGATATTCTGTGTTTTATTCATGTTAAATTCCATTCAAACTATAATTAACATGAATGTCTCCTACTAATAAGTAAAGTTTGTTCATCAAAGCCCGATATATCTTATTCATTCCTATAACATATTTAAACACACTGTTACACTGGGTCACATGTTCCTTCATCACCATGAACACACACTGTAGTTATTTTGAATCAGTCCCACATATACACTGTCTTGCTGCACCAAATGTGGATTAGTATCAAATTAAAAATAGTCCCCCACAACTTTTTTAATCCTGTTTGTGTGAAGAAATTAAACCACTCTAAATGTGGTCTGTAGAGGAAGCTCCATTAAATTGAGATCAAGAATCAACACAATCTCAACTCTTGCCCAAAGCTTTTACCAAAATTGTAATTAAGAATATGATATATTAACATTTGTTCTTCAATCTTTCTTTTACAAAATTACTGCACCATGTAACAAATGATTGAAAACCCTGTGCAGGATCAACGTTTCTCCAAAATCCTGGACCACCTGCGGCTGCAGAAGAGAGGCACAGGCGGGGTGGACACGGCTGCTACTGGAGACACCTTTGACATATCCAACAACGACCGTCTGGGAAAATCTGAGGTGAGGATCAGTCATGTTGCATTAAGAAATATTTTTTCATGCTGTTTATTTGTTCATGTTATTCGGGGAACTTCATTTCCATCATCAGACTCGTAAAAAGTTGATCTGAGTCACTGTTTTGCTGTAGAAATGAACTTTATGAGTGCGTGTGTCTGTGTGTGTGTTTGCAGGTGGAGCTGGTCCAGATGCTAGTCGATGGAGTCAACTACCTGATTGAGTGTGAGAAGAAGCTGGAGAAGGGCCAGGACATCAAAGTCCCAGCTCCCGTTGCTCAGTTTAGGAAATAGATGCTGGACTCCCGGTGCCTCCGGTGTTAGACAGAGGTCAGCGCCCTTTTCGGTGCTCCCTCCAACACTGAGCCCGTGGAGAAACCTCAGAATGACCAGCGTCCACTGCTGCAGAGGAGGTCCTTTCTTTACTCCTCCCACACAACTTTAGGGTAACCTTATCTTAGACATGATCTGCTGTTAGGGGGAATTCTACCTCACTTTAAGGTCTTCACTGTAACCCTGACTTTCAATAAAATCAACGATAACCAAAAAAAATGACACTGTATTTGGGACTTTTCTTACTTTTCTTCTTATGTGTTATTTAACCTTGTTTCACAAATCCTCCTTCATTCTTCCAGACGGCTTCCTTTTTTCCCTTCTTTTACAGCTATAGCTACAGCTACACCACCGGGATTTGTTCACATGTCTTCTACATCACTGTCAAATTTGGAATGAGGACAAGTAGGAAAGTGGGTCAATACTTTTGAAAATGAGCTCCTAGTAGCAGAGGTGTGGACTCGAGTCACATGACTTGGACTCGAGTCAGACTCGAGTCATGAATTTGATGACTTTAGACTCGACTTGACAAAATGTAAAGAGACTTGCAACTCGACTTGGACTTCAACCTCAATGACTCGTGACTTCACTTGGACTTGAGCCGTTTGACTTGATAAGACTTGCTCTTTTCCCCAAAGCACAAAGATTAAAAAGTATGTTATTAAGGAGCGCTCTGTATCATTCATCGTGTTTGTGTGCGTCTGTGTGTGTGTGTGTGTGCAGCGCCGCCGCTCCCAAAACGCGCACTACGCGCTGTGCATCGGGCACCAAGTCCTGAGGGGGCACCAAAAAAAAAGCAACTGAAAAATCATCATAGTTATAATAATTATGTAGCCGAGCGTTTGGTTGTATCATAAGTCCGGCTTCAGCCGACAAAGGACACGAGAGCAGGTCATGCGCTCGGGACAGCACACCCGTTTATCCTCAGTTCATTTTACAACTTCACTCATCACAGCACCCACTTCCTTTAAACCCCTTTTCAAAATAAGAGTCACTACCAACAACCCACTTAAAACCGGAAATACAAATCAACCCTCAACAATAACGTCATTAAATAAATTAGCTTACAATTATAAAGCCGATATTATTTCAGTATAGAAATATTAGGTACCTTTTATCCATGTATATCACAAAAAAGTCAGAACAAGAGATATATTAAATTGCTCAAAAAAAGTTAAAGAAGATTGACTATTCTTGTTTAACTTCTTTATTCTTGGAATCATACTACTTCCCCATCGTGCACAAATGACTGACAGACTTTTGGCCAATTTGGTCTTTTGCAAATGCAATGCAGCATAGGGCTCTGACATATAAAAAGCACAACCCCGTTCATTGTTATGTTCAAGTATTTGTTATGTTTCTCACATGTACACAAACACAGACAATATGAGGTGAGATAAATGAGATGAGATAAACACAGGACAGGACAGAAACTGCTGTGGAACTAGTTAAAATGCTAAATACAATGTTAGCACTTTTGTACAAATAATTACAGTTGCACTTGTTTTTTCAAATGTGTTCATTCTGTAGGAGTGGTTTAAAATGAAGAATATTCTTGCAAAATATGAGTTAAATGTTAAAAATGACTGGTTAATAGTGCAATAGGGAAGTGCAATGTTGGCACAATTTTTTTTCTGTAATTTCAATTGCACTTGTTTTAATAAATAAATAAATACAGATTTTGAAAGCATACATGATCTGTGTAAATATATTATTACTCAGTGATCAAAAGGACTCGAAAAGACTCGAAACTCAAACTGCAGGACTTGGACTTGACTTGAGACTTGTCAGTCTTGACTTTGGACTTGACTTGAGACTTGTCTGTCTTGACTTGGGACTTGACTCGGGACTTGACTCGGGACTTGAGGGCAAAGACTTGAGACTTACTTGGGACTTGCAAAAAAATGACTTGGTCCCACCTCTGCCTAGTAGTAATGTTAGCCAAGCACTGCAGCCACTCATGACAGTTTAGGGTGGAATGTTTAAATACACCTCGGTCACAGCAATGGAAGCTTTTTTTTTATCTGTATCTGAGTAGCACAATGGTAAAGTAAATGTATATATTTTATTAATAATTATAACGACAATCACCAATCTTTTGCAATGCAAGCGCATTCCGGGTCAAAGCGCTGTGTCGTTGGTCTCTAAAGGACTCTCAACATTATTTATTTGCTGCTTTAACAAACCCTGAGCTAGAAACTTTGAACCACAAGATATTTGGCTCCTCACTTCTATAAGCAGGATGCTGAAAGACGCGACATTCGTGTTTAGACAGGTACATTCATATAATGAATATTAATGAATATATTAATCAAATGAATGTTTTGGACCTTGGGGTTTTCATTGCTCGGCTGTGTAGTAAAGACTTTTTTTCTTGGAAACGCCTCCTTTTCAGCCTCTTATTGATATCAAACAAACAAAAATATCTAATTCCTCACCTGCATCAAAAGTAATGTAATGCTCCCTGACTGTGTGTACTTTCCTGGGAGGCCAACAGAGGAGGAGTGATAATAGTTCGAAGGGATTTCTGTCCCAAAACGTCTCAAAATACAAAGATAAATGGTTGTTGTTGCATTTCATAATGCCACAACAATGGTCTGGGGGACGCTCACCAGACCAATGAGATCATTGATCACTGGAGGAGAGAAAGAATGGGAGAACACGTGACTTATAAATAAAAGGTTCCCATTTTCTTATTTGAGTGGTTTTACACACCTATTAAAAAAACCTGCAGATTATCACAAACAGCAGTGAGGAATTTCTGTGGGAACTTTTCCACCTTTTAAACCTGCAATAGCCGATTATTGGCCACTTGGAGGCAGTAGAAACAAGCTGTGAACAGTACACCCCCTCCTCTCTTACCTTGGATGGTTTTGGTGCTGGTTCCCAATTCTCACTTTTTTCATTTGAATAACCCATTTCCTTTGAATAATGTACTAGTAAATATGTGCATGTGCAAATAGGTATCAACTTGGTGGTAGTGTATAAAATAATGACCAATATTTTTGTCCAACCAAATTAAATACAACACTTAGTGCAGTTTCCGAAGAAATTTCTAAATCCCTCGAACTGAAATCTAATAAAATGAAGTCTCCTGCATGACAGAAAAGATCATTAACTCATATTTACAGGTTGTATTTTCAACCCAGGACACCTCTTTAGTTATTTTTGTAGGACATAAGAAAAAAATAGCTTGAGTTAAAAGAAGCACAAAAAAAGCTGCTGCAATGCTCCAGAGTTATACTAGTCTGTGATTCTTCTCAGAAAATTATAGATTCATGTGTTTTTTCAAAAATATGTGTAGCTCCACTTGCAGCTCATATAATTTTACTGCGTTGTCATCAAGTAAATACTTTAAACTGAGAGGCAGAAGTATCTCTACTAAATCCTCTACTTCCCGTTAGTATTTGTGTGGGGAATTCAGAAGCGGAAACAAAATACTTGACTGATGTTCTCACTTGATTAATTCCTAACACAAGGACCTTGTTGTAAATCAAAACCAAATGCTGGTACATCGCATTGAAACTGAAACAATCAGACTCAAGTTCCGGAGAAAGTCATTTACTGTCTATTACACTCAAGTAAAACAAGATTTTAACCCTTTTCACATCTAAAAGCCGTGACAACTATGTACTGGTTCATTCAGCCCAAACTTTGACCATTACATTTGCACTCTGAATGACTGTAGGGTTTAAAGTTACATTTTCACTGAATAATAATAACTGTTATTATTGTTTTTTAACAATAATATGCAATCTGCGAACACTTTAGAGCTCAACCATTTTTCACAATTTTATGATATTTCATTGTTTTTTTACCTGTGTTAACGTCCTGGACGTCGTCTTCTTCTGCTTCTTCTTCTACCTTCATCATTTAGGAAAAGGCTCCTTTATAACATAGTCGATGAGTCTTCTTTACATCAAAGGAGCCTTCTTCATTTTGGAGAGCTGGATTCCAAGACACTCCCACAACTCCAGCTTGTAGGGTAGAAGATAGTCTAGGACTATAAACTGGTATATATCGAGTTTTATTTTGTTGAACTAGCTATGGTTACCTAGCAAGAAAGGTGCCAGCTAGCTAACAGTTAGTTAGTATTGTACATATTTCTTTTTCTCACTAGTAATTGATTGTAAAATAAGACTTACATGCATCAGATGTGCAAAAGCAGCTGTGTGAAATGAATGGTAGGTGTTTCGTTGTGACTACATACTGTATGGGTCATTTTTGACCCATGTGTGTAAAAGTGATGTACAAATTCAAAACAAGATTTGTAATGAATACTTTAAAGGGGACATATTATGCCCATTTTACCACAGTTGATATGGTTCCTTTGGGTCTTAATGAAATGTCTAACATATTTGGTCAAAATACCTCAAGGATCATTTAAAATGGCACCCTTTTTACCCTGTCTAACACAGCCCTCCTCAAATTGACCTCTTTTGAGTGCCTGTTCTTTTAAAAATCGAATGAGCCTAAGTGAATTGCTTTGGCAAATAATGTAACTATAATGAGTGTAGGGGGGGGCGATGAGATGTGGGGGCCGATGAGATGTGGGGGCCGGGCCAAGGTCATGTAAGAGAGACTCCCATTTTATTGTGACGAGAGAATGATACGGAAGTGCATTCGCAGTCACTCAAGCATGACGTTTCTGACTTAAAGGAACCATAACAAATTGCGGGAGTTGTTTTTTTCCCAGAGTTTTTGGGTCGGTAGACATGCCAGATACCCAAATTAACTTGAAGAAGCCTGACAAAATTGGTATTTTCATAATATGTCCCCTTTAAAGGATCAGTATATATTTTTCCAACATATAACAAAAAAACACTAAGCCATGCATGAAATAAAAAAGTAAATGAATATAGGTCATATTTGACCTTTGTTATGCATTAGATGGGTAATGATACAAACATTATTTTTATTCAAAAAGTAACAGGACAAATTTAAATAAGGATTTGTGATGATCAAAAACAAGTTAATTTGGGAATACCTGAAATACTGAGTGTGTTCATAGTGATGAATGAACATTTGACCCAGTGTTAGTGTATTTAAATGTTTTATAGGGATGAATAAGATACATCAGGCTTTGATGAACAAACTTTACCTGTTAGGAGACTTTCATTGTTAGTTATAGTTTGTGGGCCTCTCTTATCAGAGGGAATAACTAAGGTTCTGCCAGTTCTCCTGCATGCACGCACACAGCCGGTTGGGGACTGACATGTAGGCCTGAGACAAGTGATGCAACGATAGATGGTGTTGTAAGTCATGTCATCAGGTTTCCATAAGGGGGTTTAGTGAATGGATTCTTAGAAGCCATGTTTAGTTTCATTTTTTTGTTGTTTAAGGTCATAAAAGACGTCCTTGGTACAATAGCGTAGAAGACATGTAAAATAAAGAGAATGTAGATGAGTTGGTTACATGTTAATTTATGTTTATAATTTTCCGTCTTTTACCTGTGTGGCATGAGATTACTGTTTGCACCCGAGTCTTTTCATAACCTTTACTACATTTTGCCAGTGCTGAGGCTCCATAATTTAATATTACACCTCAAATCCTTTTTAGGCTCATCAAACCACTCTGTTCTCTGTATGAAATAATCGGCGCTGATGTTTCTCATTTGTTGCAGTTTATACAAAGATATAATATCTGAAGATGATAAACAAAAGACATACAAGTTTGATTAAGCATCCATCACAGATCTTTATTCAATGAAGACCTTCTGTCTACCACCTGCAGCTGGATGTGTTGACAGCATAGAGCGGGCCGGGTCTGTGCTAGGATTCGACAGCCACCGGTGTTTGACGAGGAAAGCTTTTAAATTAGCGCTGTTCAACTGCTGATTACAGAAACATTAACAGCAGACGGAAAACCAATTGCAATTCAAACAACCAATCAGCGCTTTCTATAGAATGCTCCTAGTATGACAATATTGTCAGTGAGTGTGATTAGGTGACATTGAACAGTGCAGAAGATCAACCCTGTGTGTTAACAATAGCTCTAAAACAAAGGGTTTGTCTTATTTCTGTCATGAAAGATGCAATAATAGACCAAAGAAACTGTGACGTGCCCAAAGAACTATGTCTGGTATCCAGACATCCAGTAGTTATATCAACAAAACAAAAACATCCAATTCCCCACCTGCATAAAAAGTAATGTAATGCTCCCTGACTGTGTGTACTTTCCTGGGAGGCCAACAGAGGAGTGATAATAGTTCGAAGGGATTTCTGTCCCAAAACGTCTCAAAATACAAAGACAAATGGTTGTTAATTCATTTCATAAACTTTTTTTTACAAGTTCTGAATCATCAAACTTTTCCATGTACTGCAATAGGTGATTTTACAGAGTACAGACGGAACCAAAAAGCAAATAAGGAAAAAAGATATAGACTAACACCATTGGATGCTGCATGGTTTTAACTTCTGAAAACAAAGCTATAAAATCTGTAAACATGTCTGCATGAACTAATGATCAATCTGAGAACACATTCAACATTTAAGTAAGAACAGCATTTTAATTATTCCTGATGTTTAACTTTGCAGGATGCCACCTCTGACAATTTTCTTGTTTTTCTATAAAGAAATCAGTAGAAAGAAGCCATCAACAAATCAAAAGGTGACACCTAGAGGCCAGAACCTGCCTATTCAGCAAAATTACTGCTTTTTCTTAATTTTTTGGCAAAGTGAAACAGAAAACACAATCCTCTATTAGTGGTGCAGAGTGCTAAAACAATGCAGGAACACAAATCTGGGCAACTCTGTGTGGTTTTCGAGATAAGAACAGAGAATCAGGGTGAGCTTTTTCAACAGGAAACAGAAAGGAGGCCAACAGCCGTGAGTGTCAGTGTGGTGACATTAGTCCATAGGTCGCTTTTCACTGTGTTTCTTTGTGAACTCCTCGGCATTCTTCATGAATTTACCCTGGTCTTTAGTGTATTCCTCGGCCAGGTCTGCCCTCAGCGGGTGCTCGGGCTGGGGGACGCTCACCAGAGCAATGAGATTATTGATCACTGGAGGAGAGATGGAATGGGAACACACGTGACTTATAAATAAAAGGTTCCCATTTTCTTGTTTGAGGGGTTTTAGACACTTGTAATAAATAAACTGCAGATTATCACAAACAGCAGTGAGGAATTTCTGTGGGAACTTTTCCACCTTTTAAAACATGCAATAGCAGATTATTGGCCACTTGGAGGCAGTAGAAACAAGCTGTGAACAGTACACCCCCTCCTCTCTTACCTTGGATGGTTTTTGTTGCTGGTTTCCAGTTCTCCACACTGACAATAGGCAGGCAGACCTGACCCTTCTCGTCAATATTGGGATGGTAGATCTTTGTCTTGAAAGTTACCTTGGGTGGCTTGAAGGGGTACTCGGCAGGGAAGATGATCTCAATGCGAAATGCTCCTTTGTCATATGGAGGACAATCCTTGGACCAAAATAAGAATTATAATTATTTATTAGGTCCTTTTGCTCCCAGCAGCCGGAGGGGTTTAGGGGTCTGTGTTAAGATGATAGCAGCTCTGAAGTTAGAATCCCGAGTCGGTATAAATAACCGTCTCCAGCTTAATGTTTCAAGCCATTTAATTTTAAGATGAAAACCCTGTAAAAGGCTCTTAAAGGTGTTTGTTCCATCATATAAAAACTGATTTTTGAATGCTTGTCAGAAAAGAGCACAGGACATAAATTGAATGCTGTTGCAGGACACAAAATATACAGTTTAAACTGGGAGTTAAAAGTTCACTTTAGTAATAGTTGAATACTTACAGGAACAATTAGCCCTTGCCAGGTTAAGATATTTGATTCGTCGACCTGAATGTTGCGGAAATGCTTCAGTCCAGATTTCCTGATGTCACCGAGCTCCTGAAAGAAAGAAAAAGTTGATTTAAAATCGGATAAAATGATCCGATTACTGGGAAATTAGAGATGTTTTCATACCAATACCACTATTGGAAATACCTCAGATACTGCTGAAAATAACTGGTTGTGCATTGGTGAGTACTCAAATCTATGTACCAATCCGATTCCCTGTCCTTAAGATATATTAATGCATCTCCACAGCCAACAGCAGTTGTGCTGTACTGCCACTGGCAATACAGATTGGCGAGCTACATAAAATGTTGCAAAATTTGGTATTGTTTCATACTGGAAAGTCCCAGAAGTGATACCATGACATGTACTGCATTCAAGACATCAGGTTCGAGGGATGTTGTGTATTCCAAGATTTACTTAGATGTTTATATACATTACATAGGTTGTTATTTTTCTAAATGCACCAGTATCAGATTGGTACTCAGTATCAGAAAAATGGTATCACAACATTTCAATGGGAAAGCACTCACTCATGGCAGATGCACTCTCTGTGGCCACTTTGTGAGCTGCACCTGTAAAGCCTAATGCAACTGTGCTGCCTTAACATCCACTTTTATGATATATATAATAATGTTAATGTTTCAAACACCCGGTAGTTAGAGCCTTGTTATACGTCCCTAACGTACTGAGTCCAGTCAAACAGTTATGTCACTCTCTCCACAATGAGTCAGCTCCACTCTGCTCATTTTGACTGGTTACAAAATGTATTCTCCTTCTGTACAATGAACAACAAAACTGTAAATATTGTGGAGACCTCTGTGGTAGATGGTTAATTCAGTGATTCATATCGCAACACATGTTTCTGGGAATGTGACTGTTGAGCGCTTCATGCCTGAGTTCCCTAACAAACCAGTACAATGATGTCCCATATGTTAACTGAGCCAATATCAATATTAACTATTGTTGTAACCATTATCATAATTATTGATCTGCTTTTATTGTAATATGGCAGAAACTATTGATTGTTTTTATCATCGATCAAACAATTAATCATTTGGTCATATCACAAGTTCTCAGTCAAGGTGATGGTGTAACAACATCTAATTAATTACCATTTTCATTTGAATAATCCATTTCCTTTGAATAATGTACTAATAAATATGTGCATGTGCAAATAGGTATCAACTTGGTGGTAGTGTATAAATAATTACAAATGTTTTTTTCACTTTAATACTGTATTAATAATTTTAGCTCAACATGGCTTCACCATGTGATGAGCCACTAGTCCTCGTCCTCAGTGGGTGCCACTCCTGTATTATTACAGGCGAGTCACAAAGGAAACCAAATTAAATACAAAACTCTTAAAAACGGTTTTCAAAGACATTTCTAAATCCCTCGAACTGAGTTGAAAAAAATCTAATAAAATAAAGTCTCCTGCATGACAGAAAAGATCATCAACTCATATTTACAGGTTGTATTTTCAACCCAGGAAACCTCTTTAGTGTTTTGTAGGACATACGAAAAAAATATAAGTACTTTAGTTGGAAAAAACACAAAAAAAGCTCCAGAGTTATACTAGTCAGTGATTGTACTAAAATATTAGAATCATGGGTTTTTTCAAGCACCAATTCTAAATAGTTGTAGCTCCACTTGCAGCTCATATAATTTTACTGCGTTGTCATCAAGTAAATACTTTAAACTGAGGGGAAGAAGTACATCTCTACTAAATCCTCTACTTCCCGTTAGTATTTGTGTGGGGAATTCAGAAGCGGAAACAAAATACTTG
Source organism: Pleuronectes platessa (assembly GCF_947347685.1). Lineage (NCBI taxonomy): Eukaryota > Metazoa > Chordata > Actinopteri > Pleuronectiformes > Pleuronectidae > Pleuronectes > Pleuronectes platessa. The sequence continues at coordinate 2,930,028 of NC_070644.1, read as the reverse complement.
ACTGATGTTCTCACTTGATTAATTCCTAACACAAGGACCTTGTTGTAAATCAAAACCAAATGCTGGTACATCGCATTGAAACTGAAACAATCAGACTCAAAGTTCCGGAGAAAGTCATTTACTGTCTATAACACTCAAGTAAAACAAGATTTTAACCTTTTTCACATCTAAAAGCCGTGACAACTATGTACTGGTTCATTCAGCCCAAACTTTGACCATTACATTTGCACTTTTATATTTTTTGTGAACATTGCATTAACATTTGTAGACAATCTGAATGACTGTAGGGTTTAATTTACATTTTCACTGAATAATAATAACGGTTATTTTTTTTGTTTAACAATAAAATGCAATTTCCGAACACTTTACAACTCAACTGAATATTTTTCACAATTTTATGATATTCCATTGAATGTACCGGTCAGTAAAATAACTTGACCTGTTATAGAATGACCAAAGAACATAATTATTAAATTTGAGCCTAAAATGGTTGAAATTAAAAAAAAAAAAAAAACTGGGAAAAGCCGCAAATCCTCAGATAGGAGGGACTGACGAGACAAAACTCGGAATCTTTAAATCGGAAATAACCGATTTATTTACGTCGATTCAGCTATGGATTCATAGTCTGCGTGTAGTCGTTTCGTTAATTCAAGGTTTTTTGGTAGAATAATCTCGGCGCTGAGGTCTAAAGTCACGCCCCGGCCTCAAAGTCTCCATGTTTTCGGCACGGCCGCGTCTCTCCACACGGTGATGGCTCGTGGAACCAGGGGCTTCACTTCCGACGAACACGCCGACTCATCGGCTCGCCCTTCGGCTAACGACGCGTGGCCCGCCCGCTGCTGTTTGAGTCGCTGCTGACTCACTCTTACTAACTAACTAGTTCCCCCAGTCACCGTCTGTCGGACGTCATGGTCCTTTCATTTCGTCGGTCACATGAACGAAAAGACATTTACACGCGGCCGACGGGTTTTTAGCAACTAACATACAGCCGAGACAAGTAGATTGAACCCTACCGACGTAGAATTGATTGAATGAACGTATCTTATTATTTGTTTTTACCTTTGTTAGTCTCCTGGACGCAGCCATTATGCTACCGATCTCGTCGTCGTAGTCGTCTTCTTCTTCTGCTTCTTCTTCTTCTTCCTGTTTCTTTCTGTTCCTTCATCGACTTCTTTTGAGTTTGTTTTTATGAGGCGGTCAGTCGACATCCCGGCTCACTACCGCAACCTACCGGCCAGGAGGATGTACGTGAGACTGTAAATTACTAGGGTGAAGCGTTTGAACCAGAGACTCGTTTATTTGCACCAGAAGTGGATATTTTATTTTTATTTAAAAGAAACAAAACAAAATACTGACCTGCTCTCCTGACAAGCATCTAGTTACCATATACCTGGATGTTGCTATAGATCCAAATACACCTGTAATTGTATATATACAGTAAAAACAATGTTTTCACAAGTACTACACTTTAAATATGAACATATATCTTTAAGGATTTAAAAAATATGATAAACTACTGAACATAAACTCTAAATGACACAAATGGAGTTTATGCCTGTCAGTTATAAGGCATTATATAGAATAGGACATAAGCAGCTGCCAACGTTTTTTAGAATAATAGTTTTAAAACTAGGGCCGCGAGCAGCACTGTGCGGGCACAAGCAATTCTGATCTCGGAAGGATCACACGTCACTTCCTGTGTCCGTCACGCGGCTCTTGATCAGGCCCATTAATCACGCATTACGGTCCAAGCCATCAAGTGTAGACCACAAGGTGAACATTGTATGTAAATCGAATTAGAGTTGTAAAACGAGGCTTACCTCCTTTTGGCTGTGGGTGGTGCTATCAACATCACTACATACGTTAGATCTCTTCAGGTCAAAAACACTCTTGTTTCTCAATAGATTTTATAAATTTTTCACCTTTGCAACAGTCTAACAAATCAACATAATATATGACCACTGACACTGTGACATTAAAGCAAACTGAAAACAAGGAATTATTTGCTTAATGAATCCTTTCTAATGTTTTTGACATAAAGCCTGGCTGGAGTTAAATACTAAGTTTCCAAACAAGTGTTATGATTTCAGCTTAGCCCTTTTATACACAACATAGGTCAACATATCATTCAGTATTTCAGGTATTCCCAAATTAACTTACTTTTTGAATAAAAATCATTTTTGTATCACTACCCTTCAAATGCACAACATGGATCAAATATGAACCATATTAACTTCCTTTGTTATATCATGCATGACTGAGTGTTTCTTTGCTATATGTGTGAAATGAATATATTTGATCCTTTAAAGTATTCATTACAAATCTTGTTTTGGATTTGTACATCACTTTTACACACATGGGTCAAAAATAACCCATACAGTATGTATTCACAACGAAACACATACTATTCATTTCACACAGCTGCTTGCACATCTGATGCATGTAAGTCTTATTTTACAATCAATCACTAGTGAGAAAGAGAAATATGTACAATACTAACTAACTGTTAGCTAGCTAGCTTCTTTTCTGGCTAGCTTACCATAGCTAGATCAACAAAATAAAACTCGATATATACCAGTTTATAGTCCTAGACTATCTTCTACCCTACAAGCTGGAGTTGTGGGAGTGTCTTGGAATCCAGCTCTCCAAAATGAAGAAGGCTCCTTTGATGGAGCCTTTTCCAAGATGATGAAGGAAGAATAAGTTATACAAGAATATAGAAAAGAACCCAGCCATGAATGAATTAACACATATTTGACCCATGTTGTGCATTAGCAGGGGTTTTGCATAGCTTGTAATGCAAATTCAGAGTGATAAGAGTAAAATTCAGAGTAATTACCTGAGCAAATAAACTCCACAGTGCAGTAAATCGAGGAAGTGAGTAAGTGGCAACGATGAAAAAAAAGAAAAAGAGGGCAGATGACGTTATATTCCTAGAGGCAAGTGAGCTAAGTCAACTGACCTGCAATACTGTCTGGTTTAACCAATCTTCATGAAATTTGATACACACGTGTATTATGACCGGAAAGAAATAAAGTCCCGCCACCAATTTGATTAAAGCAACAGGTAGTCGGCCATATTGGATTCAGTGGCAATTTTGCTTTTCAATGTATCTAATAGACATACTGTATGTGTCTATGTGCACGACCATAGACACTTACTGTGTGTGTATACGTGCAGGACCATAGACACATAGTGTGAATGATAATGTGCAGGACCATAGACACATACTGTGTTTGTATACGTGCAGGACCATAGACACATACTGTGTGTATATGTGCGGGACCATAGACACATGTATACTGTGTGTGTACATGTGCAGGACCATAGAAACATTCTGTGTGTATACGTGCAGGACCATAGACACATGCACACTGTGTGTGTACATGTGCAGGACCATAGACACATACTGTGTGTGTGTGTACATGTGCAGGCCCATAGACAAATGTACACCTCCAGCTATGTAAGTGCTATTGTTTTCTTTTTCAATTTCATGAAAAGGAACATTCATATTTGAAGGAAAATTAATTTTTAATGTGTGTTACATTTGTTTTCTCTACAACAGTAAACAAAGTGTAACTTGACCTGTTGAGGCCAAACTTGAGCAGCAAAACACCTGTAAGGGGAAAGTCGTGTCTCACTCAGATAACAGACAGCTTCACAGAAAAGCTATGCACGGTGCAGTGTGTAAGAAAGAACCAGAGACTGTATATAAAGTGTAATAGACACATCATAACCCCGACGATCCGGACTTTCTGTGTGTGGGAGCTCAGAGCTCCACCGGTGACCTCCCCCCGGCAGCAGCTTGCTCAAGATGGCCGCCTGAGTGGAGGAATCACTAGTCTCCAGCACAACTTATCAAAACAGTGCTCGTTACACCAGGCAACTTCAGCTGTCCGCTCGGAGGATGAGACGTCGACACCGGCCACGTTTGTTCCCATTTTGAAACGGAGGACGAGCACGAGCGCTGTAGAAGCCATGGAGTAAGACGCCGCTGGGTGAGGAAGTCAGACACAACCCGGGTTAACCCACTGCGAGCTAGCCTCCGTTAGCCAGCGTCCACTAGCAGCTAGCAGGCTAACCTGAGCTACACCTGCTGCAGGTAAACCACGGTGGTTTGTTTATAGCTGGTGCTCAATTCAAACTCGTGACCAGCGTGTTAGTGGTGGTTACACGATGGTTGCTAACTGTGCCTAGTGTCATTAGCGTTAGCAAGCGTCCATTAGCTCTCTGCTCAGCCCCCCAGGTTAGTTAGCTTGTTTGCTAAATTTGTAAAGAAAACAACAGTGGACGCTTTCATGGTGAAAATGTCAACCGAGCTGCCTTTTTGCTGAGGTTCGCTGGTTGTTGTTTTGTGTGAACGCTCTTTAAAGGCCAGCAGAGTCTGTTGAATTGCATGATATTGTATTGTCAAGTTTCCAAATGTGTCACAGTGTCATCCATAACCCGTCACGGTGTGTTGCTTATCTTAACAATAGTATTTAGACAGGATCACACCCTAGAAGAACAATAATGTTAAATCCTTCCTGTCACCAAACACAGTGACAGGAATACTTCAGTCAATCTTATCAATCCACAATGATAATAATAATATCCACATACTATACCATGTCTATCTAGCACCCTTTCAAGCACAGGTTCAAGCCCACCTTATTATAACAAAATAATTAAAAGTACAAAGAAAAACAAACGCATGATTTTACAACAAGAAAAACATAACAATTATTTTGTGATTAATGTAACAGCAAACGGTTGTTAATGGTGTTTGGATTGTTGGGATGTACGAGGGCTTTGAAGTTATTGTTAAGTCAGAAAGCAGTAGTAATTAGCAAGATAAATCGTGTTAAAAATAGACAGCTCCGCATTGACAACTGTGGGACAACTGGCCCATCAGGTTCTGCGAGTTGTTCGAATCACATGATTTGCAGGAAGACAAAGAGTCATCAGTCGTCTGGTTAAAACACTGGACTTCATGCCAGTTTTGTTCGGTTTTCCAATGGCAGGATCTTCTAGAATCTAATTCAACTACTTAAAACCTTTTTGGATCTTTTCTCAAGGAGCCAACTTGTAGAAATTATATGACGTCTGCCCTCGGTTTTATTTTCTGCAATGCCAGACATTTGATAGGAGATTTGATCTGATAAACCAATCCATGAATCTAATTAAAAAGAAAGGGGGTGTCAGTGCAGTATAGGTTATATTTTAATGGTTTCGAGAGTAATTGATTGATCCATGGAGATTTACTGTAGGAGTGAAGAGGTGAGTTAGATAATTATCTTTAATTTAAGGTGGGAGGATCAGTATCATGAAAAAGTGCTGTATGACTTGGTCTCAGGACTCCCGTGTTTATTATTACTGTTGATTCTCAGGAAGGAGCTCAACATAGTCGGAGTGATACTATATTCTCAGTGTGTTCTTTCACAGACTCGAAGCAACATGGTCGTTGTTGTGTTAGAACTGTGTGTTATTGCAGGCAGTTAACTGCCACTGTGCCACAACAATACACGGTCATAACAAATATATCTCTTACTCTGAGGTTCCTTAGCAGGTTTCTCCCTAGGTGACATAAACATTCTCTAGACATTTAGATTCTCTGCTAAAAGTTGATCGCTCAGTGGAGCTTTCTGAATCTTGCTCTGCTGAAGAGCTGCAGGCCATCTGAAATAACACAGTGTGACTTCTGTGTAACATGGAAAAGGAAAGTCATGACATTTCCCTCAGGTGGTTGTGCTCCAGCCTCAGTAGATAAAAATAAAAGAACAAAATATATAATAAAAAAAAATGTGTTGTAGATTATTTAAACAGGTTTTTACAGCTTAACATAGTCAACAATTTTCCCACCCACTAAAAGAAAAAAATTAGGTGATATTCATCTGTTGACTGTTGATGGAGGAAAATCACATGATGCAACATGACTTGTTTGCTGTTAAACTCTGCTGATGACACTTGTGACAATCCCTCGATCAAGGTCATACATTTAATTTTAAATTTATTTGGCAGCTTTTGAAATTCAGAACACACAGTGTTGACCTGTGGAGTAATGCAGCTCAATTTTGCAAGGGGGTCAAGGCGGGCCAGACGGGGCTACCTAGATACAGTAAAGGCTATAATCAGAGTTGGTCCTTTTAAGCCTAGGGATGGGTATCGTTTGGTTTTATATCCGATACCGGTGCTTAACCGATACTTTTAAAACGATACCGGTGCCTAAACGGTGCCTGAACCGATACTTAAAAGACATTTAGGAAACGCCCTTTTTATTGCCAAATATACTAACTGTTTAAAGTAGATTATAAATAAATACAAAACACTTTTTAACTGAAAACGATGAATTATACAGTGCCTTGCATAAGTATTCACCCCCTTTGGACTTTTCTACATTTTGTCATGGTATAACCACAGATTAAAATTTATTTCATCGTGAGTTTATGTAATGGACCAACACAAAATAGTGCATCTAATGGAAGTGGGGGGAAATATTACATGGATTTCACAATTATTTACAAATAAAAATCTGAAAAGTGTTGAGTGCATATGTATTCACCCCCTTTACTGTGAAACCCCTAACAAAGATCTGGTGCGACCAATTGCATTCACAAGTCACATTTGCAAGTCACATAATTAGTAAATAGGGTCCACCTGTCTGCAATTTAATCTCAGTATAAATACACCTGTTCTGTGACGGACTCAGAGTTTGTTGGAGATCATTACTGAACAAACAGCATCATGAAGACCAAGGAGCTCACCAAACAGGTCAGGGATAAAGTTGTGGAGAAATATGAAGCAGGGTTAGGTTATAACAAAATATCCAGAGCTTTGAACATCTCTCTGAGCACCATAAAATCCATCATAAGAAAATGGAAAGAATATGGCACAACCGCAAACCTACCAAGAGGAGGCCGTCCACCCAAACTGAAGAGTCGGACAAGGAGAAAATGAATCAGAGAAGCAACCAGGAGGCCCATGGTTACTCTGGAGGAGTTGCAGAGATCCACAGCTGAGGTGGGAGAATCTGTCCACAGGACAACTATTAGTCGTCTACTCCACAAATCTGGCCTTTATGGAAGAGTGGCAAGAAGAAAGCCATTGTTGAAAGGGATCCATAAAAAATCCCGTTTGGAGTTTGCCAGAAGCCATGTGGGAGACACAGCAAACATGTGGAAGAAGGTGCTCTGGTCAGATGAGACCAAAATTGAACTTTTTGGCCTCAATGCAAAACGCTATGTGTGGCGAAAACCCAACACTGCCCATCACCCTGAGCACACCATCCCAACAGTGAAACATGGTGGTGGTAGCATCATGCTGTGGGGATGCTTCTCTTCAGCAGGTACAGGGACACTGGTCAGAATAGAGGGAAAGATGGATGGAGCCAAATACAGGGAAATCCTTGAAGAAAATCTGATGCAGTCTGCAAAAGACTTGAGACTGGGGCGGAGGTTCATCTTCCAGCAGGACAATGACCCTAAACATACAGCCAGAGCTACAAAGGAATGGTTTGGATTAAAGAATGTTAATGTCTTAAAATGGCCCAGTCAAAGCCCAGACCTCAATCCAATAGAGAATCTATGGCAAGACTTGAAGATTGCGGTTCACAGACGGTCTCCATCCAATCTGACTGAGCTTCATCTTTTTTGCCAAGAAGAATGGACAAACCTTTCCATCTCTAGATGTGCAAAGCTGGTAGAGACATACCCCAAAAGACTTGCAGCTGTAATTGCAGCGAAAGGGGGTTCTACCAAGTATTGACACAGGGGGGTGAATACTTATGCACCCAACAGATGTCAACTTTTTTGTTCTCATTATTGTTTGTGTCACAATAAAATTTATTTTGCACCTCCAAAGTACTATGCATGTTTTGTTGATCAAACGGGAAAAAGTTTATTTAAGTCTATTTGAATTCCAGTTTTGTAACAGTACATAATGGGAAAAAGTCAAAGGGGGGTGAATACTTATGCAAGGCACTGTATATGAACTGTTAACAAAAGTTTACACTATAGTTAAATAAATACAAATAAATGCAAAACACACACACTCTGACTTCGGTGCCTGAGCCAATTGAAGATTGAGGGTCGCTTCCATCACACGGAGACCCCCGTATCTCCGCGGCTGGGGCTGTCGCAGGCAGGCTTTGGCCCGCCTTCGTCCCCCCCAAAATGCAGACGCTTTTGTGAAACCTTTCTCGGCGTTGACCTCGTTCCTCCCGCACTTAGCCTTTCCAGGCCGACCCAGAGCCGGTCGCGGCGCACCGCCACGGAGGAAATGCACCCGGCGGGGGCCAGCCAGCGTCGGGGAGAGGTCTCGCGAGGAGATCTTCCAAAAACTTGCACGGAAGCCCTGACGCACGCGGGCAGAGTTTGTCCACCGGCAGACGCGCCCGACTCATGCAGGGGCCCGAGGGGAGGCGCCTGTTCCCGTGAATGAAGGAGTGGAAGTGTGAGGAGGCGGGAGGAACGACGACCTCAGTATTCAATTGGCTCAGGCACCGAAATGAAGCACCGAAATCTGCGTTGCATTTCGGTCCGGGTAGGTACCGGTTGTATTGGAACCGGTGCCATATTGGAACCGGTTCTCGGTACCCAACCCTATTTAAGCCTTAGGTGCAGCACACAAGTCTAAACTGAATTTATGTCAAATCAGTCTGGAAAGCACTGACCACGGTCATATACTTACCGTTGTAGTCGGAGTTCTCATTTGAACACCTTATTTTGTTATAAATTAAAGCACACTTAACAATAACAGTCTATAATACTTTATAAAAGCACTTTCTCAATAAAAAGTGAGTTAATATTTGTCTGACTGATTTTATTAACTGATGAAAAAGCAGTCATGTGCAATAATATAGGAAATTGCGGATGTTCTACATCGATACAAGTTGCATTGAGATGCACCGATGCATCATTACAAAGTACTGTTTATGCGACTATAAATTATGTATATAATTTATGTCACATATCTGTACAGGAGAATAGAGCTTGTCTAATTTCACAGAATCTCCCTTTTCTCTAAAAGCAGTACCAAAGTTCAAGTTATAGATAAAGGCCCAACCAACAGTACATTGTAGTGTCTACGATTACGGACTTTCATATCTTGTTCAGATGCCCCAGACAGAAACGCACCAACTTCAACTCTTTTGTGTAATTCACCAGTGGCTAGACGCAAGGACACAATGGGATTTAGTTATGCATACTTTAGGCTTAACTATGAAATAGGATGTGAATACCTACATGTAACATAGAGAGGGACAGCAGTTCTAGCCATTCATGGATGTGCTTTTAGAATGATGGTGATGCAAGTAGAGGAATATAAATGGGGATGCTGTGGGAGACATCCTCAGACTGTAGGGTGACAATTGATCATGTTGCTTTGTTGGAGTTTGTGTATAATTCCACTTTCTGGCCTCCTTGATGCATCAGGTCTACATTAAAATCTTCTGCATAAGACATCAAATCCTGTCACATTATTTACTTGTCTAAGGCAAATTGTACAAAACGGTTTCTTCCAGACATTGTCACATTTTTTCACACTTTATTTTATGCAATATGATGGCTATCCTCCAATGTATTTTGACACACTCCATTGTATTGTAAGTTGAGATATAATTCTTTCCTTAGACCTGGTCACAGCATTATCAGATAGACACTGAGGGAATAAAGTTTTGTTGTGTGGAGTTACAATGTGATTAAAAATGGTCCGACAGAAGAGGGTTTGGGGAAATTATAATTAGATTTTCATTTTCTAAGCCATATGTCAGACAGACCTGGAGGGTGTCATCAAAGCCTGTTCTTTAAAAAAAAAAAAATTATTTATAAAAATGTCAATCATAGCTTTGCATAGCCAAAGGTGAAATTCAGAAATATCTGATATTTTTTTGTATAACCAGAAGTTCAAAACCCAAAGCGAAGTAATTTACATATGACATTGAAAGATGGCAAATCCAAGCTGTAACCAGATAAGGTTTGGCATTTTTTCATTATGTTTGCTTGACATAATGAATCAGTTGAAATGGCATCAAATATCAGTGTCATGGTTCTCACAACCCATGAATTAATTTTAGATCTTATGGTCACACCAAGGTGGTCACATTTAGGACAATAACTTATTTCACAGTCACCTGGGAACAAAGTGTTAACACAGAAACACAAACAAGTCACAGAGGGCACCGTCTGACCATCTAATGAATTTCCTTTTAACTGCAGTGTGCAGACATGTCCATACCAGTGATCTATTTTTGACAATTAATTAAGCAATGATTTCAGTTTTAGAATGAATATCCTCTAAAAGTTCCCCCAACCTTCCCTTAAACATGAAAACACTTGATCTGTCATTGTTATTCCCCTGAGAAAGAAACAAAGTTGTTATGGCAGTGTTGCTTAATACATATATAGACAGTTTGAAGGTGTGTTTGGGACCTTGTATGTCATTATGAATGCTGCTTATTTTGGCATCAATCCTGAAAAATAAGAATGAACTCATCAGACTGATAAAATCATACATTTTTTTGTTTTTGTATCACTTTCATTTGTCACGTGTTGCTTAATTGTTATTGTTTGCATTAACTTGTAAAGCTTTTCTGCTGTGTTACAATAGAGTACAATCAAAAGTCACGATTGGGTTAATGTGTCATGAAGTGACCTGGATTCCTGCTTGAAGAAATGTTTGCAGTTACTGACTAAAAAACAAAGACATTAAGACTGTAAACACATGTTTGAAATTCCTTTTTTGGGCATGACAATGACTTCTTTTTTTCCTCTTCAGGAGTTGAAGGGGAGTAAGGGCCCTTTGTTTTGGCGCAGCATGGACAGCTTCTTCAAGGCAGCTGTATGCGATCTAGACAAGCTGCTTGATGACTTTGAGCTCAATACTGGTAAGCTGTAGGCCTGCTATGAGTGATTTAATTTGTTAATCATTTATCTGTATAGTGCTTTGTCAATGTTATCATTTAGTTCAGTCTATTGAATATCTAAGACAAAGACAAAATGTCTATCCCAATTTACTAGAACCCAACTTGACTTTTAAAATCTTTGTTTTTTTCAGCCAACATCAGTCCAGAGATGAGTGAATTCTTTTAGGGAAATTAACAGGCTAATAGACTGTTTACTGATAGTTGGTGCCTAATTTTCTGGTAATCAACTGAATAATAGACAATTTTTAAGGTTAAAAGAATCATTAAAAAACACATTGGTTTAATATCTCCATCATGTTCTATGAGCAAGCTGATTTTTGGATCTGTAAATCTTGCTACGCCAGTGATTGTGATATTTTTAAATATTTTAAAATCTGACATGATCCTTTTATGTGTAAGTCTGACCTTAACTTGTGTTGTCCTTTTTTTTTTTAAACAGAGGAACTTGACTGCAAATCCGTTTTCCTGAAGCCCTCTGCATACCCCTTCTCCTCATTGGGCTCTCAGTGTTTATCCTTAGAGGCACCCACTGTCTCACCAAGCCTCCCTGACCTTAACTCTCTTCATTATGGTTCTGCCACCAGCTGTCCTGACCGCCCCAGCAGTCACAACTGCAGCACAGACGACAGAGAGGTCAAAGGTCAGCCTCTAACTGGAGTGGACCTTCTCTCCTCTGTGGATCGTAGGCCAGCTATAAGCTCTGCCCCTCCCTGCCCCGATCGAGCTCTGAAGCCAGTGTGTGACCTTGTGAATGACACAAGCTCGGCCATACTGATCAGGGCCAACAGTCATGATGCTTTCAGTGAACTGGACTTGGTGGAGAAGCAAATGGAAGAGGAGGAAACACTGCTTGTTGACTTTGACAGTCCTGTGGTTATGGATCAGCAGGAGGGGGGGGTAAGCCAGAGTGTATGCTGTGGGGTAACCATGGAAGAGCGAGCCTCTGCAGGTAAAGACGAGCTGCTCAGTCTCGATTTCCATGAGCAGAGCGGTGCATGCTCTGCCTCACTCAGTCTGCTGGACGTCATTCTTCCTGCAGCAGTGGAGAGGTGCTGTGAGTCTACAGATGATTCACCATCATCAAGGACCATTGAGTCAGCTGACAGAGAGGACAGTGAGTGTGAGGATGAGGCTTCTATAAACCAAGTGGTGGATAACTCTTCGGACCACTGTGAACCTGAGGACTCCCTGCCTGCTTTTGAAGCCTCAGATAAAGGTGAGGCAAGTCTAAAATCTGGAGCATCAGACAGTGAACCAGTAGGCTTATCGTGCCTGCCCATAGCTGTGTCCATATGTGGAGCTCTGGTGCAACCAAACACCACAGAAGAGTCAGGACAAGCAACAGAGCAGTGTGACGAGGCTGATGTGTGTGAGAGCACAGAGGCAGACTTCCTGTCAGCACTACAGGCGGAGGAGGATAGGCCCTGTTCAAAGGAACCTGTTTATCGGTCCCAGCTGATCACAGAGGGCAGGCTGTCACCAGAGGGGCAGCATGTCCCTCTTGAACCTGCTGCTGTTCCCCTTCATGCAGACCATACTAGCTCTGATCGCTCAGAACCCAGTCCAGTGGATCCTGCTGAGTTTGGTTTCGAGTATCTGCCTGAGAGTGACCAGGCTGAGCTGTTGGTTACTGATGAAGAGTTGGATGCATTCCTGCAGGCACATACGGAAGCAGAGCAGGCCCGAAGTGTCTCTTATTGCAGCAGTTCTGGAGATTGTAAGCAACCTGAAAGTCTGTCGCAACCAAATGGAGCTCTAGACGGTAGGCTTCTCGAAGAGGAACTGAGAAGCTGTGGTCGAGCTAGACAGGACGAGCTAGAGGGTCTGGCTTCCCCAGAAAGTGACAGAATAATATGTGTGTCTGTGGAGGGAAGTCTTAACCCTGGTGCTCCATCACAATCACAGGACTCTTGCAGACCTTGTCAAGAAGAGCCAGAACTTTCCTCTGGTATGAGGAATTCTTTGACCAGCAACACTTTCCAGTCACAGCAAAGTAGTAGCCCTGATCAGCAGTCCTCCTATGGAGGTGCAAGACCTAAACAGCTACACTGCCAAACTGTAAGACCTCCACCAGCAGGGGAAGAAGAAGAAGAAGAAGAAGAAGAAGAAGAAGGGAAGCAGCCTTCAACGTTTTCAAAATGGCCAAATGCAGTTGAGGATGAAGAGAGTTCACCCATAAGCCCTAACCCTACAGAAGAGCAATCCAACATTAGTGATTTGAGTCCTATATATGCCACTCAGGAGCACCAGGATTACAGTGTGGGGTATGATGAACTGTCAGAGCCTCCGCCTTACCCAGGGGAGCCACCCACAGATGGTCCCAGGGCAGCGAACTGGAAGAGAGAGGAACTGGAGGAGCTGGGGTGCAGGCAGCCTCCTTGGGTGCCAGACTCCGAAGCCCCCAACTGTATGAACTGCTACCAGAGGTTCACGTTTACCAAGAGGAGACATCACTGTCGAGCATGTGGGAAGGTATGTTCATCAGCCTTTACCTTTTAATTGAATCCATTATGTTTTGGAGCCGGTTTCATTGTAGTGAGAAAACTGTTCAGGTCTTTGGTGTTTATTGTTAAAGTGTAAAGTGAGCGCAGGTCAGCAGGAGTATGGAGGGAGCACACCCAGACAGGAGAATCTGACATGGAACAAACCGACCAGTGCTTCTGCTCTGATTCTGAAACAGTGGCGCTAATAATTTTACAGCATCGGTCCGTAGTGGAAACCCTGTATTCACACTTTTTGTCTCCACTGTTCGCTTCACTAAAATACGCAGACCAGCTAAATGTTTGGCACACCGCTGCTACCAAAGAAAACTTTCAGTCGCACTTCACAGCCCTGCTTACTAATCCTTGCTCTGAAATAGTATAAATGATAGGAAAAATAAAGGTACAAAGCAAATTGATAAATCAAAATAAAGGTTTTAAGTATCTTTGCATCTTAACCTGCTACTTCTACACTGTATTTTTTCCAGATTATTTGGTAAGCATAACTGTAGAACAGCAGAAATGCCCATTAAAATGACATCACTTGTCTATGCACCAAATGGGAGATTGTAAACAACGGAGTCAGAGTGCGCTCTGCTGGACAAACTCAGCGATGACTCCATTTCAAAATAAATCCAAGCATCTTTCTTTGCATTAAGTTCAAATCAGCAATAGATCTGTGATCGGCCAAGATCGGCTGCTGAAATGATCAGTAAGGCCCCAAAGTGTCTTTAATGCTCATTGCATAGTTAAGCTGATAAAATAAACAGGAAACATTTATATATCTTTCTAGTCTTGCATGACCTGCCTGCTGAATAGACTTACCAGTTGTGATCTTCCATGTCCTTGTATTATCAACACATTCTTGTTTTTACAGTGAACACTTGACTACATTAACCAAATGCTTATAAAAGATAATCAGCTCTTCTTGTGAGCTTGTCCCAACAAATTAATTTTGTCCTTTCCTTTGTGAAATTGTAGTAACCGAATGAGTATTTATCATTATTTCATTTATTTCAAACACTGGTATACGATGTGAAAGTTCTGATGCAGCTGCCGTGTTTCAGAGATGTCTAAATAAAGCAGATTAAATCTCCTGGACCAAATATAGCATAGTGAATTCATGGAAACAAAGGGCGTGAGTCAGCACTTCTTTTTCCAGCTCCCCTATAGATCTCCACTGAGCCATGTGTCCTAAAGCTGGAGCTAAGTCATTTAAAGGCCTGCGATCAAACGGTATTAGACTGTTTTAGGATGCCTTATTGTTCACAACATGATTACTGCTACCTAAACAACTAGATAGTTAAACATGCTTTGAGCTCCTGTGCATTGCTGTACCTTTGTTCTTATTTATAAGGGCTTGTTATTCATGCTGGATGCTTTTTTAGCACAACTCCTTCATCAATCTCTTCCTCTTTCTATTGTGGCAGGTATACTGTGCTGTGTGCTGCAACAGGAAGTGTAAACTGAGGTACCTGGAGAAAGAGGCTCGTGTGTGCGTCATCTGCTTTGATAACATACACAAAGGTAAGACCCTGGTTTGGTCTGATTGGAAAATTGGGTTCAGCCACTGTGGTTTCATAGCAAGTCACTACAGACACAAGTGTTCCAGAGTTGACTCGCAAATACGGTTTCAGTGTTCTAAATCTAATGGGTTTTTTTCATGACAGACGGTGTAGTCATTCAGGAGTTATCTGAATAATGATAATCATTCGGTGGAGCTTAATTATTTTCACTTGAGTTATTTTGCTGCAGCTTCTTTCAGTTCTTGTTTGTTTCTGTTGGTGAAACGCTGCTCTGCTGGGTTTGGGTGCAGTGATTGACTGGGCCAGTATAAAACTGTCCTCGTTCACCCCCTGATGAAACTGCTTGTTGTGTTGGCATTCTGCTCTCAGTCACAGTTTTGCTGCTTGATGACATTAGGATGCATTGGTCTGTAGTCTGGTAAACAGAGTGTTTCTGTAGACATCTAAATTAATTTTGCTGCTACCATCATGATTACATCATCCATAAAGATTAGTGAGCCCGTTCCAGAAGTAGCCATGACACCACCTCCAACATACTTCAGAAATGAGCAATGAATTGGCTGGGCCGTGAGTTCTGGATGGGGTTGAATCAGTTAAAACAAGTTTTTTGTTGCTGCCCGACGGCTTCACTAACATTTTTACATGAACAGTGGATGAGATGGCCCTGTGTGTGAAGAGAGAGGTGTCGATTCAGCTCACCGCAGCTGCAAAGTATTTTAGCTTCTTTCTACTCATAGTTTAGATTTTACAGCCTGCAGGTTAACTGTTGAGTTTCAGTCTCTTGGCTCTCTGTAACGCTGTTCCAGCAGAAGCTGTTTTCCTGCAGGAACACCTTGGTTAAACCCCCCGTACGCTACCTGTCCTGCATCAAACAATATTTTGCCGAGACAAGAGCAGAAAGGTGCACTTAAAAAAGACTTAAATTAACTTAAATGAATGCTAATTAGTTAATACTGTCACAACTTTAGAAGATGTCAATGTTGTGTTTAATATTCAAATCCAGTGCTGCCAAAATAATTATTGCAGGTTTAATATTTCTTATTTAAAAAAGAAAATCCTTTGATTAATGAGCTGGCAGTGTTTTGTATATGAATATAACTCAATCTAGTTTACCATCAGTATTATTAGTTACATTAGTGGTATATGTTTGAGGTGTTAATTGCCTCTTAGGTACAGACACAACTCTAAGAGTGGTCTTGCAAAATGACTGAATTCATGAGTACTCAAACCTAAATACTTCACACCAACATTTTCATTATGCATCTGATGAATATTTAAGACAAGAAACACAAAAAGATTTTTGGGTTAAAATGGCTCAGGTGCTTCTTTTCTCTTCTCCTGCAGAAGATCTATTAAAAATTCATACATTCATAAAAATACTTGCTTCTATTTTTACTATTATATAAATGGCATTTTAGTGTCTCCCATTTTAGGCAATGTAAAAATTCAGTTCTGTAAAAATCATGTCTGTTGTTTCCATTTCTGTGGTTTGTGGCTGCCTTGATGATAAAAGACATGTTCAAAGAGGCACCTTTTCATAGTTAAAGACTGCAGCACGGACATGGAGACGGGAGGGGGGAGTCTGAGAGGGGAGGAGAGTTATAGCAGGACGCTGGCATTTGTCCTTGATTGTGTGTATGTGTGTGTATGTTTGTGTGAGATCCAGGAACTGCCTAACGCAGTAGACATGTGACGCTCACACTCAGTCTAAATTAAGAAGGAAACCGGTGATCCACTTTTAGTGCCAGGCGGATGCTCGAGCAGTGTGATGCGATCTCTCTCTCTCTCCCTCTGTCACCTCTTTCTCTCCTTGCCTCCCTCTCTTCTCTTCGCTCTCCATCTCTCATCAGTGTGGCGAGCTGCATGTAAGGCTCGCCACATGCGCCCAGCCTAAAGCTATCACGACTAACAACAGACGTAGACTCATGGAAATAAGCGGGGAGCGGCTTGAGGAGGCGCTGTAATGCGAGTGTGTAAAGTCAGACAAGGGAATAGACATGTGATGATTTGGACCGGTTAAGTTTTAGTCGAGTGGATGATGAGGTAAGGTGCTGTTGGCTACTTAATAAATGACTTTTGTTTTGTCTTGCTACTGCGTAGTGCTAATCTACTTCCCTGGTGTGTTAACGGGTTTGACCATTGAAAAACATGCAAATGGCTGTTTGGACTCGACTTGAGTTTCTATTTGTGCTCCATGTAAAATGACGTCACAAATGTATATTTACTTGTACTTGAAGCAGTTTTGCCTCAAGCCCTGGATGACTTTTTATGCCTTGTCATCCTTTCCTTGTAGGAACAAGGTGAAACAGCTCTTCTCATTGATGCTGTGTGACTGACTCTGGACTTTTTTTTTTACCATAAACAAGGGTCTGAATAGTTGTGATGTGTTTGAGCTATGCATGCTTCCTTCTTCTTACGTTCTTCTCACGTTGTACTCATCGTCAGTGCACGCCTGATCGATAAAGATCTATGATGCTTAGTCAATATAATGTAGACGAGTGCCACATCAGCATTTTCTGGGAGTGCAAACGAAAGGCATTGGGAAAGCTTTTCAATCGTAACGAGCTGTCCTGTTGTGTAGGCTCTGTCATTTTTGGGCACCACCTCTTATGATGAATGAATTGTCCAGTTTTCAACAAGCATTTTCACAGATTTTGATTAAATCTGAATGTTAAAATGCCTCATTTTGTTCAGAATAATCTCATCTTTTCCCAATCAGTAACTGAACTGCACAAAACAAGCCTTTTCAATTCCTTTTATTGAAAATGGCAAATTGCAGCTCTAGAAATG
The DNA here is from genome assembly GCF_947347685.1 of Pleuronectes platessa. Taxonomy (NCBI): domain Eukaryota; kingdom Metazoa; phylum Chordata; class Actinopteri; order Pleuronectiformes; family Pleuronectidae; genus Pleuronectes; species Pleuronectes platessa. Next base: position 2,912,332 of record NC_070644.1, on the reverse strand, counting down.
TACATATATACTGTACTTTGCCAGACATAAGCTGTCTGTGAATCCTGAGCACAAAGATGCATTCATCACCAGCAGTGGAAAAAGAAAACATAAGCAAACTCCCTGTGTTAATTTATGGTATGAGTGCCATAAAAGGAGGACAAACGGGATTACATGCATACTGTGAAAAACAAACCTTGTACGTACCTCATATCTGCTGTTAAAAAAAACAATTAAGTTATCCTTAAGGTGCCTTAGGGGTTAGCTGAATAAAAAAGAATTCAGTTTAGTTGCACTTACATGTAGCACTTTGTAGTTTGGCTTTTTTTAATCAAATTGTACTTTCTTGATTCTTGTTGTTCTGGGTTTGTAGCCTCATGGTTGAAGACACTTATTGTAAGTCGCTTTGGATAAAAGCGTCAGCTAAATGAAATGAAATGTAATGTAATTTGATAGCATATAATATAGTGCTGTGTTTCTAAAGATCTAACTTGGTGTGTGAAGGTAAAGCCTGTAGCCTATGTAAAAACATCACTGTAGTGTACTACTGATACTACTATGCAGGATTAAGCTTTGTTACAACTAGAGGGACGGGAATATATTTTTAAACAACCTTACAGCTACTCACCCTGATATCAGCTGCTATATGAATCTATTCAAGTTTTTAAAGCTATGTTGGTGTTCATTTGCCCCTAAATTGTTCTTATCCATCCGGCAGCTGCAGCAGTTTCTGTCAAAGTTAGCAAACGGTTTATCTCCCAACGATGTACAACTGGTCTGTGGAGACGGAGAGCAACTTCACATAAACATTTTTTAAAATTTTTTTTTATCAACAGTCAATTCTAAATTAAAAGGGAGTCATGCAAGCAGCCCTGTGAAACTCTTTTTTTTTTTAAGCAGTGGTGTTATGAGCGAAAATACTAACATTATGCTAGTTGTGTCACAAGTCAGGGGCTTTAGAGGACCCAGTCTACAGGGCCCACGAAGGAGGCAGCCTGAACAGGGCCTTAGTTAGAGTACACACAAAATACAGCCACGGAGGACAGATGGACGGACAAACTTGATTGATCCTAAGCTGAGAAATTCCTGTTTGGAGTGATGGGAGATGAAGTGGAAGTCACTGAGGTCGCGTAAGGATCATGAATGTCCCAAGCATTCTAGATATTTTACAAGATCAATCTAAACATTGAGCCGTGAAATGGAAGTCTCGTGCAGAAGCTGAGGTAACGGTCAGAGGTTTTAAAAAAAAGACATTCATCATCTGGGGACCTTGAATTTCTTCTAAATGCTGTTTTTAGGTCATTAGCATGGCGACCAAAAATCAGTCCAGTGAAGAGAACAAGCTTTGAGAAGGGAATTTGAGTTACAAGATGAAGGTTTTGAAATGAGTACCAGTCTTATCACATCTATTTCTGTATACCACTTTGCAGCCCAGGCCCTGGAGCGGATGATGAGTCCTACAGGTCCCAGTCCAAACCCCAACGTCCCATCTGAGTACTGCAGCACCATCCCCCCTTTGCAGCAGGCTCGTGCTGCTGGCACTCTAAACTCACCTCCACCCACTGTCATGGTGCCTGTGTCCGTTCTCAAACAACCCAACAACGACAGTATGTATACTCTCATATTCAGTCTGCACTTTGCTGTTGGTTGGATTTCCCATCCGAAAGGTACCCTTGGAAAGACCTCTGTTTTCTGTTATCTGTCAGGTTGTCCTCGTGAGCAGAAGCGTGTGTGGTTTGCTGATGGCATTTTACCCAACGGAGAGGTGGCAGACACAACCAAGCTGTCGGTGACGAGCCGCAGGAGCTCCCAGGAGTTTGCTGGTGTCACCCCAGACCAGACGGCAGTAAGTCATGGCGATGTCATCCATGTAGCCAAGCTACAGGGAAGCACTTGGTTCTCACTTTTTATGACTTGTACATAAGGATGAATAGTTTCCAGTTTCATGGTGCACTGTGGTAAAATTCCAGACAGTTACTTGTACCGTTTAATCTTTAATTAGCATGATTACCGCAGGGTTTCTGCTATGTTCATTTTGCAGCGCTGGCCCGCTGCTGCTTCAGTATCAGGGCAGACGCACATTACATGCGCGGTATCCTTGTTCCGGGCTGTATAACCCTTCCTCTTTTCCTCACTCCCTTGCTGACCTGCGCTCACTTTACACTTTAACACTAAACTTAAGTGTTTATAGTACCCATACAGTACTTGAAGTTTACTTAATGTCTGTTTGATTCGTTATAGAGTTTATGAGACACAGTGACTGACCCTCTCATTTCAGCCTGGGCCTGCAGGGTCAGAGGTGGGAGTCAGTGGCTCCTCCTCCCCGGAAGCTTCTGGAGCTGTAGAGGTGGTTAGACCTCCGCTGTCAGGACCCTGGGATTATGCCCTGCTTTCTGCAATCGGTTCCTCAGTTCAGAGAGTCCCCAGTTTGCTGCCAGACAATGAGGATGAGCTCCCTCCTCTGCTCTTCACCACCGGCGAGGATGACGGAGGAGGTGTGTATTTATCTGAGGTGCCATGGTTTCAGTGGTTTTATAACTCATTTTGGTCCAGAGATGGTGTATTTCGAGATGATAGATCAACTGACCAATATACAGAGCATCCAACAAACAGTTCGTCACAATAAATAAATGCATCAGAAGTATTATATCTTCATTTGAATTCAACAAAGATCATCTGATGGAGACAGTGTTGGTGATTTTTCTCGTTTTCTAACAGTGTGGCTCAGAACAACATGAGAAGAAAGAGAAACTAGAGCCTCTGATGTCTTTTATTAGAGAAAATGATCCCCACGTTTCTCATGATCATAAAAGAACATTTCAGTCTGACTGAGCTCATCTCACATCAATTGTCTCTCGGCTTTGGCTGCAGAAACGGACTGACAATACTTTAACTGAAACAATGCTTTACCCTAGATGCCCAATGTTAGGTCCGGTGTAGTCAGAGAATGTAAAAATTCTATGTCAAAGGTCCTGTTATTAATATGCATCAGGTGATTCAATCACAAGGGGATGGCTCTGATTACAGATGTGTAGATACATTGTAATACCAGGGTTAAACTCAGAACTGTCCATGGTCAAATCATCAGAGACATACATTACTTTCAGGTCTAAACAGGGCCTGAACACATTCATTTAAAGGCCACTGTTCATCATTGTTAGATACAGATTCAGAGCAGTCTATAAAATAAAATTGCACAACCACATTAATAATCAGTCCACGTGTCATCCTTTTATATTTGCAGCTACAGCTGAATAAAAATGTTTTATTCCTCTGCACTACTGGACCTTATAAAACAGGAAGCAGAATATTGGGTTGCAGATAATAAAACTGAAAACAAAAACACTTGGTGCAAATGGTAAATGGTGCAGAAACCCTGGTAAAAGTAAGCCATCACCTAAACCAGCAATCTCACACTAATGCTTTTGATCGTATATGTATTTAGCCTTTTCTGACATATTATGGTCTGCTCTTTTTCTTTAAGATGTTCTGGTTGAGGAAAATCCCGCACCGTGCCAGATTCTGCACTTATTGGAGGAAGGCGGACCCCGACCTCTGACATTTGTCCTGAACGCCAACCTGCTGGTCAATGTGAAACTGGTTACATGTGAGTAGGGTATATCTCTATCCCTCAAACTTGGGTTTTCTTTGGAGGCTTTGCACATACAGTAGTCGAGAATTACGGATGTCCTCAGATGCCACAACCTCAAATCCTAGTCACTATTAACTCAACCTTTTGTTCCATCTGTCAGATTCCAGTTGTCAGTGCTGGTGTTTCGGCTCTAATGGGCTGCAGTCTCTGGGACAGAAAGAGTTGGTGTTTTTGCTGGAGTGTTTGCCAGAGGAAAAAACTCTTCCAAAGGACCTCTTCACACTCTATCTCACTATTTACCAAGATGCCCAAAAAGGTAAACGGCGAGCTCAGTCTGTTCCATTTATTTACCTTTCAGTAGCAGAAGTTTTCACTCATGAAAATCAATGATTATGTCAACATTTTCTGTTACAGGGAAGTTTTTGGAGGAGCTTGACAATGTGACGTTCACAAGCAGTTTCCTGGGCAGTAAAGATCACGCCGGGATGGTCTTCTTCTCTCACTCGTGTCAGCCTCTGGATGGCCTCACTCTCCCCTCTCAGCCTTTCCTGTTTGGTCTGCTCATCCAGAAATTGGAGGTGCCCTGGGCCAAAGTCTTTCCACTCAGGCTTCTCCTGCGGCTTGGAGCTAAATACAGTGGTTTGTTTATTGTTGTTGCTGTCTTTGCCTTAAACATAAGACTAGTAAAGTTTAATATTGCCTTGAGTTAAAATACAAGACAGTTACATAAACAGTCATCTACTTGTCGGACATCATTGCAACTGACAAGTAATTGTCCTTAGTTTAGTGTCTATTTGGAACAAACTTGGTTGTACATAAAGTTTGCTTAGGAAGCACTTCTTGGACACACTTAGTGGATTTGAGGTGATCTATGAATGGGATACATGTCAACATTTAAAGCCTTTTATTATCATGGCATGGTCAAATTTAACCCAAACTGATATGTTTCTGAGTATTTTTTTTTCTGTGTATTGTAATCTGAAAACATCTTGTTGGGACAAAAGACGCATTTAAAGTAATGTCGGACATATTATTATGGTTGTGATAATAGGATCATTAAGTATTTGATGAAATTTCATAAACCAGATTATAGTTTGCTCAAGAAAATAATATCAACAGGCCAATAACTTGCTTTAAGAGAAACATCACCTCAAGCAATAATGTTTTTTTTATCATATTTCTGTTTTATGGATTGTGCCTTTGAAGCACGGTTTGTAAAGGATTGTATTAAAATTAGTTAATGAGGATTATAACAGTGTTACTTACCTGTAAATGTATACTTTTATTTTGCAATAACTAACCAATGATTTCTGATTTCAGTGTATCCCACGACATTGACCAGTGTTCGTTTTCGGGAATCTGTGTATCGAGAGACGGGACACACCATTATGAATTTACTGGCTGTAAGTACTCTAACACAACCAGATGTTGTATATACCCTTGTTATCGGTACGGCCATTTCCTTCTACCTGTTTGATGCTCATTTCCAATGTCTACCTTAAAAATGTTGTTTGTACTGTTAGCTAAGATGGAAAAATTTAGTGCAAGAGAATCTCATCTTACTAAATAAATTATAATGTACAGGAAGTGACTTAAACATGCACTGAAGTGAAAAACAGATCTGTGTGGAGATGTGCATCACATTCTGTCAGTGTGTTTTAATTAAGTTGCTAATGTTAATTGGCCTGAAGTCTGGTTACTTCCCAAATGACCCACGAGTCTGCCGTAGTTAAGTTAAATCAAAATGACAATCACTGATTCTTATGAGATATGAAATATTTCAGTTCATTTAAGTTGTATGATGAATCTCATGATAAACCCATGATAAAGTAAAGTATCAGTTTTGATTTCCAGTAAACACAGGAGCAGATGGACTTTGGCCTTTGTGCTGCCGTCACATGAAAACTGTTGAGAATATTTGCTTGCCACACGTGAATCATTTTCTCTGAACTGTGTTCACGCAGGACCTGAGAAACTACCAGTACAGTCTGTCAGTCGTGGATGGCCTGAGGATCCACATGGAGATGGGCCATAGTTACATCAACATTCCCAAATGTAGCTTCAATGAGGTATGAGACTAGAAGAAATATTTAAAATTTTCTGCAGAAAAGAGTTGAGGATCGATACGTCTCTTGTCTTCGTATCAGAATCAGAAGTATTTTTTGCCTATATGTAATAGACCTTTCATCTGACACCAGCAGGAAAACAATAGCGGGTTGTTGAACAGTAATCAACAAAGGAGAGCAAAAGAAGTGCAAGAAAAATCTGTTTCAGTGTTCAGGCCATATTCTGTTTCACAATATGCAATGGGTTTTCTGCCTTGAACTGTGGATTTTAGGTTTTGAAGAATAAAAAAGGCTAAAAGTTGAATTACATTTGCAGCAAGGCAGCACAACCAAAAGCTGCAGCTCTGTTTCCCTTAAGAAAAAAGGCTCAGAATCGTTATCTGACTTGAAGAATTCAAGCAAGAACACTGGCCAACACAGTGCAGAGCAGAGTTTCACTATGGATTACATGTTTTCTTGGTTTAACAGATGCAGAAGGTGGTAAATGCGTCTAATGAGCACGTCATCAGCATTGGAGCAGGTTTCAGCACCGAGGCCGACTCTCACCTGGTGTGTATCCAGAACGAGGAGGGGAACTATCAGACCCAGGCTAACAGCATGCCAGGGAAGACCCGCACAGGTCAGTGTCATTGGTGATGCTGTTTGCTCTGAGGGACCAGTAAGCACATCAATAGTCTCTTAACTCTGTTTATGTAACATCAGTGCTTAACCGTGCAGAGGTCTGTGTTGTGTTTCAGTGACTGGTGCCAGCTTTGTGGTTTTCAATGGAGCGCTGAAAGCCTCATCAGGCTTCATCGCAAAGTCCAGCATTGTTGAAGGTAACATTTGTTGAGTCTTATTTTATCACATCAAAGCCGTGAATCAAGCAAGGGCATGGTAACTTGACAGTTGCTGGACCTGAATAAGTGGAGTTTCTCTTTGTGTGGCAGATGGGTTGATGGTTCAAATCCCTCCAGAGACAATGGAGTCTCTGCGCTCTGCCCTGAGGGAGCAGACAGACTTTCAGATACCCTGTGGCAGGAATGACGGAGGGGAGGTCCGAGAGAACGTCACAGTCCGCTGGGTTGACTGGAGTTCACCTGTTAACACAGGGTAACAGCAGTACACAGTGCACACTCACAAAAATCTACCCAACCACTGATTGCACTTCAACAATACCACACATCTCTGTACCGACTCCTCTTACAGGTACTAGCTGTGTTTGCTGCAAAGTTTTCAGTTGTAAAATCTGATGTTTTTCCACTACACAGCAACCGAGCAGGTGCTAATCATGTGGCAACAAAAGAAGAAATCAATGGTGTAATGTCAACACTTCCTCCATGGTGTCTTGTTGTCTTATTACATTTACTGTAATGTACATATTAGCATCAATCCTCTTAAACCGAAAACAATATTATAAAAAATATTATTTTTTGTCACAGATTTTACATAAGAAGCTTCTATGTATTAGAATTTTATTTTGAAACGTTTGCAGGAAGTACACAATTTAATTTACAGTACTTGTAGAAGAAAGTGAAGATAATTTGTGAATGAAAATGGTATTTGTGTTGAAACGAGAAACTGAGCAGGTGAGTGTGACATGACCGTGTTATACTGATAGTAAGACATGAATCTGGCTTTACTTTGTGAGCTGTCACCGTGCAGGTATTTCCAATCCTCTATTGAATTGACCTGACTATTACTAGATTTTTTTCAGCTTTTATATAAGTATCAGTAAATGTGATTTTTGTAACAATTGTGTTTCTCTGCAGTAAAACTAGTGGTGTTGATGAGAGACCTCTGGGTGGAGTCCGCAGTGTGAGGATGCAGCAGGACACAGAGTTTGAGTCAGACGGTCGCACCATCAGATGCACTGAGGTGAACTTGTCTTTTCCATAATACCCCCAACTCACCCCCTCTGTTCCCCGAGCTTAAGGTTTATTTGACAGTCAATGACACCGTTCTATAAATGGGGCTTCAAGGTTCAGTGTGTAGAATGTAGTGACATCTAGTGGTGAAGTGTCGTGTTGCAGCTGAATACCCCTCACCTAAACCCTCCCCTTCCAAACATGATAGAGAACCTGTCCAGTTGTCATAAAAACTCAAGTGTTTAGTTTGTCCAGTCTGAACTTCTGTAAATTACATGACGGCCTCCGTAGACAGGACCTGCTCCTGACGTAGATACAAATTTTTTTTATATAAAGGGCCCATTCTAGGGTAAAGAAAACAACACTTTGTATAATTTAGATGATTATAAACACGAATTAAACCATCATTAGGATTATTTTGTATTCAAGTTCTGCAAATAGATTACTTTCTTGGTTGAAGTAAGTGTTTCTGCTCTCAGTATCTCAAACTACATTTGGTTTGATTTTGTACACACTGCAAATTATATATTTAAATTATAATTTAATAATATATCAACATGATTTCATGATTTCTATAACCGGCATACTATAATCATAAATAATAATTATTTCAACAATCCATTATGAATCTATTATTGTATGTGTAAATGACTTAATTTAGGGGGCCATCTGAAAACATCTGGGTCTTGATCCAACTAACTGTCAGTAATCTGCACCCCAGAACATTTTGCTCTGACAACAGTTAAATCAGCTTGTGAGACTTGTGAACTTACATGAATGTGTCCACCAGGTGTTCTACCAGCTGAAGACTCCTGACTGCAGCCTTTCGTCAGTGCTGTCGTCCTGCAGCGTGTTTCAGAAGGAGATGGCTTTGGCCGCCTGCAGTGCTCTGACTCCTCACCTTGCTGTTCTCACCTCCAGTGGCATCAACTCCATTTCTCTCCGCATCTCCACGCAGGCCGATATGGTACGAAACATTGTATCACAGTACAGGTCTAAGAATGTCTTCTGTTCAGTAAAAGTCAGGCTTGCTGAGTAGCTGTGTATTTGCTCTCAGGTGGAGTACCAGGCTGGCTCTGGAGGCAGGCTCCTCCCTCAGCGCTACATGAACGAGCTGGACAGCGTTCTGATCCCTGTCATCCATGGAGGTAGCGCTAGTGTGCCACAGACTGCCATGGACATGGAGTTCATCTTCTACATCACACACACAATCTAATGCACACACTGACAGTGTCCCACACAAAGTATCAAATAAATCCACTTAACAGAAGGTGGTTGAGTAAGGAAAGAGAAGCTGCTTACTGTGGCACAACGTGCTAATGCAACAGCTAACTGCGACTTGCAGCCAATCACAGAGGACATGAAGCCGCTGGCACAACATTCCCGCTCTGAGGTTGGGCATGTGTTTTGGAGGGATGTAAACTGATTTGAAAGTGGTGTATGTTTGTGAATGTCGTGCTCACCGAAGCTGCTTTAATTCAAGAAGCCAAACACTAAACTAGAGATGAGACAAAACGACCAAATACAACCAACCTATTCAAACCGCTTTCCTCAGATCTGCCTTTCAGGCTCCACGCTGGTTTCCTTCAGCTCGGAGCACCTCAGTGAATGTTTCCCACAGACACTCTTATCGAAATGTTTTATTTTATTTTAATATGGGCATATTGAATGAAATGGTGATATTAAAGTGAGGGATATTACTGACTGCAGTATTCACTACTCCATGTGATCAGGTGCTACTCTATAGCCACTTCACATTTGTAGCTGTAGCCGTTCCAAAAGTAAAAAAAGTGCTGCACAGGGATGAAAAGAAATGTAACCTCTAATATGTCCTCTAAAACTCCTCTGCTGTCATTTCATATGCTGGTTAATAATGATATTGCACAGAGCTTTTTATGTTCTTTTCCAAACTTCTAACTTTTTACTGTGAGGTGTTGCCATCAGTCTCCAGATACGATCAATCCCTCCTGTTCACGAGGAGGGGCCCCTTCCTAATGTTATTGCAATATGCTGCATGAAAACAATGCAGGAGGACGTGTTGGTTTGGACGTGTCCTTTGACGTGCCGGCTCAACATGATCTCCAAGTTGAACTTTTTTGCTGAACGACCCTGTTTGTTTATTCCTTTTTGGGCAGCGTTGTGGGCGAGTTTCTCTCACAAACATATCACCCAAAAGTAAAATAGAAATATTTCGGGGTTGAAAGTTGTGCTGTCAGAAATGACATAAACAAATACACGGCTGCATTAGCAGCAACACTAAGAAAATGTAAGTAGACTCCAAATTCATTCGTATTAAGGCGTCTCAACACAAACTGTATTTCAATTTAATTTGTGTAATGCCAAATCCTAACATATACTATCTCGATGCACTTTATTGCAAAGTATGGTCTAAGACCTTTAGAAACCCAACAGTTCCCACAACGAGAACTGTGGAGAGAAAAAAATCCCTTTTATTTACTGGAAGAAACCTCCATGTGTGGCCATCTGCCTCGACTGGTCAGGGCAAGCAGAAAAATGGGGCAGAGAGGAGAGGTGGGTGTAAGAAAGGAGAGAGGGAGGAAAGGGGGCGAGAGGAGACGGAGACCAGGAACAGTTGTGTAACCATCATGTTTCAGTGCTGACAGACTAGTGGTTATTATGAAAATATTAAGAGTGATATGTAAACATTTAAAGATGTTATTAATGACGGCAACAATTCATATAGCAATTATAATAGTTTGCTGAGTGAGAGATACCTGCAAAAAGAGAGAGAGATGGGAGCTAACAAATTAAAAGTTAGTCACATGCATTAAAATGCATGGGGGGGGGGGGTTGGGTTAGTGAAGAGCATTGTATTGTTTTTGTATTTTAAATGAATTCAGTGCATCGCCTGAGCAGCTCTGAGCCCTTTTTAGATCCATTGGAGCAGGAGAAGGTTTTTCAGTTACCGGCTGTTGCCATAGTTGTGATTAGGTTTTCAAGCGGGTACTCCTTTCTTCACCAATTTCTCGTCTCTCCCTCAAAATGTAGAGCTTGCTCAGAACCGCCAATTTCCTCATACAAGTGCTATGGTTACAGGAGGGTCATGTGGTTAATGAATACTCTTTAAAAATTCAGAAGATAAGAGCGCAGAGAACGTCACATCTCTGTTAAAACATACAGAGCCAGATTAGTTTGAAGAAGCTTTGTCCACATTGCCCAAGGTGAGGTTCTCGGTTTTCACATGTCTCACCAGTCAGCTCTCTCCCAATACGTGTATAAGATATATTGTATGCATAGAGATTGTATCTTTTTTCTTTTTCTTTTCTATATCAAAGACTTATTTTTGGAATCATTGGTATAAAAGTTTTAAAAAAGACTAGAAGAATATTTTTGATAGGTTGTAGGCCAAATTAATTTTGCAGTTTGTGTAGCAATGAGAGAAAAAAAGACTCCCTGGAATGTTAAACAAATCATATATAGTGTTTTGGCTTAAGGTGGAAAATATAAATTCCCATAATGCAATGCAGGTAGCTTGAGTTTGAGACAAATGTGGAGGTAAAGACACAAAAGGGGCTTTGATCTGTTCTACAACTCTTTTATTTTTTACAATATGTAGCCAGCACATACATGCTCATTAAAACATGATTCAGCATATTCGTTTCATGACACAAGTGAATGTGAAACATGTATCCCAGGAGGAGTTGTCTTTCTGATTCGTAAACCTCCACGTTAAGTTAAAAGATGACAGGTCCATCTGGTCAACAGGGACAGCTGTCATGTATCGTCCTCCGTTAGCAGTATGTTTGGACAGAGCAGGATAAAGTTCAACGCAAGTTCAACGATTTTTTTCTTTTTTCAAATCATCAGGAAATTTAAAAGTGTGACATACATGTTCGAATTTCTCATCCACGTGGCAGCGGTGGGTTGATGCTTCACAAAAAGTTTAATTCTGGGAAAGTCAACCGGTTTCACTTTCTGTGCAAATGAGCTGAAAACTGAGCGGATGGTTTGTGGACAGCGGATTGATCTCGACAAAGTACAAACCACTTTGTTGTCATCAGTTGAACTTTGGAGCTTTGGAAACAGGATGATTCATTTTTAGAAAATCCTTCCCGAGGTTTGATTTTTTTTTTTTTTTTTTTCATTCTGGATCAGGGCAGTAATATTTTGGAAGGTTAATGATTATTATTCTTTCTCTGAAAACTAAAAACGACTCTACACTTTGTCAAAATAAGAAGTACTTTTATGCATTATGATTGTTTCTAAAGTGTTATGTGTAAATCATCTATTTATTCATAAGCACCAGCTTTATTTTTGGTGAACCTGGTATCTGGGTTCTAATCAGTTTCTGAAGAGCTTGTGTATTTAAAGAATAAACTAAGTTTTATCAAAAATGTTGTAATCTTTCCTTTATTAAAATACTCTAATTCAATTTAACCTAAAGGATTTTAACTGTTCTGTAACTGTACTAAAAATAACTTCCATTTCATAGGGTAACGTTGCATTTGATCAATAACTTAAAAAAATTACTTGATTTAATGCAAAACATAATCAACATAAATCATTTGTTATAGATAAAGATAAACGTTATTCATTCATTTTATAAAATATAATTATAAATATACCGGACTTTTACCAGCTATAACATTAAAGTGATATTCACTAATGCGAAAATAATTACTCTAAAATCCATTGATATGAAATGTGAATGATTTTACTTTAATGCATGAGTTACAACTGTTAATTAATATATTTCTTCTTATGTAACACCCCTATTAATCTCCCTATTAAGAATTAATTTGAATTGAAACCCCACTAAAAACAATCTAGCAGCCTCCAGTTATCGGTGTTCACAGGAGTGATAGTTGCTTACAAATATATAAGCACTTGCATAAATGTTACATAATAATGTGAACATCAATTATGAAATGTTAGTGTGCTGCTTATAGGGAGAAGTGTCCTCTTGTTTCTTCTGACACTGGTTATCTCTGACAAACAGGAAAAGACATGGGGAGACTGTGTCACAACCCTCGGTCTTTAGCTGAAAGGTGTGTGTGGGTGTGGGTGTGGGTGGGTGGGTGTGTGTGTGTGTGGGTGTGTGTGTGTGTGTGGGGGGGGGGGGTTGTTTACTCGTCTACCTCCACTTCCCTCCACTGCAGCTCTTTCACAGACTCAGCCTCTGTCAGAGCAACGCTTCAGCTGAAACATGAGTGGACGAGTGGGAGACCTGAGCCCGAGACAGGCTGAAATCTTAACAGAGGTAAAATATTGATCATCAATATCATTCTTAATATCCAGGAGGACGTGTGCAGCTGTGATGTGTGAGATTAGATTGGTTTAACTTTGGGCTCTACTGGTTGCTTGTGTTTTGTTATCACTTATAATGTGACCGTTGTGTGTCCATAGTAACATTGTGTTAAGTTTGCGTTTCCGTGACTCGTATCCATAGTGCTGTAGTTTGCAGGTACATGCACTTCAGTTGAGTATAATAATGTTTTATACGACTTGATATTGTTGCTCAAGATCTTTCAGATGGATTTTTTTCCTCCAATTAACTATATTTAAGAATCTCCATTAAAAAAATACCAGGATTATTAAATAATAAAACACAGTAAATAGATGACTGACATTAAGATCATGGATGCAACCAGAACTACTTAAACTCGAATAGAAGTGGAGATTAGAAAAATAATGTAAAATATAATTCACTTTGTATTGCATTCACATCACTTCGTCAGGTTAAGAGAGATATTCTGATAAACCCAGACTCATTTTTTGTAAATTAGCTTGATACAAAGTTGTAAATAATATACAGCTTTAGAGCTTCTGGTGGCTTTTATTGCTTTTGGAAAGAACCAGGCTAACAGGTTCCCTCGGTTTCCAGTCTTTATGCTAAGCTAACCTAATAGAAATTACATTTTGATATTAGACACCTCTCAAATATTTTTCATTTGTTTCCGCTGAAATGCAATGACTATCTGGTACACGCTACAGCGTCGTAGACATTTGTATAAAGTCTTCAATACTGTAATAGTATTGGTATTGTGAACTCTTCTGGCCTTGATAATCACATGCTGAAAATCTAATATCGTGACAGTACTTAAGTATCAATCTTCTTATTTTACACTCTGTGAAAAGACAAATATTTCCAAAAATGTAGAGCCTTTCCTAGTCACTGTCCCTGGTTAGATTTATAAATCAAAGTGAAAACATACAAAGATTAAACTTTCAATTCCTTCTGATTCATTTCCTCCAGTTTCGTGGGAGGATCCAGGACATCCTCCCCAACCTGCCTGCACAGCACGACCACTACCTCCTCTGCTGGCTCAGAGGTGAGGCCTACAGACCCCCAGGAAACTCTGAACACACACACACACACACAAATCCAAGTACAATGACATTTAAAAAAAATAAAAATAAAAATATATATATATATATGTATATATTAGCACTTATATGGCTCTTACATGTCTAACTTTGTAGTTTGGCTACCTTGAAGCAAATTGTACTGACTTGATTCTTGTTGTTCTGGGTTTGTACCCTCGGTGTTGAATGCACTTATTGTGAGTCACTTTGGATAAAAGCGTCAGCTAAATGAAATGACTGTATTACTTACATGCTTTTGTCTTGTTTTGATATAACAGCTATTTTACTCATACACTTTAGGATGTAAAATATAACTAGTACTAAGTAGATTGCATACCACTTTCAAGACCCTAGGCACCAGATTTTGGATCTGCTCCACGTTGCACACACTTTTAATCAAGACCCACAAATTATTCTCTGAGGTATCATTAGACGTTGGGAAATAGAAGATCCTATAATATTAAAGACAGTGGAAACAAGATCCGCCCTTTGATCCAGGTTTGCACCAACATGTAACAGGTTGTTTGCGAATCAATAGCACATCCTTCCAACAAGTTTCATGGAAATCCGTAGTTATTGTGTAATCTTCCTGAAGGACAATCCAATAAACAAACGGACAGTGGTGAAAACACAGAAATAAAAGATATCTGATACTTTTAAATTGTTTCGCTTAACCAGTATTTTCAAAACTTTAATTGTAAAGATTATGTCTAATGCAACTAAAAAAATTCATTGAAGTATTGCAAATATACCTCTTATGCTTCTGCTGCATGATGTTTTAAAGGGAAATATGTTTGTTCTTAATCCAATACATTTATTACTCGTGCTTCCCATTTTTTGTCTTTATGCTGTGACCGCTAACAGAAAGTCCGTGTCCAGCTGTGGACACACAACAGAAATTAGCGTGCTTTTCAAACTTGAGAAACTTGAGTTGATGGGCGGGAACCCGACAGTCGACTTACCCCTGAAACTAACCAAAGAAAGGCTGCATATTATATGTCACTATTCAAAATTGTTTAGATGCCACGGGGGGGGGGGAGTAATGCCTCAGGCTCACCCTGATCCCCTCTCGTTCACAAACACATACACACACAAACCTGTTCCAATGTGTTTTTACACATGCATCCGGCGGTTTCAGTGGAGGGCTGTGTGGAAATACCTGAGTTTAGAGACGCTGGTATCTATGCCTGTCAAACTTTTATTTCATCCTGTTCTAACTTAGTGGTTCTCAGCCTTTTCACCCTCTAGCCCTTAGAATAAGTTCAGGATCCTGTACTTGTGTTTGTCACGATTTCGCCAGTTGTTTGTCTACAGGTGCGACCTTCTACCAATAAGGAATGTTTCCTCTATGAGGCAACATTAGATGATTTGACCTATTTTTACTCTGTAGATGCCAAAAAGGGTGGAAACAACTTGTCTGTACAATTGAATTGGTGGAAAATATCTCATGCAGTACATGAACCTCAAACTAAGTAGATGCCCCCCTCTCTCCTGAGTGTATAGACATTGGGCAAAACATAAAATAGTCACAAGGGCATTTAGGCTCAAACTAACTAACATTTCCTGATATCAGGCGGATGCAAGCATTAAGTGGAATTTATATAATGATGTTTCCTCAGGTCCATCCAACTGAACTTTGAGCATAGCTGTCAGGACAGGAGGATCTGTCACATTTCAAAGATGACAGTTAGATTCAATAATTTCCATGACACTGAGCATTGCTATAAGAGAGCCTGTGACCCAAGCATTTCATTGCCAGTGACTGCTTAATGTTATTGTTGTGCATTTGACAGTAAACTCTTGAAACTTGATACTCCCCCTTCCAATACAGATACAGTCAGGTCTTATCTCACGCGACCATTACTTGGTTCCGAGCTAGAAGCAGCTGCAGCTATTCTCATATGCTATCCTTGGTGTAAACTCTACTTCAAGCTGTATTAGGTCAGATTCACTTCACAGGACTCTGGTCAAATTTGCTAAAACACACAAAAGAGTCCCCCCTGTTTTTTGTTGTTTCACTGTTTGGGGCCTCTTGCCCCGGTTGGAGACTATTTTTTATTGAGTGGACCCCCCTGCTAGCCTCTCTCAGTTAGCAATAAATTAATTATCCTCATTGGTTTTGGTCTTGGTGGATTGACAAAATAGGAATTCATACCCCTGTCCACATCAGTTTGGCAGCTCCTCTAAATGTTTAGCTGAGATGAAGGCAGACGTCAAGATACTGAATCAAACCAGCATATACGTTTATTCTTCCAAATACACCAGGACACATGGGTTTTGATTTGAATCCTGTTCTGTCACAAACAACTTGAACATAACAAAATAAAAACACAAATATTTCATACGCACACGCAAACGCCAGAAATTTGAGATGAAATCAAATACAACAGGTGAATGGATAAAAACACACAAAAAGCTTGAATGGTTCTCAAGCCAAAACCATACATCTTAATTCAATCAAGCTGCACCAAATTTCACACACTTGTTGGTAACAGTCCCCTAACTTGCTTGAGTTTTTTTTCCATCAAGATCTGAGAAATCAATGAAATGTCAATGTAAATTGCACTGTTAAAGGAAGTAATAAATAACATTCATGGATCTGTCCCCTGATCCAGAGTGGCAACAATATTTAATGGTTCTCTCTGACCCATATCACATCCTTCCACCGGTGTTTGTGTTTAATCTTTTCCTTCTTTTACAAACAAACCAACAGGAAGGACAGGGATAAAAACACAAGCTGACAACGGAGGAAATTATGACAACTTCTGTGCTCCTGTGATCCCAAACATGAGAGAAACATACAGTAGACCGCTGTTGTGAGGTGTAGATTTGAACTCCTGTAGATAATACTAACAGTACACAATTCTCCCCTTTGATAAAACCATCGACAGATAATTGGTGATTCTAGTTTGCTCTCAATACAGGGGCAGCATATAAACCCTCTTACAGGAGCTTCCAAATGTGCAGATTTTCTAACTTTCTCAAACCTTCTGTGATAGTTCCAGTACTCTTCAAACGATTTTATGAATATGCATGTCATTTCAATATTTTTTTTCGTTTTTCCAATTTGTTTTACTTTTTCTAGACTAATCAGTTGTTTCTTAAATTGAGAGAATAATCAGCAAATGAATTTATACAAAAAATGATGTTTCTTTGCCACCCCCCAAAAAAATATAACAACCTTTTTAATGACAATGGCCATTATTCTAATAAAATATGTGCAATATCATCTTGTTGGCTGTGGCTGAGGGGAAGAGTGGTCGTCCTCCAACCTGAAGGTCGGCGGTTCGATCCCCAGTCTGAACCATCTGCATGCCGAAGTGTCCTTCGGCAAGATGCTGAACCCCGAATGGCCCCCCATAGAATAACAAAGTGCTACAAGTAGATGCACTGTATGAATGTGTGTGTGAATGGGTGAATGTGAAACTGTACTGTAAAGCGCTTTGAGTGGTCATCAAGACTAGAAAAGCGCTTTATAAATACAAAACCATTTACCATTTGTTGTGTTCAGGCTTTGAGCAGGTTTTTTGTTCTTTACAAAGAGCATAACAATAAAACAGCATTTTGCATCAGAGTGTGATCCACGTCCACCGCTGCAGAGCTGATCTATAGTCTACAACAGGACATGGCATCTGTTGACTGTCCTGGGAGGCCCGGATCGATCGGGGTCCCCGTCACTCAGGATCAATATTTACATTGACTGATAACCTTGACGTGTCCTCGCTCGACAAAGAACAGGCTGAACGTTTTGAGCGATGTCTAACTGCCATGCTCAGTGCTGCAGTGCCACAGCTTTTACATACAGTGGATAATTTGTCTTTGAGCTTCTCATAAATATCTGACCTCAGGTAACGCTAGTTAACACATCTTATAAGATGAGAAATGCAGCACATTTCACATCCTCATTATGACAATAACTTCTCTTTAAAGTGTTCATTAACACCAACTCTAGTCCAATCTGATGTCTAATAAAGATGTTTTTCTTTTCCAGCCCGTAGCTTCAATGTTGTGAAAGCTGAAGCCATGATCAGAAAGGTGAGCACCTTGTTCAGTCTCCTGCTGTTTGAGTGATGACTTATGAGCAGAAGGTT
Organism: Pleuronectes platessa; assembly: GCF_947347685.1. Classification (NCBI taxonomy): domain Eukaryota; kingdom Metazoa; phylum Chordata; class Actinopteri; order Pleuronectiformes; family Pleuronectidae; genus Pleuronectes; species Pleuronectes platessa. The sequence goes on along the minus strand of NC_070644.1, from coordinate 2,894,430 downwards.
TAAAGCCCTTGTACTGTCCTTGCGTATTTACTATTTTATACTGCTTCTCCCTCCTCTGCTCCACTTTTTAAAGGGGAAATTAGGACATACACAAAAAAAGACTTTGCTAATCTTATGATACGGTTAAAGATTAAACCTGCGTTTACCAACCTCTTAGACTTGTGATAGTGAAAGCCTGTATCTAGTTGACTCTGTTTCTTGTTCAAGGACACAGTTCAAAGAGGTCAAATTGTCCTCTGTCAAAAAAGTAAGGATACGAGGAAAGATCAAAAGCACATTTTTGTGGCAAAACGTTTTATTTTTTACTTCTGTCATCTTTCATTAATCATCTCAGGACTATTCAGGCTTGTTCAGACTTTTTATAAACAGATATGTGATCACAAGCTGATCACAACGTTTGTTGAAATATTTCCTGGATGTGTCTCCAGTGTCTACTTTTGATTGGATCTCACGTCCCTGCTCTTTATGCAAATTCACATGTATTTACCCAGATATGTCCACTTTTAATATGTCTGTGTAAATGTGTAAAATATTTTCAGTTCATTATGAAGCTGTAGTAGGTCAGAGAATGTCAGCTGAGGAGACGATCCTTCAACGTGCCCTTCAATTCAAGCGATAGTGGCCACATGAATGATCAGATCTCAGATGTGTCAACGGTGCCTCACAGGCTGTCCACTTGTTATCTGACCACTCAGGACAGATGTTAACACCAGGTCTGAACAGGGCGGTGACCCTTTGCAGGGGCCCGACCCCTAGGCTGGGAACCACTGGACTGAACTACACATGGGTGACAAATGAAAGTGCAAAACTAAGATAAATGAGAGGAAAGACATGAATACACGCTCCCAGGTCACGGTTGGACCATACGGGCAAAAAAATCTACACATTAAATAAAGTGTAACCAAAATATTTCGACATTTTTTCCTCAAAAAACAATCGATAAAGCAGGAAAATTAAACTGAATCAATTTAAATATTGATCCACAACATGTGTGTAGAATGTGAAGCGCGGAACTCTCTTTCAGAGCTGATGTGGTTGTTTTCTATAATCAATGAACTGACTTGTTACAGCTCAAGGTCACTGATTGGTTTAATGTCTGTGAAAAAGATGTGAAAAGTGTAAATGAACCCAATGAGGGGATATGTTCTGGAAGAAAAACAGAGTGTGCCGTCGGTATCCTGGAGCAGTAAAGATACTCTGCAGATTTGGTGTTGTTCACTTTATGTTGGTTTTTCCAACAGTTAGTTAGACCTGATTTATTTGTATTTGAAGATCACAAGGCTGGGAGCTCAGCATGTGTGAATACTGCCTATAACTGCTACCTCTCTTTCTGTGTGTATGTCTGTCTGCAGCATGTGGTGTTCAGGAGGCAGATGAAAGCAGACACCATCATCTCTGACTGGAAGCCTCCAGAGGTGAACATAACGACACATGTTGACACACACACACACACACACACACACACACACACACACACACACACACACACACACAATCTAGCCCTAACCTACTTACTACTTGTCTAAACCATAATCTAACCTGAAAACATGTCTTCACTGTAAAATGTCATGATTGACTTTACAGGGACTTGCTTTTTGTTCCCATTAGGGAGTGTTTACAGATTTAGGCCCAGACAACATGAGTAATACCTGGACTACCTAAGTCAGGGGTGTCCAAACTACGGCCCGCGGGCCATCTGCGGCCCGCCATCTATTTTAAAATTGGTCTGCCTCAAAAAAAAAGAAGAAGAAATTGTACTTTCTTGATTCTCGTTGTTCTGGGTTTGTACCCTTGAATGCACTTATTGTAAGTCGCTTTGGATAAAAGCATCAGCCAAATGAAATGTAATGTGATGGAATATGGCCCACTGTATTTGTATTGCAGCTGTCCCTCAGAACGCCCCCCCCCCCCCCCCACACTGTCAACAGTCCGCTCCAGGGCAGGGGGGCGTGGCGGCGTGAGTGGCCCAGATCTTCGTATTTTTTTCTATATTTGGCCCTCGGGATAAAAAGTTTGGACAACCCTGACCTAAGTAATACCTTTTTTTTTAATGGGTTAAATGAGACAGTTGTTGCAGATGCTCTGAAGACTGGTGTCGAGCGCTCTGCAGTTTAGTGTCGACTCACAATCTCAGTCTTATTCTCGTCAGGTGATTGAGAAGTATGCGTCCGGAGGAATATGTGGTTACGACAGAGAGGGGAGCCCCATCTGGTACGATGTGATTGGTCCTCTGGATCCTAAAGGTCTGCTGCAGTCAGCCTCCAAACAGGACATACTGAAGACCAAGATCAGACACACGGAGATGCTGCGACAGGAGTGTCAGAGGCAGTCGGAGAAGGTCAGGACCAAAACATCTGTCTTCCTTGTCTCTTCCTCCCCTCTCTGCTGTCGTTCTGTCCCTTCATTTTGTATCTCCTTGTGTCTCTCCCTCTCCGTCCCCTCCTTCTCCCCCATCTCTAAATATTTCTTCAACTTATCCATCTCTCTCTCCCCCAGTTGGGGAGGAACATTGAGGCCATCACTCTGATCCACGACTGTGAAGGCCTGGGACTGAAACACATATGGAAACCTGCTATTGAGACCTATGGAGAGGTTTGTCCGGCACTAACACTGATGTTCCGTCTCTCTATCCGTGTTTAACTGCTGCAGCATCTCGCCGCTCTCTCCCTCCCCTGCAGATCCTCACCATGTTTGAGGAGAACTACCCAGAGGGGCTGAAGAGGGTGTTTCTTATCAAAGGTACCTCAACTCCTCTGTGGCTTTATGCCTTTCGGTGCTTGTCTGACCTGATTTCCGACTAGTTTTAATGTAACCCTGTTAATTCTCTCCTGGTTTTGCTGCAGCTCCTACACTGTTTCCCATGGCCTACAACCTGATCAAGCACTTCCTCTCTGAGGCAACACGACACAAGATCGTCGTTTTAGGAAGTGAGTCAACTTTTGCCTCTTGTCTTTTTAACCCAGGGTGCAGAGAGTCCTGCCGCACAGTGGCGCTCAAATGCTAATTTAAGTACGATAACCTGCTCACAATGATAACTTAAGCAGGCAGTGCAAAACGCATCCAGTTCATTTATTTGGCCCTGTCATTATTATTATTAATGTTGTTGTTGTTATTCTATATTTCACATTTAACAAGAAGTAATATTTCATAAACTGACCAGATTCTTTCTCAATTAAATGTAGTGGTATAAAAATAGTGTATGTGTGAGGGCAAGAGTTTAAAACACATGTTCACACTTTTTCAGGTTTTCATAGAACAATATTGATGAACACAAGGAGTCTTTGTCATTGTTCCTTGTGTCCTCACTGGTAGCACCGACATCTCTACTGTGTGTGTGTGTGTGTGTGTGTGTGTGTGTGTGTGTGTGTGTGTGTGTGTGTGTGTGTGTGTGTGTGTGTGTGTGTGTGTGTGTGTGTGTGTGTGTGTGTGTGTGTGTGTGTGTGTGTGTGTGTGTGTGTGTGTGTGTGTGTGTGTGTGTGTGTGTGTGTGTGTGTGTGTGTGTGTGTGTGTGTGTGATGAGTATAATATCCATAGGCCTTGAACCTGATTTTTTTCCTGACTTCTCTTGCTGTGACTCAGCAGAAAACAGAAAGAACACTGTGAGGGGAAACACAAAGGGGACATTTATTTTTTGCTAAAGAGCCTCCTATAGACATTGAGAATAGCTTCCTACACACAATTGTCACTTCAGGGATGGCTCTCTTTGCATCATTTAGTGTCGTGACCTTCACATAAAACTCAGTGGTAGTGCCGAGGACCACATGGGCACCAGGAATGTCTCAAGCTAACTTCAAGGCCAAAAGGGATTTTTCAGCCTGCAACAAACAAACAGTAACGCTGACCTTGCCAAACGAGCAGGACTAGAAGCCCTTAACTGGTCAATCAAATCAAAATGCTGCCTCCGTCTGTCCCTAGGTAACTGGCAAGAAGTTTTACGTAAACACATTGACCCAAAGCAGCTTCCTGTGGTGTACGGAGGAACCCTGACTGATCCCGACGGAGACCCCAGCTGCAGAACCATGGTGAGTGCAAAGAGAAAAACACTGACCGGGAGCGTTCCTGTCTTTGACCGATGTAGTGATCAGGTGAGGATGTTTTGTGTTTTTTGCGGTTCCAGATCAAGTACGGCGGTATAGTACCCAGGTCGTACTATGTTCAGGACTCAGTAAAGGTTCAGTACGACAATAGCGTGACCATCAGCCGCGGCTCCATCTTCCAGCTGGAATGTGATGTCACTGCACCCAGCAGCCTGCTGAGGTACAAAGTTCACTGATCTTGTTTTTTACAGTACGCTCCAAACCAAACAGAGCAAGACCCGAACACATTAAACCCTAATGTGCTGTTTGGAGCTTTCTGTAGCAGCTCAAACATGTAAATGATGTTTAACCAGCTTGTTTAATCACTGTTTTCCATCAATTTTCCTTTCATTCTAATTACTAATGAATTGATTTATTGCTGCAGAAAGGCAAAACATTGTTAAACACAGCCGACTGCCCTCCACAATCATAAATACAGTGGGTATTAAAAGGTTTGGACACCCTAGCTAAGCAGACTTTAATGTAAATCAAAATAAGTCATGTAACGGCAAATTGCAACATTGAAAAAAGTCGGCCACACTTTTTTTTGTATTCATCATATTATTGGAAAAATATTACAAGAACTGTCTATAGATTGATTTGATCAAAACAGAAGTTAAAAAAATTTTGAATGTGGAACGGGATTTGGACTTTTTTTTCCAAATAAAGTTTTTGAACAATATTTTGAAAAACAATTGCAAATTGTCTTCCTCACTTTTTGAAACTGATCCTGAATTATTGTACCTCAGCCCTTTAGCTCTCTGGAAGTTAAGGGCTTAGAGACACAAAATCAGAGAGTGAGTCTTTAACTTCTCTAAATGTGTAAAACTGTTCAAATGAATACTAATTGTTCAGCTTAGAACTATTAAATCTGTCAAACTTGGAATTTTTAATCAGGTTAAACCCAGGACTTGAGTTTCTTTTTAAAAAATTGTTTGTATCAGTTACAATGCGAATGTGAAGTTTGATTTTAATGCTGTTCTTATGGCCATCCTAAAAATGTGTCACAGAGGAAGATTTGAAAAACACAGGAGAGGGTTGTGATAATTTGGTCAATGAAACTCCGGCCCCCCCGCTCGTCTGTAGGTGTCAGTTTGCCAGTGATGGAGCAGATATCGGGTTCGGAGTCTACCGACGGACCAAAGACGGCGGCGGTGAGAAAGTAGCTGAGATGCTGCAGGTGCTGCCCAGTGAACGCTACAATGCCCATCTGGTCCCTGAAGACAGCTGGCTCACCTGCCCTGAGCCTGGAGTCTGTGAGTCACCTCGATACACTAATCTACTGTATATCAGTGTAGTTACAGGAATAGGTTTACAGATTACTGGATTACTTTTTCAGTTGAACTCTTGTAAAACAGTTGATAAAGGCATTTCTCCCAAATTAACTGCAGTCAGTGGATTAACTGCTGTAAATTCTGTTTTTCACTTTATGCAGACGTGCTGTGCTTTGATAACAGCTACAGCTTCCTTCAGTCTAAGAAGTTGAGCTACAAAGTCGAGGTTCTTCCTCCTCCTCTGGACGGACAGATGCAGAATCCTTGCAGCAGAGGAGACGGGAGGCTGCAGTGATCAAGTGCTCACCTGAAAACCCTGATCCCTGATCAGTGCTCCTGCCTCGGGGATGGATTAACCCTCTTTCGGGTAACCTGGACAAAAAAAGACAGGTGGACTAGTAACCTCTCCATTCCCTCCCTCTGTTCACTGTGTATGTATAAGTTTGTAATTAGTGATTAATATTAACTTGATTTAAGAGTTTCTGAACAGCAGGAAAAGCAAATTAGCATCAATGAATAGCTGTTTACTTACTGGTCAATCAGAGCAATCTGAGCTCACCATCAAACTAAATCAATAACTCGCGTTTTATTGTTGCTTCTATGACTTCTGTGTGTGACAACGTTTTATAACCTCTTGTCTTGTAAACACAATAATACCTGGAGTTCTTGTCAAGTGACCGTCACCACCACAGTCTCCAAGAAGTCGACTGTAAACTGGTTGTTAGAGGGTATATGTGAACAGAGTGAGTGACGTCACGGTGCACTGACCACAGCAAGGTGAGAAATCACACCACAGGAGATTGGCCTTAACAAAAAGGTTTCAGCTTTTGTTATGTTGCCTTTTAAACACACACTTATATCAGGACATGTAAACGCGAGCTCAACTGAAGTATTTTACACATTCATATTCGGTTTACCCTTTTAAAAACAAATGCACTTCAAACACATCTTACAATCCACTGTCATTTGTCTCTCATAACGCTAACAACCACTGGGATCACAACATGTATCACAACTCTTTAAAGTAGCACCCTGATTATGCATATATCCAGATGCCATTCAAATAAAAGAACCACACATCCTAAAGAATATAGATTTTCTACCTTGCATCATAGTGTGAATCATAGATTTTGCACTTTACTTCAGGCTTTGATTTTCTTGTAAATATACAGAATGTTGCAGATATCTGTCTAATTTACTTTTTAATTTACAGTCTAATTCTGTGTTATGTTTAATTTGAAACACTTGTTTTAAATAGTCTTAAATGGACAAATGAAGTGTAAATACATCATCATCTTTGAGAGCTGTTGTGTTGCTTGTGTAGAGTGAACATTTTGAAAAAGTGAGGACAGTACTGAGAAATGTTTGCTGTAAAACAACCTATGATTAAATTATCATGAATACTGTATTGTTCCAGACCCTCGACTGAAGTGTTTGTGTTTGAATTGTGTGTTTAAAATAAGCAAAACCGCTAACTAGGACAACACACACACACACACACACATACAGTGCCTTGCATAAGTATTCACCCCCCTTGGACTTTTTCCCATTATGTACTGTTACTAACTGGAATTCAAATAGACAAATAAACTTTTTCCCGTTTGATCAACAAAACATGCATAGTACTTTGGAGGTGCAAAATAAATTTTATTGTGACACAAACAATAATGAGAACAAAAAAGTTGACATCTGTTGGGTGCATAAGTATTCACCCCCCTGTGTCAATACTTGGTAGAACCCCCTTTCGCTGCAATTACAGCTGCAAGTCTTTTGGGGTATGTCTCTACCAGCTTTGCACATCTAGAGATGGAAAGGTTTGTCCATTCTTCTTGGCAAAAAAGATGAAGCTCAGTCAGATTGGATGGAGACCGTCTGTGAACCGCAATCTTCAAGTCTTGCCATAGATTCTCTATTGGATTGAGGTCTGGGCTTTGACTGGGCCATTTTAAGACATTAACATTCTTTAATCCAAACCATTCCTTTGTAGCTCTGGCTGTATGTTTAGGGTCATTGTCCTGCTGGAAGATGAACCTCCGCCCCAGTCTCAAGTCTTTTGCAGACTGCATCAGATTTTCTTCAAGGATTTCCCTGTATTTGGCTCCATCCATCTTTCCCTCTATTCTGACCAGTTTCCCTGTACCTGCTGAAGAGAAGCATCCCCACAGCATGATGCTACCACCACCATGTTTCACTGTTGGGATGGTGTGCTCAGGGTGATGGGCAGTGTTGGGTTTTCGCCACACATAGCGTTTTGCATTGAGGCCAAAAAGTTCAATTTTGGTCTCATCTGACCAGAGCACCTTCTTCCACATGTTTGCTGTGTCTCCCACATGGCCTCTGGCAAACTCCAAACGGGATTTTTTATGGATCCCTTTCAACAATGGCTTTCTTCTTGCCACTCTTCCATAAAGGCCAGATTTGTGGAGTAGTCGGCTAATAGTTGTCCTGTGGACAGATTCTCCCACCTCAGCTGTGGATCTCTGCAACTCCTCCAGAGTAACCATGGGCCTCCTGGTTGCTTCTCTGATTAATTTTCTCCTTGTCCGACTCTTCAGTTTGGGTGGACGGCCTCCTCTTGGTAGGTTTGCGGTTGTGCCATATTCTTTCCATTTTCTTATGATGGATTTTATGGTGCTCAGAGAGATGTTCAAAGCTCTGGATATTTTGTTATAACCTAACCCTGCTTCATATTTCTCCACAACTTTATCCCTGACCTGTTTGGTGAGCTCCTTGGTCTTCATGATGCTGTTTGTTCAGTAATGATCTCCAACAAACTCTGAGTCCGTCACAGAACAGGTGTATTTATACTGAGATTAAATTGCAGACAGGTGGACCCTATTTACTAATTATGTGACTTGCAAATGTGACTTGTGAATGCAATTGGTCGCACCAGATCTTTGTTAGGGGTTTCACAGTAAAGGGGGTGAATACATATGCACTCAACACTTTTCAGATTTTTATTTGTAAATAATTGTGAAATCCATGTAATATTTCCCCCCACTTCCAAATGATGCACTATTTTGTGTTGGTCCATTACATAAACTCACGATGAAATAAATTTTAATCTGTGGTTATACCATGACAAAATGTAGAAAAGTCCAAAGGGGGTGAATACTTATGCAAGGCACTGTATATATAACATGTGTGTACTATGCTGACTGTAATGTGTTGAAATTAAGGATCTTAGTGCTCAGTACAAAATAAGTATGTGAAACAAATGAATGAGAGTTTGAATTTATGGAAACTGGTTACTTTTAGCTTGCATGGGAATGTTACTCATAATAAAGTCCGAAATTGTATATTCATATATGGACACAATTGCTGCTTTATTGCATCAGGCTTACTTATGGTGCCACATACATCAATATCTGACATAAGAAATACTTGATCCTGTACACAGTAAGGATATCTGATAGGTTACATTTTAAACACTATCCCTCAATCATAATTAAGAAAAGGGAGATTTATTTAGATCTTTACAAATACTTCAGAGTGGTACAGAGTATTACACACACAAGAAAAGACATGCAGGTGCTTGACACTGTAAGACTGATAATAATAATAATAATAATATTGTGTAAAGTAAAAAATCAGTCTCTGTGACTGATTCTGACATGAGTCAGATCATTAACCCTGAGTCATTGATGCTTCAGCAGCATTTTACTCTTGTAGCTGCTGCTTTTAATGACTTTATATACAACTAATTTGTTTCATCTATAAGTTTGATGGGTTTTGTTTGTAAAACAAGTATCTGAAATATAATAGAGTTAAAGGACATTAGTGTGGGATATATAGGTTAAACACTGTATATGTGGAGGTTTTAAGTACAAGTACTGTACCCCCCCCCGAAAAAAAAAATCAATGCACACAATTCTGCACCACACAGTATAAGTTACAACATATAAGTGGCAAAAATATATACAATCAGATATAGAAAGTTAACAAGAGCAGAGATACAATAATATAAAATATTAAGAATAATATACAAATAAGAGCAGGGATACAATAATATAAAATATTAAGAATAATATACAAATAAGAGCAGGGATACAATAATATAAAATATTAAGAATAATTTATAGGTTATTGATGGCAGGTCAGGGAAGTTCTTAATTTGTTTTTGTTTCTCATAGAGTTTTCAGACACAAATTACACACTGGTCTCTCCTCATGTCCTACCACATTGACTGTGAACCCAAGAGCAAGACAGGATGCATCATACTTTCTTTTCAACTTGGGTTTTTGAACACCCTTGTTTGTCCCTGACCGGCTGCTTCACATGAACGAGCTCTGATCTCACTGTGTGTGCAGTGTAGCCAACTCCTCAGTAAGGAAAGTAGCTATTGGCTGTCCTAAAAGTCGCTAGATGTCGCTAAATGACGTCATCGCCTAATTTGCATAATGTAATGGTCGCTATAGGACGTACAGAAAGTGAGAAAAAAACACCCTAAATATGTTTAGTGCTTAAAATAGGCATTCTTCTACAAAAGCGTATTACATTCACTTCACAAAAAAATTATTCAGTTTTTTGGAGACAAATGCCCCAAAAAATAAAAAATAAAAGTGAATGCAATACGCTTCCGTATTCTTCTGTTGATTCTTTTTTTTTATCTTGCCATTGAAATAGGCCATCACTTCTCAAAATAACTTCATGACTTTAATGCTGTATCTAGACCCACATACATAAATCGATTTTGTCCTGTATTGTTAAATGTTAGAATATCAAATTTAATCGAAAGGCTGTTATGTGGGGTGGAACTTCTAGCTCTAGGTCCAACCCTCCTCCTTCGATGTGTGCCGCAGGATGATGTGCGCCACAAGATGATGTGCGCCGCAAGACTCTGGCAGAGCAAGTTTTGTTTTTCATAAGTTTTTTTTTTTTGTTTGTTTCGATTCTTAGATGCATCACGATGTGGACTCTGCATCGATGAAGAGACTGAACTCAATGACTCATGAGGTGCTGTCATTTGCCAGCACCTCGGCACACAATACACACTGAGGACGTTTCTCAGTCCTGCCAGTGACTGTGAAACCAAACTGCAAATAGCTCTCGTCATATTTTCCAAGCTTTGGCTTCTTTGCAACTGGCGCATCGGTTGCCTGCTTTTTACGAATCAGAAACTTGTCCATGGTTGTGTTTGTTTGCTGATACAGTGTGTGTGATGTTATTAAAGTTGTAATTGCAACGTCGTGGTCTTGTGAGTGTTTGTATGTGTGTCTGGGAGCGACTTGCACACGAATAATCAATAAGTGTGTGTCTTTGAGAGAGTGAGCGGAGCGGGGGGCGGAGCCCTGGCGCCTGTGTGTGTGTGTGCTGTCCGCGAGACACACAACACTGGTTCAGGAAGCCACTGCAGAGGGGCGGCTCTTCAGAGCCGCGGGTTGCAGACCCCTGTCTACGGCGAAAGAGCGATTTGTTTACTGCTCCGCCGTTAAAGAGATGCGGACGTTAAAACATTGGGCGCGCCACACAGTTAAGATAATCACTGCTCTGGATCCCCCACTTGTCCGTTCCATTTGGGAGACCCAGAGGTGAACTGTCCCCCGCGCCCCCTCCTCTTCCCCTTTCTCACACAGCATCAAGCAGGGGCGCTGCAGTTGCAGGGGGCGCCAATTTGTTAACTCCAAACACAGTGATATGATAGATAATGGAAATTACTTTTTTTAAGTGCTCGTGCCGCCCCCCACGTGACATGAGAAGGTGTCGCCCCGGGCGGCTGCCCGGTTCACCCGTGCCCAAAACCGCCACTGTACTGTACATTCCACTCATTCCAACACTGCATTTTTTCAGTAACGTTACCTGCTTTTCCGACTTCACGTCACTTTCAGTGGTTTCACCAGTGGGTGGCGCTGTAAGCCAAGCCAGAGGTAAAAGCTGTATTACATAACTGCCATTCACAGATTATTAGGAGCTAATAATAAATCACGATGGCAAAAAGACATCAGACACCACTCCACTGAGCTATCATCAGAACAATAAATAGCTTTTAAAAGGAAGTGTAATGAAGGTCAAACAGTAGTGACTTGGCTCTGATTATTATAATCATTATTATTATTATTATTATTATTATTATTATATTATTATTATTATTATTATTATTATTATTACAATTATATAGAGGGACCAGGTCCCAGCTGAAGGGAGTCTGTGTCTGGACAAAACACTGAGTATGTCTCCACCCATCATCCCCAGCGCGGGCTGAGGGCCAGAAGGATGTGGGGATGGTGCAGGAGGATGAGGATGGGGCGGATGAGGACGGGGAGGAGGAAGATGAGGAGCATGAGAATCGGGAGGAGGATGAAGAGGAGGATGGGGAGATGGCTTCGGGGGTTGGCTGGTACACAGATGCCATGTGGCTTTACATAACAGCTGACTCCGGATGCAATTGGATGAGAAAGTGCTGTGCTCAGCAGCAGCAGCACCACAGCAGCAGCAGCAGCAGCAGCATCACCACCACCCCACCGCTGTGTGCGAGCTGCCGCATTGCCCAGAGCCTGTCAGGGAGAATAACGAGGCCGTGGAGGGGGAGGGAGGCGGGGGTGAGGGAAGGGTGACTCGGGGTAATTGCACCTGCAGGTGTGGACGCGGCTCCGCAGTGCATCACCACAAGCAACGGGTCAAAACCAACGGCCTGTGAGCTGCGTGTCTGAGGGAGAGACTTGGAGGGAGAGAGGGGGTGTGTTTGTTTATTAGCTCTACCTGTCCCTGCCCGGTAGGCGGTGATAACGCGCGCGTGTCCCTGTGTGTGTGTGTGTGTGCGTACGTGCGTGTGATGGGGGGCGGAGCCGCTCGGACATGAGTAAATGACGTCAGCTCCCAGGTCGCCGAGCAGTGAAACAAACATGGCGACAGAATGGAGCGGGCAGCAAGGTTATGTTCTCACTGTCATCATCTGCCTGTGGAGCGCGGTCGGCGGGAGGACGGAGACGGCGGTCGCGGCGGCGGCGGCGGCGGCGGGGTCCGGCAGCAGGGGCAGCGGCCGCGGCGGGAGCCAGGTGCTCGGCATGCGGCTGGAGAGGAGCGACAAGCCCGCCAGCACCAATGACGACGGTGTCATCCAGGTGACGGAGGAGAGCTCCATGCAGCTCCGGTTTTACGGGGTGCAGCTCCACTCGGACGCCTGGAAGCAGGTCCGCTTCACGGAGATCCCGGACGGAGGCGGCGGCGTGGACGAAGAGGAGGATGGGGAGGAGGCGGTCGCGGCGGCGAGGAGCGGCAGCGGCATGATGGACGCGCCGGACAGGACTTGTGCTGACTTTACGAAGGACATCAGCATCGGGACCTACATGAACGTCAGCAGTCACGGCACGTCGGGGCTGATCTCCTTCCAGATCAAGCCGCTCCGCAAGAGCGAGCCGAAGAAGGAGTACGCGCTGTGCACGAGGATGGGCGACGTTGGGAGCAGCTGGCTGCTGATGGGGGACAGTGATGGCAGGTTGCTGGTGGTGGAGGAGAAGAAGTCCCTGCTGCCCATGTGGCTGCAGTGTATCCTCATCTCCTGCCTGCTGATGCTCTCGGGCATGTTCAGCGGCTTGAACCTGGGGCTGATGGCGCTTGACCCCATGGAGCTGCGCATCGTCCAGAGCTGCGGCACCGAAAAGGAGAAGAATGACGCAAGGAAAATCGAGCCCATCCGCCGCAAAGGGAACTATCTCCTGTGCTCGCTCCTGCTGGGGAACGTCCTGGTCAACACCACCCTCACCATCCTGCTGGACGGCCTGATCGGATCAGGTCTGGGCGCGGTGGTCGCCTCCACCGTTGGGATCGTCATCTTCGGGGAGATCGTTCCCCAGGCGCTGTGCTCCCGCCACGGACTGGCCGTGGGCGCCAACACCATCCTGCTGACCAAGTTCTTCATGCTCCTCACCTTCCCGGTGTCCTTCCCCGTCAGCAAGCTGCTGGACGTGCTGCTGGGCCAGGAGATCGGCACCGTGTACAACCGGGAGAAGCTGGTGGAGATGCTGAAAGTGACGGAGCCCTACAACGACCTGGTCAAAGAGGAGATGAACATGATCCAGGGCGCTCTGGAGCTCCGGAACAAAACCGTGGAGGACGTGATGACGCCGATAGGGAACTGCTACATGATCCAGGCGGACGCGGTGCTGGATTTCAACACCATGTCGGAGATCATGGAGAGCGGATACACCCGCATACCCGTGTACGATGACGAGAGGTCCAACATCGTGGACATCCTGTACGTGAAGGACCTGGCGTTTGTGGACCCGGACGACTGCACCACCCTGAAGACCATCACCAAGTTCTACAACCACCCCGTGCACTTTGTGTTCCATGACACCAGGCTGGACGCCATGCTGGAAGAGTTCAAGAAAGGTGCGTCAATCTACACGTGTGTGAGTGTATGTGTGTGTGTGTGTGGGGGGGGGGGGGGGGGGGGTGTACTTTCATCATCAGCATCTTTATCATCATCATGGCCGCTGCCGTCTCTGAGTAACAGAAGAGCTCACCTGCACTGAAATCCGCTGCCCCGTTCTCTTAGAAAACGCTGCAGTCACCACTGCATCCAGACACAAACACACACTCCACACCTTCAGGCTGTGTCTGTGTCGATCAGCACTATCGATGAGTGGAACATCCCACCTCACATTAAGGCACTCGCCACAGCCTGCAGCCGAGCAAATGTGATGCACAGTGCAGCTGATAAACAGATAGTCAACATGTTAAAATCACATTTTACTTGTGCTCATCATTTGTCTCTCAGGAGTTGGTTTCAACCTCCAAACAACTGATCTGAGACATGCAGAGCCAGCCTTGAATGATATGAAGGCATGTGTTTTTCTTTCTCCGGTCTCTTAAAGGGCTGATGAGTTTTTTGCATTCAGCAAACAATATGCAATAAAATTGTTTTACAAAGTATTGCAAAACGCGGCACACTTTAAGTGGGAATTTTGATAGGTCCGAAAAATATTTGAATGAATTGTTACTCAGCCCTGTTTGATGTGGTGCTTTCAGTCAGCGGGAGATTTGAAGATGATGACAAACAAGACACTTACTGTACGAAACGCTCCAAAACTCTGCAGGCAAGTTAACATCCACAGAATCATCAGAGGTGTTATGATCAAACACATGATACGATGAGGAATACTTTTATGATCGATATAAGCTTTCGGTTCTCTCTTTTATTTTCAGGGTTATCTTTGAAAATGTGTTTCGGATTCTACTTGTGTTGACCTTTGACCTTTGACTGATTGGAAATGTCCTCCTTTGTAAAATCCCTCCTTCCATACGTTGTGAAGTTATTTGGTTCTCACTTTCTCTCTCTCTGTCTCACACACTACCCAGCTTCTATCTGTCTGCAGGCATGCTGGGTAACTGTCAAATGTGAGAGCGACCACCAGGCTAATTTTTATTGATCAGTCACATCAGTGTCTTATATAATCCGGCTTTTATTCTATTTCACCACTCAGCAGTGGATTTCACTGATGATCAACTTCTGTCAGGAACTAATCGGTGAAATCAGCTGCTGCCCTCATGTCTGATGGGATGAAGATCTGCACGTTCAGGCGCACAGGATTAATGCAGGAGATCTCAGCACTGATATCCACACCTCGAAAAGAAAGCGTGTATCGTAACAACGTTGCGCCTCCCGAGGCTTATTCAGATGATAGTCAGAGACCTGGTCAGGTTTCATTTTCAGAGTGCATCCTGCTTGCACGGAGTCAGTAAAAAGAGACAGTATATTGTAGAAATGTTTAAAGGGGCATCGTTTAAGGAATTATTCTGAAGGAGCTCAAGAGCATTAACACAGGACAATCAAGCAGGCAAGTTTAGAACAGGCACTGCACTAGTTCATAAAATCTCAGAATTTTTTTGGAAAAATGAAGCTTCTGTACCCCGAGTTGACATCTTGTTTTGTCTGATCAAAACAGCTGGTGGTAAACTTTATGTTGGTCAGCTCAAGTGGGTTTTGGTCACTCAGTGGGGAAAAGGAGAAGTCTCTCTCAAATTGAAGTTTCATTCGTCTGAAACGCCCTTGAAAAAGCCACTGAATTGAAGCTGCTGCGAGGGGGCGCTGATCTCGGACCCTCCTGCGGAGCCTAGGCAGGAGGGTCAGGTCGCTCTGTGTGTGCTGTCTCATGAGTCATCCTCCTGGCTAACGTCAGCGTATGAACTGGCACTGTCACAAGCCAACACAGAACCAGGCCTGTTGGCTCTGTCATGTCCAGCCACAGCTCAGTGTGGAAGCCAGCGGCTACTTACACGCTGAGTCATGTCTTAGACAGCATCATCGTCATCGTCATCATTCAAAAGTAGGACGCACATTCAAACACACAAATAACCGACCACAAAAGCACCTAGCTGCTGTAATGATCATGTTCATCGTAACACTCCTGTTTTTCTTTTGCCTTGTCTTTATCTAAATGTGTGTTATAGCAGCTACCAGTACATCACCTTGTTACTGAAGAAAACTTTAACATCTGATCTTTCTCAGGGAAATTCTGCAGCTATTTAGAACCTCTTTAATCTCTATGATTTCTTAACAGATTCAAGGACTGCAGAGAATAAACATTTAGGCAAATAGTGTGAAAACCTCTGGTGCATAGGGGTGTCAGTGATTCTTGCAACGGTGCTGAACAAAAGCATCCGAGTTTGGTCATACATCGCCTCGCTTCAGCTCAAGTCTTTTTTGTTTTGTTCACAGTTTGTTCCGAAATAGCTTTTACAGCGGATGTTTACATTTACAAAGTTTACTGGACAAGAGGAATCTTAAGATAAAAATAAATTTAGAAAGTTGGAAAAAACGATTCATCCTCAGTAAGAACCCTTTTCCATGTTTGTGAGATTTCATTTGAAAGCAGTGAAAAGTGCTCTAGAGGTTAATAAATAGTCTTAAATGTAATGAATAGAAGGCTGGTATATTTGGTTGTAATGACACAACTCGCTCGCTAACTTCTGGCTATCGTATCTGCTTCAGCGCTGTCTGAAGCCCCAGCTCATGTGCAGGGTGCCTGTAGCCAAGCAGGGTCGGTTAGTGACGGACAGGAACACCAGCCAATCAATTAATTGTTGAATGAAATGATTGGTTTTGTTAATGCAGTCCTGTAAAGGCCATAGACACCAGCTGTTTATCTTTAATAAATATTCAATCCAAACTGGTATTAAATTGCATTCAGTGTGGTATTAGAGGGATATGAACATGGTGAACTGGCAGAAATCCTGGTTACTTTGACTTAATGCTGACATTTTTATTATTGTAAATTGTGATTGGTTACCTTTTGAAAAGATTCACTCATCAACAAGTTAACTGATGCATGCTTTTCCTCAGAAATTCTATGCAATCCCCAAAATTGTCAAAACATCTACCTATGAACTCCTACCTACTAAGAATCATGAGGGCAGCTGTAGAGAGAGAGAGAGAGAGAGAGAGAGAGAGAGAGAGAGAGAGAGAGAGAGAGAGAGAGAGAGAGAGAGAAGAGAGAGAGAGAGAGAGAGAGAGAGAGAGAGAGAGAGAGAGAGAGAGAGAGAGAGAGAGAGAGAGAGAGAGGAGAGAGAGAGAGATGAGAGAGAGAGAGAGAGAGAGAGAGAGAGAGAGAGAGAGAGAGAGAGATGAGAGAGAGAGAGAGAGAGAGAGAGAGAGAGAGAGAATGTGTTTTGAGTGGTCATCAAGATCCAAAAATATATATATAAAGACCTTTACCATTACTCCACAATCATCTTTCATTCTTGTCTATATGTATCTCATGGACCATTCCTCTTATCGACCTCACACTTGCATGAATTGAATATGTCTTCTTCTACATCCTCACATAATCTACAGCAGTGGCTGGCAGCTGTCAAAGCTGCCCCGTCAGTATCAATATCTGAGCCACCTGATCATTTTGATGATCTGATTATTTCTTTATCGAACTAACACAGACATTCACATAGTCACCGGTGCTGCTCTTAGAATAACTTCCCATTTAGCAAATGTTCTTCAAAGTGAAGCACAACGTTTTTTGTTCATTTAATGCTTTATATCAAGCTGAATTGCAAGCTTTTGTTTTGAAGAGTTGTGGACTTGGGTCTGAATATTGTGTTGATTGCTCAACAGACCTGATATAACTGCCGTTTGGTCAGTCATTCAAACTTGTACATGAACCTGACATTGTGAACAGTAATAGAGTAAATTCATTTTCATTTGATGAAAAACATTGACTTTAAAATCTTCACTGCAGATTAACCAGGTAGGATGAAAAGAACGTTTTCTAACTTCACTCTGCAACATAGTGTTTATAATAAGCTCTGCAGACTAGTTTAAATACATAAAAAAAAACATCAATGGATCGTTGTGATTGTTTTCAATTTGAGGTAAAAGAAGATGAATACAGTTTCAGTGCAGCCTTATTAATGTAAAACAATATATTCTGAGTCCATTCACTTTGAAACCTTGTAAATTCAGAAAAAGCATTGAAATGAATTATTATTTTAGGGAAATATAATAATAACAAAATGTATTATATTCTTAAGTCTGGAGTCAGTTCATGAATGTTATTTTATTTGAATTTTGTTGTCCTATACTTTGTTTCACTTTTGTAGACAGACCAGATCAAGTTAAATTTAAAGCATCTCTGATTTTGTCTTTCTGACTCAAGTCTGACTGATGCATGCGTTTGCTCAGATCAGCCTGAAGAGGAGGGTTTGTCTCCGATTTGCAGGGACATGTCTGGTGACCTTGGTGACACAAACATGACACATTGCACATACATGTAGACACGTCGCAGCATCACTGAGCATCATGAGGACGGACGCTGCTGCCGCGTGAAGCTCAGTCACAGTGACAGGTTTTTGTCCTGGCAGCTCCGCTCTTGATGACCTGTGGATAACGTATCTGTCCTTGGCTCTGGTTGGCAGCCATCAGCGTACATGACGTGTCAGCCCAAATGCAGCTATAAACAAGTCAACAGTTTTTGTTTAATGAGGAGAGCAGAAGCAGGGGTGGATTAATCTGTTTCTCTCTTTTCCCCTGCCACAGCCCTCTTCTCTCTCAGCCCCCCTCCCATTGCTGCCTCTCCCTCCAGTCTCTCCTCTTTATCTGGTCTTGGCAGTTTGTCCAAGGCTCTTAGTCCAGTCCGGCCTATATTAAGGCATCAGTCTGTCCTCCCAGCAGTCAGGATATATCGTCTGACTGATCGAATAGTGCCGCAACTGACGCTACGCTGCCTCCAAAATAGAAAAAAAACAAGAAAGGACGTTTTCATGTAGCAGGGGGCTGAGTGTGTTCGAAGAGCAGCTGCTGCAGGGAAATTCACAAACTTCTCGCCCCTCCCTCCTGTTTGATGCTGCCCTACTTTCCAGGCAGTTGATTTAATTTTAAGAGCCTGGAATGTCAGAGCTTGGAAAACTGTCAGGCATCACAAATGTTTTAAACACCACTTGTCGTAACCTTTAGATGACCTCTCTCTCTATCTCTCTCCCTCTCTCTCGTCCGCAGGTAAATCCCACTTGGCCATCGTCCAGAAAGTGAACAACGAGGGGGAGGGAGATCCCTTCTACGAGGTGCTGGGATTGGTCACCTTGGAGGACGTCATCGAGGAGATCATCAAGTCAGAGATCCTGGATGAATCCGACCTGTACAGTGAGTCAGCGCTCGCTGGTTGGCGGCCATTACGCAAATGCGAATGTCTCAACACATAAACACACGTGGAAGATTTCCAATTCGTACAGCTCGGGCCTCAACCCAACTGTATTTTTATTGTCAAATATGCGGAATTAGCTTTTAGCGGTTCCTGTTTGCAACGCACCAGTGCATGTACAGACACACTGTCCGATATTGCCACTAACATAAAAATGACATAATTATTCTCAGTCAAGTTGTGTCTTGTATTATATGATATTTGATAAGGATATCCTTGGTGTAAGTCACAATAGCACAAATCATGAACCTGTCTCTTTTCACTCTACTATAGATTTTGGGCCTTATGTAAACAAACCTCTGGTTTCCCTCGACTTAGAAAACTGGGGGTTACCACACACTTGATTGTTAGTAAGATGATTGATCGGACTGATGGATGATTGGAAATCATTTCATTTTCTGGCATTTCAGAACTTTTGCCCCTGACTTAAACTGCCGTTTGAGCTGTTTTATGCTCTGATTTCAAATTACAATTTAACTTATAGAGCATAACAAGGTGTGGCATCTTTTGTCGTTAACCCTCATCAAGAGTAAGAAAGTACCTTAAAACCTTAGGAGAAAAAACCTCTAGAATCTGCTGAAGGAGTCACATGTGAGGGATCCCTCCTCCAGGACGCACAGAAGTGTAACAGATGCTGCATGTAGCAGAGCACTTCAACAAAATAACAATGGTTACAACATTTATGAAAAACATAAATTATGAGGTGTATCATTGTTTTGCTTTGGGTTTTGACAAGTTGTGGTTTTAGAGGAGATGATGTGCCAGATGGCACATCTCGGTCGGATGCAGGTGTTTCCTGAAGACAAACCTCTTTATCTTTCTTTCTTTCTTTCTTTCTTTCTTTCTTTCTTTCTTTCTTTCTTTCTTTCTTTCTTTCTTTCTTTCTTTCTTTCTTTCTTTCTTTCTTTCTGTAGCTGATAACAGAAACAAGAAAAGGGTGGATCCCAACAAATGCAAACGCGACTTTTCCGCTTTCAAGCACGATGCCGACAGTAAGGTGAAGATCTCTCCCCAGCTCATGTTGGCAGCTCATCGTTTCCTGGCCACAGGTGAGCTCTGAGGAGGCGGCGGCTTATGTCACAGTGAAAAAGGATCTCAGTTCGTGTTTGAAATCTATTGTCGTCCCAAGTGTAAATTCAGTTCATTTGTTTAAGTAAAGTTCAGAGTTTATACTCTAGATACTATGTATTATGCTTTTTAATTTTTAAAACAGATATGATCAATTCAACATGGAGATAGAGGTGGTCATTTTGTCTCTCTGACTTGAGTCGGAGTGATGGGATCCAAGTCATCATCCAACACTTTATTATTATTCTTCTCTTAATATCATGTTCAGTTTTTTCCTATTTTGAATTAGTTGTTTATTCTGGTTCAGTATTCCTTTCAATTCTAACTCAAATTAAAATTCCAAACTGATATATTGATGTCTGTGTCCCTCCCTCAAGAGGTGAGCCTGTTCAGCCCGTTCCTGATCACAGAAAAAGTCTTACTGAGGATCCTCAGACACCCGGACGTCATCCAGGAACTCAAGTTCAACGAAAATGACAAACGCTCGCCGCAGCACTTCCTGTACCAGAGGGGTAAACCTGTCGACTACTTCACACTCATTCTGCAGGTAAACGCACTCATACATAAACAGACACAAACTGAGGACGCGTTAAAACCATGCACTTAGGAAAGTGAACGTGGATGACTCCTTGAAGCTGGTTTGGTTAAAACTCTTTAAGATTTCTCGAACCTCCAGCTTTATGCAAATCAACACTTCACATGACCTGAAGTATGCTGTGATGTTTCTCTGCGATCAGAAAGCAGCTCCAACCCCCAGCTCCAGTCTGCTCATGTTAATGTTGTTAGTCGAGAGGTTCACACAGTTTTTCCAGCCTTCACTGGGAATGTTTTAATGATGAATTATTATCGATCAATTGGACTGTGATTTGAAATAGATTGTGTTTGTTCATTACCATAACTTAAGCCGTTTTCAGACATGAAGTCTGGAGGATACCAGCAGAATTGGTTAATTTGGATAATTTCAGTGCTTGTCTGAAAGCAGCTTAAGACAAACATCTGATCACATTAAACATCTGATTGCATTAAAGACAAATAAATTGAGAACCTTCCAAAGAGTTCATGTACTTTGTCTTGCCACATTGTGGATTAACACACACATGCAGTTCTGTGCTTTGGCAGAGCAGTGTTAGTCCTGTCTTAGAGCTGGCTGTTGAAGGGTCATAATGAAGTCAGATTGGATAACACAGGTTGACCTCTTTAAACTAGTAACAGGTTTATCCCAGGTCAGCGGCTGTGTCAGTCTGGAGGGGGTATTAGTGCTGATGCTAGCACTAAACACTCTGACCTTTTAAGACACACCCGATTTAAGGAAATTAAGAGTTTGTTTGAAAAAAACAACAACTCTGTGGTGCCTTTATTCTTTTCTTTGGTGAAAGAGAATTCAGAGAATTGATCGAAATGATGACAGACAGGTGCGGACCAGTTCAACAAAGCAAATACTTTTTTTAAAGTTACTGCTCATTAGTTTGTGGATTGTAAGGAATTCTGACTTTAGAAAATGGCAACAATTGATTAATTTGATACTGATTAATCTATACATAAATATATGCAATACCTTCATGTAAAATAAATTAGTTCGCCAGGGTCCAAGGTAATGTCTTAAAGTCTCCATTTTTTTGTTTGCCATCAACCCAAAGATTTATTTTATTATTATAATCATATTCAGAGCAGAAGCATTATATATATAATGATCTAATAATAAAATTTAAATTTAATCATTTGTAAATGTGTTACATTAACATTTTCTTTATATTTCAAAACATTATACTGTAACACATTAATAGTAAATAACAGTAGATTTTGCCTCTTAATGTGTATGGATATAATACTGACAGGGGCTGTTCATGAGTGAAGCGTACTCATGCTGGACACTGTTCAGTTACGGTTCATTTTGCTGATGTAGTTTTTATTAGTATTCAGCAAAGTAAGCGAAAAATCTGCAAAGTAAAACGTCCTTGGGACGATCTGAGGACTGAATCAAATAGGTAGCTCAGTGTAGCTGTTAATAAACAGACATTATGCTGTAAAATGACTGATCCAGGCGAATAAGTAGTTCTCGTTGTCTCAGTCCGACTCTAATGATCGTGAGGGGCTCCTCGCCCTACATGACCTTCACTAATAGATCCTCTTACATAAGAGAGAGACAAACCGAGGAGAGAGAGGGATTGAAGGGTTAAGGAGGATGAAAGAGCAGATGAGACGAGACGTTGAGCACTGACTATCGGCAATACACAGTCGAGCATATGGAGCATATGAAGTGGGAAATAAAGAGTAGAGGGATGGTGTAGGACGAGTGTAGAGATGGAGGGAAGAAAGGAAGAGGATAGGGCGTCAGGGCTGTAAAGCCCTCCTCTGCACCAGGAAGGGTGGAACAGAACAAAGAGGCGAGGGAGGGAAGATGTGAAAGAAAGAGCTGTTCAACACCACAAACATAAGTATCTCAGTTGTGCTTTTAAACTGATCAACCAGGTACAAGGCAAGATAGCTTTATTTATATGGCACATATGCAATTAAAGTACTGTACAAAGGCAAATACAAGCATTAGAATAAAAATAAGAAACATCCAATAAATATGAACATAATACGATTTTATAAAATGATTGAAGTGAAACAAAAGTACAAATCGCAAAAAAATTTATAAATGTGCAGCGGAACCTGTCAAAAGAGCAGAGGTTTTTTTTTGACATAAATGGAAGAGACAATAATGTTGATAAGCAGTTCAAGCCTTAGGACTCCATTTTAACTTTCTATGCTTGTTGTATCAAGTGCATTTAGTTTATGTCCAAATCCACTTCTGTTAGTTTACCAGCGGAAATTAAGAATGAAGAACTTGAAGCACAAAAAATTTACAAAAAACATCCTCAAATCAAATTGTGGCCGTTACAAAAATGTAAAAAAGAAATATACAAACACAATTAATTAATTAATTAATTAACGACATAATAAAATCTGAATATAAGGAAAATAAGTATAAAATACACATCTTTAATAATATGTAATTAATAATACACTGAGGGTAACGAGAGTGCATGCATCAAAGTGACCAATAAAGATAAATATGGTCAATAATAAATTACATGACTATTGCATTTATTATTAAGTGGAATGATTTTATTGCAGGTGACAAAGAATACGATGAGCTTGTGGTTCACATGTTTTTTTTTCTATTAATTATGTGTGTTTTGGGCGTAAAATGCAGTAAACCAATCAGAGTGTCATCTTCCATTCCTTTAAAAACCTGGTGAGCTTTCTCCTCGGTGGATTGCTGTATCATGGTGTATTCACCAGTGAATAAGAGAGAACAACTCTCTTCAGAGGAAACCGTCTCAGCTCATGCAGGAGCAGATCATCTGTGTGTGTGTGAACCAAACAGAGTGTACGCATGATGTTCACCAGCCTGTGTATGTGCATATTACAGGATCAATGATGTACCTTTCAAAGAAAGATTGAAATACTGAGCTACAGATCAGGCTTTGTTGGTCAATCACTTTCAGCTGCTTCAAGATAGCAAGTCAACAATTGACCTGACCACACGTCACGCTAGCACGCCTATGGGTGGAAACTAGTGAACTCTCTTTTATATAACTTGACACTGCTTTGTACCTAAAGAGCCCCTTAGACTTGGTCTCATTTATTTTCATCCCTTGTGTTGTTTTATTAGATTTCATTCTTGTTTTTGACACTTCATGTGGTACCTGATGGTGAAAGACGGCTAATATAAGTCCTGCACTAGGTCTGTACAGAGGTGTGAAATACACCGGAAATCTGTGCTGTTGTTGTGTTGCATAGAGAGGTGTTGCTGTTATTTAGTCGACACGATAGAAACACTCAGTATTAGAGAGAGATTTCAAAGGTTAGATGGTAACTACATTGCATCCTGCTCGCTGGTCTAGGCTCATCAGTCACAGACACTGACACTGGTTAATTTGAACTGTGTTAGTATATGGAGGCTCTGTTGTTGTTGACACCTGAGGTGTGGATAAAGTGACTGCAGACACTCAGCAGGCAACTTGAGCACAGCTGCTTGTGTGTGTGTGTGTGCGTTTGCGTGTGCGTGTGCGTGTTTGAGGTAAAGAGACACTGGACCCTGCCTGTTGGCAGAATGTAATATTTATGGGATGTCAAAGTGCCATAGGAGATGACTCATGGATTTTTCACAGCGGAACTTCAGAGCTTGTTGACCGACACACACTAGTACAGTTTAGACTGTCAAATAATAATAGACCTTTTAAATAGAAATGTCCTGTGTTTGTGTTACTGTGTTTGTTTCAGGGGCGGGTCGAGGTGGAAGCTGGAACCGAAAACATGAAGTTTGAAACTGGGCCATTCTCCTATTATGGAGTCATGGCTCTAAGTACACCAACACTGGGTAAGACAGTACATGCTTACGCACGCACGCAAGCACGCACACACACACACACACAGATATGTCAAATAAACAGAACATTTAAGAAGAAAGGTTCTACCCTTTCACAATCATTTTTCTACCAAGTTAGCAGACAAGGCTCTAGCAGTATTTTATTTTGAAAGGGCTGACTCACAGTGTGATTAGAATAGGAACCGCTAGTAATGTTGGCAGCCTTCTGCTGCATGGTGGGAAAACAAAGCTGTGTTGGTCGTCTCTTTTCTTTCTTCATTATTCTTCATTATTCTTCATTGGGATACATTTTGCCATAAATAACAGGTACATTTACTCCAATGAAAACATTTCTTCATTGCAAGATCTCCTTACTGCATATTTTGATTAATTATTATTTAAGTACCAAATTGCTCTGTTTTTTAAAGATGAAGCATCAAATGTGGGGTAATCTGCCGATGAAATAGTCCCTAACAAATGCACCATTTCCTACCTTAACAGCATCTGGCCCAAATATGATCCATCCATGCTTTATTCATAATCATGTATCCTGTGCAAGGACAAGCTAACAGTTTATCACACAGATTCACAGAGATGCAGTTTTGGCAATTTTTATGTTGATGTTGAAGGCTCTTGTAAAAATAAGTAAAAAACAATAGGCAGCAATATAATGAAAATCTGAATATAAAAATCATATTCAAACTCTATAATCTGTAAATTTACGTCACAGTCTCCTGACGTTCTTTCACAAAGTGCTCTGTCACTTAGCGAGCTGCAAATACAGGAGAGGAAGAGGGGAAAAGTCAATAGGCTTAGTTCAAATAGGGAAACACTTACACTGAAGACCGAGTTACAACAAAGTTTCTCTTCTCTCCTCCAAGCTGACAGGTGATGCCTGAGAAATAGACAGGAGAATAAATAGATATTGACTTGTTGCAGCAATTTCACTGAGATATTTCCAATCCTTCGTTTTTAATTTGTAAGAGCTTGTAATGGAACTTTTAATGGATTCAGATCCTGTTGTTATGAAGGTTATAATTAGTGTAAACAAACAAACTGGGACTATTGGGTTAGGGTTACATTTCCAGTAATCAGCATTAAAATGCACAACTCAAGTGGTTTATAAGCATCCAGCCAGAGGAAATGAGCAGGGAGGACATTTCCTGAAAATGTCCATTTTACTAAAAAGTGCTTCATATGAAAGTACATTTATTGAAAGGAACATCACTTACAACCATTTAAATGAGTGATTGCACTGGTTTTCTCTGGGACATCATGGTTAGACAGCAATAAGTTGTCGGATGTTTTAATGTCAATATTATTGTTCATAATAACAAATGAGACATAAAGTTGCTGAGCATTTGCTTTAAGACTTCTATTCTATTCAGGTCGTTCTTAGGTTTTTTTCTGTACTTGTTTTGTAACAAATAAAACAGAATAATGATGTATTTTTCAATCAAGCACATAAGAACTTATTATTTTAGATTTTTTTAAACTGTAATAATTGTAATTGTTTTCTTGTTAATATCAACATCACGTGTGTGTTAAGTAAGGAACTGAGTCAGGGCTTGGCGAGCTTAGCTTAGCATAAAGTACGTGAACTGAGGGAAACAGCCAGTCACCTATGAACACTTAAAGCTCACTAATGAACACATTGGATTTTGTTTGTTGAAGCATGGGTTGCCAGATATAGTCCAAGACCACAGCTTTTGGTTTAGGTTCCTCTGCCGGCACAAAGATACCAAACATGGGAACCTCACTACATGACATTTTATTTAAAGCCTGGCAGCACGTGGGTGATATTGGACGATTTATTACACAAGGTGACGTTATTGTCATTTGTGCTGCTCCAAAATATCCTGTAAATAACAGTTAATGATGTGTTTGTTAGTTTGCAGGGTTACTCATAATCTACTCCAGGTTCCAGGAAGTTTATTATATTAAGGTTTATAGGTGGGATTAGTGGGCAAATTTGGAGTCTCTGCACAGTGTCATATTCAATGTTTAATTTAATAATTTCTTATGTTTTTTAAAGGGAACATTTTAAATATCTATATTTTTATTTATAGATATATAAATACCTCTGCCATCAGTTTATTAAATATATATAAATTTGGGTGGGAGGAGAAGGTCCTGCTGTGGCAGCATCATGTTGTCTGGTCCATGGTGAATTTACCCTGACTCGCTGCAGAAGTTGTAACCCACATGACACCTGGTGGTTCTGCATCGCAACTGCAGATCAAACGTTAATCTTCAATGCTACAACTGCTACTTCTTCCTGTTCTTCCTCTTCTTCTTCTACTGTGACTGTTATGTTTCCTCCCCTCCTCACTGTTGTTGACCTGTTTTTGCTCTCTGTGCTGGTTAAACTGCTGTCTGTACTTCATGTGCACTTAATGCTGCTCAGTGTTTGCGCATGTGCAGAGTCATGTAAGTGCAGCGTCAAATGTATATGTCAAACACATTTATCATCCAAAATTCCCATCGGTAACGTGCCACTGTCAAGGATGGCGCCTGCGGGTGTTTATCCTCTTTTTTTTTTTCTTGCTAGAAGATCGTTTACAGCTGGATTAAATGCTGTTTGTATTTAATTTTGCCTTTGACTGGTTAGAATGTCGCTGCCGTTTGCCTGGCGCGTTGCTCCTCTACCACTGTCACACACCCCTCCTCTGTTGTGTAGGGCAGGTCTTTACTTACAGATGTCACCGTTGTGTGCCTCATGAAATCGGCTTGTCACTGTCAGACAAAAAACACTGATAGCTCCTAAGCTAAAGCCATGTGGGAGAAATAGGTTTTGGGAGATGGCTGAAAAGAAGGTAGCAAATATTTCAGCCCTGGCTCCACTGGTAGGTTGTTTCCAGGGGTCGGCGCCCTGAGAGTTTGCATCCCATTACCCTTGGTCCTCAGCCTTATCAGAGGATGTCAGGCTGGACAGTAATGTTTTAGAAACTCAGCTGAGTAGCTTGGGGCCTTCAGGGGCCTTAAAGGTCAAGAGTAAAATTTAGGAATCAACTTTAAACACACAGGCAGTCAGTGAAAACATTGTTCTTTTATAATTTGATCTACAATCTGGTGGCTGCATTTAAACAACAGCAGCATATCAAACAAAACAACAAGGGTGACACACAGATTCAAACAGGCACCATAGACCATTCAGCCCCTTTTCTATTCTGGCATGGCTCCTTTTCTTGTTTGTTATTTAACTTGCAGGTATTGAGTTGCTTTACATTTTAATGAGCCCCATTGTAGAATAAACTACGTAATGGATCACAAGCTGTAGTCGTTTTAGCAAATCTGAAAATTCTCTCTTCCTTCTTTGAATGGAACTGAAACCTCCAGACCGATTTTTATTTTTCAAGAAAAAAGTCCACCTGAAGAGAAATAGTAATGATAAACGCAGCGGTCTATGTGATTTACTCTATGCTTGAAAAAACCCTCAAACAAATAAAGCAGCTCATATATGTTTCTTTGCCCCCTACCTCCCCCTCCTCTCTCTCTTAGCTGTCACCCCTCCTCTCTCCCCATCAGTGGCGTCCCCCCCTCCACGACGCCTATCACTTAAGAGGTTTTCTCTGTTCTCTCGTTTCCCAGGTAAAAGCTTGCATGGGTTTCCACTTTTATTACAATCTCACCATTTCCTTTTTTCCCCATTATCTCCAGAGCCCTGATCCAGCAAGCCCAGGCTCGTAGTGAACACAAGTATCACAAAAAGCGTCCTTCAAAATTAATTTGTCGTTCATGGCCCTTTTTAAGTCGCCTTCAACCCCAGTCAGAGTGAAAGTCAAACTAGTAAATGTCAAGTCAAACCAATAGGATGGAGGCCAGGTGGACCGGCTTGCAGGCGGCTGGTCAGTCTTCTGCCGACAGCTGCTATTATCATAGATGTCATAAGGGAGAGACAAACCCCCTAAACGATCCTGATGGGAAAACTTCATGATCTCTAATATGGCATGGAAACCTGCAGGTACAAAAAATGAATTTTAAACCTTATTTTGTGGCCAAGTCGTAAACGTTTGAAGCTTTTATTAACCGGTGACCGTTGTAATGCAGCTGTATCTTGGTCTTGTTTACCTGATATAATTGCTCCGGCTTTGCTTAGTTGGCAGGCGGATGGTGAGACTTGCCATCTAAAGGACGTATTAGCTCTAAGTCTCACATCATTACACCATTAAGACAGTTGGACAACCTTGCTGGACGGGGCTCTTGATGCGCCACCCTAATGATCTCTAACCCTGCCCCCACCACCTTCCCTTTAACCACTAATCTAAGGTCAGATATTATTCATGACTCCTGAGACATTGTATCCTGAAGAGGAGCAGGATAATCTGACTGTGGACCATTTGGTAGAAGGAATAGTCCTTTTGAGAAATCTGCTTATTTTCCTTCTTTGTTTCACAGAGTTACAACAACAAAACCTCTTTAATGCCTGTATGATATGAAGATGAGCCCTGAAAGTAACAGAATCCACCTTCCAGCACCTCCATGGCTCATTAATAAACATAGGTTAGCTTGTTTTGTTTTTTCATTAAAATTGCTAAATATAAAGAGTTAATTAGTGAAGTTTATAGGTACTGTTAAATTGATACTATTTTTTGTTTCACCCTATTTTCTGTCTCCATGCTAAGCTAAGTAGCCGCTGGCTGTAGCTCCAAAGTCGCCTCACAGACAGAATGAGAGCAACAATCTTTTTTTATCTAGCTCTAATCACGAAAGGAAAAAAGCACAATTCCCAAAATGTTGAACTATTCCTTTAAGCACTAACATTCCCATGTGTGCGACACTAAACTGAGGTTCTCTGATTATCACTATCGTCTCCCTCCTTTAACACAACCCTCTGAGCCACATTACAGGGATAGCTTTCCTGCACCTACGTCACCCTCCATGACATCACTAAAACCAGCCAATGAGAATGGCTCCTCCTCTGAGTTTAGACAGTCCTGTTATAGTCATGAAATGCTCAAACGATGCACTGTGCCTCGTCGCATGGCATGTTTGCCGCATTCTTTCCATAACACCCATCAATGACATTAACCTGTTTTATGTCTGTGTGTGTGTTCATTGTGTGTATTGCTCTCACTACCGACTATGCTACGAGCCAACATCAGCTGCTTCCACTGTTCCCTGTTTACTGACAGTCATCTTGTTTTCATATTGTTTATCCTCTGTTGTCTCATGTCGTGGTTCCTGCCTTTTTCATGTTTAAGTGGATGTGGATGTGTTTGTGTGTGCGCTTGTTTGTGTGTGTGTGTGCATGCAACTTAAGAAAACGCAAATAGACATAACACAAGCAAATTCAGGAAACTTCATCAATTGAACAACACATGTGCCTAACATACTCACAACACAACCAAACACACTGCAAATATTAACACAACCAAACACAGAAACACACTGCCAATACTAATAACACAACAAAACACACAAACACACTGCAAATATTAACACAACCAAACACAGAAACACACTACAAATACTAACAATACAACCAACATAGAAACACACTGCGAATACTAACAACACAACCAAACACAGAAACACACTGCAAATACTAACAACACAACCAACACAGAAACACACTGCAAATACTAACAATACAACCAAATACAGAAACGTGCTCAGATGACCAAAGTGTTTCCAGGGGACATATAATTGTGATGAACCTCACTGGGACATGCTCTTTCAACTTCCACTTTCATACCTCAAAAATTTTCATAATTGTCTTTATTTTTTCAACACAAAAGGTAGAAACAACAGATATTCACCTCATTCATTTCCTCAGACTCCTTATGTGCCATCGAGGAAGGTGACCCGTTGCAATCAGTCGTAACCCTAATTGTCCAATCGGTATGCATTAGCAGAATGCTATGAGCTAAATCACTCTCCCTGTAAGATAAATGAAAGGACATTAGTATCTTTCTTTACCAGTTCTGGTATATTTTTAATACTTTACTTGACTGTGGCTTTTTTTTGTCAAGAAACAGGTGTAAATGAAATTTTTAGCTGTTAAGCTCCATTCACTCTCCTTTATTGAGAACTACCTCACAATTGCTCTCTAGGTCAACTTTAAATATGAATACTATTGGTGCGATATTATTAATATTCTATATTCATAGAAAAGCTCTGTCCTTGTTCAATTTGTGAATTTATCTATTCACTAAAATATTTTGTGTGTCTCTTGGAAACACCTCGATTGTTGTCTGTGCTTTTTGTTGCCTGTCTGCAAACGGTTGTGTTGTATTTTCAGTAAGTGTTTTCAATTTGATGAAGTTTTCAGAATTTGTTGTTTTCCTTAAGTTGCTTTGTGTTGAGCTAGCAGGGCCACCGTACCATTTCCTTTTTTCTTTTTTTTTTTCTTTCTATATTTGAATCTTCACTCTCATGCTCACTCCCTTCTCTGTCAACCCCAGAGTTTCGATCTCCATCGCACGGGGGCAACCTCAACCGCTCGGCGTCACTGAGCTGCACTGAGCGCGCTCCAGAATGTGGCTCCATCGGTGGGAGCAACACCCAGATCCCAGGCACCCCCTTCCAGTACACCCCAGACTTCTGCGTGCGTGCTCTCACTGACCTGCAGTTCGTCAAGGTAAGTCCCTTTTGGACTGATGCCAGCTCAGTCTCATTAAGTATCAGTCAGAGGAGGAAGAGTGGTTTATTTTTGCATTAATAACCATCTCCGTTCAGACGATCCTGCTTATTATTTGCTGTTATTTTTAAAGAACATTATGAATCATCACAAGTTGTCCTTACAATATCTGTTTGTTTCCTTTGGGAGAATTGTTTAAATATTTAAATGCAGATAAGAAAAATCATTTACGTGATCCAACTTATTAACCTCCTGATGGTGCCAGATACTTTTAAGTTATTGATTCAGTTAAATAGTTCGAGGCTGATGGTTATGTTTTTGTCCACTTTGGTTTGGCTCATATTTAAAAAAAATTGTCCCTCCCAATGATGTTTCTAAAGATGGTCGATGTGTCTCCACTTTATCCCACCACACAAAAAGGAAGCCAGTATATCTTATCACTGCCATCTCACGCTGCTGACGTCATTTGACACCAGATTCAGCACCATAGTGATCAGAGAGTGGAGCATACGTATCGAGGTCCAGCCGCTACATTTGTCAGACTATTCAGGAGCCTATCTCATTGTCATCCTGACGCCTCGACCTGTTTTTAAAGTGTCAAACAACTAATTTAAACTAAATTAAATACTACAGGCAGCCACCAGGGAGTGATCCAGATGTATTGTCCTCCTTCAGGGAGCTGCCATCTTGTCCATCTCAGTCACTGGTCCGTCCTCATATCTGAGCAGTATAATGGAGACCATTGGGAAACTGTGGGACAATGTCTATAAAAGCATGATGGCAGTTCAGTTTCCTACAACTAATTATTAATTAACAATTTGTTATTCTGTCATTATGAATGTGTAAGTACAATTTATGAAACATACCCTCAGTTGTAGGTTTATTAGGTACTTATACGAATGCAGTCTAGTCATTTTAGTGTTACATTTTTTTAGAGAGGACAATTCTGCCCATTCTTTATATGCAGCTCACAAACTTTCTGTCTTCAGCATTGCTGCGTGTCTGAGTGCTTTTGTATTTTTACCTGCAGATCACTCGTGCTCACTACCAGAATGGTCTCCTGGCATCCAGGCTGGACAGCACGCCGCAGTCTCCAGAGCGCAGTCACACTCGTCTGGACACGTCCATCTCTTTGCTCCCCATCACACCACCGGGGACACGCACACCACTGCCACTGGCCACACCTCCTGTAAAGCGGCCATCCTCAACCAAGCAGCCGACACCACCAGGCAGCCGCGCCGGTCTGCCTCAGACCACCTCGTCCTCCTCTTCTAGCCGCAGGCCAAGCCAGGCTCTGCCCCAAGCCTCTCCCCTTCAGAGCAACCACACCTCCCTCTCCCAAACCCACCTGACCTCCATTAGTACAGCACCGTTTACCCTCAACCCACACCCTAATCTGTCCTCCAAGCCCCAGCAGTCGCCGCCCTCTGCTGGATCAGAGAACAGGCCGGGAGAGACCACCACTCTGCTCAGCGAGCAGCAGAACTGTGTGGGCCCCCGTAGGCCAAGCCATACCCAGGCACACCCCCACCCACACGTTCACATCATCAGTCACGCACAGACTGAAAGCACCATCTAACTGAGCTCCCCTCGGGGAAACCAAACTACCTGTGCACTCACATGACACACATTGGCACTACTATTTGTTCCTGTTTGCTTGTTGTTGCCTGAACTTTTCTGTAGATGTCAGAGGGAAGCTGAGGATCATCATGTGTATTTTGTAAACAGAGATCTTCCTTTATCCCCTCTTGCATGCCGCCCCATCCCAATACTGAAAAACACCAAGAACAGAGAACAAAGAGGGCAGAGGAACAGGGAACGCTAGTGAGTTAGAAATGTGCAAGCTGCGTGTGTGTGTGTGAGAGTGTGTGTGCGTTTCAAAAGATCAGTTCACCCAAATTGTGCAATTTTTCAACATTTTGAGAGCAGCACAAACAAATCTCCATTACGCTATATTGTAGCTTGAGTGGATTTCTCAAACCCTGAGCTCATACAACTGGAGCTGTAGTGATTAATCAATTTTATTAATCACTGCAATCTTCAAATTTGAGAATCTGAAGTTTTGCGTCTTTTCTCCTTGCAACAGAGGAAGCTAAACATTTACATGAAGGCCATTTCTAGATATTGGGCACATAATGCTAAACATGTTCTATTTCCAGTTTAGATCAGTGCTACTCATGATCTTCACTTTATGTTACATGTATAAAGTCCAGCTCATTTCTTCCCCTATGTTTAAAAAATAACCAAACAAATATTTTATAATTCCAGTTATTTAAATTCCATTTCTGCTCACAGAGAACTTTAATGCACTCTGTGTTTTCCAGCTGAATCAGTTGCAGGGCAGAGAAACTTTTATTTGGCTTCATTATTTATGCTCATTTTGTTTTCTGGTGAGTTATCCACCAGTGCACCAGGGGGGGCTGCTACCTCTAGCTTACATCAACACACAACTGCAAACATTTGTGGTTTCCAGCTTCTCAAAAGGATTTTAATATCTTTGGGTTCCGAGCTCTGGGGAAATTATAAAAGGTAAAACACATAATTGATTATCCTTGTTTGCAGCCCCTCAGTTTGTAGATCTCAAAGTGTGCTTCTGTAATTGGTGTGAAGTGACCCTTTGAGTCATCACCAGTAAGACACTAAGAGAAAAGATACATTTCCACATGGTATGTCCAGATCAAGGCTGATACCTCAACCTTGCTATAGAATTTACTGTTCAGAGATGTTTGTCTCTAAATTTCTTTACATTTTTCCAAAGAGTGAAACTTCCACAAAGCTGTGACGTTGACAGTGAAGGTTTTTTTTGTCAGCACGTGGGATTTTTGATAGATCGCCTGTTTGACTGAGTATGTTCTGTGGATTTGAGCCTGCGTTTGTTAGGCAGAGCCGTTACAACCTGGTGAAAGACTAGTGCTGTGAAGGTGGGTGCGTTTCTAGCACACCTCCCAACTATAGCAATATGTTTTAAATGGTTTAATTTCCAAGAGTGATTTTATTTAAGATATTTATTTTTGCTGAATATTTATTTATATGTATTTGACATTCAATTTGTTATTTCATATAATAGTTTAGATTTGATTGATTTAATTGCCTTTTCTGGTTCATGGAAACACTGCAGACTAAACAACGAACATAGTGCACACAGAATATGACAATAACTGCACAGACTCTTCAGTATGATCGTTATCCACTAAACATCTCCGCTAAATATTCCTCACTGTGAATAGAGCCTGGTCCGACAAGCAACTCTTGCTCAGAGCTTCAGAGGTCAACATGTGAACGACTCAACAAACTGGACGTCTGCTGTGTTCCTGTGCATTTCGTGTGTGTCACAACTTTTGGCTGTAAATATGATGGATTTCTGAGCACCCAGATTGGGTTGAAGAAAAGGGGACACGTGACTTGAAGACCAAATAACCCGTTGGTTTAATGCCCACAGTTATGAGTGGAAAGTATGTTCACAGCACAGTTGGATGGCTTCTCAGTTCAATGCCATCGGTCGTGCAAGTTTAATGAGGACATCTCTACAGTCTTTCTCCACAATACTTCGTCATTCATATGTCAGATAACAAACTGTAACCAAGACCCCACCACACTAATTTTCTCAGTTTCTCTGGACTGTTTGAATCCTAAGGAAGGCTGTAGCTGCGAGTCAAACATTTTGTTTACTAGTTTTTGGTCTGTTCAGTTTTATTTTCTAATGGTTTTTCCATTATCGATAAATTGCTTTTTCAAGAATAATAATTTTGCTTTCTTTGTTGAGAGCTAGATGAGAAAATGTGTATTACCCACACATCTGTATGATGTTCCATGAGCTTGGCATAGAGACTAGAAACAGTAGGAAACGGCCCGCTTCCATCACAAAGGTCAGGATAATTTCTACAGCACATCGTAGGCTCACTACTCCACATGTTGTAAAGGTGCTTGATCTTTATGCTGTTGCTACATAGATGTTAACATTAGAACCTTATTTAGCAGAAACTGTGATTTGATCAAATTCACTTGCCAAGAGCAGCCTCACATATTAGCTTTTACTAAAGTTAGCATGTTAACCAGCATCAGAGAAGACTAACAAATAGAACAATTTATTATTTAAAAAATCCCAATGTTTTGGTTTTATGGACAGTTATGGGGAGTGATGTGATGGAACTATTTGTTCTTCCAAAAAGATAACCTTTTGATACCCTACAATGTAAAAAAAAAAGTGGATATGACCTGGCTCTAACTTCATATTTACTGAAACCCTGAGAGCTAAGAAAGCAAAGTAAACAGGTCTCATAATGTGTAAGTAAGCATTCAAATAGGTTTTCTTTCAGAAAGTTAGAAACGCGTATAGTTACCATAACCACAGATTTCCTTTTCTAAACTCACTGAATGCTAGTGGATAAAATGGGTGTAAAATATTTGCTAATATTCTAAACTTTCCAGACTAAGTCAAATCCTAGATGCGGAGAATAATACTCTAAGTTAGCTTAGCATAGAGCAGGATAAATGGCTTGTTGTCAGAAGGTTCAATCCCCTATAAAATGAATGTCTAAAGCTCATTCATAAGAAAATGTCATCTTTATAACTTGTGAACAAAACGACATGTTGCGGTTTCACTGGTGGTTATGGGTCACTGCCCTTTGGCGTAAGTGATTTCGTGAAAAAAACGTACACAACTTGTTGTTTTTACACGACAAATTAAACACAAAGACATAAATCAGTGAGCTTTTGAAAATCCATGTGGCCCATGGACAGATACGAGAGTGGCATCGATCATCTCACCTAACTCTCAACAAGAAAGCAGGGGAGCACATGTGTTTATTCACCTCGAGTAAAGTCCAAGGTTAAGGGTTGAGTCTTGAGAACACTCACAGCACAAGATCTTGTCGAGAATTTGATGAGCAGCAAACATTCCACAGCGTGTCTGATTCACACCAGTGATGTTAACCATGTCTTTACTGGGGAACAGGTTTAGTCTGCAAACCCACTGTGTTGACAGCATTTTTCACAATTTCCACAATGTGTCTGTGTGTGTTTGCATCATTACATTCCAAACAAGGGATTATTTAACATTCATGGGACATAACACATTGTGAATACTTTTTAATTTGTGTGTAAATGACATTGCACCTATTCAACCTGTGTTTGGAGGATGTTCTGTTGTGTTCCGGTGGACTGATGGTGCCGACATGAAGAGATTAACGCGAGGACGTCTGAAGCCGCTCGCTCCTCACTCTCTTGTGCGGGTGAAGGGCTGAGCTGAGATGTTTAAGCTGCGAGCATGTAATCTACCTATATTTTTCCTATGAATGCAGTGACACTGAAACAACTATTTAAGCGACTGTAAAGAAACTATTTTGTTGATGATATAGTGGAGGATATTTGAAAAGATACAAATGGACAAACCTGATGTATAAGCTAGCACTGATTTGAAACACTTTAAACTTGTTGGTTATGTAGCATAAGTCTGAAAAAAAAAGAAGAGAATATTCCAAAGCATTTCTTTTTTTTCTTTCTGCGGGATGGTTTGTAGAGTGAGGTGGTCGGATTACCAACTGGGTAAAATCAGGCTGTTATATTTCTAATTATATATTAGAGTACAGATTGTGTATATGCACCATTGAACCCCCATATAACAAAGGGCACAAAGGTTTATTTTCTTAGTGTAAGATGTTATCTCAAAAAGGATCTCACTGTGCCCACATGTTACATATTGTTAAACTGATTAGAGCTTTATGGAGCAAACCTGGAACTAGGCTGTGTCCCAGCATACCACAGAATTCCACATACAGTACATAGGAATGGGGGGAAATGGGGGAAATAATGGAGGCCCAGCAGCTCATTTGTACCCCGGGGCCCCCCTCCCCAGGTAAATCCGGCCATGGAGAAGATTGTGTACACCATAGATCTTATTGCAAATACACAGTCGAAATAGCCTTACCGTGTATTTCTGGAAAATATAGACCTGCCTGCTGGTTCATATAGGTCTTGTGTAGCAATTGGTCCTGTGCTGGTTTCCAGTGAAGCCACTGGTTGGCTGTGGGAAATGTGAAATCAGTTGTTAGTAATTTATTGTTAGCGTTTTATTTATTCTTTTCTTTTCTTTTTTGTTAGAGATGCACACCTGAGGGTGTGGTTCTGTGAAACGGGCTTCCAGCTGTTCCTCACAGCTTTTATTGGGTCACTTTACCCTGAAACACTGTGTTCAGTTCTCTGATTGCTCTTTGTGTTATATTTCTGTAAATACTCTGTACATGGGCATTTGTATGATGCTGAGAGAGATGTTGAAAATAGCTCTATTTATAATAAGAGGTGATGTTATTTTAAGTTTTATTCCTGTTGTTTTACTAGGAAAGCATTACATAGCAATAAACGTTGCACAGAGTTGACCTCAAATAATTTACTCCTCCATCTATCTTCTGTAGCTTGCTTCCATTTTACTTTTCATTAGACACGACAACCAAAGCTTCTCTTGTAGCCAAAATCTCTGCTCCTCTCCTCCCCCCCTTTCCTGTCGTCCATTGCTATCCTTTATCGCCCTCTTTTTTCTTCTCTCCTCCCATTAATCCTTTTATCACAAGTCACTCCTTTTCCTCGTCTACTTTTGACCCTGCACTGCTCTTGACTTCATTCCCGCTGTTCAGAAGTATTGAAATTCCTCCAGGTTGGACTACGGGTCCAATTTGCTAAGCTGTTTTCATTGTAGTGGGGGCTGGAGCCGGGGGCAGGACTTATCAGCAGCTTCCGTAGTGTTGTTTTTAAGTCCTGCAGCAGTGTGATGATTAGACTGGCATGAAGGTTAAACATTTTTTGGCGCAGTTTCTCAGGCCAGTGACTTTTTTCCACACTGTGTATCATTCACAAAGGAACCTCTTGAGGTTTTAAGCATGTGGAGCGATGCAGAAACAAGGGGAAGAAGAGTGAACCAAAACATGTTCTTTCATCTAATGTCATCCATTTTAAATATATTTAGGTTTGGATTCCTTTGCACACAGAGATATTGAGGCAGACTTTTTCCAGATTTGAGTTGCAGTGCGGATAAATAATCATTGGTAACCATGACATTATAATGGTTAACAATAGTTAAAATTAAGGCTGTTATTCTTGGATTCATAAACTCTCCATAATAAAGTGAAATATAATTTCCTTTTATTTAATTTCTCCAGGGTATATACAGTAGATGATAATCGGATACGGCTGCAACATGTTTGACTTGAATTGCTGTGATTTTTTTTGTCTTTTATTGTAATGGTGAAGCAGAGCAGGAGGAGCCCTTCCAAACACGGACTGTGTAACTTAAAGCAATGTGTAAAAAATATTTTATAACTACTGTAAGGCATTTGAAGAAATCTATGGGGATAATAAACCTGAGATATATTTCTCTACAGAAAATCTGTCTCCTTGATTGATATGCAAAGTTTTCTGTGGATTATCTCGGCTGGATTGGTTTTTCAGCTGTGTGTGCTTTGGGTTCCAGAGAAGCCGCCAATGCTTGTTTCACTTTTAACTGATGTGAGAGATCTTTACATGGCATGAGGGTGGATCCTGTTATCGAAAGGAAGATGGTTATACACTCCTCGGACTGCAGAGATGAAAATACAGATTATACACATTATTATTGTTATTAATAAGAACATGCATTAGGGAATGAACACCAGATCAATTTCATAACCTCAGACCACTTCAGGCTGCATTGTGTTTATCCCCAAGGTGCAGCTTGTGTTATGGGATTCCTAAATTATGTGTCCAAATGCACATTGACAGTTCATCCCTGTTATCTCATGAAATGATGTATGAGTAAGGAGGGGACAAAATACACGTCCACGTTCTGTGTATAAGTACGATCAGCATCAGCCAAGGGTAACACCACCTGTGGCAGCAGTCTGATTTGAGCCCAGGGGCAACATTTGAAATGAAGATAAACATTGCAATAACAAAGGATATGTGGAAATATGTTCTATCAAGTTGGAGCTTCGAGTTCCCCCCCACGCATATTTTTCACTTCTCACACAAGTGAACTTTGAGGAACACCTCCTGGTGCGGCTGGGCCTTCAGAGCGATGGAGTGGGAGTGGGCACCCTCCTGCTGCTCATGTAACAAGTGCCCTCTTTGTGTTCTCAGGGTCATTCATTG
The DNA here is from genome assembly GCF_947347685.1 of Pleuronectes platessa. Taxonomy (NCBI): domain Eukaryota; kingdom Metazoa; phylum Chordata; class Actinopteri; order Pleuronectiformes; family Pleuronectidae; genus Pleuronectes; species Pleuronectes platessa. The sequence continues at coordinate 2,855,323 of NC_070644.1, read as the reverse complement.
CTCAGCTGCTGTAACATTAACTCAAAATGTAGCGTTTCCAAAGACAAGCTGTGGTTGACCTTTGGAATTAGGTAATAGATAATGCCCCTACCACTGTGGAGGAACCATCTCAACCAGTGAACACAGAGCCACATGTTGGAAGCAGGCTGTTTCAGGTCTGGGACAGAGAGCACCAGGTTGATGAATGACTTGTTGTGAAAAGACACAACAGAGATGCGCGTGCTTTAACGTCTTTTATTGGCTGTGAACAAACACGGGCTCTGATTCGCTGCCTGTGAGAAGGGGCGGTGTGGTTAAAAAACGAAAACATTCAGAATCCAGCACCAACATGGACGAAAGGCCCGTTGCAGCGCTTTGCAGTGCCTACATTAGCGGAGCCAAGATGGCCGCCCAGCAGCGCAGTTGCAGTCTGTTTGGCCAGCTCTCCCCGCTATCTCCAGGTGGGCGGGGCTACTGCAGGGCTCGGAGTCACATGATCCGCGCAGAGCCAGGCTGACCAATTCCAATATGGTGGCCAGCTTGGCAGGTCTACGGTTCCTGTTGATGGTATTGTTGTTCTGCGGGATCGGGTTCGGCGCCTGCAGCCAGGAAGCTCCGCCGGTCCTGGGGCTGCGACTGGAAGACCCGGCGGGTTCGGTGTGCATGAAGGATCGGCTCATCTCTGCGCCAGAAGGAGCCAATTTCACGCTCCGTCTGTTCGGGTCTGATCTGAATGGAAGCTGGCCGTGGTTGGCGTTCGCAGGGGCAGCTGGCGGAGCTGTCGGGGCGGTCGGGGATGCGCTCGACCCGTGCGGGCAGGAGTCCCAACGCCAGCAGTCCGCGTTCCAGGTGAAATACTTCATCCCGGACGATGTGTACAGCGGGCTGGTGATGGTGGCGGTGCGGCAGAGGAGCATCTCTGCGGGGGCAGCTGGTAGAGATCAGACGTACCACTACCTCTGCGTGCTGAGGGGAGGGAAGTGGGCTTCCGTGGGCCCGGACAGACTGCGGGTCATCACCAAGGATCTGCCCGTAGACTACATCCCGAAGTGGGGTCTGGCGGTGCTGGTGGTGCTGCTGCTGCTGGTGTGCGGGCTGCTGAGGACAGTGAACCTCAGTCTGCTGTGGCTGGACCCCGTGGAGCTTTATGTCCTCCACAGCTGCGGCTCCGAGGAGGAGAAACGGGCCGCCAAGCGCCTGGAGCCAATCAGGAGGAGGGGGAACTTCCTGGTAAGTTTATGTGAGTGAAAACATGAGGAAGAGGAAGAGGAGGGTACCGTTCTGCTTATTGATGCTTCTATCCAATCCCCTCTTCTTCCCAGGCGTGTTCCCTGCTCTTCCTGTGCGTACTGGGACACTCGGCACTGGGTGTGCTCCTGTACCGGGCGTTGGGCTCGATCCTCTCCGCAGTCTTCACCAGTGGCTTCCTCGTCTTCTTCCTGGCCGAGCTGGTCCCTCACATCGTGTGCTCCGGTTATGGCTTCCAGCTGGCACCGGGTCTGACCTGGCTGGCCCAGGTTTGTATGGTGATCACCTGCCCTCTGTCCTGCCCCCTGGGGCTGATCCTGGACCTGGGGCTGAGGAGGGACATCAGCACCTGTGGTATAAGGGAGAGGGCCTTGGAGATGATTCGCACAAGCACCAATGACCCTTACAGGTAAAAGAGGATCACACACTGATTTGTACATGTAGTTTAAAATAGTGAGTATTCTGCCTTTGTAGACCCTATATACACAAATCACAATTTGTCTCACGGTGCTTAAAAAAGGTGACACCCTAGTGTTCCCTTAACCCTGAACAAGAGTTAGTAAAAACTACCAACAAAACCTTATTAACAGGAAATCGAAACCTAGAAACCTCAGAGAGTCCGATGAGATGGATCCCTCTCCCAGGACGGACTGAAGTGCAATAGGAGCGGCGTGTTACAGAGCACATCAACAAAATAACAGTATTTACAACATTGATGAGAAAAAACTTTTTAACATTTATGGAGAGGTGTATCAATGTTTTAATGCAAAAGATAAAAGCCAGACAGAGATGGAGGGAGCAGACAATTTTAATAGATATTACCAATAAGTAGTATATATGAGTAGGCACATTATATATCAAACAATATAGTTCATAATCCAGGATCAGCTGCCACAACGATCCACAGTGGGATCCTGGATCTGCAACGCTAAATCACACGAGCTCCAGGGAAGAAGTCAGTAACATGTATTGATGAGACATTAATGTGATGAAGAGGAAAAGGAGGCAAGGGAAACTCCATGTGCCTTGTGTCCCCCCCGACAATCCAGCCTATAGCAGCATAACTGAGAGCTGGGATCAGGCAGATCTGAACCAGCTCTAAAGTGAAGTAAAGTGCCTTAAACATCTGCACAGTATCACACAGCTGACTGTGATGCACACACTTCACACGTCACAAATATACTGTATAGGTGTGCACATTTACTATTAGTTACTCGTATATCTACCTCATTCATTTATAATCATTATAATTAAACCCTTTCAAGTGCCCCCTTGTTTTACACTTCGGTTGTATTCATTAACAAGAACCTCCACCACAATGACAACCTGTACATTCTTTTCCAAATGATATTATTGTCCACATTGTAATGATCAAATACAATCAAATTTTTTTCTAAACTTTCACTTCTTTTGCACTCATCTAATGTTATCCTTTAGTCTTGGTGATGCAAACTAAATTTTCAGGATTCAGAGCAGTTACCATACATACTTTTTTAACTCTTAAAACAAACATACAGTAAATGTTCCTATATATATATACACTGTGTATATTTATATTGAACCACATTAAAGCTTCTCGACCACAGGGATTTCTATTTCCATTTATATTCTTGTACTGTACGTAGGTTCATAGCTAACAAAAATGTCAGTCTCCTACCTTTTGACAATTGTCCCGTGCCTGTGTCCCTTGTGCAGTGAGTTTGTGAAGGAGGAGTTCAGCCGCGGGACGCTGCGCATTAAGACGGTGGAGGACATTCTGACTCCTCTGAAGGAGTGCTACATGCTGCCCAGCTCGGCAGTCCTGGACTTCTCCACCATGTCTGAGATCATGCAGAGCGGCTACACCAGGGTGCCCATCTATGAGGAGGAGAAGTGGGTACAGCAACAACAACGCGTCAAAACCTTCTTGTCCCTAACAACCGAAACCTGTATTTTGTCAATGAAAACAGACGAGAATTGCAGCATTTACCTCTTAACTCTTTTGAATCCATTGTACATGGCAGTGTTTCCATTTCCCCTGAAACCAATCAATGCTGAAGTAAGTTGATTAATCAACAAATCAGATAGATGAATGATAGAATAGCAACCGGAAACAAGCATTTTTTACACTACTTAACTTGAAAAATTTGAGAAAAATGTCAAACAAATTAGCTCAGTGTCATGTACAAAGTCAAGGTCTGAACACTAGAACGCAACTCTCCTGTCACAGATAGGCAGGTATCAGCATATATATATATATATATATATGTATTGTCCAATATTCTTTTTTATATGACATAATGCATAGAAATATGCTCACGGTAATTTAGAAATGGTGTCACAGTTTGTACAGTAGAGCGCACTCGGACTCCACTATTTACAATACTCTCCACAATATATTATATATAAACACTTGAGTTGTTTTAACCTATATACACATTTGCTAATTTCAACAATATAATACATTATACGGAACAAGTCCTTAACTATGGGAATTTCGTTTTCCAACCGTTTTCTTGCAAATACTCTTTTAACCTACAATACATATGTTTCCAAAGCCATCAATGTTATCTGATATCTAACATTGATCTACATTTAAATGTCCCACCATGACAATAGGCTACAAAGCCTGAAGGACTTGCTGCCATTAGACAGAAAAACATGGAGCAGTGTAATGTCTGAACTTCTCATAATGACGCGCCACAAATACCGAAGCTGTTATTGTTTGATAAAAACTTTTGGGGGGGGGGGCCTCACATTTCTTTTTCCTTGGGACCTGTGATATTTAAAAACAGAGCAAGTACAGCTCCACATTCAGTGAAAACACATGGCATGTAGTTTCATTGGGCCAGTGGACATTTGCGTTGTGTTCTTGCCTTTCCACACATCAGCATGTGTTTGCTCTTCCAGGTCCAACATTGTGGAAATCCTGTATGTGAAAGATCTGGCCCTGGTGGACCCAGACGACTGCACCCCCATGACGACCATCACCAAGTTCTACAATCACCCGCTGCACTTTGTCTTCAATGACACCAAACTGGACGCCATGCTGGAGGAGTTCAAGAAAGGTGGGCTCATGCTCATATCTGCTTTTACAGGAGGAGGGAGGAAGTGCGTTATGAAAAAACACCAGATGCTCAAGCAGGAGCTTCTTCACTGTGTGCTAGGGATATTACTCAGGGGGTTTCTCCAGATGATGAGCATCAACAAAAATATTTCACCGTGAATAATGAAGAGGCAAACTAAAGCTTATGTTGATCAGAAAATAATTTGCCATCACATGATAGATCATGTCAAAATAAAGTCAGGAAATTATGCTGCAAAACCCTTTTGACAACGTCGGCTCTTATCACCAAAAGCTCTCCTGATATCTTTGTCGCTGTTGCATGTTAGAATCATCGTCCTGCTATGTTGTCATATCCACTCACTCTAACATTCTGCTGAGTTTTGACCAGGGTCCGGAGGCTCTCGCTCCAACATTTAAGTTCTCAGGCACATCCCCTCTGGAGAATGTCGGGAGATTCTCCAGAGTTCAGTGCATGTCTTAAAGCCGCTTATGAGGCCCGACGCAGTCATGTTGTAACTTTAGCAACCTTTAACATTGATTTACATATAGTTAACAATACCTGAATGGGGCGGTGGTACAGGCTTTTACATTCATGAAATTCAATACATAGTGATTTAAAGCAAATCCAAAGACCGCCTGATATGAAAAGAGCTGCTGAGGATAGGCAGGCAATTTGTATATATTATGTCAATGTGGCACCAAAATATAAACAATGGCGAATTAGCTATTAGATGTTGCTGTTTGCAATGTAGCCATGGATGTACAGACAGCTTTCAATGGATGAACCTGCAACTGACAAAAAGGTCAAACCTGGTGGTTCTTAGGCAAGTCTAGAAATAAACATGGCACGCTTTCTTATACCGCTGAGCCTGGGACAGCAAGTGGCAGCAGGCATTATGTGTTTTGGTTGTCCATCCCGTTCTTGTGAACACGATATCTCAGAAACATGTTGAGGGAATGGCTTCAAAATTGGTACAATTATTCAGTTAGACTCAAGGATGAGCTGCTTAGAATCTTGTAGTTGGAGGTCAAAGGTCAATGTCCTGGTGATCTCATGTTCGGAATTTCTTTACATCTGGCACAAATGTCCACTTGGACTCAATCTGATTTGAATCTGGAGGTCAAAGGTCATTTTGACCTCACAAAACACATTCAGCCTCGAGAAACACATTTTTTTAAACTGCCCTTGTTGTCGGAGGCAGAAAACCAGAGGGTGGAATTTGTAGTTGATTTCTAGAATGATGCTATCCCCGGGATGGATTTATTCACATTAGAACTAAAATCACATGCAGCATTATGTGTGTCTCCCACAATTCGTGTATTTTTTTATGCAAATTGCTTAAAAATCACATTAAAAAAGCCTCACATCTCATTCTCCAAACCGTCTCCTTTACTCTCCTTCTAATCCAGAGTTACCAGGACTTTCAGTTTTAAATTTTTTAAATTAAAGGTCAGACAAGAGGTTAAGTTGTAAATGTTTTTTTATTATTCAGATGAAGCCTTTAATGAGGACTGATCTCTTTGAAATTAAATGTACTACAGGGAAGGTTTCTGTGATTTGACCACTGACCTTTTCACTTCATACCAGGCAACTCTCACATGGCCATCGTCCAGAAAGTGAACAACGAGGGGGAGGGAGATCCTTTCTACGAGGTGCTGGGATTGGTCACGTTGGAGGACGTCATCGAGGAAATCATCAAGTCAGAGATCCTGGATGAATCTGACGGTTACTGTAAGTTTACATAGACACAGTTGTTGCTTTAGCATCTGATATTTTTGTTTAGACTTTTAACGCCTTTTTAACACCTTTGCCCCCCCCCCTTCCTTCTAGTGGACAGGAAGGTGAAGCGCCCTCTTCCCCAGCTGGAGATTCCTCTTGAGCCTCGTGGCGCTCATGAGGAGTTTTCTCTTTTCAAGCCTCCCGAGGGAGAACCCAAGATCCGCACCTCGCCGCAGCTACTGCTGGCTACACATCGCTTCCTGTCTAGAGGTTTGGGATTTTTATCTGTGAACATTTACTTGCATGGAAAGATTGAGTCGTGTAATGCCTGACCACGAACCTCAGTCACAAACTAACACAGCACATGTAATGATTATGTTTCCGTTATACATTATCAGGGTCTTTTGCTATAGTTTTTTCCCCTCCCTGTTCATAGCCGCTCTTTTCAGTGTCAAATAGTTTGGTTTCATTTTAGTTTAATTCAACTGAATTTGACTTCAACTCATCTTCTGGATTGTGTCATGTCATTATCCGGGTAATTCACCTGAAGGATTCCAACTGTCCCAAAAAATCCCATCAGGATCTTTTCAACACACAACTACAATTCATGAACGAGTTTCAATCCTTTCTCCCAATTTAGAAACTTGTATACATACTGCTTTCAAAATAGTCATTAAACTTTATTAATTGATTCGATATATCTTTTTTGGACCTACCTTTGGCAACATACACAGATCAATACTCTACACCTAACTTGAGGAACCTGAATTTTAAGTGATTTGAGGTCAAGAGAGGGTTTTTCAACAAACCATCACTAGCCAACTGGCAACTTCATTGTAATCTTTGTCTCTGACCTTTGCCCCCCCCCTGGCAGAGGTGGAGCACTTCAGCCCTGGACGCATGACTGAGAAGGTCTTGTTCCACCTGCTCCGTCACCCCAGCGTCAACCAGGAAGTGCACTTTGACCCCAGCGACCGGCTGAGCCCGGGCCACTATCTCTACACCCGCAACCACCCGGTGGACTATTTCATCCTGCTGCTGCAGGTACGAGCGCGTGTTGATTTCTGCCTTTTGCTTTGTGTTAACAGGATCAGCTCACCAAGAAGTATTTCTCTTAGTAACCTTCTCCCAACTTTCCAAGCTATGGCGTTATTCCTGTGCCACATTAGTGAGCGCGCAGTTGGACTCTCGAAGGCACATCACTGCTCTGTGAGCTCACAGCATCTCTGCTCTCTTACCATCTCATGTGCGCTCTCAACCCTACCTGAGCGCTCGCTCGAGCTGGCACAGTGTACTCATAAATTGACACAAATCTAACCAATCAAAGACTGGGAAGAAGCAATTCTGATTGGATGTAAAACAGCCAATCAGGCTGCTTCTACAAGAAGCAAGGGAGGGATTTGGAAAATTACTTATCGAGAAAGTAGGATTCAAAGAACATGAGAGAAAACCACAACAGAAATATGAATAACCTTTATAGAACATTTAACAGTCTCTACTATTTGGTCCACTGGATTATAGAGCTGTTGCATTTTGAAGGCCATATATCCATATTTCTCAAATTACAATTGGCTAACATGTAACCATTTCTACTCAGCCCTCTTCAAATAATAAAAAAGATGTGCTTGCAAGAGCCCCACTGCGCGCTGGGGAATGTCCCATTGTGCGCTCACTAATTTGGCACAAAAATAGCGCCATACCAAGCAACCTGTGGTGGCCTTTAGGTTTTTGTGTAATGCTGCTAACAAACAAACCCAACAAACAAACCCACTAACAGGGCCCTACCATAAACTCTTTGGCAGAGGTAATAAGAATCATGGTAGTTAAACAAGTTGCATAGTTACACCAATAAAAACGCAGCTATAAGAATTGCCTCACAATCCTAAACCACAGAAAGTGGTTTATTAGTCTTCAATATTTGTCAACCATTGTAATTTCTCCTGTGAAGATGAATTTTATTATTATTATAATACTAACTAACTGTGGTTTACTACATTTTCATTATCTCTTTATACAGCAGCCTCCCCTCATGAATTATGGGTGCTCATAAATATATTAAAAGCACATAGATCTGCTTACAACTATGTTTACATTCCGCTTACAAATGCTTGATAAGGAAAAGATCCTGTCCTGTTCCTAAACAGTTGAACCTGCCAACATCAGGTTCATGTGGTCTGGTAAAGTTTTATTTCATATTTTGGATTACACCATCCTTCCCTACATTAACACGAGTCTCTGTATTTATTTTAATAATAAACCTGCAGTAAAACTGACCACACAGGGCTACACTGTGGTAATCGCGTACATGGGAACCTGCTCACAGTTCTCATTTTCTGTATTTAACATTAAGAGGTGCACTGAAATAATAACATAAAAAAATGACTGACCATCTCTTTTTTCAGGGCCGTGTAGAGGTGGAGATCGGAAAAGAGGGGCTGAAGTTTGAAAATGGGGCGTTTACTTACTACGGCGTTGCTGCTCTGACGCTACCATCTTCAGGTGAGGTCAAGAGTTGCAGGAATTTAGATTTTTTAAATCCCACATTTTTTTTGTTGCTTTTGATGCAGTCAAGACTTGTAACACATGATAAATTAAAATCATTATTGAGATGTCGTAATGTTTTTAGAAAAAACAGGTTCTATACAGAAGATCTATACAATGATGTGTTGGCAAAAACTCTGCTGACTGTGTATTTCTGTGATGTAACAGTGCACCAGTCTCCAGCATCAACACAGCGTCAATCTCCCAGGGATCCCTTTGAGTCAGCAGACGCCACCAGCCCGTCCAGTTATTGTCCTGACTACACCGTCCGAGCTCTCACTGACCTGCAGCTCATACGGGTGTGTAACAGTGTGTTTGTGTGTTTTCACACTGAAAGTTGACCCCACTAAAGGCTGATATACAGTACACTGATGTTATTTTTGGTCTGTCTTCATTCGGAAAATTGCGTCATTATTATCAAAATATTTAGTTTAAGAAGGGGGGGGGGGTGTCACTGTGCTATATCATTTGCAACTCTGTTAATACTTTTGACTGATTTTAAATCCTAATGTACAGCTCTGCTTCCACCTGAAGCAGAAAACAAGGATTACGTGATTAAAAAGAGGTTGTTGCCCACTCCAGTTACAGAAAACGTATTAAATGGATAGTTCACCCAAAAATTGAAATTCACTCATTATCTTCTCACCACCTTGCCGATGGGGAATGGGTGAAGTGTCCATAAAACACTCACGGAGTATCAGGGGTAAATTCAATACTTTTGAAACAACTGGGGACCAATTCTTTAACGTAAAACAACTACAGGCTATAAACAGAAAATGCCTCCATACAGCTCCTGTGGTGTCGTCCAAGTGTCCGTAAGCCCCGACATTCAAGGAATCGAAAAAGCGTTATTTACACCATTTTTTTTGCCTAGACGTCCTCTGACATCCTCCTCTGGAGTCGCGTTTTTGCCTTTTTCACAGCAGACATTTAGAATAAAAACATTTTGTAAATGTACTCCATTTGAGTCAAATATCTTGAGTTCTCGCTGATGTCACCACGTGCCCCTTGGGCAAAGCGTAGAGGCGAGGGCTTGTGCGGTGTGTGTGCATGAACGTGAACGTGAACGTGGCCGTGATTTCCCCCAAATTCATTTTCTGAATGTCTTGCAGGTGACACGTCTCCAGTATTTGAACGCTCTGATGGCGTCTCGCGTCGGCCAGAGTCCAGATCCTCCTGAGATTAAGATCCTGCCCAACAGCCAGACCAAGCTGCTCAACGACAGAAACACCACACAAGGTAGCTTTGCTGGAAACGTCGTGTGGCCCCCGGGGTCCACCGGCCAAGCAGATCTCTAAACTAACAGTCACTGCTGATGCTAGAAATCACACTCCTTCACAAACGTCTTTGTAGGATTTCTAGGAATGTACCTTCCTGTTTGCCTTCAGCTGAACTAAAATTATTTTTTTTCTCTCTTTTCTTCCTCCTCCTTGCGTGCCTCCGTGTCTCCTCTGTCCTCTGGCTCGTCCAGAGTTTCCTGTAAACTTTTCATTCTTTGATACCATTGAGAACTACTGTTAGTAGGTTTTTAGCATGAGGTATGAAATGCAGCCTGTCAGTAGCATGACAGCAGACTGTGCATAACACATACACACACATTAAGGACAGACACACTCACACACAGACACACAGACACTCACACACACCCTTCTACCTTCTCAAATCAACGGTCTCAGTGGCTGTTTTTTATTTATTAATTAGATAAAGTGCTTTACTAGATTCATAATTGGCACGTAGATGTGTGTGTGTTTGTTTGTGAGGCTCTTTTCTTTCTTCATCCTCTATCGTTCCTCCCCTCTTCTCACCTCGTACCTGTTGGGTTTGTAAACTCAGACAGACGTGGTCTCTCACACTTTCATTAACTGCATGTCCGATCTGTTTCACTTTCCTCCATAAAAAACCCACAGATATTACTGGGACTTGAAGGTGTTTAACATGTCCTCTGGCGTCCATATAGGGATCTGGTCAGACCACTTGCAACCAGTACAAATGTCCTATATGACAGGACTGGTCAAATGATCACAAGATGAAGCAACAGTCCCTTCAAATTATACCCTTAACTTAACCCTGAAAACGAAACCTCTCTAAAACAACCCCCTCTACTTTTATTTAATAAAAACTAATTGAGTAGAGTTTGAGTTCTGATTAATTTACACAACAAATTAATTTGCTTTGATCATTAATTAAAGGTAAAATATCTTGAACTGCAAATAATTAACAAATCTGGTTTGACTCAAGCTCTCTATGCAACAAATTTATCTTTTCCTCTAACTCTGGCCCTTCTTCGTCTCTCTTGCGCCACCTTCCACATCTCCAGCAAATGTCACTCTGTCTTTTCCTCCTTTTAAATATCTGCCATCACCACAACATGTGTTTGTGATTCCCCCCTCACTCACCCCAAGCTCTCTTGTCATTGGTCGGCTTCCACAGGTGGGAGCGGAGCCCAAGAAAGCTCCACAGAAGAGGAGGCTCATGGGTAGTGCAGTTCTGTCTGCACGCTGTAAAAAGAAAAAAACATTTCTTTGTGTTTTATATATATATATTATATATATCATCTATGGCTGGAACGTAGTTTTTGGACATGACTGGAGTTAGTGATTTTATTTTGTCTTTTATGTTGATCCACTGCTCACACTTCTCATCTCTAGCCCATTACATTATAATTTTTCAATTGCAATTCTTATTTTATGTTGCTTTATACACTTCGAATTACTATTTTACAAACACACACTTTATTTTATTTTGGCTGTGCCTTTCTTACAAGTTTAGTTTTTCACACTAAACTCTGAATTTCCATCTTTTCCTGTCTGGGTGCCAAAGTTACATGTGTATGTGTATGATTTTCGTGTGCGTGTTTGTGGGTGTGTACTCAAGCATCCGTCCGTTTGAGACACTTAAAAACACTCAAGCTATTTGAAAGCCGATTTGCACATTAAAGTTGTGCACTGTCAATCATTTAAGCTATTTTATGGTACATGTGTGTTCTATATCCCCTCGTCACAATTCTGTCAGGCAGAGACTGTGAAGGTTTGAACCGTGAAACAATGGCAGATGGTTTATACTGTAAATATTCAAGGTGTAAACCAAACTAGGGAAAATACAGCCAAAATACGAATCTAAGAGTGGTAATTCATATATAATTGTAATTAGAAGACAAACAAGTTATCAAAAGAAAATGAATCGCCAACTATTTTCATAATCAATTCATCCATCATTTTAATCATTTTAAGTTAAAAGTGCCACTTTCCATGGTACTAGCTTTAGGCTTTAGGAAACTGTGACAGGCAATTTCTCATCATTTGCAATGTTCTTGTACAACTGCATTTGATTAGAAAACATTTAACATTTGAAAACTACTTGTTAAATCAAGAGAAATGTTGAAAAATCTTTTGTAGGGTTTGAATTGTTTTTTACAATTCTTAAATCCTTTCGGTCAGCCTGTTGAGTCCCGTAAACTCCCAGGGTAGAAGATCGCAAAATTACTTATCAAGAAAAAAAACAGATTCCTTGATATTATTAACTGTTACGTACACATGTTTGTACTTGTCAAATGATATCTGCCAATTTTGGATCAGCGCTGGTGTTGACTCCGAAAAGTTACCCAGCCATACCCACTCTAAAATAATTTGGATTAAAAAAATATCATGTCTTTTATCTGTATGCACAAAGTACTTACAAATGTACTTCTCCTTACTTCTAAAATACTCTTTTTACATCCTTGTTAGACTTTATCTTTATGCTGGACCTATGCCCATTGAGGTACCGCTATTTCACTAACCCTGAATCTGTGGTCCATTGAGTCATTTAAACCATAAACTGTATGATTTAAACCCAGGAACTAGTCCGAATCCATTTCTTACATATTTGAGTTTGTTAACATTCCAATAAATTTTCACAACTGTCTATGTCTGTGATTCTGTGTGAGTGCGATATTCTGCAAAATTTCACTAGTACATGTCAGCAAGCAAGCATCCAGTACTGCATTTTAAGCTTTCGTCATCCAAGTCATTGTTGCATGTACACATGTGGACTATGTAAGAATTGGCTTCTCAATAACATTTCCTGTGTTTGTATATTAATGTAATATTGATGAGGAGGAACTTAATGAGGCATTTGGAGCCATTTAAATAAACCAGTACTTTATTAAAAATTGTTTTGGGGTTTTCCAAATGTATTTTAAAGAAATACTCACAAGCCATGACTGTTGTGAAAGTTCCGGGTCACTGTAAACATTCACTCAGTTCATACAGGATGAGGAACGGCTCCTTTGACGGCACTGCATAAAAATTAACAAAAATACACCAAAGGTTTAACATGTGGGGTATGTTGGGAAAAAAACTACTTGGTCTTGTCAGGCTCAAAGGCAGTAATCAATAAATGTGAAGAATAAAGCGTGCACTTCCAGATAATGTTTCCTGGAAGGAATTATTTGGATTAAATAGCACTAATTCAATTGTCAATTAGTTAATGGTTTAATTTGATCAAGCAAAAATTAGCTGGTTCCAGTTTCTCACATGTAAGAATTTGCAGCCTAAAATTATAGTACAGTCCAAAACAAAACAGACATTTGAAAATTATTCCAAAAGTGACAGAGATAGTTTAGCAAGAATGTAGACTCAGATATTATGCCGTCTCCACTCAAGTTTTATCAGTGTTTATCCAAAGTTAGCTGACATAGCCTTTGTTGTAGCATTGATGTCTTTAGCCAAAGATATTACGAGGCTTCAACAGTCGTGACTCACGTGAGTCCGTCCGGTGTTATGATGGAGTGTCTTCTTAACATGAACCAGTGACTTACGTCCCAGTTTCTGCTGAAGCGCTGAGCCACAACTTTATGTAAGCCCCAACCACAACTGTGCAACACAAGGAAGTATTATGAACTCATACATTTAGCCCTTTTCTAGACAAAGTGCTTGTCAAGGCCACACAAGCAAGGGAATCAACCTGAGACTAAAGCAGAAGTGCAAAAAAAGGACGAATATATAGTTAAATATTCAAGAGGTTCAATCGATGATAAATATTTTTATACAATTCCCGAAACACCTTTCAATGCAAAACAACCAAATACAAATTCATATTATTTACATTTGCCACCAATGTTGAGCTGATGCTTCAAAGCTTTTAACATTAGCTGCCTTTTGCAACCTGATTCCTTCTCTGAAGATCCCCACCTCTAATAGCATAGTCCCCCAATCCAAACTGACTTAAAAAGTCCAAATGGTGGCCACAAAATGATCCTTTAGCAACATGGAGGATGCTGAATCAAATGTTAATAGAGAATGTAGGGAAACACACTCCTCGAGCTTACGTTGAACAAACTCACACTGTGATATTTTGTAGTGAAGCAACTATTTGGACGTATCCCTGCACCATGGCTCAGCGTGGCGAAACAGGGAGTTTAACACTCAAACAGATTTATTATGGAGCATGAACCATTTAATTTGAAGCCACATTTTCCCTCGGCTAAATTCAAGTGTATTTTTTGGCCATTAGAGTGCAGTGGTGGCACATTCTCACAGTGAGTGTCGAGTATGACGTGTGAGTATTTGTATTAAAATGACCTTGGGTTGTTTGAGTCGGCTCTGCACCAGCTGTTACATTACCACCTTTTGATTCCATGTGTTATAGATTTTTTTTCAGTGTTACCACATTTTGTCACAATTTTATTTGAATGATTCTGAGTAAATATTTTTCAGCTGTTTGCTTATATTGTTTTGTTGTAATAAGCTCATTTGTATGGTATCAAAAGACTGAATGTCGAAAAGATAATCATTACTTTGTGCTTATTATACTGATGAAGACAGAGGTTTTTTTGGGGGGGTGATGATGTGGCGAGCTGTGTGTTAATATATATATATGACTGCTTGGATAGAATATAATTTGAGGTTGCAGTTTATAGGTTAGCAAATCTCAGTTTTTCAGGTACAATGATGAGTTATGAGAACTAAACAGTTAAATCGATTGATCTTTATGTTCAGGTCACATTTGTAGAGAAATTTAACTTTGGTTTTGGGAATGTTGCCAGTTTTGGGTGCATTATGACTCCAATGCATTTAACACTTTAACAAGTTTCTTAGGAAATAAAGTCAATCTTGTTCTAAATAAGTCTGGTGTTGTGTTTGTCTTTTTTGTATTGCATTTACAAACACACGGATAAAAAGATGGGATTTTTATATTTATATTTATAAATTGGAACAACATGATTTAATCAGGTGAAACGCTGTTCAAGTGCCTCCAAGTGTACTTCAAGTGTAACTTCACATGCATATCCCATTTTCCCAGGGTGAGGTGCAGCAGCGCACTGTGACCATACATAGTGCTGTTCACTGTATAACACAAAACAAGATGTCACCCGTGGTGGAGGTAAGGATACTCCAGATCACTGTTATCAATTTAGCAATATGTGACCAAATTGTAGTCTGACTGATCTAAACATGAATACTACTGAGGCACTCTCAAGCTATGTTGCATGATGGTTGCTGGCACTGAAAGATGACTATGTGAATGGAAGGATTAAAATCCACAATTTTCTCCTCACCAATGATGAAGACTCGCTAATAAGCTGATTTAGATTGTCTAGAACTGTGCTCTTGCATATTTGTGCCGAATTGAGTCCGTCATTAGACAGGCTGGCCCGAAGTATACGGCATCATCCCAGCACAAACAAAGGTAATCTACTACTGTGTATCGAGTTGTAAAACTATCAATAGGACTTAGACCAATTGATGAATAGTAGTTAGAGGGCAGCGTGCTTTAACGATCAGTCTGCAGACCCAGTTGAATCTTCTTTTACGTCCTTGGATAAACTACAGCAGCTGGTGTCAATTGGGTCAAACCACCAGAAACTTGCCCACAGATAATTTTTGATAATAATTTTCTTTCAACATGGCAACAATATTAATAGTGTACCTTCCTGTTTATGCCTTTCTTCTTTTTCTTTGTCTGGTTTATTGGTGGTAGGCAAACCAATATCAATGTGCACTAGCACCATCTACTTATACAAATTCATTCTACCACTTTGATATAAGCATTTGGGACACCCTCTCAGATTGGCATTGTTGTCACATGCCTTTGATTTTGGCACTGTTATATGATCTAGGACCCCTGTAATGGGAATTTCTGTATCTGGATATGTTTAATGAAAGAACAGACATGGAGTAGAGGAATATATTGACACGTGTTTCTGTGGATAAACTTGAACCTTAAGGGGGTTTGCTCACAGAATTTAGATGTGTATTGCGCCCTGGGAGCCTTCAGTGTCACAAAACAAAAGGTTCACTGCAGGGGTCCCTGAAGTGTCTGAAGCAGGAGGCTGCAGGGCCTAAAGGCCGAATTATAGTCGGGTTGCACGCATGCACGCAAGACACGCAACACGCCCCTTTCGTGCCCTCTGCGGGCTTGCGTGCGTCCGCCAATTTTTCTAACTACACGACAAAGCGACGCGAGCCTCACGCAGCCCGCAAGGCTTGTGATTGGTCTGCTTACTACATCCCGTCCGGAGTCTAGTTTCCGGTTTCATGCCCCACAATACGCGGAAATCACGGAAGATTTAGAAGAACGAATATGGACCAAATAGAAGAGCACTTGGCAGAAGAGATCCGAAAGTATGACCACTTGTATAACCCGTCACTGACTGGCCGATTTGTCCGCCAGAAATGGGCTATGAGGAGCCGTAGTGGCGATCTAAATAAACAGTCAACGAAGAAGAAGACGTCTCTTCTTTGTGTGTTTTGTCTTCGACAAACAACGTTACTCCGCCCAGTGTTCTGGCGGTGAATTGCGTTGCAACACGTGCAACACGTTAGAGAAGCATAAACCAAAACGAGTCCGTCGATGCAACTGCGTGGCCTTCCACGGTTGCAGTCGCAGGAGTATAATTCGGCCCGGCGTTTTCAGAGACACGCAAGTACACGCAAGCGCAAGAGCCCTTTCCACGCTTGCGTACCCCTTCTTGCGTCCTCTCCTCAGCGCCCAATTTTTTTAACTCTATGACAAAGCTACGCAAGCTCACGCAGCCCGCAAGGCTGTGATTGGTCTGCTAACTACATCCTTTCCGGAGTCTCATTTCCGGTGTCATGCCCCATAATACCGGCAGAAACCAAGGACGATTTTGGGACAGAGAATGTCTACCAGCCCTAAGCAGACAGTAAGCAATTGAGGAACTTCTCGAAGGACTCGTTGTCATTCATGCTTCTCCAAGCGTTGCGCGTGTTATAAAAGCAATTCACCGCCAGAACACTAGGCGGAGTAATGTTTTTTGTGGAAGGCGGCCTTAAGCCTGAATTATAGTCCTGCGACTGCAACCGCGGAAGGCCACGCAGCTGCATCGACGGACTCGTTTTGGTTTATACTTCTCTGACCACGCTGGCCGGGGACCTCAACAATGGCCCGCTGGCCAATGACGTTTCTGCCCCGTCACCTCCTCTTCACCAGGTTGAATCCCACCTCATCAATAGAGATGTACTGGTACAACACATGAGCTGTGTCATGCTCCTGGATCAGCATGAGAATGCAAGTTACAGTATGGACACAGAGAGGTCAACACAGTGGGCTACAGTGAGACACTGTAGAAAAGGAACAATATTGGATTACAGGTACAATACATGCATGTGTCAGTGCTGAATGTTGGTACTTACAAGCACAAACTCTCGCCGTAACTCCTTGATGCTGTCTGTGTTCCGTTCAAATGGGACCCTGATCACTTGTTTCATCAGCATGGCATTCCTATGAAGAATACAGTCCAATGTAGAGAGGCTGACGGTCTGGACGTTTCTAAATGTAGCATGGTCAGCCAGGATCCTAGTTTTTATTTGTCCGAGTGTGAGAGAGTTGTTCTCACGAACTATATCTACAATTTCAGTCTCCTGTTCGGCTGTGAATTGCGGTGAAATTTCTCAACAGACCTGAATGTTTAGAGATTTGAGTATTTGTGTGTTGTAGGTTGATGCTTTGAGATTTTACTTGAGAAGTGTGTGCAACAACTGAACATTGTGTGTAGTGTTTTGACAACAAGGTGATGTGTAATTGACATCAGAGTGTAAAGAAGGAAAGTCAGAGTCTAATGCAGATGAGGGAGTGTGAAGTAGTGCCAAATTGGGTCGAGCGATTGGTACATGAAGTGAAGGTTGTGCAAATTGTGCCAAATTTTCGCTTTTTGTGTGTTAACAACTGAGAAAAACTGTAACAGCCAGGTTGCTCAGCTATGATATAGTATTTAGAGATAGAATGTTCTTAACTATGAAACTCTTCGCTACATCAGTAGGGTGAGCCACATGATTGTGCAGCAGGTTTTTGACTAAAAAAATAAAGCTTTTCCCCTAGATTTAGATTTAAAAAATAAACAGCGTCTAAATGCGGAAGTGAAGTGTTTGGTGACGGTTTCATCATCGAAGGATGCAGCAGAGTGTGATAACTAAGTGGGTTTTAAGTCTCTGTGTGATACAAAAGATGGTTTACCTGCTCCTGAATGCTCTCATCGTAGTTCGGCAGGAAGAACAACAACAAATTCCTGATCATCAAGGTCAGAACAAAATGAGAACTTATGTTCGACTTTCCTGATGAACTGACAAAGCCTGGAGAATGCATGGTATGAAGCCATGATGACAACTGAGACCCAAGCTCATTCACAAGATTCAACTCATTGTGTGCAATTAAGAGATAGTTCAATTGAGAGAGTTCCACAGTTTGAGTGTCTCCCCAAGAAAGGGTTTGAAGGGCTCGTCCCATGGGGGATCACTGTGAAGAACACATGCACAGATGAGTTTGCTCTGGAGTTGGAAGATTAGCATCTTTGGACTTTCTCCCATTGTCTAGGACTTCAGGAATGGGACTCTGCATCTACATGATGGCTTTGAAACAAGATGTTCATCAGCCGAAGGAGGTGTTTGTCACATAATCAGGACGAATTGTGGCACATACACAGTGAACATTTTGACAATATGATGCATATCGTTTCAACAAATTAAATGATCTACTGTCCAGACAAGGACACTCAGATTCCTGATGGGCGGGAATTAATGGTCATGGCTTCTTTTGAATAATTGCAAAATATGTTATTGAAGTTTGATTCGGATTTTCAATTGTGTACTAGTGTGGTTGAGCTGTTGTATTGTCTATTGTGTTAAGACTATGGTTACTTCCTTAATCAAGTCTATGATTGGACAATATGTTCAACTTCCTGAAACAATATATCCTGAACTCCTCCCCTTTCTAGATGATAAGATGGTATAAAGATGTTGAGCCTGTTAGGCTCAAAAGGGGGATTGGAATGGGAATTTCTGTATCTGGGTATGTTTAATGAAAGAACAGACATGTGGAGTAGAGGAATGTATTGACAAATGTGTTTCTGTGGATAAACTTGCAGCTTAAGGGGGTCAGTGTCACAAAACAAATGGTTCACTGCAGGGGTCCCTCAAGTGTCTGCAGCAGGAGGCTGAGGGGGCCTTAAGGCCGGCACATGCTTCGGCGTTTTCAGAGACACGCAAGCGCAAGAGCCCATTGCGTGCATGCGTATCCAGATGTTTCTTCATTTTGATCAACACCTTCAAAGATAAAAACTAAATACGAACATGGCCTTCCTGGCCCGGGGTTTCTTTACAGGGACCATAGTCACTAACACTGTGAGGAGCCTATTCAACTATTCCCACCAGCCGGATTCAGCAGCTACAGCTAATAGATATAGGAACCTGCCTCACACCTGTGATGGCAATCTGAATACAGTGTGTGTACAGTGGGAGGATGGTCTGGTCCTGGAACTATCTTGCAGTGACTGGCATGAACCCCGTTGTCCTTTCAGTGACCTCTACCGCTGTGTGTGTTGTTATCAGGATCTGGTGCGGTCCTGTCCATCGCTATGTCACCAAATTTTCCGCCTAAGGTCTTTCACTACCACCCAGTTACCGGGCATGGAGTGGTCTGGTCGCCGGGGTAGGGAATGCGTCTTTAACTACTTGTGGATGACAGATAAAACAGGAGAGGGTTGTACAATAACACAACATTTCATACTCACAGACAGTGGTTGAGGGCAATAACCTTTTAACAGGTCCAATGCCCTTACTTGCTGGACGTCCGAACAGAATCTTTTAGTCTGACCTTCATTCTCATTTGCATGAGAACGAGAGTGTTACGATCTTATTTAAGCAGACCCAAAAAAGAGCAGAACAAGAACACGGAGGATAGATGGCAGTAAAAGGTTTATTGTAAGAGCTGGAGCTGGGGTGGTGGTGGCAGGCAGTGGGGATCCAAAAAAGTCCAGGGATGGTAAGGCCGGAGCAGATGAGTGGAACGTGGAACCCAGTGGAAGGTGCGCAGCTGAAACTGAGGCAAAAAGGGAGCAACGGGTTACAGGTATCATTAACAAGAAAATCGTAGTCGCTGGGAAACAGATATTTTGGCAGACAAGGTCGCTCATCAGGGCCCACTCACGACCCATCTGTGTTTGTGCAGCCAGTGTATGTGCAGTCACATTTCCTCCAAAGCCACAGCGCTGTGGCTTTAGGTTGAAGTTCCTGTAAGTCAGCCGTGGGCGCGGTGGAGTGTATGTGTGTGTGGGGGGGGGGGGGCTCGACCTCTAAAAGGATGTTGGCAGGTAGTTGTACTACATCCGCTCTGGCATTACAACTGGGTCATTATTAGAAGTGTGAGCATACATTTACATACTGCAACTTGTTTGGGGAGGAGGACAGCATCTGAGTGGAACAAATAGGAAACTTAGTTATATAAACATCCTCAAAATAATGTAATATTTAATAGCAGTTTCCTCTTATATTTACTTGGTCACTGGTAATTTCTAAATTTTTCTCATTTATATATTTTCTTTTTTGCTTAATACACTTTCAAATATCCTGCCTGACCAACATATATCCTTATGCCTTAGAGAAATTGTCTACGTCTTGCCTCACACAATCCACATAGTATATCATTCCGTGGTTGTTTTCTTAGCAAACTCTAAACTCCTACCTTCGAATTTCTTCTAAACCTTGTTTAAAAAATGTATGGGGGGTTTCAGTGTTGGAATTTATGTTCAGATGACATAATAAACACCCACCCAAAAAAACAATTGTAGTGTCCATCATAGAAGGTGGTTTCCGCACTGTTTCCGTTACACCCCCTCTGAGGTAAATGGTGAACTGACATCTCTCCGTATGAAGCACTTCCTGCCCCAGATCTGACACAGTCAGCTTTCGGCTTCCCCCCCCCCCCAAGCTAAGGGTTTAGCTTGGGGACAGACCCTGGAACGCTTTTAAAGGTGATCAAACCAAACATAAGCATACTTATGTAAGATACTCTCTGCCCTCCTGTCAGTGATTGGAAACTTGAGGTGGGGAATTTTTTGTTTTTTTGCACCGTAAATGTGGCTTCTCTAGGAACTAGTGGGGATAGTTAAGAGAGCACATTTCCCCTGCTTTAGCTTCACTACACTGACTTTCAGTAGTAATTTTAAATTCTCCTCCTCACCTACAAGGCCCTTAATAATAAGGCAATAATAAGCTCATGGCACCATGTCACTACACTAGAGCTCTCCACTCCCAGAATTCAGGCTTACTTGTCGTCCATAAAGTCTCCAAAAGTATAGTAGGAGCAGAGTCATCAAGCTCCTCTCCTGTGGAATCATCTCCCAGTTCCAGTTCAGGAGGCAGACACCATCTGTGTTTAAGAGTCGGCTTAAAACCTTCATTTTTGATAAAGCTTATAACTGAAGCTGCTTCAGGCCTGTTCCTCGGAAGCTCTTAGCAATGCTGCTATAGGCCTAGATTGTTGGGGGACACATTACACAAGGAGCTTCTCTTTCCTCTTCCTCTCATCAATACATGCTACGGTTTTGATTCCTTCACTTCTTTGTGAATTCAGATCCAGGATTGGTTTTTATTTGTTCATTCGTTGACGTTTTTTATCATGTTTATTACCGTTATTTATATTTATAAAAATGTGAAGGTTTTAAGTGAAAATTTTACTTTTTGCAAATGAACAATTTGAAATTAAAAGTTATTTTACTGATCGAAAACGTCACTTTTGATGAGTGAAAGCCACCACTGCAGTTTAATAAAAATGAAACGCCTACCGTGTACAAATGCCACCAAATTTGACATGGCCCTTTTTTGGCTCAATATCAATAAATATCAATATCAATATAATATATATATATATATAATAATATATAATATAATAATATCAATAGGATGAATGAATCTCAAGAAATGTGAGCAAGTCAGACAGACAGACAGACATGAAGAGATTTCTTGAATTATAAGACAGTAGATTCAGACGAAAAGATTCCTGCATAAAAAGCAACATGAGAGGCGAGGGTTAGGCTGGATTGTTCAAATTTACCATGAGATAATGCAACACGTTCCACTAAGTCCATTTTGAGTAACAGCTTAATGCATTTTAGAGCTTATCAGCCACCAAACACTGTTATAGTTTGTAATGCTCACATACACAGTTTTACTCTGGAAAGTTATCACAGTGGATCCAATTTCTGGAGCTCTGCAGCCAGCAAATCCCACCTTTCATTCATGTTCTCCTTTTACTCTCTCATTTCTCCTTCTGACACTTCACTCATTGAGGATAAAGTGCGATAACATAGGGAGCCTGTTGTAATAAACAAACATGGAGGATAAGCTAAAATCCCAAAATGCTAAATCGTTATCAATATCTGTATATGTTCTTACAACCTTTGTACAGCCACAATGTCCTAATCTGTGAACCAGTGTCAGGTTTTGTGTAATTTTCACAACCTGAATCAATGATGTGTGACTTTTGTGGTTTTACACTTGTATATGTCGAGGTTGCTGATGTCATCCAGAGAAAAAGTTACTCATGTGGTAAGCGGCAGCAACAAGGAAGCTGAAAGGCTGCTGCTGCTGTTGAAAGGAGAAGTGTTTAGACTGAGGTGCTCAGTCAACCTTTTGTGCAATCAGCGTCTGGATGCGACAGACAAATCACTGACAGAGCGAGAATCACAGCGCTCACTATCACTCAGCAGATTACATCAGGACAGTGATGGACTTTGATTTGTCTCAAGCTCTTCCGAGGTAAGTTTGAGAAATTCTACAATCCCTGTTCATATTTTGGGGAAATATCCAGACTGAAGGTAAAAAACTAAGAATGAGGGAACTTAGATCATACTGGATGTGTTAAGGGAGCATACAGTGTACCAATTGTGTTGAAGTGACATATTTTATCGGTGGCTTCTTAACCAGCAGAGAATTTGAATGCTCAAGTTCCTGCAACATATCATCTTTCAGCATTAGAACCTGAGTTAGTGCCTCCAAAAAGGGAACAGCTTCCATCCTGTCATAGGATGTGTTTCACTTCTTATTATAACATCTTTTACCTAAAACCAGATAACTATAAGAGTTAGAATATGTGGTGGATTAGCCAAAATCAGCTATGGAAGTTTGATCAGTGTATATTTCACTTCTACTAAAGCAAACCAGGCTGTTGAAAATGTTCCTATTTCATGGTTGACCTATTTGTGAACTCTACACTCTGTTCTTAGTCAAATTGAAATTATTATTATTATTATTTGAGCTTGATTAAATATCCTATAGTGACGCATCTTTAAAACCTGGACAAACGCTCAAGAGAAAGTCCACTGTGGGAAAAGTTGCCCACCTCAAAATGGGAATTGCCCCCCAACCTGAGCAGTCTTGATCCAGACTGCTTATACACCAACACACATCATAAAAAATGTACACCGCCCAAAGGATTCTGTTTAATCCACTGTTATCATCCTGCTCTCCAAACAAAATCTTGTTTTTATAACAGTGTATTAAAATTACCAGTAAATGCACCTTTTACTGGTTACGTTCTACATTTTATGGAGCTCAATGTGTATATTACTATATAATAGTTTATCATGCTTCCAATTAACATACATGACTTCTTGCATTTTTTTTTAAAAACACAATAGAATTAAAAAAAAGAGCCTTAAATAGTCACTTTAAGTTAGTTGTTAGTCGATAGTTGTCGGGTTTTCACCAAACGTGTGCTTATTGCGTGAATGCATTTATGCTGAATCCTGACTGCTAAAGACAGTAAAATGTTCATGGATGGCCAGCGGGCCACCGGTGTGGGTAGAATTTCTCTCGGTGCAGCTGATGGTCAGTCTGACGGTGACAGAGTGTGTTTGTGCAGGAGAGAAAGGGAGAGTGAGGCTTCTGTTTTCTGTGCTATTTGGCCACGACCTTTAAAATAACCTGCAGATCCCATGATTTTGTGCATTTCAGCCCACTTGAATCGGACGTGAGAGAATTTGATTCTGGTTGCTTTGACATGAAGGTAAGTTCCTTTACTATTTGTGGAGCTGTTATAAAAAAGGGAAGTAAAAAAAACAACATGAAACTATGTCCTACTTTGGCAAAGGAGACTACTTTTGTTGTCGCTTAACAAAGTAAGTATTATTAAGCCGTTGTTCCAAAAGGTCTGCTCATCATGAGCAATACTACACTTGTCTAACACAATGAGGTCAAATGAGCTGAACAGTGGAGTTTTTTTGAATATTTACACAGAGGAGGAGATGTATCAGGTTCAGGATATTGTACACAATAAGTATTTTCTTTCCTTTTTTCGTGGCATCATCGGGTTTTTAATAGACTCAGATCAGTAGAAGCACCTGCAGGTGGACATTGTTATGTTACATCCCAGTATATCTTCCTCTTCTTGCGTCACCCATTCTAACAGCACATCCATGAATGGCTAGAAGTGCTGTCACTCTCTATGTTACATGTAGGTGTTCACATCCTATGGGATAGTTAAGCCTAAAGTATGCATAACTAAATCCCATTGTGTCCTTATGCCTTGTTACTGGTGAAATACACAAAAGAGCTGAAGATGGTGAGAGTTGAAATTGGTGCCTCTCTGTCTGGATCATCTGAGTTAGATATGAAAGTCCCTCTAAGTAGACACTACATTGTACTGTTGGTTTGCCCTTTATCTACAACCTGACCTTGAGTACTGCTTAGAGAGAGAAGGGAGAATCTGTGGAATTGATACAGGTACTATTCTCCTGTACAGATATGATGTAATATACAATATACATAATATATAGTGGCATATACAGTACTGTGTGAAAATGTTCAAAAACTCCTCAACGGACATGATGTGTGTTTGTTCTCAATTGTACAGGATGTTCAAGGGCAGATCATTACACTTGAAGAGGGACTGTCCCTGAAGATTTCAAAGAAACAACCCTCCATGAAGGCTGCAGCTACCCTTGTGCTGGCTGCAAACAGGATGGAGAAGTCTCTTAAAGGCCAAAGTAGCAGCGAGTGCTGCAGAATGATCATGGACAGTGTGATAGAGAGTGAGTAACATCAGGACACATGTTGATATCTCACATCATTACATGCCCCCTCAAATGTGATAAAGTGGATGAAGAGCCATGCATCAGCTTTTAAAATCTGATAGTCACCACCACTAATGTACAGAAACAGCAGTGTTTAAGTATTTAATCTATATATAACAATATAATTTATTTTGTAAACAACTCTCTTGTATATAATTCCCTATAATGTATCTATTTTTTAAATGTAAAAGTTCTCATTTTGTATTAGCATGGGGAAAGTATATTTCAGTAACACCCTTCCTTTTTTATCCAGGACAATGAGAGTTTCAGAAGCCTATGAAACAGCGGCTGGACTATTTGCAATATAATGACTTTCAACTCTCCATCAGACTTACACTGAGCAACTTCTTTTCATTGAAAGCTGCGTACGTTTCATTCCTCCACTTCACAGCAACAATTGTCAAGAAGGTTGAGATAAACTCCAGCGGAGAGAGGAGGCTACTCTTCCATCGTCTCAGGAGTGTGGAGTGCAATCTGACTGACAACGAAAATAAAGATATCGTCTGCACAGCCCACGACTTCAAACTGACGGCCCTCACCCTGAATGCAGCAAACTTCAATCACAAAGGTACAAGTAGATTACTGTAGATTTCAAGAGGGAATTTACATTTTTACCACATTTATATAACAGCTACAGTTACTTATCACATTAAGATTTTACGTGAATTAAAAACATACAAGATTATACAATCTAAGATTAAATCAGAGGCCTTAAACCTCTTTGGCTTGTGACCTCTTAGAGAAAAAGCGTCTTTGTACTCACGCTCATTTCTATGTCAGTCATTTTCAGCCCAAAGGGATGTCTCTTATCCAGTATTTCACAAAATGTATCATCTTGCAACCCCCTCAGATTGATCTGGTGACTCTTTGGAGGGGCCTGACCCTAATGCTAGATTGGACTTAACTGAATGTCTGTAAAGTAGTTGAAGCCATCTCCAACTCAAGCAGCTATCATGATATGACACTGATAATATTTCCTTGTTGTTGTTTTTTTTAAATGAACACATTTTATTGCTTTTTTAACCTTTATCAAGGATTTGAATGCTTTGTTTCTTGCCAAGTAGGACTAAAGATATTGCAAAATTATACAACTGCAATGTCTTTAATCAACATCTCTTTTTTCCTGTTTTTCTATTAGTGACATTTAAAATTGGGACATATGGCTCTCCTGGTGTTGGTCAGACTGTTGTGATGTCAATCATCAATCACAACTTGTACATTTCCTGCACAATGAACGGTGACAAAGCTGAGCTGAAATTGGAGGTGAGACACACACACACACACCCTAAGGAAGGAACAAGTTTCCATAACATGGTGATGCAAAGAGATTCAGGTCCCCGTAACACATGGGATTTCAAACACACAGGCCATTCTGTTTCAAAATGAGAAATTTCACTCGAGATACCATAAATACATTTGACCAACTTACCAATAGTAAATATTTTGACTGTAGTTCAACATTTATATCATTTCAATATTCAGCTTTTATTGAATATACTGGGTTTCTTTTTTTATAATCCTTGACTTTTGAATCTTACAATTTAGCATTAGTAATGTCATTAGTATAATATCATAAACAAGATTAGATGTCCAAATTTACTATTTTAATTTTAGATCTCATCATTGAATTTTTCCCATTTTCAACACTCTAAACTTTATTTAGATTTTGTAAGTTAAGTTAAATTATTTACTCCTTATTTGGATGCACCTTTCCAAAATCAAGTCTGTAACTTTCGATTTTGACTTCCTAATGAAAATCTTTACTTTTAACTTATGAGCACTTTTTTATTACATTGCTTTTCCTCTTACTTCTATCTGCTTTTTTTCTTGTTGCAGAAATGCAGTGCAGAGGATTTAAGGGTCATCTGCAACGATGGAAACCAGGACCGTTTCCTCTTCTACAGCAGGGAGTCAGAAATAAATGTTAAGACATTTGAGTCTGTTCTGTGCCGCGGCTGGTTCATCAGCACCTCCTATGAGCAGGAGGAGAAGCCTCTGGAGATGTGTAAAGTGGACACTGCCTGCCGTGTCACCATGTTCAACCTCACCCAAAGACACGTATTGAACTAGAGCTGTGTGCAGTGTGAATGTAACCGGAATTATGCTTAGGGCGCTTTTTTAACAAACCTTTTCTATCCCTGACCACTAGATGGAGCAATCGCCCGCCTTTTGATTATGTTCTACGAGGCAGAGGTAGCTAATTTAACCAGTATTACCCACAATTATATTTTTGTGTCACTGGCAAACTACTGTCTAAAAGTTTATCTTCTTTTCTGGAGAATGTTGTAATAGGATATTCCTCATAATTACTAATATGCGTTATTCTGGTTCTACGATAAATGTGGATTTTAAAGTATTCATTCCACCTTGTGTGTGTTTTTAAAAGGATATAATAAAATGTTTATATAATTTATGTTGTTTAGCAAACTAGAAGTAGAGTGCATTCCTCCGCCAAGGCCTAACCGACCCCTTATGAAACTTTATTTCAATTTACTCATTTGTATCTGCATTAAATTGAGCACATTCATAAATATCAGTAACCTAGTTATGTCTTTTTCATGAAGATACATGAATTATCCTCTGAGAAACAATGAAAAAGGCCTTCTTTTTGGGCGGCTGTGGCTGAGTGGTCGTCCTCCAACCTGAAGGTCGGCAGTTCGATCCCCAGTCTGACCCATCTGCATGCCGAAGTGTCCTTGGGAAAGATGCTGAACCCCGAATGGCCCCCCATAGAATAACTAAGTGCCGCGAATAGATGCACCGTATGAATGTGTGTGTGTGAATAGGTGAATGTAGAACTGTACTGTAAAGTGCTTTGAGTGGTCATCAAGACTAGAAAAGCGCTATATAAATACAAAACCATTTACCATTCTCTCCCAATGTTAAAGAAAGTGACAGAAGTTACTGGTTCAACCCCCTGATCGAGATCTACATCAAATTTAAAATTGGGTCTTTATTCCTTGAATCATGCCCCACCCCTCTACAACATTTAATAGAAATCTGTGTAATAATGATAACAAACAAAGCAGCCATCTGGATTCTACTGAGCGCAATTTGAAATTGATGACAGTTTTTTGACATCATCAACTAATAAAAACATACAAGGTTTGTTTTAAATCAGTTAATCAAATTGATCCAAACTTCTAAACCACCTTCTAACCACACAGAAACCTCAGAGAAAGTCACAAGTGAAGGATCCCTCCCCCAGGATGAACTGAAGTTCAGTAGTGTAACAGAAAATTCCAACAACTAATTTTTTTAAAACAAGTTCTCTACCTTGTGGTGGGATTAAAAGACAGTGTTGAGTCACGATGAGGTTCAAGCAGAATCATTCTCTGAATTATCCTCCATCCCTGGAGAGATATCACCATGCTGTCAACTTGGGCTAGGAAGGTGTTAGGGTAACATGTGCAACACTATAACATTCATCTCCACTTCAGTTTGTGGAAGACAGACCTAAAACTGCTTCCATCAAAGCCCACCGTAAAATCTATAGAAAAGCTTGGACGTGCACTATGTATACAAGTTCTCCTTGATGAAACAAACGGGTTGAAACATCATGATTGACAGCTTACACTGACTCCTGATTGGCCGAGCACATGTATCGACCGGACCTTGCTACTACGGTGCCATCGTGATCACTACAGACTGTGGCTTCAAATGCAAAGATGACGAAGATCATATCTGGGGGTGTTTAGATTTAGCTTCATTTTTCGTGAGGAACCGGAAAAGTGTTGTCCATTTTATATGCAGTATTGATAGTTATTGTTTTTAATATCTGCTTATACAGTGGATACAATGTCAGAAAAATCATTATTCCCAGAGTCTCTGAAGAGTTTTCTCAAAAGATTGATAAACATGGAACATCTGAGAAGCTGGTAGCAATTATCTTTGTTTTTATTGGCATTTTTGCTTAAAATATGTAAATGATGAATCGATTATAAAAAAAAAAGAGTCCATTTATCTTCCTGTCATTCAACTAATTGATTCGATAATAATCAGTCAATACAGCCCAGGGGCACTGATTTGATCTGCTGCAGTTAGAGCCCACTGCCCACACATTAAAGTCCTAGGGTGGCCCCTCTGTAGGACGAGGGCATCATGGCGAACAGGCCCTGATAAGGCGTGCACAGTCATCTCACTTCCTGAAGCCACTCTTATCGAGACACGGTTGATATATACAGTCCATGCTCTTACGACCGGGACACGGGCAGCGGATGAGGCACCTTGTGCTCTCAGATGGTTTACTTACTTTGTTGGAAACCAGAGGCACCTGCATGACCGTGATTGTGTGTTTCTAGATACACAGCAACGAATGAGCCAATCGGGTAAATCGGGTTTTGTGAAGGAAAGGAGTTATGGAATATTTATGTAAAACAATCTGAATAATTCTGAAGTTGCTCCAGAGCAATAACACAGGACAAGAGGAGAGCCCAATCTAAACAAGCAGATTTAGAAAGCACACTACATCAGTAAATGCAAATGTTCTTACTGATTTCTAGAAAAACTAGCAAATAATCACAATTGAGAAGTTGGAGCAATTCAATTTGTGGAACTTTAACTTAGAAAAAGGCAACAGTGTTTAAATCAATCAACTAATCAGCAGCTTTAGATTACTTTGGTTGGTTGCCATGATAACATAATAAAGGGCAGTACAAAGGAATTCCGTCTGAATAGCAGTGGACTGCTGAATTGTGTGATGACATGGAAATACTCACGCTCTGTACAGATACCTTATTATAGTACATGAAGTAAATATGACTAGTTATACATCACTGCATTCGAAGCTCTGTTTTATTTATTGTCCATCTACCAGAGGCACACACAGATATTACAGCCTGTAATCTGAATTTCACCGCACTCTCCAAATTAAATGTCAATCTGCTCTTACCCTTCACAATAGTGGACTTAAAGAAACTAAGCCAATCAGAGCAGTCCAGAGGAAGTCGACTTCCTCTCATTGGTACAGCCTGCGCAGGTTTGCATGGTGACACCTTCGGCTGTTGCCTGACTGACAACACAGCAACGAGAGATGCTAAGCTCTGCTGCGTAGCGCTGCTCGATGTTGTGGGTGCGTAAAGCAGATTACTGTGTGATGTGTGTTTACTTTAAAGATGCAAAACAGCACAAGGGGTCAAAAACCGAAGGCAGGAAATATTTCAAAGCATGTATGGACGGGGGTGTCTCATCTTTTATTCTCATGGCTCCATCCTCTTGCTGCACATACACACACACACACACACATATCTCTTAGAGGATCCTTTCGTACATATTCAATCAGATTTGGGGGAAATTAATCATTATTTCAGTGTATTTTCTACTGAAGTGTAGATGTCAATGTCATTTACCAGTTCATCAATGCAGCACAAACGTCTTTGCAAGTGATTGGCTAAGACAAACACAATCACGTGTCAGTAAGTGACAGAAAGGAGAAGAATCAAGTTCATGTGTGTGGTAAAGTAAAGTAGGAAATGCAGATGATCTCATCTCTGAAATCATGAGAAAAACTTAAATAACATCTTTGGAACAGTCTCATTGATTTGCACACACACTTGCATGTGCAATGTAGTGAACCTATTGTGTGTGGGCATATGATTGAGAGTGTGTGTGTGTGTGTGTGTGTGTGTGTGTGTGTGTGTGTGTCTCCCTCTGCCATGCACAGTCTCAGCACATGGCAACAGAAGCTAAATATAGCCCAGCAGCGCGGCTTCACAGTGGGATCATGCTTCCTCTAACGTCGGATCGCTCCCTGCTGCTGTCCCTCTTTCTCTGCTTCACACAAACACGGGTTCCCCTCGTGCCTCCCTTCCTGATGCTTCTCTTTCTGTTTTACTGCTTCACTTTTACCCGCCATCATTCTCCCCCTCTTCACATGCTCTGTTTCTGTTTACATGCACCTTTTCTCCTTTGGATTTCAGCTATTTATACAACCTGATGAAAAACGGTGTTATTTAGTCTTAGTAACTAAATAAAAAAATATTTTACATATTAAAACATAATTTATTAGATGAAATAAGGATTGTGCTACAAGATTAAAAAAAAATAAAAAAATGATTTTACAAAAAGGTTATTAAGTTATGGCCAATAATACATTGTTGTGAGGTCACACTGACCTTGACTTTTGACCTTTGTCAAACAAATTCTAATCTGTTCATTCTTCAGTCCATCAAAGCTAATTCTGGCATTGAATTTGAAGACATGTCCTCAAGGCGTTGCTGACATTTGATGATCCTTAGACAAGCTTTGACCACCAAATTTGAATCAGGTCATCCTTCAGTCAAAGTTGAAGTTTCTGCCAAATTTTTATAGGAGGTGTTCCTGAGATATAACACTTACAAGGCAAAAAATGTGTTGTTAGGTCACAGTGACATTTGACCTTTGGCCACCAAAGCTCATCAGTGGATCCTTTGAAATCCCCTTGTTTACGATGCTTTCGCATCGCGGATTGTTTGAGTTTGTTACAGCCCAACAACATAACAGCTAAAACGAGTCGTAATGGAGAGAAACAGCAAAAGGCTTTCGTAACATTTCAAGAAAATCCGGCTAGTATGTCGGAAAAAGATGCCGTGGATCGAGCTGGCGGGTCAGGATGCTGCATCGTGATGATAGATCATGATCATGATGGTGGGTCATAGGTTCTGAATTGTTACTGTGATGGTGGATCTTGGATTGTGAATGTGGTGGCAGCTGATCATGGAATATGATTACAACTAGATTGCTTAGAAATGCGATATGCTACTCATATACTGGCAATACCTCTATCATTATGCTCCCTTCATCTCTGTCAGACCTTATCTTTTGAACTGTCTCTCGTCATGAATATTGTAAACATTGTTATGTGATAATATGCTCTGTTACAAGCAGCATCTGTTGCACTTCTGTCTGTCCTTGGAGAGGGATCACTCACTTGTGACTCTATCTGAGTTTGTTTTTAATTTCCCCCCCCCCACTTTTAATATAGCAAGGGTAAGGCAGAGGAAGTCACACCTTATTGAACCCTTTGAGGAACATTTTTATTTTGGAATATGGGGTATACAAATAGACTTTGATTGATTGATTGATTGAGAATTGTCTCTGTACAATCAGGGCTCTTACAATGTCTTGGGAAATAACAGAATTCCCCAATAGAAAATAGTGGTTAAAAGTAGTTAAAATTAACTGCACCTCACCCAGTTGCATATGAATACATCAGTAATAAATAATCCAGTAATGTCATCTATATATAGCACTATGGAGTGAGTCATTCTACAGTATTTTGAAGTTTTATACTTTAGCAGAACATTTCTAATGCAGGATGTTTTTTTGTATTTTTGTATCTTTGTATTATTCCTTACTTTGTGGTAAGGATCTCAATACTTACCCTCATTCAAGTCACCCGGGTTATATCAGCATGATCCTAATGTAATAGTAATGGACTACTGGGAGCATGTGGTATAATCCTGGGTTGGTTTGGCACACTGCCTAGTGAGGTATTACATTGCTCACAGGCTGCATTAGTCCCACTGTTCACATGTGCATGCTTGAACACATTACTGCTGCACTGCCAGGAGGTGAGAGTGAGATGAAAGTAGTGATGAGAGGTCACTGGGGACATGGAGCTTTCCATCCATCCTTTGAACGAGATGAACACATTCAGTCAAGAAATGGATGGAGACTTTGCAAAGTATAAACAGTAGATTTTAGAGAATTACTGCTGCCTTGAAAAGGGAAAATGTTTATTCTAAGTAGAAAAATCTTTCAGATTTATCAGGGTGTTTTCCAACCACTAATTTCCAACTAAGGCTACCCCCTGAAAGTCCAAAGATACAAATTATCAATTGGAAACCCCTCATTTAAATGAAATTATTTAAGATGCAATCATGTTCATTTTTTTCTCAGTCAGTGTCCCCAGAAGTAGCTGCAGCAATAGTGGTCCTCACTTTCATGCTGCTGGTGTAAAATCATTATTTTACAACAAATCAACGCTTTTATCCAAAGCGACTTATTGTAACTCGCTTTGGATAAAAGCATCAGCTAAATGAAATGTAATGTAAAATTGTCCTATCCACTGACTGCAAATGCCGCGACGGGTACAGAAAACATTTAGCAAATGTGAAAAGAAGGATATCAACAACTCTATCCAACACCCACCCCTTTCTGCATGTGACAAATGTGGCACGTGCATGTCAAGCGGGATATTGATTTTGAATGGGGCCCTATTTATTATGTGGTTGCTGGTTTCTCTATAATAAACAGGAAGGGCCTTTGTGCAAATGTGTGTGCTGTAATACTGCAGTGATTAACTTGTTTTGGCCACTCGGGTGAAGCCAACAAGCTGTAAACTTGACCTTACAAAGATGTTATGGTGAATTTGTGGGTTATCAGTTGCTTAGTTACACATCAAAAAGATACAAAGCAATATACTTTAATTACTGTTTGTATCCACTTGAAGAATCTAAGTCCAGTGTTCCCTGTGTTTTAACCCTGTGTTTGGCGTCCACCTCCTCCTGAGGGAAACATTGACTCAGCTCTTCAGCTGCGAAATGAACCCCTATGTTCAACAGCTGATCTGCTGAGCAGGTACTGGGACTGTGTTTATCTGAAAACAGACAATACAACGTTCTGTAGAGCTCCAAATGTTCACATTATATGTAGTCATTTCACGCATTGTTCACTGTTCACAATTCAGCGGATCACCACTTTTAAACAAATTCATCTTCTAGAGAGAGATATTCAGGACACAATATCATGGAAAACATCCTATACTTGTTAGGCTATTTCAGTCTGGACCAAAGCGATGGCCTGAGTGACTGGCAAAAATTATTATGTCTAAGATTTACTGTGCAAATATTTCAGGTATTTGATATGAGAGTAAAATATGTCTATAAACCCAAATGATTCTGGAACTCAGTCCCCTGCAATGTTACATGGATCATACACCATATCTGATCGTGTTAATCTACAAGACTCGAGTGATTCCTCATGAAGGAAATAGCAGCATCCAGTGAGAAGGGTTTGCTTTCTTTAGCTGCAGCAGTGTGATCTCATTAAGGATCGTTAGGAGTCGTCCTCTCACCTCAGTGCAGGAAAAATCAAGTTGTCTTGTAATGTGTGGCATTACATGCTGCTTAAATATTGGGCCTCATTAATGGAACAGCTGACTGAGTTTCATCTAGAGAAGGCTTGGCTGAACTGTAATTACTTTTAAAACAGAACTTCCTAACACCTAACCTGATCATCTTTTTGACAAGCTATATATTTACAAAGAAACATTGTAAATGTAGCGATTAATGCCCTGTCCCAATTAACCTGTCGGCTCTACCCCTTTGTTTTGCATAGCCCTTCAAACACCCCTCAACCATAGTGTATTCAGAACTCACTATGACATGCTTTATGGATTGATGATGCCATCCACCATTACTGTACTTCAGCTTATTATAATTCAGGTACAGAAATTAAACGCAGCTGTAACCTTGGCAAAATGTTGATATTCCAGTTGACCACTTTACCGAGTCAAATTCCCTGTTTGTGCAAACTTACTTGGCCAATAAACCTGATTCTGATTTCTATCAATAATGATTAATTAAATTGTGAGGTGTAGGGGGTAGAGCGGGTCGCCCTCTAACCAAAGGTTTGGGGTTTGATGTAATTCATAGATGTATGAATGTGTGTGTGAATGGTTGAATGGCAAAAACCTAAACTAATAAGTGCTTTGAGTAGTGATCAAGACTAGAAGAGCTCTATATAAACGCAAACCCTTTACCATTTCACAATTTGATGTAATTAAAGGTAATAATGTTTTTTGTTTTTGTTGATTATTCTTTGCATGTTATTACATATAGCATACATCACATATATTGACTAAGACCGAGACTGATTTGTTCAACGACTCTATCGGACGTATCCCAGTAAAACAAAATACGGTGTCTCACATAAGAGTGGCAAAGTATCTCTCTGTACCATGTTTTTGTTTGAATGACAATTATTATCAGCTTTTATAACACAAAATTGGGCATTAGTTGTACTGGAACTTTTAAAGAAGCTTAGAATCAATCAGTATATAACTTAGGAGCCACTTTGACATCAACAAACGGACAGCTCTCCTCTCACCAGTTCAGTTGCTACTATGAACAAGAGCTACATAAAGTACCTGCCTGCACATAGCTGACTGTGTTTCTACAGGATGATCTTGTGTGCGCCACATGTGAGCAGATCTCAGCACAATCAAACTATTGTGCGACTGTTTCCCCAGGCAATGAGGTCCTAATGGCAAAGCTGACTCCTGGACTAGGAATGTCAAGTCTGTCGCTGCCTCCCACATTAAAATAGCCGACGTGCCCTGTCAGCAGGCCCCTTACAGCAGACGCATGGCTGCCTGACAGCTGCCAAACCAACAGAACTGCTGAGTTAGTGGGGGTGTGGAGGAGAAGAAGAGGACAGATTCTCCTCAAAAGCGGGGAGCTTCAATAACAGATCAGCCTCGGGTGGGGGAGATGAGGGAATCAAATTACCCTCGAGTCTCTTAACTTAAGAGTCAGAAAACAGTCCAGCTGTATAATTCTACACAATAAGATCATCTCATAAGTGCAAGGAGGGATGAGGAGGATCCAGAGTGCAGACTTGCACAACTAAAACACCATGTCGTTTTGATTTTCTACTGCTGTGGATTCAAGCACGCTCTTGTTTTGCGGGGCCCTTTCCTACATAGTCTTTGTTAACTTCAGCAACAGCTGCTGTGTCACGCCCGAACAGTCCTTGCATGTGTGGCAAGACAGCAACTGTAAAGCAAATGCTCCGACCATCTGATACTCAAGGGCTGCAACCAACGATCATTTGGATTATTGCCTTGTTTGCAGATTGTTTTCTGGAGGGATCAGCCAATCGTCCTGCAATCCACTCAGAAAATAGTGTAGAATATCCGTTATTATATCCCAATGATAAATAGACAGAGACACATTTTTTTCAAACATCCGTTAAAAGCTATAGTATGTAAATAAAGATTGGTGACGTCTCCACTTCCTCCCTCTGTAAAAAAAGTGAAGCCACAATATCCTTGATACAGGTGCTGCCATCTTGTGACATCATTTGGAGCCAGACTCAGAGCAGTAGTAACTGTGGAGTGGAGCCGTGGTATCGAGGGCCTGCCGACACACACGTTCCACCAGTCGTGTGTCCATCACAGCTGTCAATCATGATGTTTCACAGAAATAGAAGCAACATACATCAGTGAGATAAGAACCATCTAACTAATAATTATTTAATACTATACCACCAGGTGGTGTTTTGAGTGAGTAACCGCAAGTCTATTATCATCTGACCTATGCCTGATCCTTCATACACCCAAACACTACACCACCAACAAGTTTCTATCTTGGTCATTTATTTCAGATGAGCTGTTCATCAAATCAACCACGTCATCGAAGTGCCCTTGGATTGAATTGATTTTCAACAAACATGCCTGGCGCCGGAGAGCTGAGATGTGTAGATGCTGCCATTGAGTCTGTTTTAGAAGACATCGACAGCGCATTCATTTTGAAAGAGGAACACAGAACGCGGAGGCGACGCCAAAGCGCCGCGCTAATCCCTATCGCCCCGGCGCTTGGCTGTTCACACCGGACACTGAAGCGACGCTGAACCGCCGGGCAGCGCCAATAATATCACCCGTTGATCCAGTAGTATTCAAGCATATACTTACTTGTTGCTCCAACATTAAGCAACAGCGTCCCAACATTCAAAGTATGGGATGCATATTTGATAATTTATATCATATAAAATATGTCATCAATATTGTTTAAAATCATTTTTCAGTGTGTTTCCTGTTGCGATACGCTCGC
The DNA here is from genome assembly GCF_947347685.1 of Pleuronectes platessa. Lineage (NCBI taxonomy): Eukaryota > Metazoa > Chordata > Actinopteri > Pleuronectiformes > Pleuronectidae > Pleuronectes > Pleuronectes platessa. The sequence goes on along the minus strand of NC_070644.1, from coordinate 2,818,628 downwards.
GTCAAGCGCAAAAAATAGACTTGACGCCGAAGCGATCGCTGCACGGCGCTAGGCAGCGTTGGTGCAGCGTGGCGCTTCAGCCTCCGGTGTGACCAGCACAAAGGTTTAACATGTGAGTGGATGGGAGCCAGCTGTTTTACATTTTTTTTTTCTGGTTCGGTTGAAACACGCCCCATAATCACAGCCCAATGGAGCGGTATCAGACTCACATTCTGACTAGAATTGTGAGTATGACAACGTCAGGCTAACAATTCTCCTTGTTATTGCTAAATTTGTCAGTAAGCCAATTTTATCCATCATCAGCTGTTTTTGAATGGGTCTGTAACACCTTATTTCAGTTTCGATGTTTGGGGAAGCTTTTTCAACGACCACAGAGCAGAACCACAACCAATCAGAGCAGTGTTTTCTGTTTATGCTTCTTTTAGAGAAAAATACCAATACCGTTTGTTTACTGTGTCGACAACCGATTCAACAGACCTCTTTAAATGAGTGGCACGACCACTTTCAGGACTGGCCAAAAAAGGTCCAAGTGGGTGGGAGTGGGGGTGGGGCGAGTGAATTCTCATGAGCATGCCCTCATTGACTGGTAGATGTACTGCATTCGTATGTAGTGCATTTCTAGTCTTTACGACATCTCAAAGCACTTTACGCAACGAGTCATATTCAGCCATTGACACACACAGATTACTTCTATATATAGCACTTTTCTATAACACGTCATACACACACTGCTAGCACAGCTGGCAGGGCTATTTGGAGTTCAGTGTTTTGCCTATGGACACTTCAATATGTGAACTTGAGGCGCCACACACAGACCTTCTGGTTAGTGGAAAACCCGCTGGACCCCCTGGTTTCCAGGCTATCTGAAAGTTAGGCATAGTTTCTTTAAGAATACACTGACTTCTATTGAATGTCAGATAATAGTGACATCATTATATACAGAAACTCAGGTTAAAGCCAGAAACACAAAAGGGTTGAGTTTGCTGTCAAGCCGTGAAACTAGCAAAGAGGTTGGAAAAGTGAATGTTGGACAGTTTTGCTACGAAACAAACACACGGATTGTTGCCATTGAGAGTAGTGGTTGGTTTCTGATGCCTGGAGATGTAAATAACGTGCATGCATAGTGAGAGTCTCAAATGTTTTGCCTATAGGGGCCCATCAGCTGTCAATTTACTATCATTCAGTATCAGGCAGAAAATCTTCTAATATGACAAGTTGGCCTCCAACAGCCATTTTCCTTCTTTTTTATCCTTCAATTAACTTCCAGGCTTATTCTTCATTTAATATAAAAGGCCCAAAAGCAGAAACAAATACTCAATGCTGTTCGCAGAGCCATCAAATTAAAAGTGGATGAATTTGTCAGACCAACAGTGCAAACACATTTCATTTACTATCAATAAGACAAATCAATTCATTGTTTGAATGAAAAAAATCACGTAAAAGGTTAACTGATTATCAAATTGCAGCTTGATATTAATTTCCTCTCAGTCCGCTTGATTCGTTGTTAGTGAGAGGGAAATACTCTCTCACCCATGACTGTACTGTCACAATCCACAGCTCTGTGGTAGCCCCAACCCAGACTGCTAGGAACCTGGCTATGACACTCGACAGTCAACGCTCCCTTCAACCCGGTTGTCGATAAATGCTGTACAACATCAGGAGAAGAGTCCCCTTCTCACTCAGAAAGCGGCGCTGGTTCTGATCCAGGCTCTGCTCATCTCACGCATAGACTACTGCAACTCCGTCCTGGTTGGTTTACCTGCTAGTGCCATCCGACCTCTGCAGCTCATCCAGGATGCAGCAACTTGACTGGTCTTCAACCTAGTCTACATCTAGGGCATGATTAAACCTTACACCCCATTCTGCACACTATGCTCTGCATCAGCCAATCGGCTTGCTGCTCCATCACTGCGAGGGCCACCTAGCCTCCAAAACCACAACTGTTTGTTCCCAAATGGTGGAATGAGCTCCCCATTGACATCAGGAAAGCAGAAAGTCTACACATCTTCTGATGCAGACTAAAGACACATCTCTTCCCACTTCACCTCGGTTAAGAAGATGATGTCTAATAACTATTGTCAACTCTAGTGTTTAATACTGAAAAATAAAAAATTTAGCTGCACTTATATATTGCACTTAAATGTATAACTTTGTAGTTTGGCTTTTTTTAAGTTAACGTACTTACATAATTCTTGCTGATCTGGGCTTGTACCGTCATGGTTGAATGCACTTATTGTAAGCCGCTTTGGATAAAGTGTCAGCTAAATGATATGTAGTGATATGTAATGTAATCTACCAGGGCTGCCATTGCATCACTTAACATGACAATTATTTTCTCAATCAATCAATTAGTCCATAAAACATTACAGCAGTTTGGCTGCAACATCTTCAGTTATTGGCTTTAGAATATTTCATGTCCTTTCCTTTTTAAATATTTCTGAAACAGTGGCTTGGTTACCATTATTTTGAATCTTCATAGTTACTTTTAGATTTAAGATTATTGCACCTAAAGTCGCATGAATTATATTTTTATGTCATTTTACACATTGTAATTTTACCCTGAACAAAAATGACACTTATATAAAATGACATGCGAAAAAAGCCTAATAGCGTAGACATGACACGCAAAGCAGTGTGCTATTTATATGCATACCAGGGATACTACGTAGCATGTTCAGTTTATAAAATAGGATACACTTTTACTTCAGTTACAATGGGCTCCATCTTAACTAGAGATCCGTCAAAAAATATCAGTATATCCATAATGACGCAATGATACAATACAGACAGGGGCCATTCAGGAGAATCGCTTTGTTGCTACTTTGTCTGTGGGTTTTTTACCAAGCATCTATCCATCAACTGACTGTAAATTAAAGCTCAAATTCTTATTAAAGTGTTCTGGAGCTTTATTTCCTTAATGAAGTCCTTAGAAATTATAGGGGAAGACAGCTTGTGTTTTTAGCCACGCCATACAAAGCTCTGTGTAACATGGATAATCTGTTCTCAAATTAAAAAAGACAGACTGTCGACTGATAAAAAAAATCTATCAGGTTCTGATAATATATTAATTCTAAAAGTTTTTTCCAAACCAAAATAATAAAAATTCTCACTCAACCTCTCAAATGGGAAGATTTATTTTGTGTTTGCTCTGGCAGCAAACTTATTGCCCTGGTGTTTTGGACACTCAGACAAAACCAGACTTCATCTGTGGTTTTTATTGACACTAAGAGTCTTCACTGTTCACTGCTTCCTTTTTTTTTTACAAACCAAATAATTAATCGATAATGAAAATATTTGTCAGTCGCAGTCCTAGACTCATTCAATATGTGCACGGAGCCTTCACTACTCCATGTGGCATCTTATTAAATCCTAACCTAACAAGTAAAAGTGCAGTAATCCTGGTCTTGATTTGACACGGCTGGATTTCCCAGTAAAAGGTTTCTGTGTGCATCACGGACAAATGGAGAAGTGCTGGAACCAAATATTCTTTGGAGCTGCTCACGTTTGATGATTTGCTGCCTTTCTACGATTTATCTCATTGAAATTTGAGTGGAATTTGGTTTTGGATACTTGGCCTTGATGTCAAGATCCCACCTTGGACTCTGGGGAATTTCGACGGGTAAATTCCTCCAGACACTTCATTGGCCAGAGAAGTAACATGCAAATAAAAAAACTAGCCATATCTCTTTGGCTCTTTCCTTTTCACACTTAGTAAATTTCCCTGCAAAACATATAAACAATCTCATGAATACATATAACACAAGGATTTAAAAATAGTCACAAAATCGGTTGTTGTGTTTCAAGTAGTTTTAATTAAGGAAGTGTTATACTTTTACTCTTGGAAAAACCAATCTGGAGGTTTGAGTCACAACTTTGTTTTAAGAAATTAACCTTTTCATTTAATTTTATAGTAATGAAATTCATTTAAACAATACATTTTCCATTATAAGTATTTCAAAATATCTTCTGCTGGTTTGTTCGATAATATCATTCCTATAAGTAGAATCTCATTTCAATATAGTTCTTTTGAAAAAAAAACAACACACACGCACACAGAGAAAAAACCCAAAACAAAAAGAAAACAATCCATGAATGTGTTTCTGTCCAGGGTCTTCATGTGTCAGAGGATGTTAGTTGATACATCAGAAAATGAAGCGTGGCTGGTTGAGACGGACGCCTGTCCAGCTCTGTCCACGACACAGAGGCTGATGGCAAAGCTCATCGCTGATGCTCTGCAGAATGAAGAGATCAGAGAAGCTCCAGTGTGTCTGAGGCTCCTCTCCAACAGCTGGTTTTCTGGACTGCTTGTAGAGACACTCGGGAGCTAATTGTTAAAAGTCCCAATATATATATATATATATACATACATTTGTCCCTGGTGTGGTTGGCTCCCACAAAAAGACAGTCCTCTGCCCACATGTTGGCTCTCCAAAGCAGCTGTTCTCAAACGCCAGGGATGCTCTGGTGTCAGGAGAACAGACGGCTCGTCATCTCTAAATGTGAATCTTACTGAAAACGATGCGACTTATGCTTTGAAAATATTGCCAAGATTGTATGTATAACATAAAACCCAGCTGATCTGCACTGTAATTGACTACTGGAGTCAAAAGCTTTAATTTAGTCTGCAAGGCCGTTGTTGTTTGGTCTCACAGATAATCCTCTCCCTTAACATTTTTTCAGGCAAGCTTTTCAATGAACGGCCGGCTGCTGCTTGCCTCCATGCTGTTTGACAGCTCTTCATCTGCTGACCCGTCATCTAACGCGGAACATCCATCGAGTGACAGCAGCTCGCTGTACATTGCCCCTCAGGCTCATCTGACTGACTTGCAAGAAATCCCCAAAACTACCCCCTGAGGAGAGACCTGGTCTGAACAGGAATACAATGGATGCTAGGTTCTCTCCCTGGAGTGAGCAAGGAAAACATCTTAAACAGTTTGACTCCTCACTCTTAAAATATAAACTATGTCTCGAATAGGAAAGCATTCATTGGCTTATTTTCTAGATATAAAAACCAAGTTGCTGGTTTTAGTAGTTTTCTCTCGCCTTTCAGCCGGTGAGAAATATCTCAGTTAAACATTTAGTCCACTTTTTATTCACTTTCAGAGATTCAAACGACCTTTCCAACCCTCGACCCTACAAACTTTAGGATAATACACAAATTTCTCCCTGCACAAGTACTTTTTTTTACTCCACGATACTTTAGTAGGCTATAACAGCACGATTTTTCATGCACTTTATCGGTCTTTTTTAATCTTTTTTTTTTTTGTATTATATTTTTTTTGCAAAATACTCCTATATTGCAGATCTGTCGTGTAATTGGACTAACAGCCGTCTGATTTATCAGTCGTCCTCCACCTCGTCTCCCTCGGACTCATCCCTCCTCTCGTACAATTTATCCCGCTGCCGCTCCTGGATCTCCTTCATCTCCTCGGCGTATCTGCTGAAAGCTCCTCCGAATTTGCCCCAGGCTTTGAAGGGGATGGTGATAGAGTTCCTGTAGCTGGGCTTCACCTCGCTCACACGCAGGAACACCCCGTATTTGTTGGAGCCGACGTCGAAGAAGAACCGCTTGGAGTCCACCATGATGGAGGTGCCCTCGGGGAGCTCACCGTAGCCGCCGGCGACCGTGCCACCGGCCAGCTCCTCGTCGTCTCCCCCGTAGTCATCTATGAGCTTAGCGAGGGCGTCTCTAAACTCTATTAACCCCTGGGCCGGAAGGGCTATGGTCTGGCCGGAGAGCATGCCGCCCACTGGGCCCCCGACTCCAAAGCCAGGTCCACGGTTCACGGTCTGCCGGATCCGCAGGAACCTCCCCCTCTGGTTCTCCTTCAGGTCAAGGTAGTACTTGCGATTCTCCCGGACAAGAAACTCGCTCTTGAGCGCTCGCCTGGGCCCGCCATCCTCCCCCGCAGCAGCCTGGGCTATCTGCTCCGGACTGCTAGGCCCCAGCTGGGCGTAGTGCTCGATGAAATCCCCGAGGTAGTCACGGAACTCCGCCGCCACCGACAGCGAGAGGGTCAGGCGACTTTTGGAGCCTCCGGCCCCGACCTCTGCGATTTTGATAAACCTGCCCTTGCTGTTCTGCTTGACGTCCAGGTAGAAGCGCTTGTTCTGGATGTCGAGACGCTTGGACGCCAGCTCCTGGGTCTCCTGGTCCCGCTGGAAGTGCTGGAGGCCCCCGCTGCCACCACCGCCGCCACCACCACCACCGCCGCCGCCTCCCCCGCTGCTACCGCCTCGCTCACTCCCGCTGTCTCCATCCGCCATCTTCAGCTCCACACATTCGGCTCGTGCCCCTCTCTCCTGTGCAGCTGCTCCCGGCGTGCACTCGGCCCGTTGCGCGCCCCCGTCACGTTCTCTATCAGCGCACTCCGCGGAGCGTCGTGATTGGTCCAACCCTTCGCCACTTTCACGAGTTCACGCAGTTACGTCCTGATCATTGGTCCGTCGGATTTTGTCAACCACACCCATATGTATAATCTCTCATGAGCCATTGGTTCATACTGAGGTACCGTTTGCGTCATCGTTGTTGAACTCTTTTTTTTTTTTATTCTCCATTGTGAATTTCATTGTATTTTAGTGTGTTTTAAGCATCCTGTTCTATTTGTCCTAGTTTTTACTGTTTATTTTTATTCTGTATTTTCCGACTTGTGTGGCAATAAAGCATTGAATCTGTGTCTGACGGACAAATCCTAACTTACTTAAGCAGCCTGATCTCTTGACAAACAAACCATTGATAATATGATTCAACAGTACATCATATTAGGAAGCCAGTCTTAATCTGTCTCTTATGAACATGGTGGCCTGAACTGTCTTGATTTTCCAACCCTTAACAACACTTTCAAAATCAATCAATCAATCAATCACATTTTATTTGTATAGCCCATATTCACAAATTACAATTCGTCTCATATGAATTGGATTAAACAATATTTAAGAGATCCGACATCGATATGGAATTTTATTCACAAATTAGTCTTTAGATCTGTTTTGTTGTGCAACTACGTTGAAAAAAATCTTCTTAAAGTGATCAAACATTTAGAGACAAATGCTCCTTTCTTGGTCTTTAATTTATCAAATACAATTTACCTCACACATATTCTAGGAATTATAGAGACACACTATATAAACAAAAAATGTTTATCTGGTATTTTTCTGGTTACTCAACATTTCAATTCTAGAGGTATATTAATGTCTTACTCTTAATTCCTCCACAAATACGGTATCCCTGTACCACTAAAGAAATATGCTTTAGTTTTTGATGCAATCCCTTCAGGTGTTGTTCACCTTCTTAGAAACACATTGTTTTCCAATCTGTCTTTATTCAGGTTGTTACTAATGTTTGTCAAAACTCTTTTCCTCTAAAAAGAAAACAATGGTAACCATGAAATACATGGTTTACCTCAAAATGAAATTGTGTCCATTCAAAATGAAACTTCCTTTACGAGTAACTTTAGTTCTGATCTGGACTGGAAGCAACTATGGTGCCTCCCCTCTAAATATCTAATTGAAGTTCAAGGAGGTGACTTTTTGATTCATCATGTTTATCCCTCCAAACTTTTTCATTAGAGATATAAAAAGGACATTGATGTCGAGGAATCCTCCTTTTGTCAACTGGTTCCAGAAGATATCCCTCACTTATTTCGGTCTTGTCCCCACTCAGCAAGATGTCTGCACATTTCCCAATATATTGACCATGAACTCTCACTATAAACATTTTCTATTTGGTTTGGCAGCTAGTGTACGGAACCCCCTGGTATCATGTGAATAAGAAAACAAATCTGTTGCAGTATAACAAACCGTTCCCTCGGTTTAACAAATCGTTTCCTTGATTTAACTAATTCTTTCCCTTGAGTTTAACTAATCCGTGCCCTTAGTTTAGCCCTAACCCTAACCCTAACCCTAACCCATACGGGCGTGGCTTCTGCCAGGTTATGTTAACTAAGTCCAGTTTATCCTCCTAAGGTGATAATTAATGCTTTATTGTGTTGTCTCACTTGTGTTGTCTCACATGTTTCTCTGTTCAATGTTTCAACAGAGAAAAGTTCAACCATTAACCATTTGAAGTGATAGTACTATTTAATGCTCAGAGCTCCAACTTTAAATGAACTGGTTGGATCCTTGTATTTCCTTGAACGATGTTATTGCATCTTCACATGAGTGCTTTGGTCTGATGGCCCACCTGTCATGTATTGTAACATGACATAAATTATGTACTGCATTGGCAATGGGAAAAATGATAATTCAGTTCCCAAACACACACTTCTAGAAGCACATTCAATAAAGCACTCTGTTGAAATACAATTATTATGAACATGTACTTGAGTTGTTTGATTTAAATTTATCAGCTAAAGTTATGAACTGGCAAAACATTATTATTATACAAGGATCTAATAGCATGTTAAGTCATTAAGGTTTGCCTAATCTTTACCAGCTGCAACATTAAAATACAGTTTGAAGCTTATATATAAGTAATAAAAACCCTGTATTTTATAAATATAAACACATGATGATACTTCAGCCCTTATTTCATAATCTTAATGAAATTAGTTATTTTTACAGTACGAATCAGCTGCTTTTAATGAAGTGAAAGGTCTAAAAACGTCTCCCATTACTGACTATAAAGAGTAACAGTGGCAACGTTGACCACATGTAGAGTATTCATATTCATATATTACTGCACATCTTATATTAATGTGTATTTATTTTAGTCATTTTCATAAGTTTACCTTTCTAACAAATATTCTGCATTTTTCAACAACCACTGCAATATTACAAGCTTGTCTCTTTTGTCATTTCTTTTTAAGTCTTTAGTTCTTTGCTCTTGTTATGCTGCTGTGACACAACTATTTCCCAAATTGGGATCAATAAACATCTATCTATCTATCTATCTATCTATCTCTCTTTCTCTATCGATCTATCTATCTATTATTGCATTACCCAATTCTGTTTACAGATGGCGGTATAGTTCTACTAACGGCTCAGGTGAGCTTTGAGGTTGATGTTCCTCTCTATACTCCCCCCCCCCCCCCCCCCCCCAGCTGAGTCGGACTGTGTGAGCAGCACCTGTTCGTTCAGAGATGAAACCACACTTCCAACATTCACTCTACACCCTAAACATTGCAGCTGTTTATTTCACGTTTTTATGTCTTGTGGTGGAGCCCACTGTGAACTCCTACCCTGAAGTCTAGTGTGCTGTACTGTCCTACAGTGTAGTGTACTTTTTCTATGAGAAGGGGCAACCTTGGGTTCAGTAGCTGGCCCAAGGACACTATGGCCTTCACTGTACGGTCCTGTCCTGCTCTGTACCATACTGTACAGTACTGTCCTGCCCTGAAATGTTCTGAACTGTACTGAACTGTACTGTATTTATTAAAAAACAAAAACAAATTCATAATTCATTTATCTCATTAATTTGATTAATTTACCTATTCATTTATATCTCCCTATATCATTTTGTAACTCCTGTTTCAAAGGAGGATTATCAGGCTCTGATTATCCTCCTCAAACTGATTATCATAGCCACATTTATTTACGCTGTATAATCAAGAAATAAAGAAGAGTGTGTGTCTTTGTAAGAATTTTATGTTTCAGGAAAGTCAGATGAAGAAATTCCTGAAAGCTTATTTGAATTGTTTTCTTTTCTTTGCTGCTCTTTTTTCAGGTTTGACCCTCTGCAGCCCTCAGGTTGGTGTAGACAAAGAGTTTTCTCTTTCTGTAAACAGCTGTCTAGATGCAGAAGACATACATGGTGGAAGAGGAACTCAGATCCTCTACTTCAGTAAGTGAATAGCAAAAGTAGATTAAGAAAGTAGTACCATAATTGAAAGTACAGAAATGTTGGCAGCAAACTAAACTTGTGGTATTGAGAGTGAACAGACTGATTCTGTAGAAAAGTGGCTCCTATGAGTGTCAGTATTATGAGTATATATATTACTGTTTGATCAAATATCGGTTTGAAGTTCTGTTGAAATTTTAATAAAAGAAAATAAACATCAGATTTAAACAACAATCAGATAAACAACAAAGTTTGAATAACTCTTTATTTAAGCAGTGTCATTTCACAGTGACAATCTGATAAAAACACAAATTTAAATATATGCAAACTATACAAGCAGAGGTACACACATATATCACATTATTGCACACTACCCGGTTTGATTCATGATTAAGATGCTAGCTTCACAGCCATGTTTGGGATCTGTATCTTACAAAATTAATTTCTGTTGGTGTTGATCCTATTAGGATAAGATGAGAACAGAATTTGTTCAAAATGTAAAGCCAATACAATCTTATTTAGTTTGAGTTAAGAATACAGCAGTTGCTCAGGTTCATCTTCTTTGGACAGCCAGTGTTAGTAGTACTGAGGATAAGCCGGGTAGGAGCCCATGAGTTGAGTCGAGGCAGAGGGCATCATGACCCCCGGAAGGCTGCTGTACTGGTAGGAGTCCAGGGGCCGCGTGGGAACACTGGACAGGCGGGAGCTGTACTGCAGACTGTGTGGATGGACGAAGGAGGCAGCAGCCGGGGCCTCCTGCGCTGCTGCTGCTGCTGCTGAGTGGTATCTGGGGTAGGGTCCCGGCCTGTAGGACTGCAGCTCAGGATAATGCATGAACTGGGAGGCGATGTTTGCCTGGCAGGCGTGAGCCAGGGCGTCCTGCACGGTCCTCTTCAGCTTCATGCGTCTGTTCTGAAACCAGTTTCTGATCTAAGGTGCAGAAAGAAGAGGAAAGTCTCATGAGGAAAAGTTTACACCAAAGAACATTGTGAAAAATTAAGCAGTTCATCATATTCCTGGGAAATAACCACATTTAAATAAATACTAATTAATTCAAACATATTAAATTGCTATTTGTCTTGGAATTCACTAGAGTCGGCATAAAATCTAGAGGTCATGGCCTCAGTATCCACAGTGATAGCTGCTGATAACTCAAACACTGGAGACATATTAGTGACACCCTGAGGCTTGTTACCTGTTTGTCAGACAGGTTGAGCTTCTTGCAGAGTTCGGCCTTGTCCTGTGTTCCCAGGTAAGCGTTCCTCTTGAAGGCCCGCTCCAGGCTGCTGATCTGCTCCGACGTGAAGGCCGTGCGGGGTTTCCGGCCCGACGGGGGGGACGGCGGCGAGGTGGACACACAGTCAGTAAGGGCCGAGGGGGAGAGGGAGTGACACCCTTCACTCTCATACCCGGAGGTTTCCTCCTCTGTCCCACTGCTGAAACTGGCCTCTGTGACTGGAAAGAAGAATTCAACATTCAACATTAATTTTAGCCATTTAAAAAAAAAAGTTCAACTCTTCATCTTGTGGAAACACATACAAAAGTAATGTAATCTTCAATACCCACAGTTACTTGTGTAATTGAGTAAATGTAGGTACTCTGCGTCAGTGACAGCTTAAGGCCACTACTAAAAAACGTTGTTACGATTTAAGGCCCCTCTGCACTTAACAATATTCGTTATTTGTTTTAACACAAACATGTTCCGCAGAAAACTTTTATTCTAGTATTGTCATGTCATATAAATGTATTTAATCCTAAACTTCATCCTCTAACTACAGTTCAGAGATAATTATTTACCTGCACTACACATTAAAGCCATACATACAAGCTGTATCAGCTTGTTTAATAAAAATAAATATTTTTGCAATTTTTTACTTTGACTAATAACTTAAGTTATTTAACTCTATGCTACAATTCAGCATTTGAAAATAATATAACACAATTTTGAGTTTTTGTAAGTGGAAAAGACTCAACACTTCTAGTGTGTTAAAAGGAATTGTCATGAAGTGAATTTACCTTGATTGCTTTGAGAGGTTTGGTGCTGGGGTGTGCTCAGGCTGTACGCATCCAGGCTCTGACTCCTGCTCTCTTCCTGTTGCTCAGGTACATTTTCTGACTTTTGTCTGCAGTAAAAACCTGGCAGACTCTCAGAATTTGTCCCGCAGGCTGTGGTTCCAGGGGTTGGGACAGCGTCTGATCCTGCTGACTTGCTGCTCTGGGCCATCCACTCGATGGAGAAATGTCCTCTCATTGCTGCAGAGTGCTGAAGATTTGTTTCTTTCTTCCTCTAATGGAAGCAAAAAACAGTATTTCCTTTGTTTTAAATTGCAAAATCTGAAGTGTAGTTTCTGTCCAGAGTGCAGGGGAGAATCTCAGGATGGTCAGTCAGTGCTGGTGGCAAAGGAGTTGTAGCTGCCTCTTCCTGGCAGCCTGTCTGTACTTATAGGGGACATCCCACCTCATCTCAAACTCTCTCAGCCCCAAAGATCAAAGCATGCATCCTCACTTCCCTCCCACCCTCCCCTCCTTTAGTTTTCACAACTGGAGTAATTAAGACGTCTCATTCAGTCTCAATGAGGCTGTTACAGCATGGCTCCAGTAAGTCTGGAAGGCCCCCCCTCCACAACATACACAAACACACACACACACAACACACACGCCCTCCTTCCTGCCTCCAAAAACAGATAATAGACACACCTCACCCCCAAACTGTCTGCATCTCTACATCCACACTGTAAATGCAAGTATGCAGTGTAGAACAGGACTACTTCTTCATCTAAAGAACTTACTTTCTCATATTATTGTATACTTGTACTGCAGCATTGCAAATATATTGTATCACTTAATGAGCTGAAGTTTTAAAGCACCAATATTGAGTAGGGCTCCAAGGTACCTGTGTTGTTTGTGCATATTTCCATGTTTCGCTCCTTTATACGTCTACTTCTCTACATTAGAAAAATATACCTCACTTTTATGTGACAGCTATAGTATTTTAAGATAAAGATATGGTATATTTAAAGCTGAAACAATAAATAAATTGACAGAAAAGCAATCGTCTTTCATTTCAATAAAGACGAGCAGCTTCTAAAATGCAAAATTGTTTGCTGTAGTAAATCGAATGTATCTAGAAAGAAAGCTGATTAGATATGTCAGGAACAGTGAAAAAAAATCGCCGGCAGACATTTGAAGACATCACCTTTGTTTTCTGAAATCTGTACTGAGGATGTTACAGCATTTTCTGCAGACAAATTGGTAAGATAATAATAAACAGTCGCAGCCGAGACTCTCGTCCCTTTCCAAGCAGACATTAATCAAATTCTTCAAATCTCCACTCAATGCTAACCTGCTCATCACACATTTAGGGGCCATAGTTACTCTAAAAATAAAAACCTCAATCAGAAAAGACTAATTTGAGCCTATGACCAACATAATGAGCTGTGAGTGGCTTAATATCATGGAAACACAATAATCCTGGATGATCCCCAGATTAAAGACCGTCTGCTGGGACGGGATATCAGTTGAGCTTTAACAATGATGGGTTTCAAGGTTGTGTGATCTCTGTTGTAACTGAGACTGATTTGCATTTGGATGGAGAAGAAGTGATCCTTCGATGACTTTAAGATGAATAACAGCTTCTAAAGTATTTTCTACTGTAAAGGATTAAAAATAAATTGCAGCAATACTATCATAAAGTAATTAAGATGTTATAACTCAAAAATAAACACAGGGAATTAATTCACAGAGCTGTATGCTCATCAAAAAAGTGTAGAAATTCAGTTCCTATAGTAAATGAAGGAAACACTACAATTAGAAACACTAATTTCTAAGTAAACATCCTCTTTTCAAAATAAGTTCACAATCATTGTACATTGCAAAAGTAAAAATACTTCTTATGATACCGAAATGGGCTCTGTCCATGTTAAATTGTTATATATTATACTAATGGATTATTATTATTGGTATAGCAATTGTTATCTCAACAGTTTGGTTATTTGCTAGCCTGTGACATAGTGTCTTGTCTGCAGCTGGAATGTTCTGGGGGAAAGTATTATATGTATTATATGTTTTCTTGTGAAACATGTGAAATTGGAGTAGCTAAAAGCATCATAAATTACAATTCAAGTACTTAATTAATTTACTCTCTTTAAGTCGGCCTACCTTGTTGTTTAAAAAACAGGCCAGGATTCAGATGGTGGAGTAGTCTGATGTTGAAATGATTGTAGAACATAAGTAGAAATCCAACACAACATCCCAAGATTTCATTAAACCATCGGTGGAGGAAGTATCTAGTTCTTCTAAGTAAAAGCATTGATACCAAAATGGGAAAATACTCCATTAAAAGTTTAAGTCCAGATTGAAAACTGCATTGAAAGTTTGAGTTTACAATCAAATGTCCCTTTTTGCTGGTACAGCATTGGATTATTATTATACATGTTGTGATGTCTATTCATGTGCGAAGTATCATGGGGCATAAAGCTAAAAAACACATATTTTTCACCTCTGGCCGTGACTTCCACACATCATCTTAACTAGTTGTCTCATTTTAGTGCCACCACTGTGTGTGTGAGTGTGGTTGGGTGTGTGGGTGTTTGTGGATCATGTTAAAGAGCTTGATAACGAGCTGAAGATGATGATCCCCCTGTGAATTGGCTCATAACATCAGCTGAGTGATGGAGTCGCGACTGTCTCCTCCGAGGACGGAGGAGGACAGGGCGCAGGCAGGCCGGCGCTGTTTTGTGTCTCAAAGGTGCTTCGGCCAAACGCATTGAGGCTTTAAAGGATTAATCGGGTCAGGCATGACCCTTCGTCCCCTTCATTGATAAGATAATGAGAGGTGCTCGGGACGCGCAGAGAGAGCGGATCCGTGGCTGCGCAGGACTATCTCCGCGCCCCCAGACGCGCTGTCTGTGCGCTGCAGTTGGAGAGGAGAGCCGCGGCGCTCTAACAGCTCATTATGGATACTGGGCCACTTCAAAGGCGCCCGGTGCTTTGATACCAACACACCCAACATGAGACGGGACACGGCCGCCACCATAAAACCCACTTCATATTGTCTTTATGGTGCGTAAAGACCTCCCCAGTAGGGGCGGAGCGCAGAGCATGACGCCGTGAGTGCTGCTCACCTGTGGATTTACAGTGCGCGCTCACTCCTCTCATGCAACTTCCCACATCCAGGCTCCTCCACTGCATCACAGACTGGGCTCATGTACAATAAAATGCTCCTGTAACTGTGACAGAAACATAAGAAAAGATATGTAACATCACCCTCTTCCTGCGTTAAATGCTGACCATGTCTTTGTACTTTTACTTATAAAAAAGTATTTTTATCACATTGTTGTACCGGTACTTTTACACGAGTCTCTGAATCTATAGCACTGTAGTTTACTTGAATATGTACATTTTTGGTTACTTTGTATATCTAACCAACAACTATGCATTTTTTTTTTACCAACAACAGTAAAACCTTCTACATACTTTAAAAAACAATAATAGTATTCTGTTTATAACATACAGTATTTTTAAGTACTCATTGTTTTGAAACTAAGTGTATTTTTGCTGACAAGCTTACATATTTCTACTTCCACAATTTCATGTCAGTGGAGAACCTTTACTTGTGTTGTATTGATACTTGTCCTTATTTGTATATTTCCGACACAGTTTTTCGGTAATCCTGAGGGGAATAAGTAATGTTTGATTGTAGGAAAATATTTGTAAACGAGTACTATCCTTTAAATGTACTCCACGGGCAAATACTTGTAGATGTTAGAAGCTACTGTCACTTTGCAGGTGAAGATTTTTCATACACAAGATATGTGAGATGATAAAATATTCTAGGTACAGACAGAGACTGTCTCAGGGTTTTCATCCCGTCTCCCAGCCTCTCGTCTGCGTCTATGTCCTCACATCAAAGAGCTGCAGTCCTGCAAGTCCCAGATCAGGATGGAGATGACGAGGTGGAGCAGGCCGACACTGATACCCATCCGCCCCGTTATACAACACACAGACGCAGACGGAGGGGCAGCGATCGAGGTGAAGGAGAGAAAACAAAATGATCAGGACCTCTTTGAACTTTTAACTGTACCAATCAACTCACTGTTGTGTGTTTCTTCTTCTTCTGTGTGTTACTGTGTGTGTCTGTCTTTTCTGACCTCGGATCAATTTGATTTGCATCAACTTATAGAAAAGGTAAATATACTGAATGAACCACTTCAGAAAATGGCCTGTTATTTGGTTACATTATAATATATACATCCCTTTAATGCTAAAGGTAAAGCTGGAGCCACTATAGCCTATTCTGCCATAAACCATTATCTATAATATCAAAATGTATTTGCTAAGTTCATTTTTTAAATCAAATCACATTTGAAACGGTCAAATAAACAATTTTACAGTTCTTGAGTAAATGTAATTGTTAAAACTTCTACTCTCACTCTGACTGAGTGCAAAGCTTTGTAACACAGGTCGTGATTTACATTGTAATTCCACTGGTTCTTACTGGTATTTAAACTTATGAGCAGTGGAGGAAAACATGACAACAGGAAACAACTGGGTAAGGGAAGGGAAGAGAAAAGGAAATACAAATGATACTCCAAAAGAACTCCCTACAAACATGGAAACAAAACTGATGTTTGGGCAAATGTTTCTATAAAGACAATTTCATAATGAGGAGTTGCACTTTTTAACTTGGTGACTGGGTGGCACGTTAATGAAGGCTATTGCTAGTTTTTTATTTTATTATTTGAAAAGATTTTCTGGAAATATGCTGAACCAAGGGTCTCTGCAAAGACTCAGCTGTCTGGATTTGTTTATTTTTGTAATGCCCTGGTCTTACATACTCAAACACAGGTCATGCCAGGTTTATCTGAAAGAAACACACGTGGACATTCTAGGTCAATCTTGATATGTGTGTGTGTGTGTGTGTGTGTGTGTGTGTAAACCCTCCTTATCCATGAAGAAGAGGTCATTCATCCTCCTCGGCCCCAGTCCCAGCCTGCTGCTGTCTGTGGGGTAATGGTCTCCTGCTGGCTTCGTCTTTGATTGGCTCCATTCAGACTCTTTCATCTCTAATGGGCCTGTTTGCTGCTCTGTTATGGACACAAACACACCTAACAACACCGCCCCTCCAGGCACTGTCATTAGACCGGAGGGAGACACATGTCCCAACACACTGGGATGCAGTGATCAGATCGCTGCTATATAGTAGCCAATATCTCCTTTGGTCTCACTGTCTTCATTTTTACAGACACTACAGTCCGTCAAACAGGAAGACATAGTTCAGTTGTTTGGGACTGCATTGGATTCATCCACATTACAACAACAAGTTGGTTCTTTTTTCATTATGAAAGAAATTCACTTTGTTTTCACTACTTTCGCGGCCACACTGAGGCAAATTCCAAACCACTGAGTTGTGTGGCAATAGGGAATTGAATCTGAATCTTGAATCTTAATGAATCAACTTTTTATTTTCTTATCATGAATAAAATTTGACTAATAAACATCCCTGAACACCTCAATTTATCCTAAAAAGTACATTCTCAATATGAACAGCAGGCTTGAGGTCTATTCAATGGAGTTGAAATGATCGTGGGAATAATCAAACTCAACCAATCTGCAGAACGTTTTATAGACTAGTGTTTGATTCCCCTGTATATAATTTTTTTTACATAAAGCAAACAAAGTCATAAAAAAAATCACCTAAAACCTTAAACAACCAAAACCAAGAGAGAGTCTGATGCTGAGTGGATTCCTCTATGCAGATCAAGGAGGTGATGACGCCTAATAATCATTGATCTCCATTGCCGGCAGTCTCCAGCAGTTGCCCGCCCCGTCTGTAACACAGTCAGTTAAGGTCTCTTCCCCTGTCCTATTGATCCCTATCAACCTCATCAAAGGCTCCCTGGGCTTTGATGGGGCCAGTGGGACTGGTCCCGGTGGACGAGCAGGCGCTTCGACTCCCCATATCAAATGGGGGAAGATGGTGGGATGGAGTGATGGAGGGGAGGCATGTTTTAACACTGTGAAATTTAAATTTCTCTCTAAATGCTGGAGGCAGTTACACACCTGAGGGTTCATACATTTTACTGCAGGTGCTGGTGAATAGCCATTCTTACTTTGACAGTCCTTATACAAGCATAACTAAATGACAGTGAACAGAAACCTAAAATGTAAATCGACGCCTGACTTACAGTACATGAGGGAATGTTTGTGTTTGCGGATGATGTCATATTGCTTTACATGTCTGATTTGTGAAACTTTACTCTTATCTGGCAGTGTTTTTGAGTGGTTGTGCGATATGCATTGTCAGGCGTGTTAGTGAGGACAGAGATCATTTCTTATTTGGAGGAAAATATAGATTTTGAGGAAAATGAAACAAACATATTTATCTAAAACCATTTTCAGACTTTACCCGCAGTTTGCCTTCACACAGCGCAGCGGGAGGTTCTCTGCACAGACGCGTTCACGACAGCATCAAATCCTCCACATTATTCAGGTGAAAGGTGGAGCTGCCGGGTGCGGCAGGCGGAGGCCGGAAGTGATGTATTTACTCCGCTGTGGAGATCACGTGATTTTTTTTTTTAGAACACACAGACTCTCCCTGTTATCAACTAAAACTCTCTTTTCATCTTCGTCAGTGTCTTCAATGTGTGTATCATTGCGTTTTCAACAGGATATTTTTATATATATATATTTTTTGCATCTGTTACATGTTAGAAGCGTCATCAACCTGCCCCCCTACTCCCGGGGAATCCAGGGGGGGATCCCCTGCTGTGTTGAATGCAGGACTTTTACTTGCAAACATGGTTCCCATACTGCTTATTTGTCTCTTATGTCACTTACTCTTTTCAGTATCACAGTATCACTCTTGGCTTTTCTTTGTGTGGGTAAATTAACTCTGGTTTGGTTAGAGGAAGAGATGTGTAGAATGTTTTCAGTTCTATTCTATAAGCAAAGCAGATGGGATCAGGTCCTGCATCCCCACTTGAATCAATTTACATTTACGCACAAACTACATCCTATTTCCTCTCTGTTCTCACAGGGGCCAGACTTGAGGTCTCCTTGCAGCACGACGTTGCTCTCCTCTCTTCTTGTCCCCCAGAAACTTTTGCTTCACACATATGGTGTCAAAAGCAGAGACGTGTCAATGGTGATTTACAGACTTAGAACTTTCTTCTCCAGCTACGTTTCTTCAAACCACAGACTCAACACATAGTTCATAAAGGTTAACTGTTCAACATTTGAAAAAAATCTATATTCTGTTCTTCAGTGTATATATTATATGAAATGTGTGCACATGTCACAGAGTGGACATGAGAGGAGAGGGAAGTGTGAGCACCAACACAGTCTTTGATCCTAAACTGGTATTTAGAGGTTAATGAGGCTGTTAGGAAGAGGTGAAGGAAACGCCTCTGAGTTCACACATCACTTAACACACACACACACACACGGGAAATGTATCTGGAGCCCCTAACAGGCCACAACTCTAAATGAGGATCTCTGTTATTTAAAACAAACAGGGCAAGAATGTATCAGAGGGATTATCTACATTATTTGAGCAGGATTTAACACAAGTCAAACAAATACATGTAAGGAAGCACTCACACACCAATATAACAGTCTTCAAAATGATTCATTACAAGTCCTGCATTCAGAACCGTATTAGCGCAAAATTACAGAACTATTCTCGGCACAGTATCAAAGTAAAAGTATTTAAGAAAGTAAAACGGACCAGATTGTGATTTCTGAGTCGTCAGTACTTCTGAATAATTTTACTGTTAAAGCTGCTTTTAACTACATTTTATATACATTTATTTCCTTTTTATATACAGTAATACGTTTTGTCTAATGTTCCATTTTAGTAATTTACCTGAGTATTTTCATTTTATGCAATTTAATACATCTACTCTACTGCATTTCCAAGGAAATTAGTTCTCACCTGTAACCGTCCACTTCTAAAAACTTTTATGATAGTAGTCAAATCATATCTTCACAAAATAAAGCAAAATCTGAGAATAGTCCAATAAAGTGTGTGTTTCAGAAATGTTGTTCTTCGTTCTTCTCCCATTAATCATGTCAGATTTATCTGGTGACCCTATGGCCGGTCCCAACCCCTTGGTTGGGAACCACTGGACATCACTTTCCAACTAAATATAAAGCAGTTTAAGTATCTCCACATGGAGCAGCTACAATAATAAAATGTAGCTGAAGAATTGTCTCTCTCATTTAACTGAAGAAATAATTTTATTGCTGATACTTAAATGTCTGTTGTACTTATAAATGAATATTTTTACATTATGCTACCAGGGCTCTTACTTGAGTAAGCTTTTTATAGTTCTAACCACCTTATACACAGTTAGCTGGTCTAGTCAGTGGGGCACACATGTATCACCAGGCCTGATATTCAACTCCCTTATCAGCTCTATATGCAAACGTCATATACTGTTCTGATCCGAGAGATAGAGAGTGTGGAGCCAAGATGAGCTGAGTGGATCAATATGATGCATGCAGCACTACAATCAAATTCATTATCAATTCATTCCACTAACCACAACTGGTTCGAACCCTGTCTCCCCCCAAGGGGCCAAAATACTGAATCCCAAATCGCTCCTGACAGTGTCTGAGTGATATGTGATAGAGAAAGTGCTGCCTGGCACTGTATGAATGTGTGTGGGAATGGGTGGATGGAAAACCCTCAAAGTGCAAAACACTTTGAGTGTTCATCAAAACTAGAGCATTGCAAAAATATAAATGCAGACCATCAGAAGACATCAGCTGAGTAGGTGTTAGGAATTCAATATTTTAGCTGTTGTGTGGGTCTGACTTTACTATTTGCAATAAAGACAGGAGGGGGGGTCTTGAGCAGTTTGAGCCAGATATAAGGCCTTTATACAAATGATTTATAAATAACCCTTACTGCATAGTGTTAATAATGAATCTTATAATTGTTCAGAATTCTAACTTTTGGTATTAAACCATTATTCCCGTAGATTCATTCACATCACATATATTTCATGCAGCTGTCTGATAAGTTCTGGAGGTCGGACAGAGTGACTTTGTTGACATTGTTTTGTTTCGTTGTTTTGGTTTCGAGGATCCTAATGTTTGCAACAACAGGACATTGTTTGGATATAGCAGGAACATCATATTCCTTTCTCCAATGGCCCACATGGCATCAGCTGTGTCAAGGCCTTTCATGAATTGAACATTTTGCTTAGCAACTATCAGAGTAGTAGTAGCCTCACGGGAGAGCGGCTTCTTGTCACTTCCTGGATTCCTTGACAAGAGGCGGTGGACTACAGCTTTGGACCAATAAGGGAGAACCAAATTGATTTGCGGTGACTCCCCTTCTATCTTTCATAACCAATCATAATAAATCTACTGTTATAATTATATCAAACCCCTTTTGTTCTGGGCCATTATTAACTACCTATTGCTAACTGATTTAGCATAGGCTGTGATAATTGTCCATAGCTATGCTGTTCAACTTTCCTTGCATCTCAATAAATACCTAAATTGGACCAGTCCGGCTCATCTCTTATTTAGGATAAACCAACACGCCTGACATAGGCGGTCCTTCAATGTCACGTTCGCATTAATGTGCCCACTGCTAAAAGAATATGGACACATTGATCCCAGAAGACCTCTGAGTGCGGTGTCGCTGATAGGATCACACCTGAACTTAGAGCTGTCCACTTGTGATGAGATCACTCAGGAGTCAGGACAGATGTTGATACCAGGTCTGAACGGAGCCACTGGGGTCATGAGAAGATAAAGGGGAGAGCAAAGGAGAAAAAGCTAAGTTCTAATACAGAAATGTATCGACAGATTTTTAACTTTGGATTTGTTTAGTGAATATTAGACAATTTGACCCATTTCAACCTAGAAAACTTTGATTAAAAGCTACAATGTGAGAATGTCAAAAGTAAGCAACACAGTTTAACAAATCTGAATCATGCCAACAGGCCCCAACTAGACACCAGTCTGGTTTGATTTAAACATTTTATAAGCTCATTCATTTTTTTTTATGTTAAACTCTAATCCGAAACATCCCTGTAGCTGTCATAAATAGATGACGTAAGGTAAAAAAGTGCAGTATTCTCCTGTGAACTAGTACTTCCTCCTGTACTTGAGTGAATGCTTCGCTCACTGAGGTCTCACAAGGCGTCTCTGCTCTGCACAGCTGTGTGGTTTTATTTTCAGTGACTGGAACAGATAAGCCGACGAGGACGTTATAGAATACAGGTCACTGGAGCACAGGTGTGAACCATAGACTGTATATATGGTGTGAACGTGCATTTTCACTCTTGTTCTTTTGACACGGGCACAAAGCAACATAACGTAGAACATGCCCTGCTGTGCGTGAGGTGATAGATTGTAAAGAAACACGAGGGAGGAAACAAACGTGAAATCAAATATAACACGATTTTGTCAAGTTAACCTTTTGTACAATGCCTTCTTCTTTCATTACATCACTGTGCTCTTTCCATGCTCTTCTTTTGTTAACTAGATGCACAACGACAAATTTAATCCCATCACTCTATATCTGTGAATAAAAGATCAGGTGGTTTCTGTGGTTTAAGGAATTGGAACTAATTGGAGCTTAAGCAAATGAAAGATAAATTCCTCAGATCAGTGTAGTCTTGGCCAGGATGGATGGAGAGTCAGTCCATAACATAGAAAAATTGATGGTTCACACAGGTCAATTCTTTAACACTTTTGTTTTCCTCTTACTTTTATTCTAGCGCCACCTTGAGGTTCACATTTGTGGTCTTTTCACAGGATTTCCTGACAATCCTTTAAATATCCCAGTGAAACAGAAGTCAGAGCTGATGCTTCTTCATATTAATGTATGTCCAGTAAAAAAACGCGCAGCTATGGAGGGAATTGTGGAGGTCACTGATTGGTCTTTACAGTCGCCAATAGAGCTGGATGTGTGACATGTCACAAAAAGCATTAGCTCCTCACAGAACGTCATGATGGGAAACATGTTCTCTGTTTGAGGACTTTTCACTACCACCTAAAGATTTACTTGATGAGTTGGACAGCAGAGTTCTCTGTGAGCTGGTTGCTCACTGACAGAATTTAGAGATAAAGGAGTTGAAAATTGCAGACAGTCATTGGATGCAAGATGAGTAAACGCTCCTGAGTGGACACAGTCATGAGAGATTAAGATGTAAAGAAGTTCTGATGCTGGATTTATAACAAGGGATTAATAAACAATTAATAATAATAACTTTGTTTGTATATCAGGGGCGGTGTGGCCAAGGGGGTAGAGCGGGCGTTCTCCAACATGAAGGTTGCCGGTTCAATCCCCACTCTTCCCCATCTGCATGCCGAAGTGTCCTTGGCAAGATACTGAACCCCTAAATGGCCCCTCATAAATGTTGAGTGTACTAACAATGTAAGTCGCTTTGGACAAAAGCGTCAGCTAAATAACATGTAATGTAATGTAATGTAATATCACTTACTTGAACAAGGTTACAAAGTGCTTCACACAAAAGTCCAATGCAAAAATGAAGAATCGATTATATTAAAAGATATTCTGTTTAGTTCACATTAAGAGCCTTCTCATTACATAATGAGGTCGAGCCCTTTAGTTTGTAGAGAAAACCCAACAGTCCCCACAATGAGCAACACAGGGATGGCGGATGCAATCTGGGAATATGCATTTTTTTGGTGATGGGGCCTTTAAGGCTGAGTTTATTAATCATTTATATATCCATATAATCAGAGCAAAAGCAGATTGCAAGGGTCAGTGTATAGAAAATAATTCACATTCTATGAGACACTCATATGACAGAGGTGGAAGTAAATGGTTGATTTTAGCACGTTTAGCTAAAACTAGCAGCTGTGATAAACCGTGCGTCAGGAAGGTCATGAAGATGGGTTTCGTTTACAGGTGTGGATTAACTGTATGACCATTTTGTGGGATGCAGCGTGTCGTACACTCTTACTAGTAGGTGTGCTTAGCGCTGACCACTTGTGATCCGATCCCTCAGGTTGGATGTTAACGCCAGGTCTGAACGGGGTCAATGAGAGGAGTGACCATGGCAACGAGACACAATAACTGCTGTAAAATTCCGCCTCATAGTACAACAAACGTACAGTTTTCTGGCATCTGATTTACCCCCCCCCTGCTCTTCCAACCCATCTGAAGGCTACATTAACCTTTCCTTCTCCAGGTGATAATCCTCACATGGTACCTGCTTGGCCCTCCTACTGCAGATTCTCCTCAGGTCCCCTCAGGCGTTTCTCTCTGATGGAGGAATGAACTCTAGGCCGAGATGAGCAAATATCTCTTCCTCTGATGTGGCTTTAAGATACCTCTTCTGTGAGAAAGAGGGAGAACAGACAGGAAGACAATGAAGGCAAAACATCAGCCTGATTTATTGACTTCACATAGCTTGGATTTGTAAATCTTTCTTGATTTAAAAGTAGTACAACAAATCAGCTCAAAAGTAGGAGTGGGAAGACGTTTATATACCTGTGTGTTGTCATATAGAGCATGGCTGTTTAGAGACATGGCCTTTTCCTGTCCAGCCCAACGTCGCAGGTCTCTCTCAAACAACTGCAGGTCAGTTTAAATATTTAGAAAGAGAAAGGCAGCAGTCGTACAGTTAGAAACGTCTGAAGCTATTAAACGGTCACCTTGGATCCCGTCCAGCCGAGCAGAGCAAAAGCAAACTGGCTGAAAGGAGAAACCACTAGGTCCACTCTCACAGCTCTCCACGGCTTGTGTCCTGCAGGTTTTAGTCCTCCATCTTCACAGGATCTCTGTTCGTCGGCGTGAATCTGACTCTGTGAAGTATGATCCGTCTGTAGAATCGAGTCATCAACTTGTATGTGCGTGTGGTCTCCAACACTGCAGGGGCCCTCTACTGTATTCTGTAATCCAGTTTCTCTCTGTGTCTCTGGCTGTTTTGTTTCCCGTTTCACCTCCTTGGCCAGTTTGAAGATGGAGAAACACCTCTCAAAGCGGTCCATGTTGGAGGCAATTCGAGCAGGGCCGTCCTTCGACTCCAGGTAAGAGTTTCTCGTTGTTTTCTGGTAGAGCAGGAAACCCTGGAGAGACAGACAAGTACTCAGGTAGAAAAAGACAGAGGCCTAACTCTGGACAAACGAAGGCAAGAGGCTGAGGGACTTTACATGTGACTCCAGCCAGGACACCACTTTAGACATCAGTCCCTCCTCCCTGCCTTCCTCTGGGTGGGTTATGAGGAAGTCAACATCATGACCCGTCAGTTTTCCTCTAAAAAAAGGAGTCAGTGGAAACATTTCAATGAAACTGCAACAGTAGAGAATCAGGACTCTTCTGGAGAGTGTAACGATGCTGTAGGTTAACGTGATGGCCACCAGTGTTAATTTCAGCTTTAGAACTGTCAAGTTGCCAGTTGAAGACTTTATCCATTATTATCAAAATGTGCATTTATTATAAGTAGAAGATAGTAAGTCATTTTGAAACATAACTTTTAGCTTCCACCCACTGTTAGTGAAGTTCTTGATCTGTGTCTTTCTCCTTCACATTTTCCTTTTAGTGATAAACCAACTTCTCACCTCAGTCAAGCTTAAACACGTTTTACTGATATTTTGAGTTTTATTTTCCTCAATTTCCCAAAGATTCCAAACACACATTGAAAATATGCATGAAAACCAGTGCATGGAAACACATATAGTCTATGGGTTAATGAGTAGGAGTTTACTGCTGGAACCAGGCAAACCTACTATTGATATACACCACCATCTCACAACTCTATGTAAATCAATGTGTCGCATTTACCTTTATCTGAATCTTCTAGAGGAAGATATCTTGTGTTTTCTTTTCATTAGATAACATTGGCTGTTTTTTGTTGTATAGACCCTCTGCAGGTGCCAATAGTAAAACACAACTGACATCTAGCTCAATGTTGACTGTTAATCTGCATTGATTGAAAGAGTAAAGCCTGCACACTTACCACAAACCAATAATTATGGATTCGTTTAGTTAGTGGACAATGTCTCAGACCTCATCAGATCTTCACCAGGTCAAAAAGACACTGAAACTGACCTGATATAAATCTGACTGGCATTGAAAGTAAAATAATGACATCTTGAGAATGTCCGATGTCACATGAACAACAGCACAGATTATCCCGGGGGTTCAAGTGAGGGGTGCTGCAGCAGGCAGAATGCAGGACGTTACATATTCATCCTGCTGTGGAGATCACTTGTTCCTGTTTACAGCACATCGACACTGGCATCGGCCCTTATCAACACAAGCTTCACCAACCAAGTTGAATCCTGTGGAGGATCTGCTACTGTGTTTTTACTATACTGTGTAAACACTATAGAAAGTCTGTAGGCTCTCACTTGGACACACAGCCCCTCCAAGTTCAGTGCACGTCTGAAAGCAGCTTACTTTGGTGGTTTGGAGTTTATGTGCAGTTACTTTCCACCTGTGCCTTCTTTTATTCTGTATAGTTGGATTTCCTGATAAGCACATATGTGTAGCAGCTTGGTATGAAGGCCCTGTCCTCAGTCTTTTTATGAAGATGTCATCTGTCCCACTGCCTGCTAGTGTTTGCCCTTTTACCTCCTGAATCCTCCCGTCAGAGTAATCTGTGCTCCTGGTAACACAGAAACGACGGCTTTGGCCACGATCTCTTCAACAGCGTCAGCCTCCGCCTTAGAGACCGGCTGATTGAGGTCGTCATAGTGCTCCACACCTGACAGAAAACAAGGTGTTCATTCAGACAGAATCTAGACTCAATAAAGTACAAATGTACACACAAGTGCCTAGACACACACCTGCTTTTTGGGTTCGATTGAGGGAGTGTCCTGAATCCCGTAACTGGTGAAGAGTGTGTATCCCTTCTCGGATCCATCGGTCTGCTGTTTTAGCTCCGACTCCAAAAACACCTGTTAAAACCTGAAATACAGTTTTAGCGTTAACCTCAGAAATCAGTTGAAGGCAGCAGCAGTATCCAAATAGCTTCACACAATGGAGATGATAAACAAGCGATTGAAGTGAGAGACAGTAAATATATTCAACATTTAACATTTAATAATATTATGTGAGCCTACACGTATCTTAATGTAGATAACCAAGAAGATACATTTAATTATTTATATTTACTTATTTTTAAATTACACAACTTAAGTATACTGGAATGCAACTCTATGATTAAGTGACTGAGTACATTTAATTTGGTACTGTACTGTTTTGTACTTTGTGTCAATGTTCCCCAGACATTTAGGCTTGTGGACCCTTATAATGAAGTGTGGATCATTTGATGCTGATCACTCAAACAGTTCCTGGAAATACAAGGTCCCTGCTAGTTGTATGGAGGGGAATGTGATATCTTGGTCCTCAGGAGATCACATATCCTCATAACAGAAACCTAAATAACAGATGATTTGGTGATATCACAGTTACCTGCAGACATAATATGTCCCTCATGAAACCCAAAATATCATAAGACTCCACTTCACTAGCTGATTTATTGAACTGTGAAGATTGATGAAAAGGAATGAAAACAGATGCGTGGACTAAAGGGACAGACGGAAGATCACAATATTCCCCTGATTTATATGTTAGGAGAGATAACAACTGTTAGTACCAAGTGAAACCTGGTTATGAGGAAATGAGGGTGGTATTTACAACATTTCAGGAGATAAGAATTTATGTATTTTCTTCTCGGGGTCCCTTAGAGGCTGGAAACCACTGTGGTAGATCATGAAATATATAAATTGCTGCCGAAACTTTATGAGCAAAAAAGTCCACAAACCTTTCGAGCTTTATACCGCTCACAGTGCTTCATAGATTCCACCTCACTAGATGCTCCATTATCCAAAATCTCCTATAAGAACGGAGAATGAGACGGGATATTCTTAGATCATCTTTACATGTTTTTATTAAACAGCCAAAAGTAGATTTCACTCACTTTGATGACTCTCAGTGAATGTCCTCCGAGACAGGGCAGCCCTCTGAGCTGCGTCATGCACGTCAATGGTTTAGGGAGGGCCTTCAACACGGCGGCCGCCCGGCGAAAAGCAACACCTCGCCCTTCCTGGTCACAGAGCTCAGCGTTTTCAGCCAGGAGGGACAAAGCATCCTGAGAGCGAGATTGGATTTATACTGTGTGATTTCTTTTCTGTCAGGGTCGGTTCAAGGTGTAACAAATGTGATTTGAGTTTGGTGACATACGGTGAGAAGGCTGTTATTGTCGTCCGGAGTGGTTCTTCTCTGACAGGCGTAGCTGGGCACCGAGAACACCATAACCTCTGCGTCATCAACCTGCTGCTGCTGAATAATATACAGGGATTAAAGAGTCGTGCAGTTCAAGATCTGCATTCAGCAGTTCGAGTTGTGACAGATGTGCCTCTAATATATTAGTTCAAACACTATCTATAATTCAATTACACTTTTTTATTTTAAAACTGCAAAAAACATTTGATGTTGCTGGATAATTCACAGGGGTCGTGAACATTTATAACAATAACCATAATAACAATAATTTGGATTATTTTGTTTATTAGTAATTGTAGTAGTGGTAGTAGTAGTATTATACGAATTACTACAGATAGCCCATCAAGTAAGAAATAGTGATCCTACATTATTCACTATCAAAATCACAAAATTATCAAGTTTATTTATAAATATGGAAAGAGCTATAATTAAAAGAAGAGAAATTAGTATATAAGTAGTTAACTTCGTACAGGACACCAGTGTATATATTATACTGTCAGGTACTATTCTAAACATGTAATACAGAAGCAGAATGTCCCTCACATACTGCCGCCAAGGCCCAAAATTTCAATCAAGCTGCACCAAATTACACACACTCAAGATCCATGAATTATTCCCTGGGAAACCAGTTTAGATGTAAAAAATAATTCTAGTAAATATAACAGGTTATTCCCTTAGCTATTCTTCACACTTCCACCAATTTTTTTAGTAATCTCTGCTTAGGTTTTGCATAATCTTGATAACAAACAAGCAAATATACAAACCAACATGCATACAAACCTTTGCAGAGAGGTAATAGTTAAGAAAATATTAAAAAACTTGACTACTAAGTGTTATTCTGAGAAGTTTGACACATTAGCCAAGATTTCCTCCACTGAGAGAATTTATGAATACAAGGCTCAGAAAAGCAGCAGTGATTCTTGTTGTAGAGTGAAATGTACCTGTAGCTTGTGTCTGTCCAGGATTGGAACAGGATGGCCTGCGTGCATGCTCTCGGTGAACCAGCTGATGTCAAGCAGGTGAAGCGGAGCTCGGCCCTGAGCCGTGTGCTGTGAGTCCAGCCACGTCCTGACCTCATCTCCAGAGTTGTTTTCAGAAATGACATGTGTGATGCTTTGACTGTGAAGAAACAATGTTTAACACAACACCTAATGTAATGCACAGGCTAAACATGACAGACATACCCAATAAAGCTGAAAACTTTAGTCCATTGATCAATTTGTGGATCAAGTATTAACATAAAAGCAATTTATTCTGTTCTATTATCAAGGTAAGTTTAATTTAATTTAGTAAATGTAGTATATTCCCTTAGCTAATAGATATCCATAGCACAGTTACAAACCATAAATGGTATGTTAATATCCAGCTAATGATTCTTTCTAGCATAGGTATAGATCATAATGAGATGTTAATATCTTAAGGCACCTTGAATCTTAAGTTCAGACATTTAAGTATTATCTCCAGATGTGTTCAGTATGTTTCTCCTTGTTTTAACTATCCTTGAACTGCCTATGGAATAATAAGAGGAGAGATGGTTTTCAGCAGGTCCTTAAATCTTAAGGTACGACACATTCCCAAATTTAGGCAGAAGGCCCGGTTGTGTGACGTCATTTTGTGGTAAACAACTCCCCTATAAAACGCCTTACCTTGCAGAGTCAAATCAGATTTTCACTATTCGGTTTGTGTGTTATCTCCGAGTTTTCTAGAAACTCGTCCTGACCTGTAATACTCTTGTGTAATAAACATTATACTTGTAAGTACTGGGTCCACTGAGAATTTCTTCAACACGACTTCGACAAGACACTACTGATGGAAAGATACGATAGATTGGCGTCACGACAGAGACGAGCTGTAACCTGCTGCACCTCCAACAGCTTCAAGCGGTGAGGATTTTCTCATTTTGACTGAACGCTGGCTCGTTCATTGTTGCTGTTCTATTTTTGCTGCAAGGTCTCACCGTTAAAAAAAAAAAAAACTGTTTTTGGGGATGTGTCTTGTTGTGTTGATGTCTGAGGAAAAGATCTGTGCTAAATTTGACTTTATTTGCGAAGTATACGTCGCAAATAAAGGGGGGGAATGTGTAACAGTTAAAAAGGACTGAAATAAGGAAAAGGACATAGTTTAGAATAGCTTAAATTGTAAAGATGAGGTGGCCATCTGTGCAGAATTAAGAAAAATGGTACCTCAGTTTCTTAATGGTAAGTCGCGGTAATTCCATTGTATTACAATCTAACGCTAAGGCATAGACAGGAATTGAGTTATAGAGAAAAATTGGGACAACCTGGGCCCAGGTCAATTTTGAATAAATAAATAAATGTAAAGTTGTAAGAAACAAGGAAAATAAGATTAAGGAATTGATCAATGAGCCGCAGAATCTGGATAGTCAAGCCCTCAGTGAAGGAGCTAAGTAGAATGGGCCTGAGTTTAAATAACTGGGGAAGTAGACATTTCGATGCATGCTCCCACTCTGACATTTGTTGACGAACAGTGTCTGATGCAGCCTCTCATCGGATGATTTACATCTCAAAAGGTAGCAAAAATTAAGATAATGAAAATAAGGAAAAAGCGGCGAAGAGCATGCTCCGTGGTTTGTCTGTCTGTTGGTCTTGAGAATGGCTGTGCGTCTGTTTACAGGGGGCCTTGGAGATGTGTGTGTAAGTGGTCTGTGTGTGTGTGTGTGTGTGTGAGAAAAAGAAAAAAAGGCAGAAGGGATATGCTGTGTAACTGTGAAATTATTTTTGAAATAAGTGCTGTTTGTGTTTTTGAATTGAAATTTGCAGTGTTTTCTTTGGATGTGTGTGTGTATTTTGTTGTCTCCCGGTCAAGAATTGAATAAATTTAACTGATATATATATGAGAGGACTGATAAAATGATGAGCCTCGTAATAACACAATGAGCTCCTACTAAGGGGACTTTTGAACTAGTGGTTTAATGATACCATGAGCTGCCTTTATAGCAGACGTTACCAAACGATGAGCCTCAATCGGAGGACTTAATTTTAATATCAACATTTTTCATGAGCTGCCCTTATAGCAGACGTAAGAAAATTATGAGCCTCATTAGAAGGACTTAAATAAATATAACCACACATTTCATTCCCACAACGGTTTGCAGTTTTTCTCCAAATGCTGTGATAGTTGGTGTAC
Source organism: Pleuronectes platessa (assembly GCF_947347685.1). Classification (NCBI taxonomy): domain Eukaryota; kingdom Metazoa; phylum Chordata; class Actinopteri; order Pleuronectiformes; family Pleuronectidae; genus Pleuronectes; species Pleuronectes platessa. Next base: position 2,787,480 of record NC_070644.1, on the reverse strand, counting down.
GTTGGTCTGGGGGAGCTTGCCCTCATTGCTGTGGTGTGTGTGGGTCTTTGTGTCTACATGAATATCCCACTGCATCTTTCCTGTTGGAGCAAAAGGTTTTTTTATTGTGATTTACATTTTCTTCAAGTCCATGGACAGACTCGCACATTTTAAAGAACTCTCTCTCTTTTTCTCGCACACGCAATAAAGATAAAGTGTGGGGAAAGAGTTCTATGAACTCCTTTTAACAAATAATGGGAACTACATGTATGCACTTTGCAACAGAGATCTAAATAGACTCTCAAAACAGAGGAGAGAGAGTTGTCTAAAGTGATTAGGCAACTGTAACATTTGTTTAAATGTTAAAAGAGCTTTGACAATTGAACGGGGAGTCCCTGAAGGGGAACAGGGACTGAGTGGAGTTTTTCCTGTTTTAAATTGGGAAGTATATGATTCTTGCTTGACTTGAAAGGGGAGTCACTGAGGGGGAGCAGGGACTGAAAGGAGTTTTTCCTCGGACCTCTCCTCGGCTCCCCTGAGAGAAAGCATCTGTTCAGAAATAGGGGAGTATACATCCTCTAAGCATGAAGAGGGATTTTCAAGGTCCCCTCTCTATAATTTACAGAAGAAGAGTTTAAAAAATAATTCTTTAATGGGGTTTAAGCCAAAAAGACAATTTGTTTATTTGACTGTTTGTGGGAAAGGGAAATTGTGCAGACAGTATTTGCTTGCTTGATTCAGCTAGATTGAATATGTTTGTAGTTCTAAACAAAATATTTTACAGCTTGAACTGTTTGCTTCATATGGTTTTCACTAAAATTCAACAATATTTAGTTAAGGGTTTAATTTGGGTACAAATTGGGTATAACTTGACGTTTTCAAACTTTAAATACTAGATAATGAGAATTTGATAGGAGGAGAGATAAGTCATACTTTTATTTTAAGGTGATAACGTGAGGAAATTGTTTGCATTGATTAGTGCCTGCCGATATGTTTTTATAAAGAGTGTCCATATTCTACACTACGGGCTGATAAAAATAAGATTAACATGTCTGTTTTTACTCACTGGGAGTGACACGTGTGCGGTGCACAGACTGCACATGAAAATCAAACAGTTAAACTGCATTACGGAAAAAACTGTTGAGTTATTAATACAGCCGTGAATAAATAATAAACATTATACTTGTAAGTACTGGGTCCACTGAGAATTTCTTCAACACCGACTTCGACAAGACACTACTGCTGAAAAGATACTACATAAACATCTTTGAGTTGTAATTTTTTCTCCTGATATTTCTGGGAACAAAACCTTAAATAATCATCAGTAAATAAAAAAAATAGATAATAAAAGTAACCATGAGTTGCATACAAGGCGTAAGTCAATAAAATATCTCAAATTGAATAAACCTGTGTCTGAGACATATGGAGGTTGTATTGATTGTCTCAACCGATGTTTTCACCATCACCCTTCTCCAATTTAGAATTAAGATGGTCACAGGAAGATGAGGCCACAGACTATTACACAACCTGATCCAATATAGAAATTTGAGCTGTTGAGATGTTTTTTGGGACAAATTCTGATTTCAAGTTTTAGGATTTAGTGGCATCTAGTGGTGAAGTTGCATATTACAACTAACTGCATACCCCTCAGGATAGGATACAGGATACATTTATTGTCCCAAACAAATGCACACATGCACACACACACGACATGCAAGGGGGTAAATTCCCTTCCCTTCATCCTCTGTGTCCAGACATGTAGGAGAACCTTTAAGTAGCATAAATAAAGGTGAGAGGCCCTCTACAGAGCCAGTATTTTGCTCGTCTTTCCTGGCCTACTGTAGAACCATGATGGAGGACGACCTGCTCCAGAGGCAGATATAAAGGTCAAACCTTAAAGCTATTTGGCTAAAAGATGTGAAAAGGTTTTATATTGGGAACATTACTTATTTTTGCTCAAATCTACTCTAAACCAGAGCTGGAATTATGTGTCCAACAATGAGGGTGGAATCTGTTGGAAACTTTAAGGAATATGTCAGTTGTCGTCCAAAATGGGAGCTAATCTGTGTCCAGGGCTTTCAGCCTTCAGGTTAGTAGTGAAGTGATTGGAGGACATACTGAGGCTCTTATGTGTTCAGGGCCATTTCAACTTTTTACAGGTTTCTACAGAGAGAACAGGTAGTTTTATTTAATGCATCATTTAATGAATAATAGCTTTGTTAGAATGAATAATGACTGTCTGGTCCTGTCCCTTGTGAATTAAATGACTTTTATACTCTGCTTCTTTACAAAGTTCAGCTTCCATGTGTGTTGGAAATGACAAGCTACAGATATATTACTGAATATGTTGACATTCAAGGTTTAATTTGGAAAGATTCTATGATATGATGTTTTCCATATTCGCCTCTGTAGCAGATTTAAGAACTTCAATTTCCCTGGACTCCTTACCTGAACGATTCCTCCACTCGAAATCCTTTCTTTCGACCCAGCTGAGAGAGGAAAGCTCTGCGACTGGCTCCCATTTTCCTTTCCAACAGGAATAGAAAGACCTGGGGGAACTTGATTGGTGGATGATCTCCACTGCTGTCAGCCCCAATCTTCCCAGTGACTCTTCTTCGCTTCAATGGCACCATCGTTAACTCTGCAGTTAAAATACGACGTTAAACCATCAGATCACACGCTGACATTGATGCCAACAAACCTGTCAAGTCCACGTCCTGTGTAAGAAAGTAGATATTTGAATTGATTTGGGCTATTAACCCACTTTCAACGCCTCACACGCAGTCTTTTATGACGCCTGTTATTATGAATTATAAAAATTAACAATAACTTGAATCGATAGACATAAGAAATGTGGTTAGTCACTTCATTTTCTGAAAGTCTTGTAAGAGGGAGGAGAAGCAGTGCAGTTCTGTGCGAGTGAAACCGGCTGAATCTGCGGTGTCTGCCCCCACCTCAGCCTCTGATTGGTCATGTTTGGGCTTGGGGAGTTGTGATTGGTCAAAGCTAGGGCGGCGATATCGGGCTAAGCCAATTAGAAGCAGGTCAGGGGAGGACTTTTGCTACACGGCAGATACCAACAGTACACCACCAAAATAACTCCGGTTGGAAACTATGCACTATGATCCCAGAGTACCCGGTATGGAAGACAATTTCTGCCAATAAAAATATACATACAGTATAATTTACAACAAGTCATGTCAATTAACTTCTTTATTTTCCATATAATATAATCCTCACACACTGTATTACTTTGAACCATGTCTTTCCTTGTTTACAACATGAAAGGCCCCTGTATTATTTTTGTCCTAGATGTATAAAGTTCAGGAGGCATGTCTCGCTGGATGAGACTTGAAGCCTCTTGGAGCTACAACCCAACAGGAAGTCCACCATTTGAATTTATTGTGCTGATTTTGGTGCAGTTATACAGCAGTGCTGTGGCATGATGTTGAATTTAGGTGATTCTCGTTGAAACTTTATAACTGACCTCTAAATGGTTAAATCTGCACCAAACTTCATGTCTGGTAAGAGTCTTGGACTGAACACATATAAAATGCAGTCTCAGTAACAGCACCACCTTGTGGAAACAGAAAATGTGTGCTTTTACACGTTGACATCATTCCCAGCAGGTTGATATATCCACTTCAAATTTGGTCAAAAAGCATTGAGACCTTCATAAAACTTGTGAATATTGTGAGGTCAAACCAAATAATGTGTTAAGTAACTGTTTTTAAACTGTGTCGAATGCTGAAAAAACTCACCAAATTTGAAACATACGTCAGAAGGTCTAGAATCATTACTTTGATGGGGTTGTTTGGTATTTGGTAGTTGCAAGATGCCTCACTAGCAGTCACTTACAAAATTAAACAAAGTATTTCTTGCGACATGTTTCACCTAGATTGATGGAAGCTCGAATGTGTACATATCAGGTCAAAACTTAAATTCAAAAGAAGTTCTCAATTTTTTAATTTGTGTGGAAAATATAGAGCCAATACATACACAAACTCTTCAGGTTCAAATGTGTGTGGAGACAATGTATCAGTGAGCACTAAGAGAGACTTGGGATAGCTGTCATAGTTACTTCATGATTGTACATATCACGTTATTTTTCAGCTTTGTTTTCTTTGTTTTATCAGCATCTTCTTGAACATTATCCTGTGATCATGGAAACCAGACTCTAATTCCTTAAATGCACAAACAAAATTGGTCAATGAAACTATAAGAATTTGGACTTAGTTCCAGCGTGTGAGTTACTGTCTCATAGTTTCGATTTGACTTCATACCTTGTAATTGTGCTCCTAATTTTGAATAAGCAATCCCATAACTCTGACCAGGTATTTTAAAATTATAATTTCATCTATGAGGATATTGTTTATATTTCACTTACCATCTCACCAGTTTAATTCAGTAAAAAAAGAGTTGAAATAATGAGATGATAAGGTTTGAAACTTAAAAGTATTTTAATATGTATTTTTCTTACGTTTGATCTGAAGTATTTGCCAGTTAAGTTGGATAATGTCCATGTTGTACACTTTATTCACAGTCTATGGTTGTACACCGTGTTCTCTGTCCTCTCTCCTCCCACTGATCATATGATCAAACACACTTGACTCCACTTCCTCAAACTGCGCTTGTTTGTCCAGCTTGAACACGCGCACACCCACACGCACACACGGACCCTCCCCCTTGCAGCAGGAAGCAAAAGCCTCGCCGCGGACACACACCGGTAGCTGTGTGTCCATGGAGCCCGATCGGACCCGGTGTGGTGGCCGTGCTGCTCTCCTGGTCATGGGTGTGAGGAGCGGCGCCGGAAGGACGACGCCCCGCCGGCGGGGGACAGGTCTCCCCGGGGCCGCCACACTCCTCTGGCTGCTGCCGGCGCTGCTCACCTACTGGGTCAGGTGCGCGGAAAGTGCCAAACCGAGCAATATCGTGCTCATCCTCGCCGACGACCAGGACGTTCAGCTGGGGGGGATGGTGAGTTGAGTCGGATCACACATCAGTGGTTTCCATGCTCATGACACGTGTGGGATTATTGTGATCGCACCTCAAACTTCTACCTCCGCTTCCTGTCAGGTTTTAGAGTGGGTTGGAAGTCACCTACAAGTTAAGAGTCACCCTTCAGCTCAATATCCACAAACCGCAGCTGCAAATTGGGCTGTGCCAAACCAGTGCCCTCAAGAGAGGAACCTACGCAGCATGATTCATTCACAAAGACATTCAAATAGTTAAATGAAATGGAATACAGGAACAGGGATGAAAAATAAAAGTAGCAAGTAGAAGTAACCAGGAAAAAGGGAATAAATGGGAATCCAAAAGGCAGTGTAAACAACCTTATATTATATTGTTTGTGTTGTCAGCAAATGTTATAGAGGGAACTGTCCATTATGAGTATTAAGTAGTAAGTATTTGGTGTTAGCTGTAAACGGACCATTAATTGTGTCAATATGTCTTCTTGTGTCCTGAGACACTTTAACTAGCGTTTTCACAATGTTCCCTTATTTTAAAGATTACCTTGGTGATTGTTGTCTCTATTAATCCCTTTTTATTTGTTGTGTTTTCTAAAAGGAGATGTCAGAAAATAGAACAAGATTCCCAATACAATTTTTCAGATGTTTTCAAATAGCTTGTTTTGTCCAGCCAGTCCTGCAAACACAATCAGTCATCTGTCAAAAAATATAAAGAGGAAAAATATTTGTCCTTTTTTCTGTAAAATGACTAAAACGAAATATATGGCAGTTCCAGCTGCTGTGCCTAGCCTGGCTTATTGATGCCATACCTAACGCAGAGGTATGGCATCAATAAGCTAACTTAGTAAGGGATTTATTTACAATTACTCTAATTAGGCAAAGAATTGATTGAGAAAGTTTAAGAGCCATCTTGATTAGAGTACCAACAGTATGTATGAGTTCAAGAGCCATTCATTCACAAACTGTTACAAGGAGCTGGTTTTGTTCCCACGAAGGGAAAGCCTGACTCCATCTTTAACGTTGTGTCAATGCTGTGAGATATTTCACTTTGTTTGTCCATCTCTTCTTGTTTCTGTTCTGCAGACCCCGATGAAGAAAACAAGAACCTTAATAGGAGAAGCAGGAGCAACCTTTGTGAATGCCGTGAGTTCATTTACCCAATTGCTGTTTTTCACTTCCAGTTTCTCAGCTACATTCTACCGGGAAATACTCTTATAGCATTTACTTTACTCTTCTACCTTTTGCTAATTAAATATTAGGCACCTTTCAGGTCAAGAGTTTACATTAAAAAGATATACTAAATATATTGAATATAATGCATTGCTAAGAATTGACCCTGTGATTTCCCAACATGTTGGCATGTGCCTCCTTACAAAACCAATCTAGTCCAGTCTAGTCTGGTTTAGTTGGGTAAACTTGTGACATTTCTGATCCATCTGTGACATTTCTCCTCTAAACCTCTCACATGGTTTCCTTAAAATAACTGGTCACAAGGTGAAACTGGGAAACACTTATTTAAAAAGAAAAAAAGAAAACTTAATGATAGAAGAGATAGTATGTCGACATTTAGAAATACCAAGCCAAAATGTGTGAGATCGTGATACTAACTCTAAAATTATATTTATGGTATTAAGTCAAAATTACAAGATTAACCCGTTTTATAAAGAGCATGGAACAAGTGCATTAATGGTGTGTCCACATTCAAATGTGAAAAGCTGAGATGCAGACATTCACGGGTGCGGATCTCCATCATGGCAACAACATTTACAGACTCACTTCCTCTTTAGCAGTTTAGTCTACAAAATTAAATTGTGTTTGTTTTGTTGCTTTAGATGGAGCTGAATTGCAGAGCTTTTATATTCAAAAGTAGCAAACTTGGGTCTGAACATTTTATCGACCTCTGAAATAGCCAACATGTAATGCACGAAAAGAGACTAGCAGTTTGGTAAATGATTCAAAAGCCGCACACATCAACAGAAATAAAGCAAATTCTGTGTCATTTTCTGAAAAACATTGATTATAAATCTTTCTAGCAGAGAGCAGACAGTAAAAAGTCACAGTATATTGTAGAACTGTTTGAGGAGGACTCACTAATGACGAGGAATAATTCTGAAGTAGCTCAAGAGCATTAACACAGGCCAAGAAAACAGAACTTTCTAAACAGGCAGGTTTAGGACTGGCTCTGCACTAGTGTTTTAAAATGTTGATGAACCAAAAAGGTTTATTTCGCCACCCCTGTGCTCTCCTATTCTCATCTTCCTCTTATCGCTGTTCTCTCTTCCTTCTCCTCTGCAGTACACAGTCACGCCACTGTGCTGCCCCAGCAGGAGCAGCATTTTGACAGGTCGGTACCCCCACAACCACGAGGTGAGGAACAACTCTCTGACTGGGAACTGCTCCAGTCCGCAGTGGCAGAAAGGTCCCGAGTCCGAGGCCTTCCCCGTCTACCTGAGCAAACAGAAATACCAGACATTCTTCGCTGGCAAATATCTTAACCAGGTTTGAACATGCGTAAACTTGACCTTTTATTTTAGACACAGACTTCTTCCCTAGAAATCTATAACGAGCTGTAATAATTGTAAATAAGTACATGAATGGTGAATTTGTATAGCACCAAATCACCACATGCATGATCTCAAGCCATAATGTTAACTTCTTATTGGTGTAAGAGGAAATGTAGGGGATCCCCGAAGTGTGTGACATGCTAAACTGAATGTCAATTCTGCCACCAGTATGGTAAGAAAGACGCAGGAGACGTCAGCCATGTTCCTCCTGGATGGAACCATTGGCATGCATTGGTGAGTCTCAAAAACATGCAGGCTAACACACACACACGGTTTCCAGGTGTTTCTGTTGTTACAACCTTGCTATACGATTATCAGGTGGGGAACTCCCAGTACTACAACTACACACTGTCCGTCGACGGCAAAGAAGAAAAGCATGGCGACAGTTACGAGAAGGACTACCTGACGGACCTCATGGTGAGTGACCTCTATTGAGCCTGCGTTCACAAGCATCTTGTGCATTGGGGCAGCTCCACAGGGACATTAGGTCCGCAGGGACATTAGGTCCGCAGGGACATTTATGTAAAGGCCAATGTATGCTTCTCCGTTTTGACGGACACGGACAGATAGGACCGCCTTCTTTGCCGAGGGAACCTCCTCTTCGGGCTTCACGGAGAGCTCTTCGTGCAGCTCAGATTTTTCTTACTACAAGTCGGCATGGCGGAGAGCCTACGGATAGCCATTGGCTGTGATTGGTCCGCTAACGACAGCATTTCAGAACGACATAATTTCCGGACCTAAAACTTCCTGTTTCATTTCCTATATCACAATAAACCCAAACACAACTACGATTCTGCGATTAATGTGACAAGTGTGTTATGCCAGCGGAGTTGTCCGGCTGACGGTGGCTGGCTAGAGCCCTGACGGTATGTGTGTACGGTCACATACGGTTATAACGAACTTTCCACCATGCTAACTGCGGCGGTAACTGTGCAAAAACATGCTGTCACGACTTAAATTCCACTGCCATCATGCTACTGTTTCTCAAACACCGACAGGTTAGAAGACTTGGTAGTAGTTAGTATCCGAAGTCCCTGCTGACAGTGTGTGGAAGCTGGGGTGGAGCTAGCTGCTTCCGTGTAGCTTCAAGTAGTGGAATTAGCAACGCAGTTCGGAAACAAGACCGGGGAACCGCTGCGCTAAGAAACGATAACATAAGCATTTTGACCCGCTGGGTGTCACTTTATTTTATTGAGTTGCCATCGTACACTGTGTGTGTGAAAAGCAGGTAAATAATGAATGTGGACTTCTTCTGAGAACTCATGAGGTAGGCTTCTCTAAGCTTGTCTTCCGTTGCGCCACCTACTGTTCTTGCGCCCAATTGTTTTCAGCACCGGAGAACTATAAATCAAAAAGTGTCCGTCCGATCCGTCCGTCCGTAATGGACTCGGAGAAGCATACATTGGCCTTTAGACTTTATGGGAAGAAAAAGACTGTTCCCCTCCAAACGGACTGAATCAGCTGTTAAATGTCCATCAAGTTGTCTGGCAGTCAGCAGAATGAAAGGTTAATCAACAGCCAAACAGTGAATGAGAAATTGAAGAGAAGAGCTTGATGAGGTGTAGCAGCTGATAGATTTTAATGTGTCGGTTTATTTGTGCTTTAATGGAGTCGGTTTGTGTCATGGTTTCATGCAACTGCTGCGTGTCGTCCTCATCAGGTGACCCGAGCCATCTGCTCTGAGCAAAGGTTGCGAAAACTCAACTTCCCCTTGTCACCAGCACTGCTGGCTGGAGGTAACCTGCCGTAATGTCAGTGCCTTTATCAGCAAAAAAAACTGTAACAGAGCACAAAACTTAAAGAAGTACTAACAGGGAGTTTACAGTATTAAAATTTACACTGTGAGAGCTTCTGCTCTAACAGTTTATGGGTTGTGTAGGGGGTGCTCACAATGACTGTGTCTGAAATCCCCCACTCCTCACTAGATAGGCTGTTCTATGCAAAGGACTATATAGTGAGCTCATTTGCAAAAGAAAACAGGCAAGTACGTCATTGTTGCAGGATTATGAAGAAGAACGTCGGCCGGTAGAAATCCCACAATATATTTCAAATGTTTATTTTACACTTTAGTATTATTACTTTGAGGTAAAATGCACATTGAATGACCATGTTTAAATGTAGAAATCTTTCTGCCGCAGTTTGTGTTGTGATACTCTGCTCTAATTTACATTAGTGCGAGAAATCTTTTTATTTCAGACACCACAACAAACTGGCGAACTAGCTATATAGTGGACAGCATAGTGATTCGTGGGTGATTTCAGACATAGCCAAAGTAGTCCTGAATGAATGCAGGTGTATGGAGCCTCACAGTTTGATTCTCAGTGTTCCTGTAGGTTATTTAGTCGTCCCAGTTACTTATCACAAGAAGTGTGTTTGTAGGTTATCTGAGGATATAGAGAGGAAGACAAGTTCAACTGGGTTCAAATGGTTGCCGCTGATATTAATTAAAGTATAATGTTGATACCATGCTAATATTCTAATCAGCATGTACAACTGAGGATGCTGGGAATGTGATATTTATGTTTGTGTATTCTATGGATTAATCCCAAGGGGGAAATTAAAGTATTGTATTTACAAAAGTCATGTTACTCCATCCAATTATTTGTCTATATAGTTGAATGAAAACCTAAAAACTCATTAAGGGGCGGCTGTGGCTGAGGGGTAGAGTGGTCGTCCTCCAACCTGAAGGTCGGCAGTTCGATCCCCAGTCTGACCCATCTGCATGCCAAAGTGCCCTTGGGCAAGATGCTGAACCCCCGAATGGCCCCCCATAGAATAACAAAGTGCTGCGGATAGATGCACTGTATGAATGTGTGTGTGAATGGGTGAATGCAAAAACTGTACTGTAAAGCGTTTTGAGTGGTCATCAAGACTAGAAAAGCGCTTTATAAATACAAAACCATTTACCATTTACCATTAAATTCAGACAGGGTGATCCCGATTCTTCTTCTTCTGGGAACCTTGAATGTCAGCACAAAACTCCAGGGTAGTCCATCCACAAAAGCATAATGCTCGCGTAGCTTAAAAGGAATGCTCATAGATATCCTGACCTTCATGGCACTTTCACTCATAACTACTCTGATTCACTTAAAAGAAAAATCTAGAACTGAAACTAAACCAAAAGTTAAAGGAGAAAATAGTCAAAAGGAGAAATCATATCCAACCATCTTGTTAGAAGGACTTAGCAGCCAAAGTAGATTGAGCACTGAGGTATGTTAATAGCATGTTGTTTAGCAGCAAGCCAGCTGTAATTCCATGCTGTGTCCTGTGGCTCACAGGTGCCACAGTACACTGGTCTTCTTCTTGTAGCTCACTGGTTTTATTCTAATCCGGTCCTGGTTCTGTCAAACAGACATCCTGTTGTTCTCTCTGAGTTTTCCATTCACCGCTGTTTTCTGTCTTGGTTTTATTTTGCAATGCAGTTGAACCGGTCCCTTAAATTTCTGGAGGGCAGGAGCCCCTATTATCCTTTCTTCCTGATGTTGTCTCCTCCGGCTCCTCACTCCCCCTGGACGGCAGCGCCTCAGTACCAGAAGGAGTTTGCAGACGTCAAAGCTCCTCGAGACGGGAGTTTTGACAAACCAGGGAAGGTTTGTACGACGACAACGACGTCAAACAAATGGAAGTTTAATCCTTGCTTTTTAAGGTGTGATCCCAATCGTTCTGTATTTGTCTTTCTGTTTCAGGACAAACACTGGCTGCTGCGTCAACCTATCAACCCCATGCCAGATAGCTCACTGAACTATCTGGATAATGCATACAGGAAAAGGTACTTCTGTTTGTTTGTGTGCTTGTCCACCTGCTTGTCCGGTTTCTCCTCCAAAACCCATCCTCTGTTACTTTACTGCAGTAAAATACAGGATGTGAATTCAAATCACAGAAAAATGACAGCAACTGAAACAAAGAACAGGTACTCCAGAAACGTGTGAAAGGACTCCGATCGGAAACAAAAGAAAATCTGACAACATTTGAAACTTTTTAATTGCATTCAAATGACAACTGATCAGACGACCATCTCTCCTGCAGGTGGCAGACCCTGTTGTCTGTGGACGACATGGTGGAGACGCTGGTCAATAAACTCGATAGTATAAAGGAACTGGACAACACTTACATCTTCTACACCTCAGACAACGGCTACCACACAGGTCTGAGCCAGCTCCGTTTGGTCCTCGGATGCTTTAACAGCAGCGCACCTCAGTGTCTCCCTGTACTCACCTGTCTTCACTGTTCCAGGTCAGTTCTCTCTGCCCATCGATAAGAGGCAGCTGTACGAGTTTGACATCAGGATCCCGCTCTTGGTCCGTGGTCCTGGCATCAAACCGAACCAGACGCTGAAGGTCACAACACATTTGCTGCTTGCTCCTTTGCCTGTCATCTTTGGTTTGATGTATTTTCAGCATTTGATATTTCTTTTTGCGCGACTCCTTTAGGCTCCAGTACTGAATATTGACCTGGCTCCCACCATAATGGACATAGCTGGCCTCAACCTGTCCTCTGTGAATGTTGATGGGCAGTCTTTCCTTAGTCAGATGGTCAGCCGTTTTTTATTTGAATTGACATAAATGTTTTCATGAGCTGCTCTCATTTTGGAAACATTAACTGAGGTTTTCTGCCTAGGCTCCCTCACTGCGTAACGGAAGTGTACGGCCCTTTTTCCTTGTTGAATACACCGGAGAGGGACATCCCACACCAGATCCAGCGTGTCCAAAACAAGGCCCTGGAGTATCTGTATGTGCAGTGAGATATTTAAACCTGGACCACAGTGGGGGGGGGGGGGGGGCGCAGCCGTGGCACTGCACTAATCCTGTGGATGCCAATACTAAAAGAATAACAAAACCATCGTGGCAAAAATGCTTAGTTGCAACACTAACTTAAAGTATCATTCTCTCCAGCAATGTTTCCCAGACTGTGTGTGTGAAGATGCCTACAACAACACCTACGCCTGCGTCCGGACCCTCGACAGCGAAAACAACCTGCAGTACTGCGAGTTTGCCGACAGCGAGGTAGAGCGGGACTGTTTGGTATTTCTTCGTGACACAGGTGATTCTCTTTGTGAAAATGGATGTCCAACTTGGTGTTTGCTCTCCTCTGTGTCCCCAGTCGTTTGTGGAGGTGTACAACCTGACGTCAGACCCCCACCAGCTGGAGAACATTGTGAAGAAGGTGGATCCAACCGTCCTGCAGGCGATGAACCAGCGGCTCATCAAGCTGCAGTCCTGTGAGGGAGACACCTGCCGTCACATCAAGTAGCGGAGAGGCAGCAGAGCGTTTACATACTCCGAGGAAGCTGCCAAACACCCACTACTATCATACTATCATACTCGTACACCTCTTTCCCACCAAATCAGCTCAGGTTCTTAAACCTTTTACATTCAGGGTTCTTTGAACTGGATGTTACCCAGTGAACAAGCCTGCGTTTCCACATGTTTTAAGTGGAACCATTGTGATTTAGGTTCCTTCATTAGCAGAGGGCGTTGGGGGCTTGATTTGCCTCCTTCACTCTCCAATTCTGGCCAATGTTTGACACACTCACTGATGTCATCACGGTTCACGCTTTGAAACCTAAAATTGTTGGATTAATTTTTTTTGCCGAAAATGCTCCAGTTCCAAATCAGGTGTACGAATGGGAACAGAAGCCGTTCCTTGTTGGTGGAAGAGGGTACTGGTGGGAGGTGGTAGGATAAAAACTGCACAGGCCTTGTTCATGCTGCCTCACTGTTGCACAGCCACGGCTTCAGGGAACACTTCAAGAAAAGGTTATGCACTTATTTGCCTTTTTGCTGAGAGTTAGATGAGAAGATGGATAACCACAACTGGTGAGCGTATCTTTGCATAAAGTCTGGCAATATAGGGAAACAGCTCCGTCCAAAATCTCCTCTTCTACAGTTCATTGATAAACACCCAACATCTTTTTTGTTTCATTTCTGTCAAAATGACACAGCTTTTTTATGAGGGTTTGTGTGATGAGACATTGCCAGCCAAAAATTTGATTTGTTGTTTTGACACTTGGTGTATTTTTTCTTTTCAAACCCTCAACCACAAAGGGAGCAAGTGTATTGCCTTAATCTTTTTTTCCAATGACGAGTCGAATAGCCTGCTGAGCTGTGATCGTATCAATGCCTTCACGCGTGGTACTATTTTCTTCCTGGACAGGGTTAACTCCTCGTCCCATTCATTCTACTGAAATGACTCTACTACCAATCAGTCCATGCTGGCTCATGTGTACCTGTTTACTGCACTATCAATGCACTGTCTCTTTAAAGTGTTTGGAGTTCACAGTCCCATGTTAATGTTTTACCAATCGAAGATACACAAAATGTTGCCAGTATTTGTCGTTTTGGAGATTTATTGATTTAAACAGCCGGTACCTTGTAGCTCTCTCAACCAATCATCTCTTTAAAGGAATCGTCCAAAATGTTATTTCATTTAAAGCCTCCTGCATCAGCTGGTTGGCTCAGCTTATCAGAAAAGGTTGTGGAAACAGAGGGAACCAGCCGCCGTGGCACAGTCCAAAGTTAACGAAGTCCACTTACCAGCACCAGTAATACTCACTCACTTGAGCTGGGACAAAAGCCAACATAAGACAGCAACTTGTCATATAAAACATTTTTATAGCGACATATTATGAATACATTTGTGAGCTTTACAGTTGCTGGTGATTGGACAGAGCCAGGCTAGCCATTTCCCTCTGTTTCCAGTCTTTATGCTAAGCTACGCTAATTGGTGGCTGAATCTTTCGACATAACTGCAGCACACACAAGTTTTTGTAATGCAAAACGTTAGACTTCTCCCTTATGGTAAACACTTCACTGTTTCTTTGCTTTTCACAACTCTCTGAAATCATGCTTATTATTTCATGATAGATAAAATCCAATTTTGTGCCTCAGATTTAGAAATGCAGTTTATTTTAACCCTGATAGTTGTGACAATATTTTACAGTGGATTTTAGTGATATTTCTTGAGTCTTGTGGAAAAAGTGATGTTTGTTTTGTGAGGAGTCCATCAAGGGAAATTTCACATGGACTTGTGTGCCTTTTTATTTGCACTCACCAGGAACATGTGCCTTAAATGTGAATGAACTTGCACTGTGATGAAACATTACTAAAATAAAAGAAACTTTAAATGCACTGTCGTTTGTATATTTCCTACGAATCACACAGCAAATACAAAATATATACAGTACAATATATAAAGCTGCACATGTTGACGCATGTTTTAATTTATATAAATGTAATAATGCTGTCAAATGTAAGTAAAGTTTTTAAAGTGTATTTTTATTTAATTATAAATTCTATTATGGTATTTTACTAAATTGTGATTAACTTTTTATGCAGCAGCTAACACTATGGGCCCCTAGTTGAAGTTGGATGATAAGAACTTGTAGCACTACACTAGAACTAAATAAAATATAATCACATATTAATGTACAAAGATATAAAAAATGCAATGTGCTATATTGAGGGAGTTGACTGAGCATTGCATGTTTAAGAAGTGAAACGTTTTGGTTAGGAAATTTCCCTTAAAGAGAATGAATTGTTACAAATAATCACCAATCCTAGTTTTTCCATGCAGCAACAAACTATGGACCATTACATTGTATTCATTATTTGTATCTGTACTGCCCTTCACTGACCATGCACGGTGACTCCAAGGGTCAAAACATAACAATTTGGCAACACAGCAAACCAGTGATATATCATTTGGAAATTAATTATTGGCTTTAGATTGTTATATTTTCAAGCATAATGTGTCACGATACTCAAACACTTTTCTTTCATTTGGAAGCTTTAATTGAAAAAAAAAAAAAAGTCACATGGGGAAAACAGGAAACGGGTGGATACACTCATTCAGCAGGAATGGAGAAGGGAACAAAATCATACATTTATATATTGTTTTAAAGCAGATTCATCAGAGGTACTTGTACACAGCTTTCTCCTGCAGGGTCTGAATCTCTAGTTTGACGGGACATTTGTAAAAGTGCGACAGTAGTGACTCTGTGTAGCCAATTAAGAAGTAGAACTTCTGCGGCGGGAGCTTCTGTAGCATTAAAGCGCACACGATGAGCAAGTTGCCGCGTCTTTTGATCACAATCTCATTCGCCAGGCAGCCATGGAAGGTCCCGAATATGAACCTCCTTACGAACACATCCTCTACAGAGCGTTCAGCTGCTCCCTCTTCTCCCTTGAGGTTACCTGGCAGAAAAGGAAACGAGAGTTGTCCTGAGGTATAAAGTACAATACAGTACATTACATTACCATACTATACTATACTACACATCTGGTAACAGGTACTGTGATATCTGTGGTATCATCTTGCAAATACGGGATGATTTCCACATGGCATTTTTATAGTAAAACAAAGTGTTTTGTCAAAGATTAATAACTCTGCAAATAATACAGAGACAAATAAATCTAATGCTTATATTGTTAATAAATATTATAAATTATTTCTCCTTATGTGATGAATTTACGTGCATGTGTCCTTTTGTGTTGACTGTGCTGATATAACTGAAAACAAATTTCCCTCAAGGTACAATCAAGACGAAAGTTAAAAAAAATCTAGTACACAAATACTACTTCAGTTATCTCTGCATCCTGCAGAGCAATAGATATGATGTAAAGTTTATATAGTTATAAAAAGAATTGATATTCATATTGAATGTATGCTGTCATGACACTATGATGATTTCATAATGCATGATGCTTTTCATATATATTTTCTGAATAAAAATAAACCTATAAATCTTTTGACCGAAGCTCTGACTCACTGAACTGTGTAAAATTCTCATGATACCTGGCTTCTCGAACACGGGGTTCTATTGCTATACTTAACAAGAAACCTTGATATTTAAATGTTTCAAAGAAATTCAGCTTTTTAACAACTTCTTGCTGCTGAACTTGCTGAGCTTGATAATTCTCAACATAAGTTACATAGTGTAAAATCAGGCATTGGAAGCGTGGAGTCTGAAGGAAAGCAGCACCATTCTTCCTACATAACGATGCTTTATATTGCTCTCTAACAAGCTTGGTCATACTTACTGGTATGCTGCGACAACCATCCCTTGCGATGACCAATGTGATGAGGGTGAAGTGCTTGCTCATAGGTCAAAGGTTTGTCTCCTTTCCCCACTCGGATACGGGCAGCTCGATTCTGAAGATAACGCGAAAGGAAAGAGTTAAAATGTCAGGTAACACTACAGTCCAAGGCCCTGATCTAATAAAGTTTTTTTTGTTCTTATTCTTAAGTCCTGACATATTCTTCTACTTTCATCGGCTGTTTTTTTTCTTTTACCCACAGCATTTGCTTTCTCGCGGATACTCTCCCATATCACATTTCTTTGAGTTATATAAATATTTCCTTGCATGTTTTTTTGCCTCTTCCATGAACACCTCCAATTCCATGGCATTACATTTCGCTTTGCGCTTGCAGTCACTCTGCTCTCCGTAATGCTCCATGGCGGAAACCAGTGTAATGGAAAATGTTACCCTTATAACACAAATTTCTATTATCTCTGCTTATGCATAGCATTTCTACTTGTGAAACTATTAAGATGACATCAGAGCCACAAATGTGACTGTGCTTGTCTCCCCCCACCAAGACCTTGAAGAGGCCTTCAGCCTGTGTATTGGCTTGGCCAGGTGGCCTTCAGCATGTGTTTGTGTCTTATCTCCTGGGATTTAACTATTCACTCAGTTCACAAACACACAACAAACATAGTTTAACTCTTCTCACACACACACACACACACATTTCTTCACTGCATCTGCATAAAAAGCACACATCTGCAACTGCTTCTTTGTCATTCCCTCTGCAGAATGCTCATCGCACACTGTCTGACTGGCTTTGCTAGGAATAAAATCCTCTTAAAAGACGATTATTCTCGAATCTATTTCAAAAGTCTGACTGGGTCAAATTTCCATCACACCAGTAACGCACCAAAAAACTTTTAAATACTACTGCCTCTCTACCATGTTTGCACCTGTTATCATTTACACAATCATTTTCCTAGATCAGCCGCAAAATGCCCACCAACCAAATATGCGCACGCAATTTAACACTCTTTATTTGGAATCTTAGTAGTTCAGGCCCCAAATGTCTTAGGAGTACAAGATGACCTTTGTCAAGCAAACCTATGAGAAAGCTAATTAATATAGTTGGGTGCTGAGCCTTGATCTCTATTGATAATTTCAATAGAAAAAATATCCCCACATGTGACATCAGGGTTCTGCGCAGTATTTTAACTTTTCCTGGTACTGCACTTTTCTTTCTCTGAGCCAAAAACTGAGAGACTCACAACAATAATGGTGGAAAATGTTCAGTAAACCGAGAAGTAAGCCTGACTTGTTGATGCACAGAGCAAAAATATCTGTTAGCTCAGACAATCTGGTCAAAGCTCTGGATTGTATTAAGTCTGTGGAAGTTTTCAAACTGAACCTACAGGACCAAACAGCAGTTTTAAGATCAGACAGCTCCTTTGTCACTGTGGGTTTAAAGCAAATTCATGAATAGTCTGAGTTTGAGCTGCGTTCAGGGTTGCATGTTGTGAGTGAGTTACAGCTGACAGAGATGCAGATTGATGAGTTGGATTTTACAACATCTTAATGTTAAATACATTATCCAAAGTCAGAGCTTTTTAACCAGGCAAACTGCACAACAATTTAATTTGTATTTTTATGGTAATGTTGTGCTTCAAGTTAAGTTGGTTTATATTTAATGTTCTCTGTCTGTGGAGCCAACTCTGTGAAGAGACTCAAGGATCACCATCACTGCTGCTAACTGCTGTTTCTCACTGGATCATGTGTCATGGTAGCTGTCAGAGCTGTCAAAGTTGAACGTGGCTTAGAAGAAGTTGAGCAAGGCAAGAATGTGTTGCAAAAAAATTCAACTCCATACATCCTGCTAAGTCACGAATATGATCAGCTGTTACAACATGTGGAAATGTGTTTTCTGCCCCAGTGCTATGTGTGCATTGTCGATTTTATGAACGACAAACAGATCCAACTATGAGATGGTATTTTATCAGTCAACCAGAAACAATGTGAAATCTTTGTTAATGGCAACAGTTGACTATAATCTTGTGACCCACCATCAGAGTAGTTTTACCCCCCAAAAGGCATAGTAGTGTTAGCTAACAAGAAAGCAGCCTTTAATGACGTCAGTGTTTACCTTGCAGCACACTGAAGTAACATGGAGGCTTCTGCTTCCAGAGGAGCTGAATAATGATCCGGCCCTGGTTAAAGCACCCTGTAGGAAAACAGAGGGATCAAATGAGAGTAACAAATACATTGCAGTTACTACAGTGAGGACATGCAACAGCAGGTTTATAGGGTTAAACTAGGGTTTAGTAAATTGAGCTTGAGAAATGATGTCTCATATTCTCAGCGCAGAAAAGTTGGAGCAGGATACTATACCTAATGCAATCCAATACAACTATTCTGCGATTAATCTATCTGACTTTTATGATGCTTATACTGATCAGTTAATTTACACTGTCTCAGTCAAATAAAGTCAAATTTATTTCCAAACAGTTGTTGAGTAAAGTGCTTTTCTGACGGAAAATGAAAATACAAGTCTTCAGGTAAAGAAAGACTCAAATATTATTTTATTCAATGGTGAAATAATCAATTAAACTTTTTCTCAATAAAAAATATATTGTTACGGTGATAATTGTGGGAACATGTCACTTGACACATTCTCATGTTATTCAACGTGATAAAAAAAGAAAGACAGCAAGAGTGTAAAGTTGTTTCACCGTGAAGATAGCGGTTTTCAACGCCGTTAATCTAACCTTATTATCGAATAAAATCCACATTGATAAAGAAGAAATATTCTCTGAGAACGACCTCAACGTGGCACCAATTATTTAAAATCAAATGGCTGTAAAATCCACGACATAATTGATAACAATGGTAAGAAAAAATGTCATGTCATTCTCTTGGACCTGTTTTACATGTCGTTCATAAAGAAATTCAATGACATGAAATATTTGTGATGCAGTTAGAAAGAAGACAAATAAAACTGTATAAAGTAGCAGCTGATACAAGCCTCAAATGTTGTGAATTCAATCTCGGTTAATATCGCAACACATGAAGCCGACGCTGTTCGTGGTAGTGGAGGTTCATGAACTGAAATGTGCAGCTGACCTAACCTCAGTTTATAAAATGTCTACTTAGTTCCAGAGAAATATATTTCACATTAAAATACAGTTTTCCTACCAGGAGCCTCACGCTGCCTGCGCCGCTCAAGGACACCGCCATGTTTGCTGAATGTTTGTTAGCCGGATATGCTCAAAAGAGCTAATCCTGATAGCTAACTTGTTTATTCTATAATTACGCTGTTATCTTTTCAGTGGAAATTAATAACTTGGTTAAAATATAATTTGTTAAACTTTGTCCAAATAGCTAAACTGTTATTTTTCACGAAAACTCCTCCTGTAAACTGGAACTGTTTATTCTGACGTTAGGTATTTGTTTCCATCGGACGATTTGTGGAATGTACTAACCTCAAAGAGAAAAATAAAATAGCCTAGTGAAAGGGTAACCTGCGTTTAACTTGTTATGACAATTTTCTGTTCTATAAAAGTATAAAATAAAAAAATGTGTATCTATCATACTGTCTTATTTAAGCATTGTGTCGTTTCTTTTCTAAAATGTACGTAGTGAATAGGTTGTGCTTTTATACTGAAAACACAGAACCGGAAGTGTGGTTGCTGTTCTGGAAGGAGGAACACAGTCGTTAAGAAACGTCGACCAGAGCCGCGCCACTTGTTTATTTCTCCTTTTAACCTTTAACGTCTTTTGTTTTCCAACATAAATTGTCGGTAGAAGCACTTAATCGATTAAAACGCCAGAAGCCGCGATGGCGTCGCCGCTGGAGATGACGGAGATGTACGACAACGCTCTGCTGGGAATCCTGCAGCATGTTGGAAACATCCAGGACTTTCTTCAGATCTATTTTGGGTTTTTGTATCGCAAAACGGACTTTTATCGCCTCCTGTCCGGTCCCAGCGACAAGATGGGCTTCCCCCCCGGTGTGGCGGAGAAGATGGTGCTCAAGGTGAAGTTTGTTAGACAAATATTTTCCTCTGTCACCTGCTCACGTCCTCCAGCAGCCAGAATCCACAGCCTGTGAACCTGTGCTCATATCATTAGCAGGATAACTCTCTGTGTAATATAAAAGTAGACGTAAAAACACCACATGATATTTGTGAAACTCATTCATTCTCAATTTTACTTCATTTATAGTCTTTATAAAAATAGTCACGTGTACTAAAAGTAGTCATGATGCAGGAGGGCCCATATTCACAGATTCATACTAATGCAGTCATGTGTAACAATCCCTTTAGTGTTGCAGTTAACTTGGAACTACTTTATATGCCCCCCTAAAACCAACAGTAACACATCATACTCTGTTTCCCCCACAACATAGAAATACTCAAGTAGATCAATGTCGAATTTGTACTTAGTACTGTACTTGAGAAACACACATGTAATTTAATTAGGACCTGCTCATTCATTGTTATCTTCCATAACTGCTTATTGTTCCTAAATCCTACACAATTAATCGACGTTCTGATCATTTTATGAAATAAATTTGTTTGATAATAGTCAAATTCATCTGTGATTCCTCCTCAGACATTTAGGCTGTTTGAGAAGGTGGCAGATCACGACCGAGAGAGACAGCTGAGCGAGGTGCAGAAGAGAGCGGAGAGTCGATGTGTTCCTCAATCAGTTCAGGAGCTGGAGGTCGCCACTGAGCCTCAGGAGGAGACAGAGGAGCAGAGTGCCGTGGCAGAACAGACGGAGAGCTCCCCGTTGGATGCTGGGCATGTTTCAGTCCCTGCAGCCTCGGAAGCGACAGCTCCAGAGCCAGTCGGTCAGGGAGATCAGGCAGCAGCAGCCAGCACAAACTCAGCACTGCAGTGAGTAACATCCTCAAAGCTTCTTGTTTGTGTCTGCGAATGAAATCTGACTTTGTCGACTTGTCAATTGATTGAAGATGACATCAAATGTTAGTACATCTCAGTGAATGTACATGCGGTGGTCAATAAAAAGGATCTCGTCAAAGCTCCAGCAACGTGAGTGTTAGGATAGAAAGTAAATGAGTAAAGGCATTTAAGTAAACAATATGGTAAAGGTTTAATATTGATATAAGCAGATCTATAGAGCAGATGAGCATAATTGATTGTCCTCAGGTTTGTTAAATGTTTTGCTGTCTGTCAGGTGTTTGTCATTCTCTTTAAAATCACAACCTCCACTCAGGAGCAGTATCTATTGTGATGTCGACTGGCAATTCAAATGTTTAATTTATATAATGTTGGTTCAGTCCTAGTTGGATCCTTGCTCCTTCAGGCAGTGGTCAATAAAAAGCTAAAAACCCTAACCTGCCAATGTGTAAATGTAGCTGCTACAGGTGGAATCACCAGACAAATCTGAGATGATTAGTGGAAGGTGGAAGGAAGGAAAAATTATTCTGATAAACAAATTTGTATGAATTGCTTTTTCAGACTTTGTTATTATGTGAAATATAAGATCATTTAAACAGTTGTTAGATGAAACCATTTGAGAACTGTAGAGAGGAAATGTCTCTGTAGTGGAACTGAAATTGGCTTAACTGTAAACATGGTCTTTTGATAAAAATAACAAAAGTTCCCTCTGAAATGTATCGGAGTAGAAATATTAGATGACATAAAGTGATTATAAATACTAAAGCTAGTTCATCCGTGTACCCTGCCAATTTAAAGAGACATAAGAAACTTTGGGCCTCACGTTCATGAAAGATAGCAGCAGAGATGGCAGCTTCAAACACGATGTCTGTTTGTGTGTGTGTTGCATTGCAGGACTCAGGAGAAATTTCAGTGTGATCCCGACAGTTACAACGGGGCAGTTAGGGAAAACTACAGCTGGTCTCAGGACTACACTGACGTGGAGGTCCGCGTGTTTGTGCCAAAGACAGTTGTTAAAGGCAAACAGGTAAACGTAGTTATTCAACAATCCAACACACATGGCATTATGTTCTCTGTTCAATTAATGCAGGTGAGTCTGATTCATTTTCATGTGTAGGTCAGCGTTAGTCTGCAGACCAGCAGCATGCGAGTGTGTGTGAGGGACGGAGCCAAGGAGGAAACGCTGATGGAGGGAGAATTCATGCACAAGATCAACACAGAAAACACTCTGTGGAGCCTGGAACCTGGAAGCTGTGTGGTCGTGAGTAAATTTGCCACTCACGTTCACGTCCATCCTCTCTTTTTTTTTTTTTTTTTTTTCAATGACCAGCTTTTACAGCTTTAAACTCTGCTCGGCTTCCAGCTGTCACTAAACAAGACCTCAGAGGTTTGGTGGAACGCCGTGTTGAAAGGTGAGAAGGAGATCGACATCAACCAAATTAACCGGGAACGCTCCATGGCATCGGTTGACGAGGACGAGCACGCCGTGTTGGACAGACTCACGTTCGACTACCATCAGAAGCTACAGGGCAAGCCACAGAGTCATGAAATGGTGAGTACACAGCTCAACACAACCATGAGGGCTATACTAAGGCAATGTGAGAAAAGAACTAGGTTTTATGCTATGCTGTCCAACCACGTCTGGAATCAAGTGTTTTTTTGTTGTTCAAAGCCACACTTAAGGACAGAGTTTAAAGTTATATACAAACACGTTGTAAGTATTTTATAATACACTATAATGGAGTAAAAGGCATATATATGTACATTTCTAGTGTTAATTAATGTACCATGTTTGTCATTTTCTTCTATGAAAACATATTTGATATTACAGTATTAGTGTTTTATACCATTTGTGTCAAACATAACCTGGAGAAGTGATAGTTGCTATACAGATTTATTTAGAAACACTTACATCTGCTTGGAACTACGTTATAGTGTGTTAAACCTCTTTCACACCAATATCTACAGTTAAATGTGGATATTTATAATCTCACTAAATGCCACTAAATAGGTGATTGACTCCTTTCCCACTGCCAGTAGAGGAATTTCAGTTTTTCCTCCCTGGTGCGTCGTGTTCATCGTGACAAGTGCACAGAAAACTGAGGTGCTCTTTCAGCTCGCTGTCTTGCCAAATTAGCACTTCACTCTCGTTGTGTCTCCTTGCACCATCACTGCTGAATGGAGCAGGAGCCGATTAAGAACCTCTGTCTACCTCAGTCATTAGACCTGGTAGTGGATGGCGACTCTATCCATTCCCATTGCACGCAAAAGCCAGATATTAGTGGGTGTAAGTGGGTTTATAAACCATTTATTACATGTTTATGTACCACTTATAAATGCTAAACATGGGGACATAAAGTTAGGTGGATTATGAATCATTCAGCCATGCAGATGTGATGAAATAAAATGTAATGTAAATAGAGGGAGTGATGTGTTCCAACAAAGTATTTTTAAACCACTTTTTAACCAACTTAACCTGTCATAGGGTTATTAAACTGATTTTATTTTCGTTTTCATTGGAGATGATAATGAAGTGATGGACATGATGGGGAACAGTTCTTTTGTAGTCAGTTACTGTTAAGTTTACTCACCCCTAGATGGCACTGTGGTCTATATTATCTTAATAAAGAGGCGACTTGTTCAACATACCCATCTCCTTGTGTCTCCACAGAAAGTGCACGATATGCTGAAGAAGGGCTGGGACGCTGAAGGCTCCCCCTTCAGAGGGCAGGATTTCGACCCGTCCATGTTCGACATCCCACCCAGCGCGGTGCAGTTCTGAGACACAGCCAAATATCTGCCAAGTATGAACTGGATCCTAGTTTATTTATAGAAGTGCTTGTAGTAAAGACATTTACCTGCAGGTCTGCTGTGTTGGAGGTTTGTCCTTAACTCTAAGAGCAGAACTGAAGCTGCCTGTTGTGACGAGGACTTTTTATTATATGAAACCTGATAATTCTGTTGACTGTGCCCATCTACAGTGCCTTGTTTGCCCTACTGAGGTACTGTATTCTCTTTTTTTTCCATTTCTATTCTCATAGCACTGCCCCAAAATACATTGAATCATCTGTCATTATTACTGGTAGTCACTATTATTTCCATCCTTCTCAAAGTGATAGAGGAGAGCCCACCTCTGTTTTCTATCTGATCAGGATGATAATAATAATATATCAGATGGAGCTGTATAATGAAGAATGGAGTAGATTCAATCTCTTAATTGCATCTGAACATTTGATAGGCTCGTTTTCTTTCGGTAGTGAAACAAAGGAAGAGTAAATTAACGTCTGTTTACAGTAGAATGTCTTGCGGCAGATTCTTTTTTCCATTTCAGCCAATTTCCTCTCATTTCAGCCCTGTTTATATATTTATACATCATACATATTTTACATTGATTACACACAAATAAACTGAACTTTAAAAGAAATTCTAATTCTGAATGTTCAGCCAATGTAAGGTCAATCATCCATGATCGATCCTCGTACACATGATCACTGAAGAGCAGCTCTTCAGACTGATTTGAGTTGGTCGTGAAACCCTTAGTTTACCAGGTTGTCAACTTTAACAAGTTGTTTATTTTTGATCCAGATCCTCGATACTGACCAGAAGGCATAGCTACTTATAAACCCTCATCAACGGCTGCAGAGGTCTGCCAGTCATGATGAATTCAGCTAGAGAGTGCGTTTTTGCCTTGTTTGAGTCCTGATGAATTTATCCACAGGAACAAAATAAGCAATGACCAGTGGAAAGGCTCATTATAAAAATTTTGGGGGAAATGTGAAGCAGAAATAAGTGTTAAGAGGTCGCTCGACGATTATCTTGACGAAATCCATGGCTCTTCATGATAAAACAAGAGCTTTAAAGACAGATAGTTATAGTAAAGGAGGGTAAATAATAGCCAAAGGCATTTTTTACAACTGGACAACCCATGGTCTGAAAAAGGTGAGCATTAGCAATTAACTACTAGATGAATTTTTACTCCATAATAAACTTAGGGATTCCTTTAAAGTATGTCTGCTTAGACAACAGTGCCAAGGGTAGGTGTAAGGTAAAGAGAGAGACTTGGATTAAAGAATACAATTACAAAGAGATACAAGAAGCTGAATTACTGCCCTGGGACAGTATGACTCCAACATCGGTGCAGTTTCAGTCTCCATACATTTTGTTTCCAAACTAAGGTCACTATGACCTTTGACCTCTGAAATCTAATCAGTAAATTTTTTTCAAGTGAAAACTGGGCAAAATTTGAAGAAATTCCCTGAAGTCAGTGTTGAGATATGTTCAAGAGGCTAAAGACATTTTTTGTCAGGCCAGTTTGACTTTGTTGGTGTTGGTGAGCCTCATGCTAGATCCTCAGTCAGTTACTTAGAGGAGTTTTTGATTGTTGAGTGTTACCAGCAGAGCTTTTTATTTATTTTCCTACTGACTAATCCTGACATGCCATATAAGTCTGAAGAAGTTATTCAAGTTGTGAGGTTTCTTTTTTAGATGGTACGCTATCCAAGCACGAGCCACAGTTAAAATTTCATTTAAAGAAAAAACAAAAGAAGCAAAGGCATTCTTAAGATAAGACTAAAGGCTTTTTTAGGTCACCGTAATGAAATTTGTAAAAAAGAAATCGAATCAGCTGGTCTTTGAGTTTGAGTAAAAGTGCGTTCCAGATTTGAAGAAATTTACTTGAGGTGTCCCTAACATGTTCAATTCATGAGATCTAAAACATACTTAGTGAGGCCACAGTGACTTTGACCTTTGGTTACTAATATCAAATCAGTTCATTGTTGAATCAAGGTGAATATTTGTACCAAATTTTAATAAATTCCCTCAAGGTGTTCTTGAGATAATGCTTTCACAATAACTGGACAGATGGACGGACTGGCATGGAGGCATGAAAACCCACAAATTCGAAATTGTGTACATTATCTCCCTTGAGCTAAATTCAGCTCAGCTCTCATCCATCCTTCCACTCAGAAAATGGAAGGGATGAGTTGATAATGTACCAGATAAATGAGAGGAGGAAAAATAATGTAACGCAGATTGAAGTAACCCTGGGACACTGGGTCGCCTAATGTAAACCTTGTATTTCCACAAATGAATGCCAGAGGCAGCATTTCAAAATGGCCTCCTCTGAATGTTTGTAAAGATAAAGTTCAGATGGTTGCCACTTACTTATTGATAAGAAATGATTAGTTTCCATCTTTGTTTGAAGGCCTTACAACATAAATAAAATTAAAAACCCTTCAGACGGTCAATACATACCTTATGCACATGTTCTACTATAATGCATATTGATGTCCTTAATACCATACAATGATGAAAGATTGGTTAATATAAACGTGCTGCAGATAATGTCAGTTGCAAAAGTTAATGGAGACACTTCATAAAGATGTAACTTGTCAGAACTGTTGATCCTTCCTTCGGGTCTTTTATCTTCACCACCTTTTCAAGTGCTGGACCTTTAGGAATATGTCAAAATGCTCTGCTGTCGGGTCCACAGAGAAGCACACAGCTTTACCTGGACCCCCAGGCCCAGAGGAAACCAGAGTAAAGTAGATTTAGTTTATTCATCCTGGCATGTTAACGTCCCAGCTACAGTGGGTAAGGATCTGATGGTCTGTGCAGGGGTTTAAGTGTCTTTGCCCGCTCTTCAACCAGGCGATGAGGCGGCTCCACCAACTGCAGGAGAGCTGCACCGGCACAACTGTAAAGTTTAAATTCTGTCACATGTACTGGTTTTCACTCTGACACCAGGCTGTGGTAAATAAAAGTTCCAAGGAAAACGTTTGTTGTTCATCCTTTTTTTGTCATATACTAAACATCACTCTCAGGGTTCAGTCTACTTGAGGTAGCAGTGTTGCATTAACGCCACTTTCAATCTCAGTGACGCATGCAATAATAATGTTGAATAACTTAAGTATATATACCTCCCAACACTGTTCGCTTACCAACTGTGTTGTGCAGACATACCACGGTTCACTGTCATATACTGGTGGTGTGTCAGTCGTGTTTGTATGTTTGGTATATGTATTGTGTGTGTGTGTGTATATATATATATATATATATATATATATTGCTCTTGTCTCGAACATAAAAAACACTTTATACGTTCCACTGCTGCCAACTTTGCCAAAGTCTTGTTGGCAACAAAATATTGATATGGTAAATCTGGAAATACTGTCCAGAGATATTTTACATTAAATAGTAAAAAAGAGACACATAATACACACAGGAATTTATTTGGGGTAATGGACTCTAACATCCCTGGTTCGTTGCATGTCATTCCCCTTTTAGCTTGTTTAGCGTCATTTTTGTGTTGTCATTTCTAATAAAGACATAATAACTATGGAATGGCGTGTATACGGCATATTATAAAAGAAGCCGTATATGTGAGTATAATATGCCAGGGACATACCCCTAATTAAAGAGCTGCACCACAAAGAAGTGGCATGACGCAGTGCTATGCTGGAGGACAGTGGTGTCTGCCAGTGATGCAGGAGTGACAAACTGTCAGTGAATCACACACAGCATCAGGATGTCATTAGTAACCACTGGTTGATGCTGGTGAGAAGCTGTTTCCATCAAGCTTCAATTATACTTCCTTTTAAACAACTGTGGACACAACAGACACGGAGCTGATCGTGTTCTTCTACTTTCCAGTCCACATGGAACATGAGCAGTTGTGCTCTTGTTATTGATTACTTTTAAAAGTATAAAACAATGAGCATGTAACACAATGCTTGTCAAGAATGTAGCATAGAAAGTATTTACTGATATATGTCGTGGAGTGAAAGTGAAAAGTCCCGGAATATATATCAACTTCAGTAAAGTAAAGATACATGAAAGAACGCACACCTGCACTTCTTTTCTTAGACCGTCGCATTGTTCGGACTGTTTGTATTGTTTTGTTTTGTTTTGTTTGTTTTGTGATGTGTATTCTGTGTAAGCACACTGAGAGCCACTTTACCGAGTCAAATTCCCTGTTTGTGCAAACTTACTAAATGAACCTGATTCTGAACACTGCAGTACATTAACTAAGTCAATGTTTTCTGTTCTACTAGAAAGACATGTTCTGACTGCTTTGAAACAATTATGACAACTTATTAAATGAAATATGAAATTAAACTCACAAAAAAAGTCATGCAAATATAAAGAGAACTTTCAAAGAGGCTATTGACTCATTTACCATTGCTAGAAGAGCAACTTTCTGTTGTTCCATGGTGAGTCATGTTTGACGGTTCAAACGTGCTGTAAACTGCTGTAAAGACCTTGCTGTCTTTCCAGTGTGGAATTTTGCACGCTACGCAGAAGAAATCGCTGTTGGTTCCAAGAAGTAAAAATCACTAAGTACACCAATGCTCGTGGCTTTTCATGTGTCAACTCTCAGAAGTTCATTGCGCTTGATAATGCCCCACAGAAAAAGTGCAGCGTCAGTGTCTAGATAGGCAAAAAAAAGGGTCTTCTCTGCTCAGATGCATTCACAAGAACAACAAATCTTGTGTTTCTGTTTAAAGCACATCAACACCAGCATCAGCTCTTATCACCACAAACTCTCTTGATATCTTTGTGTCTTCTAGGTGTAAGTCACCACTTTTTCACCCGAAGATTTTATTTTGTTTTTTCTTTGCACTTGTTAGAGGCATCGTCCACATGCACACTCGCTTGTGGGGAATCCTACAGAGGATCACCTGCTGTATCCTCACATCGACTCTGCTGAACTTTCTTCTGAACTTTATACCATGGGACCAGGATGAGAGAAGAGCAAATAGTCCAGAGGCTCTCACATACACCTACTCTGGAGAAACCCTGGAGGATCTCCTGAGTTCAGGGCATGTTTCAAAGCAGCTATAAAGATCAAGAAGAAATGGGTGCTTTCACCTGGGTGTAATGCTTCCATCATTGCCGATCGGAGCTGGAGCCTATAGAAACCTGTGTCTACTGCAGAGTCATCTAACCAGTAGACCGATTTGATCCATTTCCATTTTGCAGACAAAAGGAGCAAAGTGAGGTTGGTTCGGGCCCAACAATAGACCCCTGACAGATAAATCCGGCCATGTCCAAATGAAACAATTGTTTCATGTTTCTTTTTTTGGTAAAGTGGACATAAAGAAGGCCCTGCATGCGGCGGACTGCTTTCTCATGAAAACCTAAACATAGACTCTGCACAGGCTGCTCAAGTAAGTTCCAAGTGAGGTAATTACATTATCGGCTGCAGGCTCCACATTATATGATTTATAATGATGATGTGTAATCAAATGCAGGCTCCCCCGCCCTCTTCAATCAGAGCCCGCTCTGCCTCTGATTCCACCTGTTCTTCATTCCTTCTTTCTGTTCTTCTGCTGGGGGAACACGTCATGTGATGAAATCCAGTTACCATATTGTGCGGTATCTAACGAGTCCGTCCTCCTGCATCTACTGCTACCGGAGGTGGGACCGTGTGTGCTTTACAGTGTGTGTTTATTTCAGAGTGTCTTCGTTTTGGTGAGTGAGTGTCTGTTTCAGTGTGTGTGTGTGTGTGTGTGTGTGAGTGT